>NC_136888.1:6756210-7368710 GCF_949152265.1 Phoxinus phoxinus
AGGACAAAACACATTTAACTGACTTCAAAACTCAGGAAAGTTGTGAGCATACGATACAGTACATTTACTCTAATGCAAATTAATTTGACGTACAAGATAATGGTATAAGGTTTATGCTACTTGTAATGTGTAACTGCAGATAGGACATTACAAATGTATTGTGAAAACCATAGGCGGGTGGAACAGTATGTTCCCACCACTTTTTTGCCAGGGTCGATATTGTCAATACCACTTTTTGAAAACTATACTAGGGTGGATTAGAACCCAGAACAGCTGACACACTCAACAAAAATTCTACCTGCACTCCATCAGAGCACACTAATTTTCATTGCGAATCTATGTATGTATTCACTGACATGAAGAATCTCGGAACTAACAGTTTATTTTATTATAGTAGATGTAAGAATGAAACTTGTTAAACATGTCTTCTATGTTGATAAAGTAAACTCAATGTACTATTGAAATAGAATTGCATGAGCAACCTTACACACACACACACACACACACACACACACACACACACACACACACACACACACACACACACACACACACACACACACACACACACACACACACACACACACACACACACTCCTGTCCCAACCACTTTTTACAGTTTTAACAAAGTTATGCCACTCGTGAAACCAGCTGAACTACTTAAAAATGGCTAACACCATGTCATAACCAGACGCGATGCGATAAGACTCCAGCGACAAATAATTTGTCTGTCCACACACTGGACGCGACTGCGAAATGCGCCAAAATCAATCAAAACCCACAGCCAATCAGAACAGCATGTGGGCGGAGTCTCGTGGTAAAGATTACCACGAGACGATAAATGTAAAGATTATTAAAAAATACATAGGCTACTGAGTTACTAAAATAATATTTGTCAAAGAATACACTTGTTGATCTGAGGTGAATTATCCACTGTTGCTTTTACAGCTACAAAGCTGGGAGGACTAAATGATATTCAAAGTCACATTGCATGCTTTTAACATTAAATAAGGCACATAAACAGTACCTGAGATTATCATTGCCACATTTTGTGTTTGTTGTTCCAGCCGCGACGGCGCAGAAAAATAGAAACTGTTTCTAAAATACAATCGTTGCGTGTCTCCGTCGCGGCTGGTTAGGACAAAAACTCTGATTAACATGGAAAGATACCTTTTATCGTGCGTCGCGTGTAGTTAGGACACGGTGTAACACTAGCAGTTTCAGTAAGTCATTCATCCACATCCTATTACAGTTATGCCCATAGCAGATGCTTTCTTATTAAAGTGCATTCATCACATAAATAAACAAAACAGCAGCTTTACATGTAAATATGGAATCAAATCTTACAAGATTGTCTCGACTTGTGTAGTGCACCATCCATCCTTCTTTGACCATAGTGGAGCTCCTCCGTTTGGTGTGTTTGATGGACTGAACTACACGCATCAGTGGGATATTGGTGCTGGTCGAGGGGCTTCAAAGAGACACGAAAAAACATCAGATCAAGAGCGTGAAATTCAGTGATCAAGTGATCAAGAAAAACTCAGAACTTTGGTAAATTCACAGTCTCACTTAAATTTGTTAAGGAATCTTGTAAAACGTTTTAGGATTAAGTATGTAATCCTGGTTCCATGACAAGGTAATGAGACGCCGCATCAGTTGCTGATGCTATGGGTGTACCACTGAACCCGGTGTCTGAGGCATGTGTAAAATTATGCCAATCTTAAAATCACATCATGCGTCATAAAGAGGAAAAAAACATATATAAGTCGCATTTATTTCTAAATTTATTTCACAAAATCCAAGACCAAGAACAGACATTTAATATGGAAAGGCAAGTTATTAAACTACACAATAGTACAGAACAACAGGCTAAATAGGTGTCCGGTATATTAACGTGACACATTAACAGTTATTCAGCGACACAATAGCATAAAGAACACAATCCTGGGAGGCTGAATAGACTAAATTAACATTAGCCAGCGAGTCCAACAAGCAAGTTACCGGTAAGCAAGTTCACCAAGCTCCCGATCTCATTCCACACTGAATCCATTGAGTTCTTCCTCGGTGTCGCTTCTGAACCACTCCGCTAACTAGAGCGCCCTCTCGTGGCTGTAGACGGTAATGTTTTCTCTTGGTTCATCTCAGTCACTATGAATTAATTTTGATATATAAGTCGCACCTGACTATAAGTCGCAGGACCAGCCAAATGGTGCTTTTCCATTACCAGTACCAGCTCATCTCGTCTCGGCTCGCTTTTCACTCCGTTTTCCATTGCAGATAGTACCTCCACAATAATACCTGGTCGTCATAGCGACGCCGCAGGAAACTGCCGTGACGTAATCTTCTACGCGACACACACCCGCTACCCACACACACAGGACAATGGAGGAAATCGAGTGTGTGCTGTTTTACATAATATTAGTAATGGGTATATCACGCAATCTCTGGCCAAACTATTTAAAAATGGCGGGGTTATTCAAGATACTCCGTCTGGCGCGTGCAATGATGACGCAGTGAATAGTGATGATTCTCTCGGACCAATCAGCAGTCTGCCGTGTTTTCACATCACATTTTAATATCGCCTTAGCTCGCTCAGAACCTCGCCGGAGGTGATACGAAAAAAAGTATCTGGAAGCAGGTACAGGTACAACTTTTACACAGTGGAAAACCAAACAGAGTCGAGGCGAGGCGAGTCGGTACTGTGTAGTGGAAAAGCGCCAAAAACTACCATTTGTAGAAGTCGAGAGCCTGTGCCAGATCAGGCGAGGAATGAACTTCCTTAAGGCAGTTGGCTGCGCTCTCGCCTCTATTAACTTCCCCACCTTCTCAATGGCAGTCCAGAGGTTGTCAAGGAGGGCGGTCTAATCACACCCCTAAATGCTCGACATGTGCACAGTTCATTGACTGTCTCAGGGGACAACCCCTCACCATGGTCCAGGTCTTCAAGAAGGCCTTCAAGGCATGCCTTGCCCACCAGCCGCATTTGTTGTCTGACGTGGCTTAGAGAGCAAGCAAGGTTCTCTTCAACCCAGTGCATCCTCACATATCCCCGCTTGCATAGTCCCTCCGCATTCGAATAATTCAACTGTGCAGAGGTAACTACACAAGCTGAATAAAGGTTCTTCCATGAACCAGTCACCTCAGTGTGCAGGTCCAGGAGAAATGGAGGGCTCACTGGAGAAGGCCAACCGGCCACAAGCGATTCCTGCTTCACACCAGACCCGTTTAAACTTAATCTGGTCATATCATGGGTCATAAGCTCCACCAATTCGTAATATCCATCTCTACTTAATCCACATGTAACTCTCTGGAACTAGATGCGAGTAACATGCTCTCAGCCAATGCCTTGGAGCTGGCAGCGAAGCCAGAGAAAGGCATTTTTGATTATATAATTTTAATTTTTGGGTGAACTGTTCCTTTATGCTTTAACTCGAACCTTCACAAGATATTTATTACCCAAAGCATATACCTGATGGTCTTCACAGGTTCTTCATCTTTCTCACGGTCCATGAAGGGGGAGTCCATAAAGAAGATCTTGTCTTCTGGAGTGGTAGGTTCCTCTGAATCATCCAGACCCCGACTGCTATCGCTGTTCACATCACTGCTGTCTACTTCCATCGTGGTATCAGAGTCAGGACCAGGGCTGGCCGGCTCTGAAAGAACATACAGTAGACTTATGTGATGATTTTTAATCTTAGCAATTTTTTTCTAATTTTAATTGGATGTGGCTGAAATGACCATACCTCCATTGAAGACTCCAAGACAGTCTTTTGGTACCTTTGAAGCACACCGCTTGTGGCAATTGAATTTACAGTCTGTTGAAGAAAACACTTTGTGATAATTTTAGAAATATCTTCTTTATTGGAAAGAGTGAAGGAAGACAGCGATACACACCTTTACACTGCATGCCCTGGCGGAAAAGCCCCTTTAGCAGCCGTTTGCAGAACTGACAGATGGTGGGACGGGTGTAGTTGTGAATCACAAAGGTGTGAGGAACCTTCACCCGTCCCAGCACCATCTTCTCCATCCAGATTGGCCGACCGCTCCATGATGGTATCCGCTTACCTGGCTCCTGATGGAGGCGCTGCTGCAGTGGAGAGCAATGTATTACAATTTGTTTTTTAAAGGGCTCAGAAAAGAATAATGTCTGCAATTCACATACTGTTCTCAGTACGTACACATACTGCATACCACAGAATAATATAATCAGTAAATTGAAGTTTAATTGCATTCATTTTTTTTTCAATTTTTTTCCAAATAAATACTGTTTTTTTGACCTTTCTATTCATCAAAGGATGGTAAAAAAAAAGTTTCAGTTTCCACCAAAATATTAAGCAGCACAACTGTTTTCAACAATGATAATAAAAATACTATTTTCTTGAGCAGCAAATCAGCATATTAGAATGATTTCTGAAGGATCATGTTACACTGACTTACTGGAGAGATGATGCTGAAAATTCAGCTTTGATCACATGAATAAATTACATTGTAACAGAAAACCGTTATTTTAAACTAATAATATTTCACAATATTCCTGTATTTCTTGTATTTTTGATTAAATACTAAATGTAGCCTTGGTGAGCATAAGAGACAACTTTCAAAAACATTAAAGAAACTGAAACCTTTGAAGTGAAACATTATTAGAGTGCTGCAGCAATGTGTCTAGATGCATGTGAAAGAGTGGAAATGAGCTTTACTTTTTACATTTTTTCACACATTACAGTAACAGCATTCTGGAATGGCAGCTCAATTCATAACTGCAAATAAATAGAGAACTGAGAACTTCATTGCGGTCATCTCAAGAATGTTTCGAAACTGACCACTTAGTTAAAATAAAACCTGTTCAACATAGATGATTTTTGAGACTGACCAACAAAAAGGGAGAATTTAGAAATTCTTGATCTGATTTACCTTAATTCTATTTTTAAAAAAATACATTTTGTTTTCTATGCATTAATGCACGTATGTGGAAAAAGTTTCATTAGGTCTGAACTGCTGCCATCCTGATTTTGTTATATTTCACAATGAACCCATACTTTAAATACAGCTGCAAGGTTTGGCGGGGACAGCAAATACAGGGCCAGGTCTCAAGAGGTGTTTATTTGAAATAAAATGAGCATACAATTAAAAGGGGGTCCAAAAAAGTGTCCAAAGGGGATATTGTGAGACAACTAAAAGGGACATAATGTCCTTCCCATATTTGGGTTTCGGCTAATGCAAGGCCATCGCTTTATCACATGCAGATCTTTTAAACCATTTGTCACAAAACAGTGTTAAATTGAACTAGCATTATGAATTAATGACGGGTAAAAGCATAAACAGTATTTGGATCCCCATCCCACATTTAAACAGTATGTATTCCATTTCACAAAATATCAAACCGAATAGTATCTACAAGAAATTATACTAGACATTTTCTAACTAACTTAATATTCTTCACTAATTATTTATTTTTGTTAAAATTTGGTAAATCAATCTTAAAAAGCTTGTGTCCAGGTGTCAGTTCCCCTAAGGGTTTCACAGGTAACATGTAATTTTATATTATAAATTAAATATAAATTTCATATTTTTATCAATAATTTATAGGGGTGTAACAATATATCGCAATACAAAAATGCAACAATACAGTATGTATCGTGGATAGTGACCATATGTATTGTGTATAGTTTTCAATTCAAGTTTACAGAGTTTTAGTGTCAGTAGCCTACTACAATAAACTACTGTATATAATGTTGAATATAATGTATAATAATGCAATGGGGGAATATTTGTGGGTCCTGATAATGCCAAAAGTCTGATGTTACCAGTATAAGTGGCCTACATTATTTTAAATATGTCTAGTACAAGCATATTCGTTTAACATAATTTAGCATTTTTTGCTTTAGAATCATGAATATTTTTATTCTGGTGTCATTATTGTACTGTGCTTTGGGTTCAATGCATCAAGTCCAATCCTATTCATTTACACCCACGATGTAAGACCAACTTTAGCATTTAAATCAGCAGTACATTTTTTGTTAACCTTTAACCATATGTCTTGGAATATGGCAATAATACCGTATCGTGAGTTCAGTATGTATCGAATCGTGACAGGAGGGTTTGGTTACACCCCTAATAATGTATAATAAGCCTAATAAATGCCACTTGTTTTGATTCATTGTAGAGTGCTATGGAAAGATTCCTAGATGATTTTGAATTTTCAAAATAAATAAATAGTAAGTAGGTCAGATCTTTCCTCACCTCTTCCAGGCCCACGACAGCAAGCTCGGCTGGTGCAGGACGGGGAACAGACAGCGAAGCTCCGGGCAGAGACTGATTGGAAAGGCGTCTTTTCCTTACACCGCTACAGTTGTTAGGGATCTTAAAGGCGCATCGCTTGTGATAGTTCAGGCCACATCCTAAAAATCCACAGGGAAAGCTTTAGTGTTCCGGATTAGAGTCAGAAGAAAGCCTGAGATTTGGTTTAAAACAAGATCAGGAATAGGATTAGGGTTCAGGTAAGAAGATAAAAATCGAGTGTAAGGTTTAAGGACTCAAGATAAGATTACACAGACACACACAAGGCTAATTTCCTCAGACCTCCAGCAGGGGGCTCCGCTTCTCTTTTCAAACTTGCAGACCTGTGGCGACTTAGGCATGTTTAGATCCTCCTGAGAAACCAAA
The DNA here is from genome assembly GCF_949152265.1 of Phoxinus phoxinus. Lineage (NCBI taxonomy): Eukaryota > Metazoa > Chordata > Actinopteri > Cypriniformes > Leuciscidae > Phoxinus > Phoxinus phoxinus. The sequence continues at coordinate 6,762,874 of NC_136888.1, forward strand.
TTAATCTCCTGAGGACTGGGTGGGGATTTTAGATCTAAACTTCATGAGTCTGAAGCGTAAAGTGTTTTAGCATGCCTCTACATATGAACAGCTTGTATCCATCAGTGTGGCTTCTTACAACTGGAGCCCATAATCTTCATGCAGCTTTTGAATGTCACATCCAGCGCTTGGCAGAAACACTGGGTTCAATTCAAACAGCCCCTGATTTCAGCTTCAAAGACTGATGGCAGCACTGACACATCACACGGCGTGCCTGAATCCATCAGAGATCTTTAGACTCAATAAGAACACTCTGAACCAGAAGAATCCTTTGATTCAGATCACTTGTTCTTTTGTTGCTGTCTGTTGAACCATTCAATTGTTCGTTATGTAATTTTCATCAACTCAAACTGAAATGATTTTATTTGAAAAGTGCAAAATGACAAAAAATGTGTGTCAAACTGTAACAGGCAAAAATCATTAATCATCCAATTGCTGCTAAAACAGCTTTCCATCTACTTTGGATATGAATGCAAGGATTCACTCCCATTCAGACACAAGAGCATCAGGGAGATCAGTCATCTAGATCACTCGGCAAACAAAGATTGGATTACATATATCCTTTCAATTTTTTTCTTCTTTTCATAACAATGGTAGTAATGATCTGTGAGAGCCTCCATTGTGCTACGATTAGCTTATTACCCCTATAGCTGTTTTCTACTGAACACCTGGTTTTTATTGAGTTTATTCTGTAAAGTGATAATTATTGGTAATAAAGCTGCAGTCACACTAGACTTTGCACTACAGTATACTGACTTCATTTCATACGAACATGGACATGGGAGACTTAAAACAAGATGCTTCACGTAAAAACCCAGATAGTATTCAAGCTAAATCAAAGAATTAACTTGTTTTGAACAAAATCAGGCCAAAACAAAGTTCATTTTGGGAATTCTAAGCAGCTTGGCAAAAAAATAAAAGAAAATATGAACATAGCTTTAACATTTATACAATCAATATGTGTTTTCCCGTGTATTATTGTAGATTTCTGAAACATTGAAAAAAGGTTTTTAAAAACTCTATGAGATTCTGACTTCGTTTTAATAAACAACAAGTTAATATAAACATGCAAAAAAATATTATTTAATTTGTTTTGTTGGCTTTTTGACAGTGTAAAGAAAACAGTTTTCTAGAAACCTGGAAAGATCTTATTGTTCCGAATACAAGATGTGGTGGAAATACATCTGTAAAATTGTCTCATATTCAGGGTCCAGACTTTCACATGTCAATAATACACCTGCAACAATAAGCAGCGGCAAATACGTGTAAGAGAAACGGTGTAACGGTGCTTAGCTCAAATTCAATAGACTATGCAGTTATTTTACACCTGATTACTTTATTAAATTTCTGTACATAATCCACCTAATCTGTATCTAACTTCTGTTAGATCTACCTGAAAATCACTGTTTATTTCATTTGCATCATTCACAAAGTGTGTATTTGTGCTATTGCTTGTAATGAGATTTTTTGATTTTATTTTACTACAGATTGTTTAATTGTCTTTATATATATATATATATATTTGGTCCCACATTATATTAAGTGGCTTTATTAACTACTATGTACTTACATTGAATTTAACAATTTGATACAATGGACTTATTGTGTACATATATTTTAAAAATACCAGCATGTAATTACAGCTGTAATTTATTTATGTAATTACATTTGTAATTACACAGTTGACCCTTCCCTAACAACTTAACCCACCCTTATACCTACCCATACCAGCACACCTGTCCCTAACCTTACCCGTATCACATCTCAATAGAAGCAAAAGTGTTTTACAATACAACATGAACACAATAAGTACATTGTACTTATTTTTCGATTCAAGTACATAGTACTTAAAGAAACTTAATATAAAGTGGGACTTTTTTATTAGCATTGTTCTTGCATTCCATGTAAAAAGTCTGGCCAGTAAAATAAAACAATTTACTAGCCAATGGCGAATCAAGCTTCAGTGTCTCTGTAGAGGTTTGTTATGGTGGCGATATATATACTAGGATCAAAATTATTATTGCCACACCTGCCAAAGTACCGGTAAGTGAAATAAAAAATATATTTACAAAATGAATAATACTACTACTATAAAAATGTTAATGCACAGAGGGGGCATGAATATACACTCAGTAATAACAATTGTGGGACATGATGTGTCAAGTGCATGAACGATTGTTGAGATTGTTAATCCTTGTGCAATGATTGTCATGGCAAGTATAAAATAGTGGTAGACTGTTGACAGAGATATTAGTTTAGTCATAACTGCACCATTCTACACACAATAATATTAAAATCATTACTTAAATTCACATGCTTAAACAATGATGAAAACCTACAGAGGAAATATTTATTTAGAATATTAATGTTTTTATATGACTGCTACCTTCACATTTGAGGCCCTGCCGGACGAGTCCCCACAGCATCTCTCCACAGTAGTCACAGAACGTGGGCGCTTTGTAGGAGTGGACGTAAAGAGCGTGGGGTCGGATCTGGAAATCTTCCACTGTAGCTTGAGCTGGAATCAAAATGAAACTTAAAGGACAACTCAGGCAAAGAATGGATGATGCAACAAAACACTGGACAAAATAATAAAAAAAAAAAGAAAAAAAAAAGAAAAAAAAACATTAGTCAGCATTAGCAGCATATAATTAAAGGTCTAGTAGTCATAATATTTCATAACATTCCAAAGAACAATGAAACTACTTGTTTTATGTGATTTTTTAACAACTTGTCCAACCTTTCTATCTTTTTTTTTAGTCAGCGGTCTACAGACCAATGGGAGATGAGCAGTTTGATCTCCTGATGGCAAAATCATAGACACAACCACACAAGGCTGTCCTTTAGTTTGATTCAAGGTAAGTGATTAACTGATGTGACTCAGACTGGAATGAATTAATTTAGATAATTCATTATCAGGTATGATTCAGAGGATGAAAGAATTGAATATCACTCCATGTGTGTAATGAGAAAGTGAACATGTAAGCCTGTGGAACAACACTGTGCCACAAATGTGTTTCTACAGTTCCTGTTGAATAGTTTGTGGTTTTATATTAATATGCGACTACTCTCTAAGTGTGAATCACACACTGACTGTACTGGCAATACAGTATTACTTTTTTTTTGGCAGAGCCTAAGGTTTAGTCTGATACACAGAAAACATTAGCTCTTTCTTGTCAGTCATTCGGTAAGAAAGCATCTGCCAAGGACATAAAATGCACTCCTAAAATGAAAGTATAAGGTCTGGAAACATTTGCTGCTTGGCAAACAATGTGCAATCTCTTGTTTCTGATAAAACCACACAGTATATCTAATGGGGAGAAAGAAACAGTGTCCTAGATTTCTGTCACAGGTCGATGGTATTCCTCAAAACTGTGAGCAACTAAAAAGCAACTTGTTCTTACATTGTTGAAATCTATAAATACACACCCAGTTTCTATACTTGACAGAGTTCCTAAATGTTTTCCTCATTTTGTGACATAATTAGACCAGATAGTAAATAATGACAGAAATTAAATATTTACATTTTTTGGGGTAGCTTTTTAAAATCCCATCCCTAACAAAATTACAAGCCACACATAAAATCAGCACACTTTCAGAAACCAACACTGGTCCAATATCATGGCTCTCAAGTACTCTCCTTTAAAATAAATGTCAGATCAACTCACTCCCATTCCATCAAAATCACTACAAAGTGGATTTGTTGCTATATTGGATTGATGTCACATACTAGTTTGTGGATTGCTGGGTGTCACGCTGACCTTGGTGAATGTTTCACTCTTATAAGGCGTCTTTCCACTGCAAACACACAGAAGTGGCATAAAAACCATTAAACTGCCTTTAAGCAAACCTTGAATTGCATGAAAAAGTGAATTGCATGCTTGAAAGTTGATGGTTCGTTCTTCTTCATAGTCAATAGAATGTGAGATGTAAGAATGCCACAGTAGCTATTTTTCCATCCACATATTATTTCTGCGATTTTTGGGATGTAATTTTTTTATCCGATAAGAAGACATGCACAAAAACTATGATCGAAACACATTTACAGAATAAATCCCTGTAAAAAAAATATATGACGCCAATAATCTCCCCTACAACTGTATTCATCGCATGTGGCCACCCTATACAGAGCAATGGCAATGCATTTTCTGTAGGAACTGGGGCACAATGGGATGGCATAACTGGACTACCCAGGGACCAATTTCATTGCAAAGCATCTCAAATGTTAGTTTGGTCATTCTGAAATGCCGGAGCCAAATTCTTTCATCAAAATCCATTTTTATTTTGCGTCAATTTTCCAGAAAGTGCAGATTTTGTTATTTTAAACACATGGGAAGAAACCTGTTTTGTTCACAAATATTTTATGTGAAACTCCAATTTTGCTTAAAAGTTATATTCGCAACTTTGGATGGAAGCAGCTAATGTCATGAGAACTAGGGATGCGCAAAATACATATTTTCAAAATCAACTAGCCCACACACACTGTAACACACTGTTGCCTAAAGACGGCTAGTCCTAATGAAGCCCTGTATAATTATTTATTAGTGACATCTACATACGATTTGTTCTTGCGTTGAATTTGCTGGTGGTGGTCAACACAAAACTCTCTAGAAAATCTAAATTTTTTACAAAGTGTATCTTCCAAAATATTTTATATTTTAAATGAGTTAAGAATGATAATTTCCCAAGGTATCTTTCAAACATAATATGGTAATATCTTCTCTTGGTAACATCTAATTAATAATTAGAAAATAAATAATAGAGTCAAAAACATAATTAAACTTGAATGTATAGAAATTTCATTTATATAATAATATATACCTTATGTACATTGCAAAATCTGAAATTTAATCACGATTAAATTCGAACCACTTATAATATTATTGTATTACTTATAATACAACTTAAAATATTGCATGTTTTTTTTTTTGAGTTTTTTTTTTTGGATAAGAAATTATTGTACATTTATCCAATAGTATTGAAAATATGGGCCCTCAAATTGACACTACAACACTAGTAAAAAACAATAAAGAGTTGTGTTTTTACATTACACTTTTTTTTTACTATCTCTATACCTTGACACTAAAACATATATAAAAAATTACAAACTCCTGTTCTGTTAAAAAAAGTTCCTCCCTTTGTAGTCAATTTGACCCAATTATTGTTATGTTGAAAATTAGTCACATTTAGCACAGACAACTACATATACATTTTATTTACATATATATTACATATATTTTGACTACATATACAATTTACTAGGTGTAAATTTATTTAAATAGCCTCTGCCTTTTTTTGTTAGCCTCAACCCTAGTGAGGTTTCTCACACTTCTTTTCAGTGCTGCAACAGACTACTAACTGAGATCCAGAAAAATATCAACCAAAAACTTCTCTTCACAGACTTCACAACGAATTCTCCTTAGATGATTTAGAGGACGAGTCTTCATTTCAGTATTAAATTTCATAAGTTTTTTAACGAGCAACAAAGTTTTTACCTGACTCTTTGCTGTCTTTCAAATTGTTGATTTTTGCTTAATTGCATTAAAACCAATGGGGGTCAATTTGACCCCGAACACAATCGTAGTCACCAAACGTTGTACAGCCTTTGCAAACAACATCTATGTGTCAAAACTTTGCACATGTATGACCCTAAATGACCACACAATAAAAAAATAATAAAAAATTAACCAGTGTTTAAAAACAGATTAAAAATCAAATGTGGGTTGACACAAATAGGCTGTGAATGAGTATGCGTAATAGATTTGCATTTTGTGACTGAAAATGTACTAAACCAATGAATAATGAAAATCTGTAAATTAAGTATGGTGACATTTATTTGCATGGCGAGTAGCCATGTTATAAGCGGAATAATGCACAGTCAGCTGGTCATTATTGCAGACAGGTGGAGCACATCAAATATTCCAGAATACACCCCTAATTGCGACCTATCCCTTATGATAAGGCCAAAGTTGAAGGTGTTAGCATATTTTATATCGCCACAAAGTTCAAATTGGTGAAAGAATGCAGATGTTCCAGAACTGTTATTGAACTAAAGGTCTTGAAAATTATTCAGATCTGATATTTTTTTCATGTCAATCTTTCTTGTACAATGATGATTCTTCATTTCACTGTTTGTCTCCATTAGAAGGCCACATTTTCAAAATGTGTTTTTTGAACATGGCCTTCTCTGATGTTAGGATACAAACCAAAGGAACAAAGAATCTAAAACTTGAACAAATCAAACCGGGTAACAAGCAAGAAAAAAAAAGAGTGCATTCCTTTTTGAACATCAAAGAGAGAAAGTAGAACATTTGAGCTTGCAGTGAATCACATGGCAGGCAGCAGTCCAGAGCACTGGAACACAGGCTCATAATGAGGCATTCATGAAGACACTACACACATTATGACAAATGAAGACCCCGACATCTCAAAACTCATCTATTAGTCTTCAGGCAAAAAACCCAAACACGGTTAATAAACTCTAAACTCTTCCTCTAGAAACAATACATGCAGTCTTTTAGAATTCCTTCAAAGTCCTCCTCAGAAACAGTTTCAGGAGTTCCTCAAATAAAGTGTGATCTGTTCCACTGCTAAACTTGAAATCGAACCAAAACACACAGCTAACAGTTTGAAACCCCACTTGAATACACAGCACAAAGAAGGACAACAATGTCTACTACAGCAGATGCTGTCGACACACTATCTCAGACAAAAGCTCACAGTGATAGGCGTCCTGCTGTTCACTGAACCAGAGCTGCTCTGCACAAACCCCGTTTCTTCTCAGCAGAAGCACGACCATCACCTACTGCAACAAAAATAAGCTTTTGCCTTTGAGCTGACCGCCAACAAAAAGATGCAGAGTGTTTTATTAGCACAGCCGATGGATGCAGGGAGGGGAAAGACAAGACAATATTGAGGGGCAGTGTGTGAAAGCATATTCATTTGTTTTGACTAAACCAGAGATTATCAACTAACGGACCGTGGTCCAGATCTGGAGCCAAGACTGGTTCCATCCAAATCATTTCGCATAATTGTCATAATATTAAACTATGTTTCAATGAGGCACAGAATACCCGAATCAGAACTAGCTTTAAGTATGTTCGCAGACACAAGGAATTTGTTTTGGAGACTGAAGAAGCTTCCAGTACAAAGAGACAAAAACAGCCCACAGATAGTATAATAAAAAATAAAGAATGAAGATATATGAATAAAATACACACATACACATCTGTATATATATACTGTATATAATCATTGCACAGTGAGGAGAACATTTAACTGTTCATGAGGTAGATTGCCTGGGGGAACTTTTCTTGTGCCTGGCTTTTCTGGTGCTCAGTAGCGCCGGCCGGACGGCAACAGTTCAAAGAGAAAGTGACTTGGATGTGAGGGATCCAAAGTGATTTTCTGAGCCCTTTTTCTCACTCTGGATATAAACAGATCTTGGAAGGTGGGCAGGGAAGCACCAATAATCCTCACAGCAGTCGGAACTGTCCTGTGTAGTCATATGATGTCTGATTTTGTAGCTGAGCCTAACCAGATAGTTATAGAAGGAATAACTTTCAGCTGTGAAGGAAGTACAGTCTCTGCTGAGTCTTTTTTGCAATAGAGCAAATATGATTGTCCCCCTTCAAGTCCTGAGAGATGGTGGTGCACAGAACCTAAAGGACTCCACTGTTTTCACAGTGCGGTTCATGACGGTGAGGGTAATGCTGGGGTGTTTCTCCTCAAGTCCACAATCATCCCCACTGTTTTGAGCACATTCATCTCCAGGTTGTCATGACTGCACCAGACAGCCAGCTGTTCAACTTCCTGTCTATATGCAGACTCGTCACCATTGTGAATGAGGCCGATGATGGTAGTGTTGTCTGCAAACTTCAGAAGTGTTGTGTGATGTCAGCAAGGTAGGCCAACTCCAATCTTTCAAATGACTTCATGACCAGAGACGTGCGAGCGACAGGTCTGTAGTCATTAAGTCCAGTGATTTGGGGTTTTTTTGGGATGGGGATGATGGTGGAGCGTTTGAAGCAGGAAGGGACTTCACACAGCTCCAGTGATCTGTTGAAGATCTGCGGGAAGATGAAGGCCAACTGGACAGCACAGGTTTTTAGACAGGCTGGTGAGACACCGTCTGGGTCTAATGCTTTCCTTGTCCTCTGTCCTGAAGACCAAACGCACATCCTCTTCACTGATTTGAAGTGCAGGAGGGAGAAAGAGTGGGGTTTGCTGGAGGTGTTGTTGGTTGTGCGACTGGGATTTTCAATTCTGCAGTAGAAATCATTCAGGTCGTTGGCCAATTGTTGATTCCAAACAGAATTGAGGGATGGTGTCTAGATTGTGATGTCTTTCAGGCCTTTCCACATGGTCATTGACTGAAAACCTGTTTTCCATCTTTTTAGAGTAGCTCCTCTTAACCACTTGAATCTCTTTTGTCAGTGTGTTTTTTGGCCTTTTGGCCCTATTCCTATAGGCATCTTTTTTTGACCTGACGAAGCTGTCTGAGTTTCACTGAGAACCATGGTTTGTCGTTGTTGTATGTTAAATAAGTCCTGTAAAGGATGCACATATCCTCCCAGAAACTGATGTATGATGTGACAGAATCTGTGAGCTCATCCAAATCAGTGGCAGCAGTTTCAAAATCACTGTTGTTATGGGAAGAAGGAGGCGGGAACCGGCAAACATTTAAACAAACTTTAATAAATAAATAAACCAATACAAAATGAAAAGAAAAGACAGCAGCCCCTCACGGACGACTGCTGTCACTTATAACACAATAAAACACAACATAAATCCTGGCCTGGCCTCTCTCGATCTTCACTGCCGTCGCTCCTCCTTCATGCCTCCGCTCCTCCGTGAGAGATACGAGACCGGTGCGTTGCGCAGGTGTCGCTCATCAGTAATCACGGCACCGGCCTCGCCCCTCGACCTCGTCTTGCTGCCACACACTCCAATCAGTGCACTCGAAGCAGGCTTGTAAATCTTGCTCTGCTTCATTAGTCCATCTTTTAACAGTCCTTATTACAGGTTTAGCTGATTTCAGTTTCTGCCTGTAGGTCTGTATAAGATGAACTAGACAATGATCAGAGAGTCCTAAAGCTGTTCTAGGGAAAGAGTGATATGCATCCTTTACTGTGGTGTAGCAGTGGTCCAAAATATTTTCATCTCTGGTAGGGCAGGTAAATGTGTTGTCTGTATTTTGGCACTTCGAGGGTGAGGTTTGTTTGATTAAAGTCACCAAGAATAATAGTAAGAGAGTCCGGGTGTTGCTGCTCAGTGTCTGTGATCTGATCAACCAGCTGTTGCAGCACTCACGCGCGCTTGCGCTGGAATGTAAACACTTACGAGAATGAACGAGGAAACTCACGCGGAGAGTAGAAGGGTTTACAGATAACGAAGAGCGCTTTTAGATCGGGATCGCACATCCTAGGGTGGTGGTGGCGCAATGGATAAGACACATGCCTTTGGTGTGAGAGACCCGGGTTCGAATCCACTGTGAGACACCAATGTGTCCCTGAGCAAGACACTTAACCCCTAGTTGCTCCAGAGGCGTGCGACCTCTGATATATAGCAATTGTAAGTCGCTTTGGATAAAAGCGTCAGTTAAATGAATAAATGTAAACACTGTCACATCTGTACACCACATTTCAGTGATGTAGAACCATGTCCCAACGCCACATGATTTCCCCACTGATTCTGCGACGCGATCCGCTCTGAACAGCTGGAAGCCGGCAGATGTAACACACTATCCGGAATGGCTCCATTCAGCCACGTTTCTGTGGAACACAGAGTAGCAGACTTTGAAAAGTCCTTATTTGTTGAGGAAGTTCATCCATTTGTTGGGTAGAGAGTGGAGATTCTCCAGATGGATACAAGGCATTGTAATGTCTGAGCTTGACTAGCATGCCAGCTCGCTTGCGCGTCTTGAAGTGCTTGAGCATCACTGCTGCTCCTCCAACTACAATGTTCAACAAAACGTATGAATAATCAAAAACCAGTAGAAGATTGGGTGGTGTGTTCTGCCGAATGTTCAGCGGTTCATCCCTGGTGAAACTGATTGTATTAGAAAAACAAAAATCAGGACAAACTAACAAAAACGGCCATACACGGCGCCATCTTAAATACTGTGATGATAACGTCATAGAGTAAAGACAGCTTAAGAGTAATTTCTGTTTGTCCATTTATTAAGACTCAAAGGAGAAATTGTCAATCTAATCCTGCATATGTTTAATCAAAAAGTCGTTTTATTTATTAATTTCCTTTTTCAATAATTGATGACTCTATACTAGACAAAGCAGCAGTCATGAGCTGCTTTTCCACTGTCGGAACAGGAACAATTCCTGTAATATTTCCACTTGAGCTTGGTTCAATACGGCACGATTACAAATCGTTCTCTGCCCAGAATTCTCAGCATGGTCTTCTAACCGTCAGGAAACCTTTTATGAATAAGAATCGGAGTTTCTGGGAGACCGCTTGGGATTTTACACAGAATAGTCCAGAATACTGGCTTGGAATCAGTCATATTGTGTTGATTTCCAGTGCTGTTTGCCACTGAGGAGTGAGGAGGATGTGAGGAGCAGGTGTGCTGAACAGCTCCCATGTGAACAGGAAGATCAGTTTCATTCAGCAGGCCTACAACAGGATGCACAAAGCATTCTGCACAGGAACAGAGATGAGCTCAAACCCTCAGTGGTAGAGACCTGTACTAAGTGACAGCAGAACTGGATAGACCTGGTTGCAACATATTTATCACATAAATGTATCTGACAAAGTCACTTGTTCTTGTCATGTAAACAGAACCCTGTGAGCCAACATGATTGACCATAAATCTTTTAACACATGGCTCTGTACAATTAGAAAACTGACTGTGATAGGTGGTCTTAGGGGAATTGGTCTGCCTGTGTTAACAGGCATTTGAAGGGAAACCACCTGAAGTTCACATTGACTAGATTAACATGGGCCCCTCCATCTGGCACACATGTGCCACAACCGAATACAATCTAATCACACACTGAAACGTATCTGCTCTGTCCTGCAGAGATGAGTAACTGCAAAGCTATAAATCATTGCATAATTGAATGAAATTGAATCGAAGTGAATGTAACTTGTAGGGGTTCTGGCTACACTACAAGTATCTGGTTCTTCATGTGTGATTGCCACTTTTGCTATAGATATGATTTTAAAAGGTATTTCTATTCCCAGAAACCGTTTGTTATACACTCTATAATAAGCTTATTACTGTAGCTTGTTAATATCTCCCCAGCACTGTATACACTACAGTTCAAAAGTTTGTGTTTGGCAATATTTTTTTATGCTTTTAAGAGAAATCTCTTAAGACTGAAAAAAAACAAAAAAACAAAACAATGCATGGTTTTAATCTCACATCTGACTTTTATTCTCACAACTGCAAGTTTATATATCATAATTAAGACATTATTTCTTAGAATTGTGAAAAATAACTCAATTCAGAGATAAAGTTGCAATTAAATGTTTTGGTTTTCTCTGAAGAGTTTTTAGTGAGTTTATAAACTTGCAATTGCGAGTAACATTTATTTTTATTATCAATGTTGAAATGAGCTGTGCTGCTTAATATTTTTTTGTGGAGATCAATTCATCTCTGATGAATAGAAAGTTCAAAAGAACAGTTTTTATTTTGAAATCTGAATCTTTTATGAATGTCTTCATTGTTTATTTTGCGTTCTTGCTGAATAAAAGTATTAATTTCTTTAAAGAAAAAAACAACAACAACAACATTGTGCTGATCCCAAACTTTTGAACGGAGTTGTATGACAGATGCAAAGAATAAGAATGTAATACATAAAATTTATGAGAATGAAAATGTTAATTTAAGTGATACTTCTTGCTTACACATACAATGCATATTATTAAAAAGGCACAGCTAGCACAACTCACCCGACAGGACAACCTCAATAAGATCTCCCTCATGGATATCCTCTGCCGACATTAGCCGCTGGAGGATGTTGTCTGAGTTCAGATCATGGCGGAAGAGCAAGATCTTATCGTACAAGCCAAAGAATCCACATTCTGGGAACTGAGGAGAGGAGGATAGGATAAGTTATTAATAATCAAATCAAACATCAAAGAAGCTTCTTCTTTTTTCATCAGAACTTTGCATTTTATATTGTAAACTTTTGAGAAGATCTATCTATCTATCTATCTATCTATCTAGAGATTGTTGATATAAAAAGACTAGCATATGAAAGTAGCATTTGTATGTTGCTATGGGAAATTATGGAATATTAGCACTCATTACATAATATCTGAGCACTCAACACCACCCACAACCAGTCAAAATCAGGTATTCAAGACATCCATATAATGATGTGCGATGAATCCTAATACCCTAGAGCCAAAGACAATATGACAAGAGAGAGACACAAAGGAACATCCAGGCCCTGTTTTTCAGCAATGGCTCCCCTCTAAGGAGATTACTAAAGCTGGGAGGCATGCAGAGCAGAGCGCCTGGAATATTAACCCTGCAAAGGGAAGGTCTGTGAAACATCTGTTGAAATCAAGCCCACACAGATGAGTCACACTACTGTTCTTCACTTCCTCCACCACAGCTCTTCTCCACGTGGACTTATTTGCAAGAAGATAGAGAGGGCTCATTAACCTTGCTTATATGACCTTTTTTATTTTTCTGCATTTTTAACATGGCTGTGTAATGGAGGCCAGCTAGTAAAGAGCTGTACAGGTAAACCTCTCTCCCCTGGCCTCAAGACGGACATTAGCGACTGATGCTAGAGGCGGTGGTCTTTAGCGTCTTTGTTAATGCTCCCGCCTCTCATGCTGGTGAAGCCGGTTCAAATCCAGCTCGGAGTGTGTGTGAGTAGGACCAGATACATCTAAATATATCCATAAAGACAGAGTGAAATATTTGCACACACAGCAAACAGTGTCCCTAAAAATCAAATATACAGTAAAATGATTTTTCGAAGTAGAAAAATAAAACAAAGATTATTTGAGTACTTTTTTTACAAGCAAATACAATTTCAGCCTTTCTACTTCAACATTTCATGTTTAACTCAATGTGTTACTTGCTTTGTAGTTGCTTTGTAATTATCTGTTAAAATTAACAAGCAATTTCTGAGAGAAATTTGTTAAATCCTATTTTTCTTTTTTCAGTGTACAGCTTAATTATGATCAAGAATTTGAGCAATTAACCTGATATATTGGATGACACTAGTTAAGTTTAGAGGAAAGCATACACATTCCAAAGTGGAATAGTCACACAGTCAGAGATGAGAAGTCCTGTCAGGAAATGGTGATCACGGCCAATTCTGAGGTATTTCCTCTTATCAAGAATCACCAAACACCCTCCCATTGAGAATATTTCACACTGATATGTCCCTGGTGTACTCTGGAATCTCTGGGATCTACATCAGGTCTTCTTTAAAGCTAAAGCATTTTTGGGAGTATTTAGAGAAAGAATAATTGAATATGTCAAGTCAAGTTGCATTTGTCATAATGTACTTATGTAGTGCTTTTCACAATCCACATTGCTTCAAAGCAACTTTACATCAAAATCATCATGATGTTAATGACGATTGATGTTTATATCTTTATGCCTTACAGTGGAATTTAGCAGATTAGAGCCAAGTGATAATATTTTGCGACAATGCAAGCAATCAAACTGTTTAGATTTGTTATATGGTATATCTTGCCATACACAAGATATTCAGTATGAGGATAAAGCTGGACATACTTGTATATCTAACTTTATATAAAGAGCTGGGTGATAATATAGATATATTTTGCGACTATATAAAAAAATCAGGCAGTTGAAAATTGCTATATAATATTGCTTTACATGAATGTACTGTATGTATAGGAAAAAGGTTGAATATCAAATATAGCTCATATATATATATATATATATATATATATATATATATATATATATATATATATATATATACTGTATATATATACTGTATATAGATATATATACACACACACACACATACAATTTACATTTTTGCAGTGATATAAACAATCATGCCAAATGTCATTTATTTACCCTAATTTTTCAAATCTAAGTCAACATTGTAATTAATAATTCCCTTTACTAAAACAAGCATTACTGTAACTTATTTACGGTTATGGATTTGAATCCTAGTTTGCACTATGAGCATGAATGACACCTCAAATTATGTGAACTGAAGGATGATAAGACAAACAAACAAATAAATACATAAAATACCACAGACTTACAGTACACCGAAGGCGGAAATACCACATAGGGTCCGTGTACCTCCGGATAATTTATTCTAGTTAGTGTCTTTAAAACGGAAAAACGAAGAAACTGCTCATTTATCACATATTCGACCCTTCTCGTGATCATAAAAAACAAATCTCATGTCGTGTTTTCTTAGTTTTATTTTTGTTTTCATCACACATCGCACCAAATGGAAATACAATAAAACCATAATGGATAAACAGCTTGAATATTCAATCTTTACATGTGGGCGGGAATGAAATGGCCCTTTTCACTCATTGGTCAACCTAAGATCAAACCATGCCATCATCAGTTCTTCCTCAGTTCCGCGTAACAGAATAATAGTCATCGACTGCTACAGTTGGACAGCGCCCAGCGAATGCATTTAGGCTATATTGTAGTGAATCGCTAACCAGTATCGATTTAAGTGTAAATACGCAACAGAACTTTTATTTTAGACAATACAGTGACTTTTTACAGTGACAAGGGATTAAGTAGAAATTATTTTACAGATATGAAAAGATATACATGACATTATTTCATATCAATGGTCACAGTATGCATACAGTTCTGTTAGAGACCATATATTTTGAGATTTTTTTCCATAAAGAAGTTTATACAAATACAGGTATATTATTATACACAAATAATCATATGTCATTATCCCACTGGCACATTACACATGTTATTTGTTCCTCAAGGAAGTACTGTTTCAGAGACTGACTTTATTGAATTGTGAATTTAAAGTCATGATTTGATGAAGAAGACAAACCTGTTTGAGATGCAAGTTTCAAATACCACACATTACAAAAAATGTATAATGTGCATGACTTAGAAGGCTGGGGGTCTGCATGGGCTTAAGTCATTGTGTGACATTTAAACCTATCTCTACAAATGACCTCAACTAGAACAACATGTATCATTCTATGAAGTTACATTGACATAAACTACACAAAATGTGAGACTGTAGTTCCTAGAAAAAGGAATATGCAGCACGCTCAGCCTAGATAAATTGTATGGGTAATGTTAAATAATTCACCATTATATCCGGATATAATACATAGAAATGCTCTCTCAGTTAAAAGATAACAAAAACATGAAATAACAATTTGAAGTATAAAGCCAGAGATTTATTTTTATTGCCATCTATTAACTGTCAGAAAATATGTGTTTTATAACGACAATATATGCCCCCTCAAATTTATTGTTTTATTATCTTATTAAATATGTATGTGATCTTTAATATTCAATTCTTAAATTTAGCCAATTAAATTAGAATAACATGACATTATAGGCTGTTACCAATTAAATCAGTATCAACCAAAGCCGTCTCTGCAGAGGTGCTGAAGAAGCTGCATCTGAAGCTGCTTTGTATTATTTACACAGTTTAATGAAGCTAAGGGGGCAGTACATGCATTTTCACAGCAATTACAATTGCATAATACAATAAGATTAATTATCTAAAAATAACATTTTGAATACAGAAATATGACATTTTTTGAATGACAAAATGAAATTATAATTATGAAAGTAATATTGCCAGTAAGTGCGGCAAGTTATTGTTTTTAATGAATGTGTCATTTATTTAACCAATTCGTTCAAAACGCTGTTCTTTCATATAAAAATCAAGTGGCTGTTTGGATCGTTGAATTACAAACTCAAATGATTATTTCAAAGGCTCGTATTCATTCAGGAAAGACACACCACTCTATGCTGCAAGTTAGTCGCATAACAGTTCTGTGACTTTGCTTTTGAAGTTTAGTTGGCAGAGAAAATAACGCACACATTGGTGCGGATGACGGCACGGTTTGATCTTTCATTGACCAATCAGTGAAAAGGGGTGTTTTGTTCCCACCACATGTAGAGATCGAATTTTCAAGCCGTTTTATCCATTTTGGTTTATATATCAGGTCGCACTGTTTCTGAACCCCCTGAAATCCTCCATTGTAGTCTTGAGTTTTCTTCCAGAAACGTAAATGTCACATCATTTAAATGATTCCTGCACAACACAATACATTGGGTTGCGTTAGTAGTGTTTCCGAAATGCACTCGAACCACTTGACTGATCACAGCACACTGGTCCAGCCAACCAATCAGAGCACATTGTGCTTTATTAGAGGAGGGGCTTCATAGAGACAGGAACTAAATAGGGCTGTATTTTACAAAAGCATTGTGAGGTAACTTTATTGTAGAGACCATTGGAAATAGTTCTACGATCTACTTAAGCTTACAAAGCTTTTGAGAAATGCAGCCCAGAGCGTTACTGCAGACTGGGAAAGAGAGGTGCTGTAATAATGTAAAATATGTGAAAAATAAGATTTTACTTTTTCTTTCTTTTTTAAACCTATTATAAAAAATAAAAAATAAAAATCTCAAAAGAGAAGTATATATGGTCAGTTTATTACTAGCATTCTGTGTCTAACACATTTTCATGGATATTGTCTCTCTGACTAGCAGGAATTTTTTTTTTTTTTTACCAAAGGTTTTTGGAGTTTGCTAGCTCTGAGGAAACATTTCTGAAGCTTTTCAGAACAGGCCAAATGGAAAATTGGATATCAGAAACAAGGTGATGAAAGATGGTGGATAGGAAGAGAGGGGGAGACATGAATAGATGGCTGAGGATCAAAGATGCCCCTTGGTGAAGGGTCTGGATGGGGTTACGCCTCACTGCCAACTAACAGGTCTGAAATATCCATCTGACACAGCTGCTTCCCGGCTGGGTCCCGACACAATGCACCTAAAACAATACTACCCATAATGCCAGGGCCAATGAAACTCACGGCCACTGTTTTTGGCATTGTCCCAATGTCACCTGTGGGCAGAACTCCCTGTCTGGCTTTGGAAAAGCTGCGTACTGACTCCACTCCAGGGTCGCACACTTACTCAACACAATGAATTCATCTAAGCACACTCCAGGTCAAAAAGACTATCAGCTGAAATCATAAAAGAAAGGCAAAAATAAGAAAGAGAGTGAACTGTTGATTCATTGTTAGTCCACAATATATGAAGAGTTGAATGTACACATAAAATGGATTTGTGAACAGTCACCAACCAATGTCCTGGCAAACCAGCCACATTGTGGGCCAATTTATTTTCTAATTAGCATACCATCATATCTATAGTATGAAAATGTCCTGTATTGTGTCAATGCTGCTATCGCGCACAGAACTTGTGCAAACAACATCACTATGATCAGGTGCTTTCTTAACTGCTATTTTAAAGTTCCTAAACGTAAGTTAGGGAGGAGTGAGCCAATCTAATCTTTCAATCATCAGCCGAGTACAGTATATAAGCAGCCGCTTACCTCTCCCTAGCATCAGCTTTTCCAGTATCCCTCCACCTCCCCAAATTCCACCTTCATCTTTGGTACCTTGCCCCTTTTAATCATCATATCCTACATTTTAGCCACTGGGGGGGTATATCAGAGCTCGAGTTGAAGCTGCTTCATCGAGCCCCTCTCCAGTGGAAAGCAAGCCAAATAAGTTTAACCTAATATCTTAAAGATTTTATGGGCAAACAAACTCGTTAAGTTGTGTTTATTTTCTTATTGAGAGGAAAGCGTGCAGCACATATTTACATATTCATCTTCTGTCTGTGAAGATTGAGTTGATTATGGAAAACAAAGTACACCTTGGGCATAATGCAATGCGCTCGACCTGCCCTTCCTTTTCCAATGTGATAAATAATAAAGTATCATTAAAAATTTTAATTTTTTATTGATTTTCTGACTCATTATTCAATCGAGTGTTAAACATTTTTAAACAAAATTAGGTTAAAAATGTATAAACGTATTTATTTATGAGATGATAGATCTCTTCAGGTATTTAAAAAATATGAGTCAAGAAAGGAATGAAATGTTGTGGATATTTATTTTTTAAGGTCAATTGCGTAGTTATAGAACAATTTATCAGCCAAGTGGATAAATTGGCCAATTTATGGCCATTTGAGAGCATTATATTGATTATACTGAACAGTCATCCTGGTTTCTAGACATTGGTGTTGGCATCAAACACTGAAAAGCCCATATGGGCTACACACTGAGTGCATTGCATTGCATAATAGATCCTGCAGAAATAGTAGGAGTAAAATCAATGGCGATATGCTATCCCGAACATAGCCATTAGTTTCATAATATCTTTTCACTCCTTAAACGACATTAAAATAACTAATCTGCAAAATGCAGCTGAAATCCATAAAATGGCTTGGTCATGTTGAAACCAGCATAATTCCATGCAGCCAGGCTTGCTTTATCCATTAATGTACAAGAAACATGAAAGCCTTAGTCTTTCTGTTGAATTATATAAGCTCATTTGACACAGCTGGACACTGGACCTAATCTGCATCCCATGTCATCCACAGTAGATATATGAGCATCCCACGGCTGTTTGAATCCCTCTTTTTTTTAAGCTGGAGTTGTCTGTGGAAGATGCATACAGACACCAACAGAAGATCAGTTGTTAACTCTGCTGGATGCTGGCAACGACAGTCATAAGGAATGCACGAGCTGATAAAATGTATACCTTGACGGTGTCTGCCAGATGCATATAGAATATTAAACAATCAAAAAAATCCATGTCATGACCCCTTTAAACGAGCAAACCTGCTTCCATTTGCAGCTTTTAACTTATGTCATACCCCAGAAGTTTTACGGGCTGCTCCTGACATGCATCCTTCCTGAGCTTTCCTCTCTGCTCTCTGCCCAAGTCTGGACCTGGACCCTTCAACTTCCTCCTGCTGGCACGGCCCACACGCATTTCCCATTGACCGCAGCGAGCCAGACCACTGCCAGGAAGACACAAAGAAGCTGCAAATGTTGCCCATACCGAGATGAAAAATAATACGTAAAATCTAGGGATGCACCGGAATTTTGCCCGCCGAAAATGCAATTTTCGGCCTGAAAGAGAAAAAAGGCTGCAAAAATGTATGCTACAATCTCGTTCACTGGTCCACCCTAAGCTACGCTTAGCTCACATGCTCTTATAATAATAGCTTTGTAGGACTAAACTTTATTTTGAAAATTGGTCAAAAATAAATCTGTTAAAGGGATAATGTGTAGTTTTTTTAAGTATTTTATTAACTAAAATCAATGTCTTTATTCATAAATATATCTTCAATGGTGTACAATTCCCTCTCCCAATGATCTGACTTATCCTCGTACGTAAAAAAAATTCTTATCTTTATTTACATGGGACAGGCAACTCAACGGAGGCTTCCATGTCGTTCCTCCATCTTGAAAAACTATAATAGCACAGAGGGACAAAAATCACTAGCCTACCTCAACGCGTTTCCACAACGCGTGTTCGTCCAGAGCCAGCGTCACGTGACTGACACTGTCAGCTGAAGTGGACAATAAGAGAGGCGTAATGCGTGTCACTGCCCCGGTAAATTTGAAAGGTTGCACTGCACGGTACTTCATAATTCAGGATCATACTTATGCCGAGCCACAGGAGAAATGCCAAAATTGAATTTAAAAGGAAACTTGACCGGCGAATTCAAAAACCGAGGGTAAATAACCGGAAAGCTTTAACTTACCCAGTTGGAAAGAGCTAAGGAAGGAGAAAGACTCTGAAAGGGACTGAAGTTGCCTGCTTTCTTCTCGACGGGTAAGTCAATGTTACGGTCTAAATTGCAAGCTTTTTTTTTCATTGCTTGGTTGTGTAATTTATTATATAGGCAGCATAACAGTTTAACATGTAACGTATAGTTAAACTCAACGAAGGGCTTTTGTTGTCATACCTTCTTGGTACACGCATTCGGAAAAAAAACGAGGAGCTAGAGAGCACTATTCGTTTGAATGCAAAATACAATTCCACCGCTATATGGGAGTAATTCCTACTAATAACCTATGTCCCTTTAATAATACATTGATAATTAATTTTATTTTAATGTATTTTCTGTCCAATTTTGGTGTTACTTTAAATAAAAGTCTGGTTATTTTATTGGCTTGAATTTTTTAAATTCAGATTCAATAAATGTATTGAATTGAATTAAAAAGTCTAAAATTAACAAAAAAAACTCATTTAAATTAAGAAATTAATTTTTATTAAGAAAAAGTTATTTTCAGTTTCAGCCCAGAATTTTCATTTTGGTGCATCCCCAGTGAAAACAGAACAAATATCCTGGTTACTGACTTGCATGAAGGGAAAGAATTGTCTTGTGCTGTGTGTGTGTTGTTTATAAAGCTGATGTATGGATGCAGACCCACTCCGGACCTATGCCGGAGCCTCTACGCAATAGACTACGCGTTGGTTTTCATTTATACTTCTGCGTCGTTGTCCGCGTTGACGCGCAATTACACATGCAGAGGGAGCATTTGAAAACCAAGGGAGGGGTTCTAGCAGACCAATCACAGCGCTTGCGTCCGCGTAGAATTGACACGTTGTAACATTTTTGGAGAGGTGCACGTCAGGATACGCCGAGGGGTACGCGCGCTATACACAGCCTACGACGTAGCTACGGCGCGAGTTCGACACAGAAGTATAAATTGGGCTTAAGGTGTTGCTACACTCTTAACAACAGTTCAATTTAAAACCGTATCGTCCCGAAGAACACTTTATATTCTAACAATCATGTTTTTTTCTCTTTTTAGTTTAACAGAACGTGTAAACAGCTCTGTAAATGATACTCATCTTCTCTTCTCCACAAAGTAAGTAACAGAGACATGGAATTTATGATCCATATTGTTTGTTTTTTAAATTATGACTTTATGCCTAAACATACCCAGTCACAAAAAAAACATTAAAGCAATCCCATGACTATCACTTTTTCCTTTTAACATGGTAAAGGGCTCAAACTGTCCATTTTTGCTAACTTTGGCCTTTGTGAACATAATTGTTTTTACATAAACAATTGGAAGAGACAAACTGTGACTCTAAACTCAATTGTGTATTTCTGATGCTGTCACGTATCATAACCTCATCATCCGCAGAGAGAAACTGACACTCAGAATGCACACATAATGAAGGAAGGTAAGACATCATAGAGGATTGTGAGGATAATTCACTGGAACTTGGTCTTCATTACATCTATATCGTGTTCAATGTCAATTGTTTTTTATTAATGTATTCAGCTGACAACTGTTGTTAGAGCACTGCCATTTTTGCTACAATCTGCCATGTCAATAAAAAATAAAATTACCTAATTGACACAACATGGTGTTTTTTTGTTTTTTGTTTTTATGTAAAACCCAAATGGGCAACAAGATATAACAAGACCAGGCAGATAGAGGACAACATTTTTTTTAATAAATAATGTATACAAATAATAATAATAGTAGTAATATTAATAATATGGAGATACTAATATACTAATATTAAAGGGGTGGTAAAATGCCATTTTCACAAGATGTAAAATAAATCTCTGATGTCCCCAGAGTGTGTGTGTGAAGTTTTAGCACAAAATACAAAATATTTTTATAAAGCATGTTAAAGTTGTCACTTTTTGAGGATTTGCAAAAACGCACCATTTGTGCCTGGCCCTTTATATGCAACTGAGGGGGGGGGGGGACTGAGGAATGTCGTGTAGTCCCTACCGTTTGTTGTAGTCCTTTTCTTTAAAAGCAAATATCTTCCTTTGAACTTTGAGCGTTGTAACTTTGCAGATATTGTTTATGCTCAAACAGCAACATTACACAATAACTAAAGTTTGAAAAGTGAAATCATACTTTACTTCAATGGACTTTTACCCTTTAATGAAAATAAATATTGTTGAAAAGGTTATTTATAACACCATTAAGGTCATAGCACTTTTAAAGCATGGTTCTTTATGGAACCTTATAAAAAGGGTTCCTATATTTAGCACCAAAAAGGGTTCTGCTATCGTTACAAGCTGAAAAACCCTACTTTGGTATTGTTTAAAACCATTTTTCTTATAGAGTGTAGCTGGTGAAAACAGTGTTACTATTAGACAGAATCTGGTTTGCACAGTCAGGCTGTTTTATGACTTGCTTTCAACTTCCAAAAAATTGGTTAAAGGAATAGTTCACCCAAAACCTGTAATAAAATATTGTCGACCGTTCCTTTGTTCCAAACCCAAGTGACATTCTTTCTTCCACTTCACACAAAAGAGAAAAAAATACCCTTGTCTGTGTAATTACAATCATAGGGTACAATCCAGCAAATGGATCAGTCCAATTCGTAAATACATTTTTCAGTGTTATTTGTGAACCAGTTCAGCAGATAAATTGGAAAGAATCAACTCATTCCCAAATCGGACATCACTCATCAGAGGGGGTTGCAACTTCATTAGTTTGAAATAACGAAGAATAATTTTTTTTTTTTTATGGAATATAGTGGAGTAAAAAGCATGATATTATGCTTTGGAATGTAGTGAAAGGTAAAGGTTTCCCAAAATAAAAATAAAAATAAAGTACAGATGCTTGAACAATGTACTTTTCATTTTTTTTATAAGATTAGTCTCTGCTCACATGCTGGGATATTCAAAAAAATAATAATAATGTGTGCAGAAACCTTCTTTAACCTTCTGAGGGAGTTTTATTCATGACTCATGATAAAGGAACATTGGTCCCACTTTATATAGTGTTCACAGGTCCGCTTCAAATAAAACAAACTCTGGTGCGAGTGCGAATGCTTTGTTAGTACAGTTCAGTTGAATAAGTGTGCCATCAGAACAAGCGGGACGAGACCACTGAAAAGATGGGTCTTGGTCCGCTTTCAAACGAACTCTAATGCGGTCTGAATGAAATATGAACGCAAAATGGGCCAAAGACATGTGAACAAACCAAAACCAGGACACAATGTCACAAGATGCGAACATCATAGTTGCGATGTTCCTCTTCAAATTTTTAACACATTTTTCCCTATGTGTGGGACATCTATTCTATACATAGTATTTTTTAACTATTTGTTGCCACATATTTACACAAATGTAGTTTTTCTCCATTTTTTAAATCCTATATGGTTTATTATTTCACTAGTTTGCACACTTGAAGTATCAGTAAATGTACAATTAAGTATTTTAAATAGTAATGTTTTGATAGTAATAAGTGGCGGTAATAAAATAAAATAAGTCTTATTATTTACTGACTAATGCTGCCTAAAATAAATATATGGTTCATCAAACAGTATGTTTAAAAAACAAGTACTTTTATACTTTTACTCAAGTAAAACCAAAAATTAGTCCCTATTTTAATAGGGTATCTATACTTTTACCTAAATGCTTGACTTGTGTACTCCGTCCACCACCGGCATTAAGTTACATTAAGTTACTTTTCTCAATTCTGCTGTGTCACTGAACATGCCCTCATACCACCAATGGCCTCCAGTCGCTTTGTCACTGCAGAGCACTGTCATTGTGAACGGCCTTTCAGAGAGGACCAGATTGTGTCTGAGCTTCTGAAGGCCTTTTAAACTTCCTTGTAGTATTATCAGCTGTGCAGATCACAGACAGGAAACACAAACACCTCATAACAGAGTTTAGTCAATCTGTGCAAACTACTCTCATCGAAAAAGTGAGCAGCATGTTTCAGGACTCTGAGAAAAGCGAGGCCTCCATATGGTTTTCATTGTATGAACCTGCCACTATTAACATAATAGGAGGAAATCTCCATGTTTTGTGCACTAACAGTGGCTCCATTGTTGAGTCTCCGTGACATGTGGGTATTTTTCTGTTAGAAGTTGTTGTTGTCTTTGGTTCTGAGCCGCAAAAAGACATGGAACAAAAATCTTGACAGCGGTCTTTCTATTGTAGAGGGCAGTAAGAGTACAAACTTGACAGTGACACACCATCTGTATGAGATTTCATACTATAGCATCATAGCATGGTGTAAATTTGAGATGTACGCAACATTTATCTGCCAATGACACAGGCCACAGATAAGATGACTGCATGCAAACCATGACAACAATGTTAAAGGGTAAAAAATGAATATGCTGCTTTGTCTGTATCTAGAGGAAAACATCAAAACAAGTCTGAATCCAATGTTCACATAAAATCCTGTCTGTTTAGATGTCTTAATATGATACATTTTTGAGGGCAGCATTGCCAATCAAATTTCATAATCGCATGCGGTTCCGAATTGGTTGGGAAAAAAATAAATGTGTGACAAAATAAGGTTTTTTTTTTTTGGTGACATTTTAATTAAAGCTTTTATGTATAAAGTGTTATAAAAGTATTCATAATGTACATTATAATTCATTATATATTTTCTTAAATAATTGTAACCAAAGTTAAAGTGCAAAGTGTCTTCTGAAATTGTTTTAAGTGTTTTAATGCATTATAAGGATAACAAAGCATAATTAATGCATTGAAAAAACTTTTATAATGCGTTATAAAGGCTTTAAAAAAAGGGTTTACTTTATGGGAACCGGAGCTTCTAACGGCGGCTGCAGTGATGCATTGACTTTACCAATCAGTGATTGGCTCTTTTACTTCGAAGGTGGGACGTATTCCGCTATATTGCAGACTTGTGTTGGAGCTTCTCCCATTCGTAAGTAATAGGAGTGAGCAGTCTTTCTAAAGTCGTTGATTATGGTTGCATCACTTCCGATTTAGATCTTTTGATAAATATAGAGCCGTTTTACTCAAGATACCTTCAAAGGAAGGAGCAAAGATGAGCATTATTTTTCTTCTTCTCTTAACATCTATATATTTAAGTCAAATAAAAAACACCAACAATAAAAAAAAAATAGCTAGGTTAGCTGATTACTTAAAAGTCCATAGATATCGCAGTCAGTTCGGACTGCCATTAACACGTTCTTCTAGAGATGCGTGTGCAGCGTGAGCTTCTTCACACCGCAAGCGTGAGCTTCTTCACACCGCGAGTGTGAGCGTGAGCTTCTTCACACCGCGAGTGTGAGCGTGAGCTTCTTCACACCGCAAGCGTGAGTTACTTCACACCGCGAGTGTGAGCGTGAGCTTCTTCACACCGCGAGTGTGAGCGTGAGCTTCTTCACACCGCAAGCGTGAGTTTCTTCACACCGCGAGTGTGAGCTTCTTCACACCGCATGCGTGAGTTTCTTCACACCGCGAGTGTGAGCTTCTTCACACCGCAAGCGTGAGTTTCTTCACACCGCGAGTGTGAGCGTGAGCTTCTTCACACCGCAAGCGTGAGTTACTTCACACCGCGAGTGTGAGCGTGAGCTTCTTTACACCGCGAGTGTGAGCGTGAGCTTCTTCACACCGCAAGCGTGAGTTTCTTCACACCGCATGCGTGAGTTTCTTCACACCGCGAGTGTGAGCTTCTTCACACCGCAAGCGTGAGCTTCTTCACACCGCAAGCGTGAGCTTCTTCACACCCCGAGTGTGAGCGTGAGTTTCTTCACACCCCGAGTGTGAGCGTGAGCTTCTTCACACCGCAAGCGTGAGTTTCTTCACACCGCAAGCGTGAGTTTCTTCACACCACAAGCGTGAGCTTCTTCACACCGCAAGCGTGAGTTTCTTCACACCACAAGCGTGAGCTTCTTCACACCGCAAGCGTGAGTTTCTTCACACCACAAGCGTGAGCTTCTTCACACCGCAAGCGTGAGCTTCTTCACACCGCAAGCGTGAGCTTCTTCACACCGCAAGCGTGAGCTTCTTCACACCGCAAGCGTGAGCTTCTTCACACCGCAAGCGTGAGTTTCTTCACACCGCAAGCGTGAGGATCTTCACACCGCAAGCATGAGCTTCTTCACACCGCAAGCGTAAGCTTCTTCACACCGCAAGCATGAGCTTCTTCACACCGCAAGCGTGAGCTTCTTCACACCGCAAGCGTAAGCTTCTTCACACCGCAAGCGTGAGCTTCTTCACACCGCAAGCGTGAGCGTGAGCTTCTTCACACCGCAAGCGTGAGCTTCTTCACACCGCAAGCGTGAGCGTGAGCTTCTTCACACCGCAAGCGTGAGCTTCTTCACACCGCAAGCGTGAGCGTGAGCTTCTTCACACCGCAAGCGTGAGCTTCTTCACACCGCAAGCGTGAGCTTCTTCACACCGCAAGCCTGAGCTTCTTCACACCGCAAGCGTGAGCTTCTTCACACCGCAAGCGTGAGCTTCTTCACACCGCAAGCCTGAGCTTCTTCACACCGCAAGCGTGAGCTTCTTCACACCGCAAGCGTGAGCTTCTTCACACCGCAAGCGTGAGCTTCTTCACACCGCAAGCGTGAGCTTCTTCACACCGCAAGCGTGAGCGTGAGCTTCTTCACACCGCAAGCGTGAGCTTCTTCACACCGCAAGCGTGAGCTTCTTCACACCGCAAGCGTGAGCTTCTTCACACCGCGAGTGTGAGCGTGAGCTTCTTCACACCGCGAGAGTGAGCGTGAGCTTCTTCACACCGCAAGCGTGAGCTTCTTCACACCGCGAGTGTGAGCGTGAGCTTCTTCACACCGCGAGTGTGATTGTGAGCTTCTTCACACCGCGAGTGTGAGCGTGAGCTTCTTCACACCGCGAGTGTGAGCGTGAGCTTCTTCACACCGCAAGCGTAAGGTTCTTCACACCGCAAGCGTGAGCTGCAGTGAAGCGGGGGTTTCAACGCCGAGTCTATTTTTGCTGCGCTGCTCATGCCCAATTAAAGCACACTTTTGATGGACAAAATAAATATGATTTCACACAAAGTGTGCCCAAAATGCACAGAATTTGCATGTCTAGTGTATTTTAACAAGAAGTGGAGAAGGCTATGTCAGAAAAGAAAATGAAGACTCAAAAATATTTATAGAAAATGTACCCATTTAAACTTGGTTTTATTATTCAGTTTGGGTAAAAGTATATGGTGTTTTATATATTTTTTTTTAATCTATAGAAAATAAATATTTGTGTGTGCTGTAAAGTGGTTAGAACAATTTAAATCTTAATGAAGTCAAACTCAATGAAAAATTTAAATCGGCCAAAAAAAAAAAGGTAATCGGTGCATCTAAAAAGATTACCATTACATTAGATTTAGATTAGAAAACTTTATTAATCCCGATAAGGACTGGTTTGCCACCGACTTAGACCATACAGCCAACAAACACAATACACAACTAACAGATAGATAAATAATTCTGCCTTAAGAGACTATTAAAACCTGATTAAGAACCAGAGACATGATTAGAAAAAGATTCAGTTTCACAATTTAAAAATGCCAAAAAAAATAAAATACAGTTTAACAATTAAAAGTATTCGTTGAACAAAATACCTTCTCAGTGAGCACCGCCACCGAGGCATTACCAATCGCTCACTGAAAGAGCTTCTGAGTCCTTTAAAAAGTTGTGTAGTGGATGGCCTTCAAAAAGCAAGACAATTTTTTGTTTTCGACCTTATCCTCTTTTCCACAGAAACCTCAAGTAAGTCTGGGGTAAGACCAATAACCGAACCGGCTAAAAAAGCGGATGCGAGCTTGTTTTCCTGTTTGTTCATGTGATGTTTGGCATAAAGTCTATTAAACAAACAAAATAAACGGTATACCTAATAGCATTATAACATTAGCTTTTCTATTATTTGTAATAGAAAGGTTTACGCTAAAACACATTTTCACCTACCATCAGAATTCAGCAAATAAGCATTTATCATTTGAGCAAGTCTTTGAATTTGAAACCTTGTAAACTGGTGAAGTTTTGCACATATTTCTAACAAGTTCTTTATTTGTGAATGCATGAATGCTATAATAGTATTACAGATCTTTTGTTTTTACAGAATTCATTTTTATCATAATTTTTTTTTCAAAACTTTTTTTCTTTTTAAATTATTATATTATGTAAAATAACTATACATTTTAGCAATTGTTATGCTTTTTTAATATATATATATATATATATATATATATATATATATATATATATATATATTAAAGGGGTGGTATAATGGTGGTAGCGTTGTAACTTTGCAGATGTTGTTTATGCTCAAACAGCAACATTACACACTAACTAAAGTTAGAAAAATGTCATGATCAACCATTCATTTAAAATGAAATAGTATTAATAATTAAATAGTGTGATATCACACATATCTGCTTTACATCGGCCACCCTTCTCCTCAAGATATTGGCATCGGCCATCAAAACATTTATATAGGACGACCACTACTTATTAAAAAAAATATTCTAAAAATACATATCTGCATGTGTGTTGCTGGAGTGTTGCAAATAATGAGATAATTTAAATTTAAACTATCGCTTTAAAACATCATGCAATCTGCTACTTATCTATAGGATTAAATGGCTAAGAAACACAAGCATTTAAATTAGCATTTTACTCCATCTATACATCCACATCACGATGCAACACATGACTAAACATACTGACTCCATTTTCCCACTGGGACCTGTTCTCACACGCACACACACACACACACACGGCTGATCCCTCTACCACTACATCGGGGGAGAACAACCGAAAGTGAAAATACAGATGGAGGAGATTCTGAGTGGTAGCAAATACAAATGAGAACCACAGTCCTCCTGATTTTCTATATTTGTGCATTTTTTGCTAAATGTCATTATCAGATTTTAAACCAGAACCACTGAATGCACAGGTAACCCTTCATCTTTCATGCATTTGTTAAATAAAACTTTAAAACACCCAGTGCCCCCATGTGAAGTGAGTAAGTCGACAACTGGCTGCACCACTTTCAGAAGCGAAAACTGCAAGCAAACTTCCTGTAGCGTTGGCTCCCTCCTCCAAGCAGAACTGCTTCAGCTCATGTGACACATGTAGGCTTTCAAGCATGAACTCCATGTTTCAGGTCAAGCCTGGCCTTTCTATAAAATTACACTTTTTCTGTTGTTAAACCAATCTGAGATTTGCTTGCATGTTTCGGATCTATATTTTGCTGCACGACACACCTGTGCTACAGATGACTGAACATTCTCCAGATAATACTCTCATTCAGAGAAGATTCCTTCAATAGGCACTTTCACACACACACACACACACACACACACACACACACACACACACACACACACACACACACACACACACACACACACACACACACACACACACACACACACACACACACACACACACATTCCATGAAATTAACAGCGTTAAACAGCTCAAAATTAATTCAATCTGATTGTAATCTATGTCTAAACTGGAAGTAGTAGTTTAATTTACCAATTAAACAGAAACTAGTAGTCAATAATAAATAAATAAAATTGTAGGGTGGGAATTCCCCTCCAGAAGCACAGCTGGCAAACACTTTTGAGGAGGCTTTTTGACTGGTTTCTTTTTCCAAATTAGGGCTCAATGCTAAGGATTTTTCTACTGGCCAGTTATTCAGATTTTTACTTGCCCAGCCAAAATTAGGGATGCACCAAATCGATATTCAGTATCGATATCGGATTCATTAATGCAATATTTTTTTACAAATACTAATTTTTTTCTTTAATGCTGGCTGGCTGATCCAGAGGGATGAGGCTTGAAGAGATGTTTAGTAGCATTTAACAGAATCCAAGAAACAAAGATAAAGATACAATCCAGTTAGCAATGTTGACACAAGACAAAGCTAACTGAGGGGCTGTAGTTTAAACGACACCATTTTAAACTAAAAACGTACAACTTTGTATGCGCTTTGGCCGTTCATTTACACAACAACGGCGTTTTGGGCGCCTGAAAACGCAAACTTTTGAAAACAGGTTTCAAAGTGCACCTTTTTGAAACCGGTCTCCGTGTAAACAACAAAAAATGTGAATCTCTGTGAAGACGATGACGTCATGCACATGCATATTACGTGTTCAGTCTATAGTGTTTCATCTAATGGTCTGGCAGCAGAATACGGTGTTTTTAGTCATTCGCGGATCCGTTTGATCGAGGATCGTTTTGACAGTGATGTCGTCTGTACGCTGAAAACTCAAAGGAAAAACTTCTCCATTTTAAGCATATTGTTGTCGTGTAAACGTACCCTGAGAGTATAAATACACAGTGGCAATGAGGGACAGGTGAGACTCTAATCAATATTATTACACAATGAAACAATGGCTGCGTTTACACTTTGCATTAACATGCGACCTGTATCCGGATGTTGTCCACATTCACATTGAAAAGACAAGTGTAAACGCGTTTCTGATCGGAATGTGATCGATCAGCGTGTCCTGGTCGAGAGGTAGTCGAGGACGCATTGTGATGGGATCTCAGTGTAATGTGAACGCAATCCAGCCGTCGTGTCTGCATTCACAGGTGGACGTCATATAAATACCCCAGTCTCCCCACGTGCTGTCAGAAAATAATGTCCAGACGCAGTTTAGACAAATTCAACTTATTTGAACTTTACAATAAACGTCAATATTTTAAACAGTGTATTTAGACTTACATGATACTGTGTGTGTCATTTTTCATTTTAATTGTGCAACATTATCTGAACGAGGAGATCGCCTGTACAATCACAGCTGTGAGTCATGAGATCTTAATGAAGAGCGTGCACTTCTTTGCCAGAGGAATAATGGGAATAAACTTTTTATTTTTTAATGTTTTAAATGTTGAATGTTTTTATTGTTTCAGCATGTTTATTAATCTCCAATATAGTCATTGCACGCTATAACCTTAAACCCCGATGATCGATGATGTGACTCTTTTAACATGATCAACCCAGTTATTTTTGTATGATCAAATTCCTTCATTCAAAAAATGTAATTTGATCTAAGACTGGAGATTGCACAGGACAGTAAAGTGAGTGAGTGAAAGCAATTGGGACATTACTTAATTTGTATCATCTTTACTCTTAATTTGGTGTCGTGCTACAGACCTAATTTAAATATGATGGAAAAACCGAAATCCGATCAGTTATCCAGATACAGAGGCTACTTAATATGAACAAATGTAAATGCACCGTGTCCTGATTGGCTAATGATCCGATCTGCTTGATCGGATCATGGTGATCGCATGTTAATGCCAAGTGTAAACACAGCCAATGAATGACTATGGAAACCAAGGAAACAGGAACTCAACACACTGGAACTAAACAGAGGCAAAGACAAAAGAATATCAAAATATAAGTCCATGGACCCAGACACAGATTTGTGGCACTAATGAAGCAGCAGGCTGATATTGTGTAGTCTGAAACCAGAATTAATCACATTTCCACTCTATCAAATGCTGATAATGCTGCAGGTGGACAAATGTTTGTGTTTGGGGAAAAAAACGTCATATAATTATTTGGCCTACACAGACAACAAAATACAAAAACCCAGACTCTTCCGCTTTCTTGTTTTAGTCATTTATCACGTTTAGGTCACGACCAGAAGACACCTAATTACCGCCAACAATCGAATGATTGCGTTTGTTGAGCGAAATTTTTAGATCAGCCGCTCACTGGTTGCAAAACAGAAGTATACAAGTTTGACAGTTATTGCAGCAGGCAGTCGAATCGCTGCACCAAATTACACCGCATTACCACGGCCACAGACTCCCTACATTTTGTTTAAGCAAGTCAAGTCACCTTTATTTCTATAGCGTTTTATACAATACAGATGCTCTCAAAACAGCTTTACAGCAATAAACAGGAAAATAACAGTACATACATGATAAAAAGTCTAATCTAATACAAGACAAATTCAAATTCTGCTGTAAAGCAGCTCTAAAGACACATGCCATTTTTCACCTCAAGTTCAATTCAGTTCAATAACTGTGTAAAGTTCATCAATTATGAAATGAGTTCAATTCAGCTGTAAGCAGCTCTACAGAAGACAATAGTGTCATTATTTAGCTCAACTAGGGTACATTTTTATTCAATTCAGTTCAATAACATTAACAAAGCGATTCAGTAATTATGTAAACAAGGTTTTTATCTGAGAATCAGAAAAGTCAGTGAGTGTGATGTCGCACTAAAATGTCTCAATTCAAATATTCTTGCCAATTCTTAATAAAACACATTGGGCCCTATCTTGCACCCAGCGCAATTGACTTTGAACACCGACGCATGTATCATTCCACAGCAGACTTTTCCCTCCACAGACGCACGTCGGTAAATTAGGGAATGAACTTGCGCTCGCGGGGGCGGTTCAGCGCAAAGAGAAGGCGTGTTCCGGCGCAAAACTCCCCTGGTGCTATTTTCCAGTTTTAGAAAGCAATTGCGCCACTGACCAGGATAAAAACAGTCTAAAGACAGTGGCGCGTTGCGCGTTAGTGATATGGTATTTTAAGGGCGCGTGCTTGGCCATAATGTTAACGCACATCCACTTTGTTTCTGTAATATGAACAGACGCAGCAGTTTTCATTTTTGTAAATCATACATTATTACAAGGAAAAATATTAACACACGAGGGAAATCATTGTTGTGTCCGTGAAGATGAGAAAAAGATCTATCTAAATTTAAACAAATAAAATAATCTAGATTAGGCTACACATTTACCCAAATTATACGCCTGGTTAACCGAAGCTAATTTGGGTGGGTTTCTCCCATCATCCCCATTGTCACTTCTCTGTGTTTTACGGCCCTGACGAGAACATCGGTCTCTTTGGCTGTGAACTGCTCCTGGCGTGCGCTGGCAAATCCGCCGTTATAATAGCGATCCGCCATGGAACAAGCGCGTTCACGTTACGCCCAAACCACACCTATGAATAATGAAGCTACTTCAGACCAACCCCTTTTACATTTGCGCCAGGCGCAAGAGTCATTTATCCCGCCGGGAATATAGCAACAGCGCCGGGATCCGCCCACAAAGTTACTTGCGCTTTGCGCTTTGACACTTGCGTTTCAGATCGTTAAAATAGGGCCCCTTATGTCCATCCGTCATGAAAAGCTCCAAGCATAAAATATTTCCTGAGCTCCCTACAATACATATTACAAAATAAATCAATAACTTTATATTGAATAACCAAAAAAAAGACAAGCAGCTGGGATTGAAGGATTGATTGTAAATGGGACTGAAGGAGTTTTCTCATGTCCTGTAAACATATTCCTTAAGGTATGATTACAAAAATGGTCTATTGTTTTGTTGGTATTGTTTTGTACGTATTGTTGGTACGTAGTGAGTAAACAGTTCAAACAGAAGTCACTTTCAAGCCAAATTAAACCAGATGCAAATTCCAGATTGCACAGATTCCTTCTGAAAGATTTTACAGTCGAAAATCGAGTAAACAACCGTAAATGTGACTGCACTTTCACACCAGGGTCAGAAATGAACCTCTCCTTTAAGGGTCAATATTTGCCCCCTCCCTGGATCTTGTTTTTTTTTTTTGGACCATTTTTATAATTACCTTATTAAATGTATGTGTTGTCTTTTATGTCAAATGCTTATATTTAATGTGTTATTACGAATAAGATTATCAACATCAACAAAAGTCATCTTCACACAGCAAAGGTGGATAAGAAGCTGCATCTGACATGGCATTTATGTTTATTCACACAGACTGTTTAATGCTGTTCAAAGGTGATACATTTACACAACAATCGCCTAATTATTACAAAATGAAATACAGGAACTCAAAGCAAGGTCCAGCAACAAGGTTATGACAACATTTTTATTGTCGGTTAATGCTTTTGATATTGTAATGATTACATTAAAAAAAAAAATGTGTGTCCGGGGAACGGCACTTCATATTCTGGACATATTCTTATTCTTATTCAGTCATTTTCTTGACAAAACAAGCTA
The DNA here is from genome assembly GCF_949152265.1 of Phoxinus phoxinus. Lineage (NCBI taxonomy): Eukaryota > Metazoa > Chordata > Actinopteri > Cypriniformes > Leuciscidae > Phoxinus > Phoxinus phoxinus. The sequence goes on from NC_136888.1 coordinate 6,796,653, forward strand.
AGAACCATTTATGAATTATAGGCCTAGTTTATTGCTTTTTTAACACATTTGAAAATCAAGATTTCACTTTTTATTTTTATAGACAATTTTAGTAGTATGAAAAACAAAATGGTTTTGTTCATGACTTAAGTCTAGCAAGAGAACAGTTCTGTACTCACGCAAAAACTCTGGTTAAATCACGGAAAATGTTTGCATTGTGAAATGAGTCTCTTACATCATATCTGCACGTTACTCCACAGAGTGTAACATTCAAAAAGAGATCTAAAAGTAAAGCCACAACCAACCTTTTTCATTTTTCACATTTTACGTCAATCACAACAGCCGTCATTGATAGTTTAATTGTGCAAGGGCATTTAATGCCCCTTGATTTTAATGGGGGGCATTTTTGTTCATTTTAGTGGCATTTTTGCCCAGTTCTTTTCAGACCTTGCTTTAGTCTACATGAATTAGGCCTATTCCCATTAATCAGAATACGGGTGTGATTGTAAATGGAGATATTTCAACATGATTACAACGGAAAGTCAAAAGATCACATTTCCTTAATTCCACTGAAGTGCACAAGATCCCCTTTGGAAAATGCTCACATCACGCTGGCATAACATGAATCATCAGCTTTTGTAACTTGTGGAGGCCATGCCAGCTTGAGTGCATGCTGTCATTAAAGCAAAAAGGGGACATGCCGAATACAAAAGAAATACTGAAATTCATTAACTATTTTAATGTGGATGTTTCCAGGAACTGTATAACAGCCTGGCCAGTAGATGAAAAATGGTTTCTTCCATAGGAGAGAGCAGATGTGTGCTTGCTATATGGGCCACTGGGGTTGGGCTGGGGGAAATTTATTTCCTGCCCATTTTGCAGTTAGTTTTGGCCAGTGGGAACACAGCATACTCCAATTTCCAAGTGCACCCTCTATTTAACATTTTTTACTCATATTTGAGTTACTTTTGCAGTCCATGTCCTGGTCTCTGTCACCATGGTAACGAAGTGATTTTGTCAACTAACCTCCATGAACTTGTGAGAGTATAATGATTAAGTGACTCAAAAAACACTAGACAGATTTCCCTTTTTTTATGTCAGCTGCTGGTGTGATATATCTGCAAGAATTTTCCATGCAAATTAAAATGACCAGATGTGTTTAAAACTATTAGACTACGAACCAAATAAACACTCTGCACCGGTAAAGTACGTAAACACTTAAAAAGTGACCATTTGTAAAGACGTTCAGCAAAGTCAACTTGAAACAGCATGGCAACGACATGAATTAGCAATTTGCATGAATTTTATTTCTGTAACGCGATGTATTTACAAGTGAAACAAAAATTAGGCTAATGGTTTGGGGGGTTAATGGGTCAGGAATGTCTTGGATTGGGAAAAGACAATGACGTTCCCCCTCATATCAAACACTTTTGAGTTTTGTTTTACCAGGACATTAACATCGCGTTTATTTCTTCTTCAAAATCATTATTTGAACGATGACTGGGTCACTGACAGGGTTATAGGGATAGTTCACCCAAAAACCACAATTCTCACCCTCATGTCGTTCCAAACCCATAGGACTGTATCACTTCACAAGACATGGATTAAACCGCTTCATTCACATGGATTTGTTTTATGATCTTTTTAGATCTTCTACATTTTTTAGATCTTTTATGTTTCTTCGGAGTGATATTAAATAATATCCTGGCTCTTTCCAGCTTTGTAATTGGCATTGATTAGTGCCCGAAGTTTTGAAGCTCCAAAAAGCGCATCCATCCATCATAAAGTAATTCGCCTTTGGCTAAGCCACGCCCTAGAATGTAGATTGACCAATCACAGCGCAGCCAAGAACGAGCTCCCACAGAGGTCCGACACTTTTTCACAGCGCTCATATTTTTGGTCTCGGCAGGCTATTACCGTCAAAGTTTTATCAAAAATATGGTTAAACGTTGTGCCTGGGGCATTTGCTTCGAACGCTTACTGCAGCCCTTAAGCCTACTTTTATCGGACACTTTATTTGCTGCTTTATAAAAGTTTGATAAAATTCCAGCAGGAAGAGCCGTCACAGCATAAGCCATGTTAATACCAAACCAGAGCCCAGATGAAGTTGACGGAGGTAGCAACAGTAACTAAGGGGGGCGGGGCTTAGCCAAAGGTGAATTCATACGGCTCCAGGGAGTTAATTAAGGCCTTCTCAGATCAGATCTATTCCGCCAAGACCAAACATATCAAACATATTGTCATAGCCTATACATTACCATGCCAAACACTCCAAGAGATGTCATGTTAGAACTATATTGTGATATACTTATCATGAAATAAAATTACTCATATCATATAAGTTTTTGGTCATTTTACTCACCCCTAATCAACTGTATGGTTTTACTCATTTACTAGTGAACAAGCTCATGAATATTACTGACCAAAATCAAACTAGATGCCCCCACATATTCTAATGACAGGTTGTATTGTCTTTTGAGAGATAGAGATAATAAAATAACTTTCTTTTTTAAAGAATTTGCCAAAAAGGCTGCGCATTTTCTTCCCCAGAGCTTGCTTTATCATTCACTGATAGGAGAAGATGTGGGCTGTTAAATTCTGGGCCAAAGAACACTGTAAACTCACTACTTCATACTGTGAAGCAGAGCAGAGAACTGCAACCCGCAATCCACCAGCTGCCCAACATTTTAAATGCAGTTCAAATCAATAGACTGGCCTTGAAACGAGAGCAGCAGTTGAAAGAAATGACCTGATTCACACTAGGTCAGTTTGAGATGTTTGATTTGACATCAGGCCTCAGGAATGTGAGGAACGCTGATTGCATGCCGGTGTTAGTGCGATGAACTCTTGTTTTACGATGCCTCCCTCCGTGACTGCAGACAAGAGCCTGGGTGACACCAAAACAGGAAGTGCCTTGCTATCAGATGTTTATTGCACAAGTCATTCTGAACAACACGTCCATCAGACCTCAGGAAACAAAAGAGCCACAGCAGTGCAGAAACATGAACAGTGACCGTTAGAATGAGTCAGTCATAATGAGTCCACTGATTGCTAAGGAGAGTATAGGGTGACAGTGAAGCGGAGCGCAAGATCACCGCATTCCTACATAATTCATAAGTGATCCTATTGCTCATCCCTCTCCATAGAGAGCCAAGTAGTGTGTTTTTTTGCATTCAGGAGTAGAATCTCATGTGGTATCAAGTACCCTTCACATCTAAAACCACAAATCTAAAAATTAATACCCAGCAGGTTATTTTTTAAAGAGTTTATGATGTTTTGGTCTGAATATAATAGCCTTTCGCCTGTCCCAAATGTATTTTTCTGATTCTGGGCCATTAATTTAAGAAATTGCACATAATCGCAGTGGTTCCTCCTAAACTATTTAAAGTGTCGTACCCCCTGAGTAGGGCTGTAAACGATTAATCGCGATTAATCGAATCCAAAATAAAAGTTTGTGTTTACATAATATGTGTTTTTATTGTGTATACTTATTTTGTATATATAAATACACACAAATGCATGTATACATTTAAGAAAAATGTGTTATTTATATATAAAATAGTTTTATTTATATATAATATAAATCATATAAAATGTATATGCAGTATAAATGCTAATATTTCTCAAATATATACATGCATGTGTGTGTATTTATATATACAAAATAATTATACACAATACACACACATATATTATGTAAACACAAACTTTTATTTTGGATTTGATTAATCGCGATTAATCGTTTACAGCCCTACCCGAGGCATTTAACGTCCCTCTTTTTACCTTACCTTTACCATTAAGGGACAATATATGCCCCATTAAATTGATTTCAAGGTGCATTAAACACCTTTGTAAAATAAATGTTTTAAACAAAAAAATATTCAATAGAGAAAAATGAAACTATTAAACGAAGTGATACTTTTAAATATGAATCTAAAACTGCCAGTAGGTGGCAGTAAGTCATAGTCTTAATGTGTGAGCCATCAAGTCATTAATTCATTCAGTAATGAAGCAAGTGGCTGTATTTATGAATGGGTCATTGAATCATTGATTCGTTCAAAGCTGCAGATTCGTTCACAAACAGCTGTGTGTTGCAGTTCTGCTGTGGCTTTCGTTTCGTTGGCCGTTGATTCAAAAGGTAGTCAAAGAAAAAACGGAATAAATGGAAGAGTCAGAAATGCGTGCAAGCGACAACATCAATGTATGGCTACGTGGATGAGAGATGTGCAAGGAGGTTAGAAAATACAATTTGATCAACCAGGACTGATTCTAGGATTTCAATATTAGGGGGCTCAGTCCCCAAAGAGGGTGACTTGACACAATAGGTTCAACACTACCTATCAAGCCAACCCCTGAATATTGGTTTTATTTCAAATTATTTTTAACTGACCACCAGATCACATTTATTCATATTAATTTAGAATATAGACACACCTTGTAATGTAGCCTAATTGTATTGTTTTAAATCTGTCCTATATTAAACCATACATTTTTTTGTTTTCCATTCATAAAGAAAAAAAACAGCACATGATCTATCAATTTTCCACTTCTATAATTCAAAGTGACATCAAAAACTACAAATCCCAAATGTACAATCAGCAGCTGGGTCATTATTTAGTAAAACAGAATAACTCCACATGATGTTTCTGCGTCTGTCATTCACTCTAAGCAGTTTACATGAGTGCATTGACTGAGTGGTGTCTGTCACAGCACCGTAAAACATATCTTTTCATAATTTGTTATCACAACTTTTCACAAATCTTTAGCCAAATAAATGTTGCTCAGATAAAAAAAAATCAGATAATATTTTTAGTTTCTGTTAATTACCGGTAATCTAACCTTTTTATTAACTAATTTGTTGTTTTTGTTGAAATAAACTAATTAAACCAAAAAAGTTAGGCTACTTTAAACCAAAAATTAAATTAAACCAACAAAAAAAACGTTTTTACAGTGCGATGGTTGCCTTTCTTTTCTGTGCATGCCACACCCACAATCATATATTTTAATTAAAAAAATACATTTTCGAATGAAAATAAAATTTTCTGTCACTGAATAAAAAATTGCGAGATATTTTTTTCTCTCGCAATTGCCAGTCTATATCTCGCAATTCTGACAGTATAATTTGCAGGTTTATTTCACTCAATTGACGAGAGTCAAAATATCAAGGTAAAAAGTCACAATTACTTTTCTTTTTTTTTCAGTGGCGGAAACAAGCTTCTATAGTCTTGTATCACTCAACATCACATTATGTAAACTGCATTTAAATTGCACAGATGCAGATCTCACAATTATCTACCAATAAATGCACACACCTTGTCCTTCTGATGCTGAGGACTGAAGAACACGCTGAATAACAGCGACTAAACAGTTTTAAAGGAGGCGATCACAAATTTGTTTTCAGATAATAGAGCTTAACACATTTTGTTTGGGGGGCTGAAGCCCGTCTGTGCACATGAAAGACTTTCATACTTTGAAAGTCTATGTGCACTGTGTGAAAAATTAAGTATACTTTGGACTTAATGGAAGAACTACAAACCAGGCGTTTAAGGCTGGTCTTTTCTGCTAGAGAGATCAAGTACTTTTGGATTGACGTTGTGCTTTTTAGCTCTGCTGATCGTTTCCATGCACAACAGTTCAATCAATCAATCAACATTTATTTCTATAGCACATTTGAGAACAATACAAGTTGACCAAAGTGCTTTACACTCCCAAAATGACCAATACAGATGCACATAGACCGAAGACACAACACTCATCACTAGTCAGTCTCCATACACCTAAGGCAGTTATATGTAAAAGAAAAGAGATGTGTTTTCAACATAGATTTAAAACATTCAAATAAGTCGATCTAATATATAGAGAGAGGCAAGTCCAGAGGCGTGGCACTGCCACTGAGAAGGCACGATCTCCTTTAGTTTTAACATGTTCAACTTTAGTGTTGTTTATATGTCTATGTAGTGTTTTTAATATGCTTTAAGACAAACTGTGTGTTTCATGTTTGAAATGGCTGCTGTTTCTGACGTCACAAACTACCTTGTAACCAATCACATCAACGCGTGATTGTGAACGAGCTGCTGTGAGTGAGTGGAGGCGCCGAGGTGAAGCACATTTTCATATTCATATAACCATGTATAATACATGAGTTACAATCAGACGTAACTATCGGTATGCAGGGTACGCGGTTGCTTACGGGCCCGGACCAATTAGTGACTGGAAGATAGTGATTGACAGCCGGGGCCCCCTATCGCATTATACTACTTTTAGACTGATCGCATTTTACTTTATCGCAAATTTATTTGAATAAATAATGACAACAACATATTTTACTGATCATTAAATACATGTTTGAAACTAACAATGATGGATTTCGGTGTAATTTGTTTCGAATTAGGACTGGTGGAATCTTAAGGATTTAATCGATAACTTTGCACAGAGGAAAGCCCGGAGAATGGCGCTATAATGCAAGTGGGCATCTTTTTTTTTATGTATTTGGACCTAGGCCTATGTGTGTAGTCATAGCAGTGAGTAACAAAAAGTGTTATGCTGGGTACACACCAAAAGATAATCGGGCTGATTTTGGGCCGATTTCCCCCCTTCCGACAATCCTAGCTATGTCCCGATTATCTTGATGGTTCTACAGATTATTTTATCAGATTTTTTCCTTGGTGTGAAGTGTGTTAAGAGTGTCCGAACCTGCTCGGAAGAACGTCGGAGCCGCCCCGATCGCGAATAATAAATATTCAACATGTTGAATATTTACTATCAGAAATCCAGATGTGTGGGGGGGAACCCCGAGGACAAACGCTCTGGAGATTATCACGTGAAACGAAACAATATCCAATCAGAAAACGAGATGATGGAAGACACGGTCATTAACACACACACACACACACACACACACACACACAAATAAATAAATAAATAAAGACAATAAAGATTGAATATCTTTCTGTATTAAAGGTTATATAATGCTGGGTACAATGTTTTTTTTTCTGTGAATTTTCTGTATAAATCATTCCAAACACTATCATCGCAATTTCTTCCTGTATATTCAGAAGTCTTGCGAGATTTTTCAAGATTTCCTGTGTTCACACAGTCGAGACTGGTTGAAAATGTGTTCTTGTGTGGTGTGCTGTCTTTGTCACATCATGGCACACACCACACACTATAGAAGCAAAACGGTTAAATCTAGGATTTTTTGTCCTCATGTGTGTGGTCTATCACATTTTGAAAATCTTGTAAGATGTAAAAAATCTTTTGGTGTGTGCATTAGGTGTGCTGTCATCAGCAGTGTTTTTTCATGTGGTCTGGTGAGCATCGCATTCACCAGTGTTTTTTGTTGTGGTGCGCATAGGCTACTCCTGATTTTGTCAGTCATCTCATCTTTTATATGCTGTGTCTCTATGATCCTATCCTGTCCTATTCATGGTAGCCTACTCCTGGACATACCCGCTGTAGTAGGGGCCCGCCTCGATAATCCTGCATAAGGGCCCGGTGTTGGCTCGTTACGCCACTGGTTACATTCAAGCTATTTTAAGGGAAAAAAAATATATATATTTCATTTTGGTGATCAAAGATGACTTAAGGGATAAAATGTACTACAGGGGGACTCTGAGACGATCTTAAAGGTCTAGCAGCACAATGATATTACACAATAAAGAAAGGTTAGAATAAAAAAAAACATACTATGTGCTCTTTAATGATTTGAGTATCATTTTGGCCGCAAATGTCCTGACCAGACTTGAATAATACTATAAGACGTTGGAATGGACAGCACATCTGCTTGCTGTATTTGTGAATAAATGTATTGTGTAAAGGCTTCCATGAGTGTCCTCCATTCGTGTAAATAATAGCCACCAGAGACTGAGTTCATCCAAAAGCATATCTAATGAGGCATCAGCATATAAAACACTTTTCTGTCTGCTCCCTGTTGACTGTGGCAGCGTTACGTTCTGCTGAGTGCTAGAATTCATGCTTTCCCAAGTCAGGTCAAATTCCTCCAGCAGAGCACTGGGGAGGCTGAGTGACTGTATTAGCAACAGCACACAGTGTGTGTGTGTGTGTGTGTGTGTGTGTGTGTGTGTGTGTGTGTGTGTGTGTGTGTGTGTGTGTGTGTGTGTGTGTGTGTGTGTGTGTGTGTGTGTGTGTGTGTGTGTGTGTGTGTGTGTGTGTGTGTGTCTGTGAGAGGTGTGTGTGTGTGTGTCTGTGAGAGAGTAAAGATGGCCAGGATGATGGGAGAAACCAGAGTCATATTTTCCACCGATATCAAAGCCATATGATTCTGCACAACTGGATCTCAGCAGATGGCGTTTGCTGTTCATCCCCTGGGTTTGGAGAGAGTGATGCAGAACAGCTCTGAAAAACGTTCCTGGCCTGCGTTCTCTTCAGCGTCTCCAAGATTGTATCAGAAAATGGATTTATTGTTGTAGAGACCAAGGTGCAAATGAACAGAAATCTACACCTAGGGACAACATAAACACAACCATCGCTTGGTTTCATTTATTGTTCTGCTTACTGACACATTAACACAAACCTTGAATATGAAGTCAAAGTATTAGACTCCTAACTATGCTGACAAAAGCTGATGCCGCCTTCTAGTAATATCTGAATGACTGCTTAAAAAATAAATTTAAAAAATTTAATTAAAATGTTTACCCTTAATATTTTTCCATTTCTATTTTTCCTTAATGTTTTTATGCACTCATTGCCATGCTATTTTGTGAAAATAGTCTAGTACCTAATTTAAAGAAATTTCATATACACTGCCGGTCAAAAGTTTGGAATAATTAAGGTTTTTTTTGTATGTTTTTGATGAAAATTAAAGTGTCTTGTGGTCACCAAGGCTGCTGAAAATTCTGCTTTGCCGTTACAGGGATAAATTAGATTTTGAACATAAATATATTCATTATAAAACAGCTATTTTTAAAGTATAATAATATTTCACAATATTACTGTTTTTACTGTATTTTTATCAAACAAAGGCAGCCTTGGTGAGAAGAGACTTCTTTTAACAACATAAAAACATAAAAAGAATCGGAATTATTCCGAACTTTTGGCCGGTAGTGTAATACAACTTCTCATATTAGGGATACCGTGAAAAAGCCATAAAATGAACAGAAACCATTACTTTAAAATCTGATAACATGAACAACACTGACACAGCAGTGAAATAGCAGTTAATGTGAAATAATCCTGCTTTCATTTCATTTCATGAAAACAGCCACTGATGATTGGAGGATATATGGGCAGTGCCAAGGTTGCGCAGTTACAGCACTACCTGTGTGTGTGGTAGAGAAATTCAAACAAATATGTGAAAACTCTAAAATATTTCCTTTAAAAACGTAAAAAAAAATTTTTTTTTTTAAATTATAACCAAGTTATTAGAGCCTAGATAATGATACTACCAAAAGGAAGAGCAAGTGTATTCATACAATATTTAGAATTTGTTAAGTTATTCCTAATAGTGCAAACAAACTTAAAATATTTTTGGCCCAGTGTGTCCAGAGTTTTTGATTTTGGTCAAGAATTCTCATTCATTTTTGCATTAAGTGGAATTTGGTAGGGATGTCTACCCTAAAGAGTGAAAGCACAACTGCACCTTCACAAGTGACGAGGCTGTTTTCAGGTCAGATGTTTGCTCAGAATGCCTGTACTAGGACGTTGCCAATGCCAACATCTTACAAGATTCCATAAAATATCAATGGAGTTTTTTCCCCTCTGAATAATTACTTACAGCACCTATGAACATAAATAACAACAGCAGCAACAGCAGCAGTACACTGGCCTGAAGGAATGTGAACTTGACCCCAACTTCACTGGTCAGACTGTACCAAGCCAGATGAAGCATGTCATAACACACTGTGCTGCTCTTATGCGGCATATTGACCGGATATTCAGTGGCTTTTACCAGAGTAATGGCACAGCTACTGTCATTCACAGGTCACCTGACTGTATAGATGCTCTCAGAACAAGAGCATGATTTGATGCCACTGCTTTCAGGCTTCAAATGTCTATCTTTTATTTACACAGTTGTTATGCATCGGTGGAAAAGCCAAAGCCTAAGATGTAGATCTAAAACTGCCCAAACAAGCCAGTATGACAAAAAGCGTAAAAAGAAAAAAATAATATTTAAGAAGTCTTTAAATTCTAATATTTTTTAATAGAATATTGTGGTATTTATTATATATGATTTATCCATTTTTTTATTTTTTATTCTTGTGGCCGCTTAATCTTTAATTAAAAGAACTCTTGCAGCGACAACTCTTCTTTTCTGTGATGACGTGCTTACTGACACGAGGGCGGGACAACCTGTCACTCACATACGATCGACCAACAGAAAACTATCCAATCAAATCCCCATGGACAGAATCAAGTCCCGCCCTACATTTTTTCTTGTTTGAGAAGCCGTTTCACACGGATATACATCACAATAGGGAAGAAAAGACTAAAGCAACTTCCCTTTAATGCGGCTTTAAAATCCCCTATTATGCTATTTTAAAGGTTCCTAATGTGATTTTGGAGTCTCCTACAACATGCATCAAAAGTCAAAAAAACTAAATGAAAGTTTCATTTTCTAATAATATACATTAAACATCACCACATTCTTTCAATTATCTTTTCTCTCTAAATCCCTCCTTTACGCGAGCCTGCTCTGCTCTGATTGGCCAGATGGCACGGTCTGTTGTGATTGGTTTACCGTTTACAGCACTTGTCAGAAACAAAACGCTCATTACCATAACTGAAATTAAGATCCAGTGGCTACCTAAAGCTCAGCGATTGTTCACAAAGACAGGAACGAACAATGATGTCGATTTTACCATTTCAATCAGAGTGCGAATCTTATGATGAAACATTGGAAGAAATAGTTATTCAACCCGAACCTCCATCGCAAGGAAGACTTGAAGCAGGATGTTTCTCAGTGATACACTATTCATATTCAGTTTGACGTATACAGTATACGTATACAGTTTTCTGTTTTCAGGTGGAAAAAGTGTTGTGTAAGCGGCCCCTATTAATAAGCCTAATGATTTTTACAATGGAATTAATCAATCAAAAACCTACTGGTTTGACTGGCTGGACAATGACTTTTTTCTAGAGCTGCTGTACAACCAAGACAGTCTTTGTTGCATGAATTTCCAATTATCACTAAAAAGCTGCTTTGAAACAATAGGTATTGTTAAAAGCGCTATATAAATTAAGGTGACTTGACTTTACATTATGAGATGTTGCAACTGTAATTCCTCACCCTCAAGTTTATGACTTTCTTCTTTCAGCCAAACACAATCAGAGTTATATTTAAAAATATCCTGGCTCTTCCAAATTTTATAATGGGAGTGAAATGTAAAAAAAAATGTAAAGGCCAAAAAAGCGCATTCATCTATCATTAAAGTAATCTATGGTATACGCTCCAGGGGGTTAATAAAGGCCTTCTGAAGCAAAGCAATGTGTTTTTGAGTGAAAAATATCTATATTTCTATTTTTTTTAACTGTAATCACTGGCTTCTGATAACAGCCATACGTAAGTCTAGTTCCGGCTGAAGAGTGACCTCTGACCTGACGCAAGACGTATTGGCGAACAGGGAAGCGCAGAGGATAGAGCAAAACAAAACACCAGTCACGAATTACAGTTTGTTGCTCAGCCCTATTTTTTTGAACCGCGTGAGGTGTCTACTCTCATCTAAGCTTGCGCTATGCCTACTTCCTCCGTCATACGTCGGAACTCAACTCTCCTGTGAACGCACGGATGGTAAGCTAGTGATTTACAGTTTAGAAAGTTAAAATTGTGGATATTTGTCTTACAAAAAAGCATCGCTTCGCTTCAGAAGGCCTTTATTAAACCCCTGGAGTCGTATGGATTACTTTTACGATGGATGTATGCACTTTTTTGGGCTTCAAAAAAAATGATACCTTTCACTCCCATTATAAAGCTGGGAAGAGCAAGGCATTTTTTTATATAACTCTGATTGTGTTTGGCTGAAAGAAGAAAGACCTACACAATATAAAACACAAAACTCAGTATTTTGAACACCTGGTAGGAAATACATCAATAATTAAAGGAACACTCCACTTTTTCCAACTCCCCTAGAGTTAAACAGTTGAGTTTTACCGTTTTCGAATCCATTCAGCCGATCTCCGGGTCTGGCGATAGCACTTTTAGCATAGCTTTGTCACAGTGTCTGGTGGTTCCCTGGGTTTAACATTAGAGGTCTCAGTTTTCACGGTGTCTAGGCATTTTCACTACATTTCCCATAATCCTGTCTGTCACTGATTGTTCATTTCCTTCAGCTGTTTCTCGTCACCTTGTTTGCACTTGTGTATATATCCCCGGTCTGTTTCAGTGTTTGTCAGTCCTTGTATATTGTCCCCACACTTCCGTTCCTGTTTGCTTTTGTCTTGTGTTCTTTTGGATTTCTTTTTGGATATCGACCCTTGCCTGGACTGGTTGTGTGAGTACAGATTACCCTTTAATAAAGAATACTGCTTTTGGATCTACCTGTTCCTGTGTGTGTTCGTGACAAGCTAAAGCTTAGCATAGATCATTGAATCTGATTAGACCGTTAGCATCTCTCTCAAAAAAAATGACCAAAGAGTTTTTATATTTTTCCTATTTAAGACTTGACTCTTCTGTAGTTACATCGTGTAGCCTACTAAGACCGACAGAAAATGAAAAGTTGCGAGTTTCTAGGCCAATATGACTAGGAACTATACTCTCATTCCTGCGTAATAATCAAGAAACTGTGCTGCCAAATTAGCAGGCGCAATGATATTACGCAGTGCCTGAAAATAGTCCCCAGCTAGGTAACTGTAACTTCCAATGTGACCGGCACTAAGTTTGTAATGTTTGCAACCAACGGAAGCACAGTTCCTTGATTATTACGCAGGAATGAGTGCATAGTTCCTATTCATATTGGCCTAGAAAATAGTAACTTTTCATTTTCTGTTGGTAGTACACGATGTAACTACAGAAGAGTCAAGTTTTAAAAAGGAAAAATATCATAACTCTTTGGTAAAAAATTTTTTAGAGAGATGCTAACGGTCTAATCAGATTAAATGATCTATGCTAAGCTATGCTAAAAGTGCTATCGCCAGACACGGAGATCGGCTGAATGGATTTGAAAACGGTAAAACTCAACTATTTAACTCTAGGAGAGTTGGAAAATTAGCCTATTTCCAAAAAAAGTGGAGTGTTCCTTTATTAATATTTACAGGTTGTGATTCTGAGGGTTGGTCCAATTGGTGGGCACTGAGCGTTTTGTGAATCTCACTTAGACGCCATGGATATTTGAGAAGCAATCATCAAAAGATTACACTGCTGTTGTATCGCGGTGGCCATTTTAACCACTGACTCTTCACATCCTCATACTTTGCTACTGTGTTTGAGGGCAGGCCAGAGTACACGTTGTTCACGGGGGGCCAATGAGGACCATAGGTGGGCATTATGCAAATGTGCTACGGCGTTACTTTATCATGGAAGCGAGACTGGAATTCCTGACGACTCGTATAGGTGGTTCAGAGCTGATTCTTTCTTTTGGGAGACAATATCTTTATTTATCTTGCACGTTCAACTTTACAACTTTTGCAGACCGTTTAGCATTTACATTCACAGACAGTGAATTAAACACATTTGGCGCAATCCTTCAGCCTGTTCTGAACCAATGTGTTCGTTCATCAGTCTAATGTTTTTTTTTTTGTTTTTTTTTATATCTGACTAAATTAAAATTACCCAGGCCCGAAGAGTCCTTCTAGATCTTCTGAATCACGTGATATACTGAAATTTTAAATATGAAAATGCACCTACCTGTAAATGTTTTAAATATGCACCTAAATGTTGGACACTAAAAAAAAGAATATATGTGTGTGTGTGTACATATATATATTTTATATATATATAGGCCTACACACACACACACACAACATAGGCTAGGCCTATATATCATATTTTTCTTCATCAAATTTAATGTAGCCAAAATTATGACATCTTTGAAGAAAGAGCATGTTTACACAATGTGTGACATTATTTAAAGAAACGCTTAAAACCTCTTGGTTACTGTCTGATTGAAAAAGTGTGTTTCCGTTCTAACAGATTTACACGCATACACTTATCTGCCTCATGCATCACACAGACACTGAGACACACAATCTCATGAAACACAGCGTAGTGTAAAGATGTGCTTGTAACCTTGTACTATCCAAAAATCAGTTTGAGAGTCACTGTGTTATATTTGTCCACATCATAATAGTGTGTCCAAAAACACCAGACCTCTGTTTGAAATATCAATATGTAACTATAGGACACACCAAGAAATCTAATGCAAACAACACTAAAACATATTATGGATCAAAGACAAATAAGACCTTTTAAATCTGATCTAATCAACGATCAACACTTAACATCAGTATCTCTCTCTCTCTCTCTCTCTCTCTAACTACTTAGAATTGTCCTAGAAACCACTAACACACCATGGAAATTCCCTAGCAACACCCTAGCAACCACACAGCTTTCAACATTCAAGTCTCTCTTCAAAACTACTACTAAAATAACCATTTCATTCCAGCAAGATATTTACTATAATACTACGTTACGACTGAGGTCAAAAATTCACAGCCATTGCCTTAACCATCTGACCAGTGGAAATGTGCTGCACAACACACACACACCACCTCATCTGTCGTGTTTGTGGATCAAAGCAGATTTAGATGAGATTGAATGAAAATGTGTTCTTTAATCAGTCACTAATGCTCCTCATGCTCATCCACCTAAATCAACTTCCTGACGATTACAGGAATAAACTCACATCAGTCAATTAGTCTCACCCTTTTAGAAAAATTAACAGAATTCAATTTCATAAACAATCATGTGCTCTAAATATCAAGCAAGAACACAGTATGTGTAGAGCTTTGATGGGGACACTCTTTCAAATTATGTTATAATGCGTGACCAAGATTCAGTACGCTTGATGAAAGTGAGATCACACAAATAAAACGTTATTACCTTTTGATCGACTATGGAGCAGACCAAATCCTTGACGGAATTGATTGACAGATCGTGAGGCTCCAGGGTGACCATCTCCCTGGTGAGTCCGATCTGAAGGAGGAAGGACACTCCTCCGTGAAGGGAGCAGGTGGGGCTCGGGACACTGTGATTCCCATTGGAGAGGCGGACGTAGAGTGGCACCGGAGGGCTGGGGGATGGAGAGGGGGTCGGGGGGGCAGTCTGATGCTGAGAGTGGACGAAGGGTTTAGGTAAGGTCAGAGGAGAGGTGCTACTACTGGCAGACATTAGTTACCTCCACAGGTTGAGAGTAAACGGTGTAAAACGGACAAGCTTGGAAACCGTGGCCGATATCCGATGAGGGAACAGGTTGTGTTTTTTAATCAAACACAATGTTATTCTGTCCTAAGGTAGGTGAACAGATTTGGCACAGTCATGTGCAATCCGTGGTGTACGAGGCAGCGAAATTGGAGCAAGGAATAAGGAGCCTATTTTTCGCTACGCCGCCCTCTAAAAAAATGAATTCCCGATAGCATATTCACGGCTGTCTGTGCATCATCCAGCACATGTTGAACTGATAGTGCCACTCCACGGCTGAGCGATCAGGACGCCAGCATGATGCTTGACAAAGTGCTTTCCATTGCAATCCAGCTCCTCATATCTGTTTGAGACAAACCAACACAGATTCAAGTGTTTATTACACAATTCCCTGACTGGGAGCTACACAACCCATTCATTAATAAGAATAGCGAGTTATTGAATATCCTAATCAGAGTTTAAATTCAAACTCCTTGTTTTCTGGAGGAGTTTTGCACATTTTTGTCTTTCGCTATGAAGAACTCCAGCTCACATCTGGAAGCACATCTGGAGACCCTCCCACTCTAGATCGCATAACTGGCACAAGACCACAAATACCAGCAAAACAAGTTATACAATGTCTTTGTTCGAGCTTTATCGCCATGCATCATTAACAACTGATTCTCAAGACGAAATAAACACACTGAACAGAAGAGGGAAAGAGAGGAACACATACCTTTGATGCTGGAAAGGCGTTTCCCTGACAAGTGAAGAGATTAAGCTTACTATCAATGGAAAACGAGGACTTGAAAGCTTCGGGGTTTCTTGTTTAAGGCTTCTGGGGTTTCATTTAGCCAGTTAACCATCGCTCGGTTATAGACTCCGTTACATGAGCTCGATTTGAAAACTTTCTAACCTCTTCTCATGTCACATTACACGCGTCTTAATGCGCGCTCTCCATCTCCGCGGGCAAATAACGAACGCCGCACAGACAGAGAGAGCAAAGGCTGAAGGAAATGGCAGGTCTGTCGAGCTGAAGAAGTGAAGTTGAGCTTCAAAAGTGCAGAAATGTTTTTCTCTTTCTCTCACTGGCGTACGCGCATGTCTCTCACGCGCAGTTTCCGTTATGTGAGTATTCCGCGTGTGCGCGCCCTCTAGCGGCGTCATTCCACGGCCACTATGACGCAATAAAGCATTATAGAGTCCTGAATGATACATTGTAGCGGATTTGGTTGTTCATCAGCAAAAAAAAGAAAGAAAAAAAACATTGTAGCGGCCTTTATCTGTGATTGTCCACAAAGCTCAAGCTGTTCTTACTCATCATAATTATAGCATTGATCACAAATATATTATTATTATTATGTAAACGGAAGTGTTTTGTAGTTCATTGAAATATAAAAATGAGGGGGGGGGCTATTAATTTCAATACACATTAACTAATGACCTGTATACAGTTATATACCTGTATGACTGCACGGTATAATGTTTGTAATTATAGCTAAAAGTTTACATATACAATTAATATATTAATATAACATTTTGTATATTCCGCATCTGCAAGGTGTATGTAAACTCCTTATCACAATTATATTATAAATTATCACAACAGGAGTACTGTATAAAATGTACCATGGGATAATGATCCAACTATAATGAATATTTATTTGAGATCTAATTAAAAATTAAAACTGCAGGGTAGGAATAACTTACTAGAATCATTACAAATGGAGAAATCAGTCTGATTATATTACAAACATTAAAAGATGCATTGAAAAACAAAAATGCAAGGGAGTGATAAGGTGCCATAAAAAAATCAAACCAATTATAGCACAAATAAAATAAATAGACAAAGTGAGAATCATTTGAACTTTATTGCTTTCATTCATTAACGTCAGTATTGAGGGAAAGAGTGGTCTATGTTCTTGGCCCAGGCCATCAATCCTCCACTGATGTCCTTCACCGTGATCCGCTCAGTTTCTACGCCAGACATTTTCTCCAGGAGCTGAACTGCCTTCTGGGAGTCATTGCCAAGTTTGCACACCACAAACACTACAAGACAATAAAGTTAAACACACAGATAAAGTTATAGCTGATTCACTTCATTCAAGCTCATTTACTCCAATCATACAAACAATCTTCTTATATATATATATATACCAAATGATGTATTATCAAACGTGTGTGTGTGTGTGTGTGTGTGTGTGTGTGTGTGTGTGTGTGTGTGTGTGTGTGTGTATATGTGTGTGCAGATACATATAAACAATAAATACATACATACATAAACTGGAATATATTAGTTAAATCTCATATATGCTCACAAAGGATGCATTTATTTGATAAATGTGTGTAAACTCCTCATCACAATTATGTTATAAATTATCACTACAGTACTATATACATTTTACCATGGGATAATGATAACTTCAATGAATATTTATGAATATATAAAAATATATTTTAAAATATAATTGGCTGAACTGGTTCGGTTATCAGTTTGTATTGATGTGTAATTACTACCGGTAATAATGGTTATTATTAAAGGTGCGTTAAGCAACTTTTTATGTTAAAACTACCCGTTTTCTAACCCATACATGCTTAAACAATTGCCTGATGGGCTGAATGAGCCCTTCTCTGATCACTGAGATTGTCTCTATAATCCTGTAAAGTAAAATAAATAAGAGGGATTCGGGCCGGAGTTTTAGACTGGGCGTGACGTCATGCGTGTTCACGGCGCGCTCACATAGCTATGTCTGGCAGGTTTGTGTATTCGCCGGCATTCTCCGTAGAAGATGGATTGTAAGAGACCTGCTTGTAGTTCATTTCAAACACCAACGCAAACTCCACGTAAGATAAAAAAAAAGAAAACTTTTGTAGTGCAACCAAAAGGGCCAAATTGGACTCAGACAGGCGTCGGAATAAGACGAGAGTAAACATAGGCTTTCAACAAATGGAGAGATCTCCGGTCTGCTTTTGCTATTCGATTAAAACAGTTCAAATATCTTGAGTGTGATATAAAATGCTGATATATAAGTTAGATAATTTGACACAAATTTTGAGCAAATTACTGCTTAATTAGGATGTATTGCTATTGGAATATGCTACTTAGATCAATAAAACAGGCTAAACCCCCGCAAATCTTCGGCGGATTAGCCTGTTTGGCTTTTATGGTAACGCCATAGTGCCATTTAATTGTTTATTACCTTGAAACAATTAAGTGTATTTTTTGACCAACTGTGTAGCTTTAATATTATAAATATAAAATTTCACATATTTAAAATTACTTGCAGATTTATAACTTTATTACCTCTGAAGACATTATGATTGTAAACAAAAGATTTGCGGCTGATGCTCCTTTGGTTATGAACAGCTCGTGTTCGTGCAAGCGTGCTTGTGCGTGTGGTCCATGAGCGTGCACATCTCTGGCTGCAGTTTTGCTTGCCAGAGGTGGCATAGTTCTGCAAAAACTCAGAATCTTGCGCTATGCACCTTTAACAATGTTCAAAACTGGTTTTACTTCTTTTCTGAAAAACGTGGCATTTTTTCAGTACTCTGATGGAAAGTTAGAAAAAATTTTTTTTATTTGAAATAGAAATCTTTTGTAACATTATGAATATCTTTAATATCACTTATGATCAATTGATTGTGTTCTTGCTGGATAAGTGTTATTGATTTCTGCAATTCTATTCTTGTATTTCTTTTTATAACCTTTTCCTTGAGATGTTGGTGCGGAATATTCCAGTAATATAGTTTTATAATTTTAGGCTGTTTCTTTTGTTCGGCAGTTAGTATCTATCTCAACTGAAATCAAGACTTATCATATTAGTTTAAATAGATTCACATCTCATTAAAAAAATCTAAATATCCAAGTCTAAAAACTGCTTGATTATTCAACACGAGCAGTTTCTGATGACTTTCTTGAGAAACCTCAGATTACGCCTCTGTGCTCAGAATACACAACACCTCTAATAAGTGATGGCATTTGGCATTCAGACGAGCGCTTATTGTAGATAAAGATAGATCATTATAGCTCAACACCATCAATGTTCATGCCTGCGCATAGTGACGTTTCATTTTTCTGCACCACGTTTGTTTGAGCAGAAAGAACTGAAGGTGCAGGAGAAGGGAGTGTTAAACATTAATCACGAAAAACAGCAAATAACAAAAAAGATTCTTACCTGGGACTTGAGATTTGGTCTGTTGTTTGAGGTTACTAATGGTATCTTTTAAAAGTGTGATGTGCTCAGCCTTTTTATCCTCTAAACTAGCAAGTGGAATATCTGTCATGCAAGGTAAGAAAATGAAACTGAAGGAATTAACTTGATTTTTACAAAATCTCACACTAAATATGAAGAATGAAGAAACGTCCGCAGCACCGAGACGAGTGTTAGTGCCTCTAAACCACAGCATGAGAAATGAACCAGTTTATGCCAAGAGGGTAAATGTCCTCTTTGGTCACCTGGGGCCTGTTGTATAAACATTGCTAATCTAAAATAATATATATGTGTATATTAAATGGAAAACAGAGTTTAAAATCATTTTGTTTACTTCATTACTTCGCCAAGGATAATGATTTAAAAAAGGTAAACTGAGATGTCGAACAGGAACCTGGTTTGTGTAACACATTATTAGATGTTTAATTACGTAGTCAAAAGACTAATCGTATTAATTACAGTTGTATGTCAGACGTTGTGAGCAATACAATTGTGCAGCGTTTACTTCAGTAAAGTAGATCCATCGAGTGGATCTCTGAGCTGGTGTGAGTGAGTGGAGGCGGGGCTAATTTGCATATTCATGGATCCACATATACTAAATGAAGCAAGGGTGTAGAGTTATATTCAAGCTGTTTTAAGGCATGAATAAAAAATGTTCACAGAAAAAAACTTTTAAATGTCATTTTGGTGATCAAAATGAGTTTTTAAATGATTGACAACAGTGGGACATAACTCTGTTTTCCATTTGATATACAGAATTTGATTATGCAACTCTCATTAATGGAGTTAAAAGGATTAGTTCACTTTCAAAACATTTTTTGATGATAATTTACTCACCTCGATGTCATCCAAGATATCCATGTCTTTCTTTCTTCAGTCGAAAAAAAATTAAGGTTCCCTTTCGTCCAGGGAACTCCGACGTACGTCGGGTTCCCCTGACGAATTGGGATCACGCTAGGGAGCCTATTACCTTCGAGAACTAAACAAAAAGCCAATGAACATTGGCATGCAACATTTGCATTCCGCGGACCCGCCCGTCAGCGCGGGTATAAAAGCCGGAAGTAAACATTGCATCATCGCCTTTCGCTTCGGAGCCTCAGTATTCCTGAATCTTCAAGCCAAGCCTTCTGGAGACAAAAACAGAGCATTACCTGGAGAGCAGAAATCGCTGGTGTGACGGCGCGGTGCAGCGATCCTCGCCCTCGGCAGCAAAGGGTTGCAGTTTTCCCCCGGTTGTCTGCTGCGGTGGTCCCTCGGCGCTTCGGCGTTTTCTCTCTCTCTCTCTCTCTCTTGTTTTCTCTCTCTCTTTTTCTTTCTAAAAGAGCTGGCGGGTGTTTCGCGTCCTTTTCAGGATGTCGACTCACCCGTGCGTTTCTGGATGTGGTAGACTTCTCCCTCCGGATGATGGCCATCAACACTGTCTCGCATGTTTGGGCTTAAGGCATGCTGAGGCAGCGTTGTTGGATGAGTCATGCTCTCTCTGTGGGAGCATGGCCATCGCGACGCTCCGCTCGAGACTAAGATCCCTGAAATATGGGGGAGTCCCTTCGGAGAATGCTCGATCTAGTTCGTCTGTCGGTTCAGTTCGACAGGCGGCTACTTCGGTCATTCCCGTTGGTGAGCGTATGAGGGTTACAGTGCGGAATGTCTCGTGTGGTGAAACATCCTCGCGAGCTTCCCACTCCTCTAGCAGCTCGCTGCCAGCGGCGCTTCCGGGGGAACTTCCGGGGCCGTCCCGCACGGTTCCGGTTGTTTCCTTTGGAGCGCCCCCGGAGGATCAGATGTCTATCGCGGCATCGGAAGAGGCGCAATCATCTTCGGGTGAGGAGTCAGCGGCTCCACCCCCTTCGGGTGCGGTGGCTGCGGCTGACGCTGATCCCGAAGTGGTTGCCATGCTCGAAAGGGCGGCCGCGAATGTGGGACTCGAGTGGAACCCTCCGCCCGGGCCCTCGCATTCGCGGCTTGATGATTGGCCTGCTGCGGTGCGTGCGGATGCCCCGCGCACCGCTCCAGTGCCCTTCTTCCCTGAAGTGCATGAGGAGTTGAGGAAGTCCTGGTCGGCGCCTCTGGCGTACCGGCGGGGGCCTCCTCGCCCCTCCCTCTTCACCACCCTTGACGGCGGGGCGGCGCACGGGTACGAGGGAATCCCCCCAGTGGAGCGGTCTATCGCGATGCAACTGTGTCCGAAGACCGCTTCCACCTGGCGGGGTGCCCCTTCACTCCCCTCCCGCGCCTGTAGGTTCTCCTCGGGTTTAACCGGGGAGGCCTATAAGGCGTGTGGAGACGCCGCCTCCGCCCTGCATGCCATGGCTCTGCTTCAGGTCCACCAGGCCAAAGCACTCCATGACCTGCAGGGGGGTGGTCCCGACCCAGCTTTGCTGCAGGAGCTGCGTGCGGCGACTAACTTCGCTCTACGGGCGACGAAGGTTACCGCACGTTCGCTGGGTCGGGCGATGTCCACACTTGTGGTCCAGGAGCGCCACCTATGGCTCACCCTTGCGGATATGCGGGAAGCCGAGAGGAACAAACTTCTCGACTTCCCCGTGTCCCAAGGGGGCCTCTTCGGCGAGGCGGTGGATAACTTGGCCCAAGAGTTTTCCGCCGCCCAGAAGCAGTCGGAAGCTATGCGGCATGTCCTGCACAGGAGGAAGGCCGCTGCTGGCCCAACTCCTGTTGCTGCACAGCCTCCGGCCGCTCGTCGCCGAGGTCGTCCTCCTGCGGCCGCTCCCCCTCCAGGCCAGCAGCCTCAGCCTGGGGGACGGAGGTCGGGTCGTAAGAGGGCGGCCCAGCCCGCTCCGACGCCACCTGCACCTTCCAGGAAGAAGAGAGGTGGGCGTCGTTCCTGATGCGGGCGACCTGGATCAGGATGTTGCTGCTCTGCGGGAGGCGGTCCCTATTCGCCTCCTTCCCCCGGGGGAGGGCCGGGTGGAGAATCCTTGTTTTGTTTTTGTTCCGCCACTGACACAGTCAGTGGTACCCACTTTCTCAATAAAAGAGCAGTTTCTGAAACATCCTTTTCCAGGTCATCCACGGCCGAGACTGTCGGGCACGCAGTCTCCCCCGTGCGGGAGGGTCGCAGCGGCGGCGCGTGTCGTTTCAGTGCGACACGGCCCCCGCTCCCCTCTCCCCAGCCTGCGGGTAGCGACCTCGCGGAACCCTCCGCGTCACCCCGGCCTGCGGCTGGCCACGGAGGCGCAGAGACGGGGTTACGAGGAGTCAGGGCCTCGTTCCTCGTCTCTCCCCCTCCCCTCGCCACGGGGCGGCCCGCAGCAGAGGGTACACGAAGAACCCTCTCTGCCGTCTGCCCCCCGGTGTGGACAGGTAGGTGTCAGTACCTGCGCCCAGACCCCGCTCGCGGTCGCCATGTCGTCGCTGGAGCCGGGTCCCTGTCCCCCGCCCTGCTGCCCCTCCGCGGGTACGCCGGTGGTTCGGGTGGGTCTACTCGCTCGGTTCCTGGAGGCCTGGCTAGCGCTTCCAGCTCCGTCCCGGTGGATCCTCCGCACCATTCGGCTCGGCTACGCAATTCAGTTTGCTCGCCGGACTCCCAGGTACAGGGGCATTTTCTTCACCCGTGTGCGGTCAGAGGATGCCCCTGTCCTGCGGAAAGAGATCGATGTCCTGCTGGCGAAGGACGCGATCGAGCCGGTCCCTCCTGCCGAGATGAGGTCCGGGTTTTACAGCCCCTACTTCATTGTACCCAAGAAAAGCGGTGGGTTACGACCGATCCTGGACCTGCGTTCCTTGAATCGGGCCCTGCACAAACTCCCCTTCAAGATGCTCACGCAGAAGCGCATTTTCGAATGCATCCGTCCCCGGGATTGGTTTGCAGCAATCGACCTGAAGGACGCTTACTTTCACGTCTCGATACTTCCTCGACACAGACCGTTCCTGCGGTTTGCGTTCGAGGGTCGAGCGTATCAGTACAGAGTCCTACCCTTCGGGCTGGCCCTGTCCCCCCGTGTCTTCACGAAAGTCGCGGAGGCGGCCATTGCTCCCATGAGAGAGCAAGGCGTTCGCATCCTCAATTACCTCGACGACTGGCTCATTATAGCTCACTCTCGGGATGTTCTGTGCGAACACAGGGACATGGTGCTCCGGCATCTCAGTCAGTTGGGTCTTCAGGTCAACTGGGACAAGAGCAAACTCTGCCCCACGCAGAGGATCTCTTATCTCGGTATGGAGCTGGACTCGGTCGCCCAGACTGCGCGCCTCACAGAGGAGCGCGTCCAGTCAGTGCTCACCTGCCTCAGGTCTTTTCGAGGCAGGACAGCGGTTCCACTGAAACAATTTCAGAGGCTCCTGGGGCATATGGCGGCCGCAGCGGCGATTACACCGCTCGGCCTATTACATATGAGACCGCTACAGCGCTGGCTTCACGATCGAGTCCCCAGGTGGGCGTGGCAGAGTGGCACGTTCCGGGTCCAAGTGACCCCGCACTGCCGCCAAACCTTCTCCCCGTGGTCGGACCCTGCGTTCCTTCGGGCTGGAGTGCCCTTGATCCAGGTTTCCAGGCATGCTGTGGTTTTCACAGATGCCTCTGCCACGGGGTGGGGGGCCACGTACAAAGGGCATGCAGTCTCGGGTCTGTGGACGGGGCCCCAGCTGCATTGGCACATCAACTGCCTGGAGTTGCAAGCAGTACGTCTAGCTTTGTGTCGCCTCGTAGGGGTTCTCAGACACAAGCACGTACTGGTCCGTACGGACAACACTGCGACCGTTGCGTACATCAACCGTCAAGGTGGTCTACGCTCCCGTCGTATGTCGCGACTCGCCTCCCACCTCCTCCTATGGAGTCAGAAGCATCTGAGGTCGCTTCATGCCGCTTACGTGCCGGGGGCTCTCAACCGTGTGGCCGACGAGCTTTCACGGTTCACCCCCCTGCCCGGAGAATGGCGACTCCATCCCCAGGCGGTTCAGCTGATTTGGAGTGTCTTCGGAGCGGCGCAGGTCGACCTGTTCGCCTCTCCGGACACGACCCATTGCCAGTGGTTTTACTCCCTGTCCGAGGGGACCCTCGGCACGGACGCCCTGGCTCTCAGCTGGCCCCGGGGCCTACGCAAATATGCGTTCCCCCCAGTGAGCCTTCTTGCGCAGACTCTGTGCAAGGTCAGGGAGGAAGAGCAGCAGGTCTTGCTAGTGGCGCCGTACTGGCCCACCAGGACTTGGTTCCCAGAACTTATGCTCCTCTCGACAGCCCCTCCTTGGCCGATTCCTCTGAGGAAGGATCTACTTTCTCAGAGACGGGGCACTCTACGGCACCCGCGTCCAGACCTCTGGAAACTCCATGTCTGGTCCCTGGACGGGACGCGGAGGTTCTGAGTGGTCTGCCACAGGCAGTGGTAGACACTATCGCTTCCGCTAGAGCCCCCTCTACGAGGCGCCTCTATGCGTTGAAGTGGAACCTGTTCGTCGCTTGGTGCTCCTCCCGTCAGGAGGACCCCCGAACTTGCCCGATCGGCGTTGTGCTTTCTTTCCTGCAAGATGGGTTGGAGCGTAGGCTGTCCCCTTCAACCCTCAAAGTGTATGTCGCTGCCATTGCGGCGCATCACGATGCAGTTGACAATAAGTCGGTGGGAAAGCACGACCTGGTCATCAGATTCCTGAAGGGTGCTAGGAGGTTGAACCCTCCTCGCCCTGTACACTCTGTACCCCCTTGGGACTTGACTCTGGTACTGAGAGCTCTCCAGAGTCCTCCCTTTGAGCCTTTGCTGACAGTAGAGCTTGATATCCTGTCTATTAAGACAGCGCTCCTGTTAGCATTGGCTTCTTTTAAAAGGGTCGGGGATCTGCAAGCATTTTCGGTCGACGAATCGTGCCTAGAGTTCGGGCCGGGCCTGTCCCATGTAACACTGAGACCCCGCCCCGGATATGTGCCCAAGGTTCCTACCACTCCGTTTAGAGATCAGGTAGTGAACCTGCAAGCGCTGCCCCAGGAGGAGGCAGACCCAGCCCTAGCTTTTCTCTGTCCCGTCCGCTCCTTGCGGTGTTACGTTGACAGAACGCAAAGCTTCAGGACCTCAGACCAGCTCCTTGTCTGTTACGGAGGCCGGCAGAAGGGGAAGGCCGTCTCCAAGCAGAGGTTAGCCCACTGGATAGTGGATGCCATCACCCGAGCCTATGAGGCTCAGGGTGAGCCTTGTCCCCCCAGGTTGCGCGCTCACTCAACTAGAGGGGTTGCCGCTTCCTGGGCGTTGGCTCAAGGCGCCTCACTGACAGACATTTGTAGAGCTGGGGGCTGGGCGACACCTAACACGTTTGCTAGGTTCTATAACCTCCGTGTGGAACCGGTTTCCTCCCGGGTTCTGGCTTCGTCCAGTGGGTCGAGGGAATAGGTTGTGTCGGCTTGCTGCGCCACTCTGTAATCAGATAAGTGCGTCTCTTCCGCTCCGCTGGCCCCTAAGTGGTAACCTCGTTGAGCTCCTCCATCACCCCCCCGGCGCCCGGCGTAGCGGACCGCCCGGCGCCAGGTTTGCTCCTCTAGCTAGAGTCGTAGCAGACTGGGTGTTCAGTGGTCTTGTGTACCGGTTTTTGCCACGTGCAGTCCAGCCGTGTCTTCCCCGACGGACTCGCGCCGTCGTCCTTGTTGTATGCGCTCCCAATTCCAATGGTTGGGACCATCTCAGGGACTCCATATGTTCACTATGTGAATTCATATGAGTATTCCAGGCCAGATCAGGCATCCTGGTTTTCCGTAGTGTGCCTCCCCCCCCCGGGGGTTGAGGCACGCTTCCCAGTGTTATCCAATGTCCTCTGTGTGGGTCTTGCGGAACAGCAGTGGATTCCTAGCAGCCCCCGAAATTTATTGGAAAAACTGCTGTAGGGCGGCTTAGCTGGGCACTGGAAGGGGCCAGCACCATGGCGTTTTATTAGGGATCCCAATTCGTCAGGGGAACCCGACGTACGTCGGAGTTCCCTGGACGAAAGGGAACGTCTCGGTTACGTATGTAACCCTCGTTCCCTGAGTACAGGGAACGGAGACGTACGTCCCTTTGCCATGTGGCTGCACCTTCGCAGGGGTCCGTTACTTCGGCTCCTCAGCGAAAAGCGATGATGCAATGTTTACTTCCGGCTTTTATACCCGCGCTGACGGGCGGGTCCGCGGAATGCAAATGTTGCATGCCAATGTTCATTGGCTTTTTGTTTAGTTCTCGAAGGTAATAGGCTCCCTAGCGTGATCCCAATTCGTCAGGGGAACCCGACGTACGTCTCCGTTCCCTGTACTCAGGGAACGAGGGTTACATACGTAACCGAGACGTTTTTGAGGAAAACATTCCTGGCTCAATGGCAACCATCTATCCCAATGTTCAAAGAAGGTTCAAATATCTGTCTCAATGCAGCTTCAAAGTCTCGACACGATCCCAGTCGAGAAATAAGGGTCTTATTTAGCGAAACGATCGGTCATTTAAAAAAAAAAAAAATGTATATACTTTTTAACCACAATTGTTGGTCTTGTGCTGGTCTGCAACGCACCACGCATTACGCCATCACATTGGAAAGGTCACGTTCACGTCATCGGTCTAAGCTATTTGTCTGTGTACTTCGGTTCAAGAAAGTAGGGAAGGGCGGAAAACTCATCTCATTTTCTCCTCCAACCTCACAATCATCCAACATCTTTGTTTTAATTTATTTTTATTATTATTTTTATTTATTTGTGACCTTTCCAACATGATGACGTAATACAAGGTGCGTCGCAGACCAGCACAAGACGAACAATTGTGGTTAAAAAGTATATACATTATTCTTTTTTTTAATTGAAAATGACCGATCGCTAGATAAGACTCTTCTTTCTCGACTGTGATCGTGTCGAGACTTTGAAGCTGCATTGAGACGGACATTTGAACCTTCTTTTGAACATTGAGATTGATGGTTGCCATTGAAGTCCATTCTGTGTAGAAAAATCCTGGAATGTTTTCCTCAAAAACCTTCATTTCTTTTCGACTGAAGAGAGAAAGACATGGACATCTTGGATGACATCGGGGTGAGTTAATTATCAGCTAAATGTTTTTTGAAAGTGAACTAATCCTTTAACACTCAAATTACATGATATCATTATCCAGAAGTTACAGTTTAATTTAAATTAAATTAAAATGTTGAACCCTTTTCCTGTGGCATGCTGTGTTTTAATGTAAATTAATTCCACTTTAATTTGAGTTCAAAATAGCAGTTCTGAACATTTCTCACGTTCGGAGAAAATAATTCAGCGCGAATAATGATAAAAAAATAAGTAGGCCTATTTGTTTCCATTAAAAATATATAAACATCTAGGGATGTCAACGATTAATCGACGATCGATTAATTGTCGATAATACATTTAATCGATACAACTTCTCGATCATCGATTAAGCAGGTTCATGCGCATGTGCGCTGCTCAACCGCGAAACAAAGCGAGCGCGTTCTGTTTGGGATCATTTTATATGACTATAAGTTTGTGTGTTCATTCGCAGCCTTTTGTTTTGTGCAAATGTAAGTTGTAATATTGTGTTTATTTTCTGTATGCCTATCTATATCTGATTTATCTTATATTTGGATGCATCCCTTGAATTAGCGCTGTAGTGCGCGTGATCAGCTTCAGAGCGCACGGCTCAAACGCCACTGCACGACTAATAATGACTATTGGCAGGACTGTCATATTACAGTACATAACATTATAAAGAGAACAATATTGTAATAAAACATTGTGCATTATTTGAGTTTAGTTGCCGTGTCGCGTTGCTCCAGGAAGAGCGCGTCCACAACATAATCATTCTGAATGAATGGCACGTAACTTAGTTCAAATTCACTTGTGCATTCACGTCATTTTGTGCAGAAATAATGTGTAATATTATGTTTCTTTTGAATATATCGGATGAATCTCATATAGGATGCGTTACTAAGTGCTCCAGTTTAACAGTAGCCTTCATTCAGCGCGCGCAGCTCAAACAGAAATGCACGACTAATAATAACGATGAATAATTTGGGAATGACATATTACATAACATGAGAACACTATTGTATTAAATGGTTGTGAATGCATTGGGTTTAGTTGCCGTCTTCAGTGTGTTGTTCAGGGAGAGCACGTCCACAACAGTCACACATTCTGCATTTGAGGCGGCGCTGGTGCATTGACTTATAATGCGTTGTATAGTAGTCATTATATTTGATAATTAAATAATCAATGACATCGAAACATTCATCCATCGATCATGGGAATTTGTGAAAATTGACATCCCTAGACAACTGTTACAATAAAACATCAATTGAGCAATATAACATGCATTTTTATTCAGTATATAAGCAATATTTAGCTTTTTATGTTAAAGACACTATTGATACCGTGAGAAATTTACATTCTCAGGAAAATAGCCGCTTATCAGTTAATCGTTAATCGATCGATAAGGTCAATCAACTAATGATTAATGAATTAATCGATAATTTGCATCCCTTAGACATCCTAAAAGACCTTATAGCCAAAACTGCATTAATTTTAATTTGTATAACACGAATAAAAATACTATTTGGCCAGTGGAAAAGAATGAGAATAACTCTTCTCTGAAAACTTTCTCTGGACAGCATTTCAAACAGATACGGATATGATTTATTCTAAAACAAGACAAAGATACTGAATGATTTTTAGCAATGTAATATGACTCCACAAATGGCATTCATAGTCAATCATTTATATTTTTCTAATGTCTTTTATCGTTAAACATGACAGCCTATCAGGTGGATGGAAATATTCATATTGAAATTTGCAGACGACAGCATGTGATTATTTCGGTGAGTAGACGCATGTGTCTTCCACTGACTGAGTTTCATAAAGGGAATTTACACATGGTTTTATAAATCTGAAAACTTTTGATTGTACGCACACTTTTAGGATGAACTCTTATACATGAGGGCCCTGGTCATTATGGCGGGTGACCGTTTTACTGTCAATTAGTCGCTGTGGCATGAAGAGCCCGCAGTGGAAAGCAAGAAATGAGCCCAAAAATGTAACTCGATATATTCATGCATCAAACTTTATGCAAGAATTTGTAATATGATCTTAATAAAGTTGTAAATGTAAAACTCCTCGCATTTACAGGGAAAAGGAATGACAGTAACATGTTGCTGTGTTCAGCTGAGTGAATACGCGTGTTCCACCTCTGGCCTGTTAACACGTGCTTTTGTTTGTCACATCTATAATTTAGTGAGTTTAAACTTGTTTTCCAGTGGAAAACAACATTCATTTTTAACATATATATACTACACCGACTCACATGTAGAGTTTCTGTTGTATATTTGAATGAAGCTAAACTGTTAAAGAGAGATCATGGGAAAGGATACTGATTGAGGTTGACAGATGGCAAATGTCCACCTCTACTTTGGGTCGAACGTCAAGGAGGAGATGAGGGGTTGAGCCGTCCAAAATGGCTCTATACTCCTGCAATGAAAGACAAATATGATATATGTGCAATATTTGAGGAGGGAAGCTACACAGAAATGCAAGATGACAGATCAGATCTGCTTTATATAAATGACCAGCTACACACTTCCACAATGCTCAGTAATGAACTGGCTAACATAGAGCGGTTCTGCTAAAGATATAATCTAAACTACCAAATGGAAATTTAAACACCCCTTATTACATTCCTCTGCATGCCCAGAATTATGACAAATAACTGTACTACCTGCACAGAGACTCTCTGTTCTTTGGTTAGAAGAGTCAGTCTCCGACACTGTAAATGAAATAAAACAGAAATAACTGAGAATAAATCAGCACCGGTTTTCATTACACAACGTTTAAACCAAAAGCACCACAAATAAATGCTGATGTAGGCCATATCTGATCAGGTGACCTTAAACCTTTTTGGTTTTGGAGTTAATTTTTGACTGGCTAAAAGGAGTTTTCTTTTCCTAAGTTTAATAATACATTGAATGTGTGGTGCATGTGCATGAATTGAATAACTGCATGCTTTTCAAAGCTCAAGAGTATATCTATGCAAAACACACTCTCCATAATAAGTGTGTGACAGTGACGCCTTGTGGACGTTTAACCACAGCTAATTAGTGTGTGCATCATTGACACACACAAGGATTAAAGGAAGGAAAGTGTGAGGTTTCCTCATCCTCAGACCTTATCCGTAGCAGCAGAGCCGCAGAACTGCTCATAGTCCTGGAGCTCAGTGAGCGTGGGCTTCTCTCCACACACCACACACTCGATCTGCCTGGACCGCAGACGTATGGAGCGGAAACGCCCCTCCTGGCCATCAAACATCAGCAGCTGCTGCTCAAATGAGGCTGAACAGACCAGTTAAGGAGTTACCTCATTGTGTTCTGCCTAAAGTATGGTAATAAGTGAGCTTAAAAGCATGATTGTTTCAGTTCAGGATGTCATTAAGGGTAGAAAGGATACATCCTTGACCGGACGCAATTTTCAGAACTTCTAATGCTTGAAGGCAACCCATTATTCCAGGCACTGCAAGTATCAAAACAAGTCACTTCAAAGTCATATCCTCAATACAGAACACTGCAACATGAACTCATAATTATGGGATTACGGGATCATTACAGAAGAAGGATTCATATTCACTTTTTTAAAGTCAGAAATAACTTAAAAATAGTTTTTTGAGGTAAGATCTGCAGTAAAAAAGAAACAGTAATGTTGTTTTAGATAAGCAAAGAACTTAGGATTCAGTTTTAAGTACATGAGAGAGACGGTCTTTGTCAAGACACTGGAAAGGAATTAAATGCAAGAAAGAACTGCAATTTAGTATGCAAATGTTAGTCAATTTCAATCTTCCTTCTTAAATTACCTTAATCGGGACCTATTATGCTTTTTCACGTTCAGCTTTCTTTAGTGTGTAATGTTGCTGTTTGAGGATGAAAAAGCTCTGAAAGTTACAAAGCACAAAGTCCCTCCAGCGGGAGTTATTCTCTAAATCAGTGTCACTAGGTGCGTTTCCATTACAGATTTGCGCAAAACTTTTGCGAATTTTTTCTAAATGTCGCCAAAAAAACGATTGCGAAATGACGCCGTTTCCATTAACCGATGTTATGCGACTAAAACATAATTTTTTCCTCTCGCGATAAGTCATTCCAAAAATCATGGCAACGGACGTTGGTAGGTTTATATATATATATCCCAGCCACCGCACTAGCCATTATTGTTAATTGAAGGAGACGTAGGCTTGTTAAGCTATGTTAATAGCAAGGAAAGACCCTTATACCTGTGAGTGTATACGTATACGCGAGTGTTTCTCCCTCATGTCTGCTTTAAGCTCTTGATTGTGGCATTTCTTTGAGCTTTAGGATCCTTAAGAATTCCTGTAATTCTTTTGTCTTTTATGAATTTAATAAAGAACTCTGTCTCGTCTTCTGTCCAAAGATACCACTTCATCTACGTCAGGTGACTGTAAATGTGCAAAAACTGTTTCCAGTTGAGTTTTGCTTCTAATTGCCTGAAAAATCACCTCATGCGAGCGTAAAAACTTTTTGTTGCAAAATTGATGCGTTTCCATTGGGCGTATTATCAATTCACAATTTCAATTTGAGCAATTTGAAGGGTAATGGAAAAGCGGCACTGTAGTCTTGAGTTTTCTTCTAGGAACGTAAATCGCACATTTAAATCATTGCTGCACAAGGCATACACAAAAAAGGGGCGGAGCCTGGTTGAGTTGCGTTAGTAGTGTGTTGAATCTCGTTAGTAGTGTGTTTCCCAAATACACTCAAACCGGTTGACCAATCACAACACACTGGTCCAGCCGACCAATCATATTCAGAACACATTGCGCTTTTCAGAAGGAGGGGCTTCATAGAGACATGCAGGAAACTAAAAGCGTTACTGACAGACTGGGAAGAGAAGAGATGCAATAATGGAAAATACGAAAATATGTAAAAATTAGAAACTTTTTCACGCATGAAAACCTATTCTAGTAGAGCCCAAAATCAAGACTTTGTAAAAGGGCATAGGTCCTCTTTAAATTGAACAAACCACTACAGAAGACTGAAACTATCTACAAAACTAAGTTTGAATGGACTTTGTAAGCAAGTAGTTCTGGCTGAAATAAATATAGAACATTGTGGAGAAGAAGATGACGACGGAGAGGAAGAAGCAGCGATCTCTGAAACTACGGAGTATAATCAGGAGAAGTAGAGTTAGACTGACCCACTCCCAGAACGCCTCCATCAGAGCAGTTGGTGACCGTCTCAGGAGGAGGTGGAGAGGGGAACAAACACCGGTAACACGGCCCTCCTCGGTAGTTGTACACCGTGAGCTACAAGAGAAAACACTGAAATAATCAAAATCTCCCATTAACTCAAAAGACGCACTAAATCAAACTACATATTTGGGGTCAGTAAGATTTTTTTTCTTTTTTGAAAGAAATTCATACTTTTATTCAGAAAGGCTGCATTAAATTAATCAAAAGTGACAGTGTTATTCAAAACAATTCACAATAAAATTAGGTAACAAAAAAAAGTATTTTTTTTATTCTGCCCCTTTATTCTTGTGAAAAGTCAGTGGATGAACAATTGTGACTGTGGTTAAACTTGGGGGAAGTGTTGCACCAATCCGATACTCGGCATCAGTCCGATACGGATCTTTTTTATTGAACCGGGTCTCAGTCAGACGGGACCAATCCAGATCCAATACTGTGCATTATGGTTGTTACTGTTAATAGTATACCAAAAGGTATTATAAATGCAACATAAACGTTTTGATGCACTATATTCCTGGTTTTCTAAAGACAAACGGCAACTTAATTTTAGGAACAGACAGTATATTAGGATGTTAAAGCTGCAGTCCGTCGTTTTTCCTCTTTGTCGCCATCTCTGTTAGAAATCTGCAACTGCAGTTATTCGCGGAATTATTAACTGTGCGTGGGTAGTAAATCGGCATGAAACAGCGCGGATGAACACAATGTATTGAGGAGAACCTGTCGCGTCGCTGTGGATACTGTACTGTCATCAGCAATCTCAGAGTATACTTTTTGAAAGTGTCAACATTAGAATTTTCATTGGTAAATGTCATCTGAACAAGTAAGTAACATTCACGTTTGTTCTGACCAAATTCGGGGGGTGGGGGAAGCATTGCAGTAACGTTAGGCTATATCAAGCTGATTAAATCTAACGATTGCTTATATCACGTCAAAACGTGAAAAATATATTTTTTCTGTAGCCACTCTGAAGTCCGAAGTCTTTGTGTTTTACAACTGGTGAATCTCCAGTTGTCACTGGTGATTGTCGCTTTAAACTTTCGGGATCCGCCATACCAAGTGCTAAGCTAAATCTCCTCCATCATCCACACACGCTAGCCGGGGACTCCTTCTCTATGTGTACAGAAGTGACGTAATGACGCAAAGACATGCTCGAAATTCCCGCGGAAATCCACCAGTACCACTGGAATTAAAATCATTATTACAAGCTTACCGTTTTGAATCGAGGTAAGGCAAGCAGATCGTTTTGAACACTGGCTGGTTAAGTTTTTTGTCAAAAATGTCTTTTTTGATATTTTTAAACCCAAAAAAGTGCCGGACTGCAGCTTTAAAGTGGAAACTCTTCCCTTCACTGCAGCAGAATGTTACAAAGTTCCCATTATTATCTATAATCTGAACATATAGGTCTGTGATATGTTGAAAAGAACTGTATTTTTCTGGAGTTTACTGGCGATTCTGAATGGTGTTAAACTCACTATTGGGTGTCTGTAAGACGAGCGTGCTGGAGAATTAATGAAACGAGAGGTTACTTTAAAGCGCATCATCATGCGCCGATAAGTGCTTTTGTGTCGCGCTGCACTGAAAACTTTCACACCACTTTTTGCTATCAGAGATAATTCATGTTCACCCTATATATTTGTTCTATCTTATCTATCATGTCTGTTGTCCTATTAAAAATCGGCACCATGCATTACAAAGAAATGCTGTTTATATTCATGTAGTAATAACTATCATAAATGTATTGTTCATAAGATTGCTGAGACTCTTGTCACACAAATAGTCATTTTAAATTGCAGGTTTTTTTCAAATAAGAGATCTACACTTACATTCACTTATTGTTTTTATTATTTATTAATATTGTTGATGTTTTAATATCTTTGAGAAATATTTTAAAATAAGCAAATCAAATACAGCTTTAGGGTTTATTACAACTGAGTTAAACACCGCATTAGTATAGAAACCTGTTTCCACCTCAGAGTAAAAATGGTAATTTGTGGCTCATCAAGGCTACATTTATTTGATCAAAAATACAGAAAAACACTGTAATATTGTGAAATATTATTCAAATAAAATAAATATATTTTAATATACTTTTAAATATTATTTATTTATGTGATGTAAAGCTGAATTTTCATCAGCCTTTACTCCAGTCTTCAGTGTCACATGATCCTTCAGAAATCATATAAATATAGAAACAGTCCTGATATCAAATTGTATTGCGGGTTAAACCAAGGTTGCAGTTTTGGTATCTGTGTTATACATACACTAAAAATCATTCCTTTCAGCGTTCTTGTACTTTCTCTCAAATTTCTTTCTTCTGCGCAACACACATAAAGATATTTTTAAGAACGTTGATGTCAAAAAAGCATTGCATCCCATTGACTTCCTGTAAAGATACATATATATTTTAATTTTTGGCTGACTGTCCCTTTAAAATAATGTGTAAAAGAATCCAAATACTTGCGACCACTGTAAATAAAAACTTCAAATGTTAATGTACTGTCTGCAGGTTTGAATGAGATATTGAAAAGATGAGCTCACCTGTCCTTCCATTCGTAGAGCACTCGCTGACACTAAAGGCTTGCCGCCCAGAACACAGGCATCGTTCACGAGGTACCGTGTAGGAACGTTGTCTGAACAGTCTGCCACAATGTCATACGTGAAGATGCAAAGTCAAGGAAGCAAACAAATGGGTTTCGCACTGTACAGAACTGTGGAAAAGTTCAAGATGAACTTCTCAATAGCAATTCATGAGTGGATATTGTTGAATGAGTTGTCTGGCGTTGTCTCTGGAGAGCTGGAGGTGATAGGGAACACACTGAACTGTGGAGTTCAACCTGGATAAAGAGATCACAAGCAGTCAGCGCTCCGTCGTTCACCTGTGCTGGTTTCGTGAGGTAGGATGGTACCTGCGTATGGCCTGGGCGGCAGACAGGGCTTTAGGCTGACCTTGAGTCACTTCTGAATGAAGCACCTGTCGGTGCAGGTTACTCAGTTCCACCACATCATAGTCCAACAGGCCCAAACGTCCTGAAAACACACACTACATTAACAACTGCCAACTAGTGCCATAGTACAATTACAGCTGTGTCTTCATGCAAGCGTTTGCTTTGGGACACAAACTAAAATGAGATATGAAGGTTTTCACGGGAACCATTATGAACAGCGGATTCAGCCTTCATCTCTTCTACTAACTATAGCATTTAGACTGGTAACTATGGTAACTTCTGTTTTGTGTGCATTTCTCTTAAATAAATCAAAATTATTTAAAAAATAGACTCTAATATGGAGCTTATAATATGACAAAATGATTTGGATTTGAATTTGAATTGTGTACATTTTAATTATTGACAAGTGTAATGTAACAAAAATGTAATATTATGTGGAATTTTAAATAGTTCTGAATTTGATTTATTTTCTGTACGATCTGAATTTTCTGCATTTTGAGTTCTAGAAAACTGAATTTGAAGTTCCGAATTTCTTCTTCATCTTGAAAACTTGAATCTGTATTTATTAAAACTGGATATTTGCAGTCTAAGAATTCAGAACAAAAAAAAAAATAACTGTTTGAAAATACATGTCTATAAAATTCAGCCATAAAAACACTTAAATTCGTTAAATTTCAAATGTTCAATATTCGTTTAAAGAAATCACATTCAGAACTATTTAAAATTCCACATAATATTAAATTTTGTTAGATGACACTTGTCAATAATTCAAATTAAATTAGGGGCCGCTAAGACGACACCGTTCTCTCTACACAGACTTTAAACGCGAACCTGTGAGAAACGCTGATGGCGCTCACGTGCACATCAAGAATTATTTCTATAGTTATGTGCGTTTGAATATATGTGCGCATGTTTGTAATTCCCTACAAACCAAGCCTAAACAAACTACTTGTCCTGCCTATAAATTTGATACAGTATAATGGCAGTGAATGGTCGTATATTTTTTCCATCAAAGTTAATCCTCTGGTGGATTAATAAGGCCTTCTGAAGTGAAGTAATTTGTTAGTATAAGAAAAATACCCATATTTAAAACATTATCAACTAAAATAACTAGCTTCCGGCAGACGGCCGTAGGCATCGATTTACGGCGAAAGAGTGACCCTTGAGCTGACGCACAACGTAATGACGATCACGAATTAGAAGTCTAAAACAACCATTTTTAGAGAGAAATGTCGGAGGAGTTTGAGTTTGTTGCCGAGCCCTGTTTGTTTGAACCACGAGAGGCATCTAAACTTACATCCTATGTCATACATACGTCACTGGTTACTCTTGTGGCGTAAGTTGACTTGCGTAGTATGTGTACGGTCGTCTGCCGCAAACTAGTTATTTTAGTCGATAAAGTTTTAAATATTATTTTTTTCTTACACTAACACATCGCTTCACTTCAGAAGGCCTTTATGAACCCCCCGGAGCCGCGTGGAGCACTTTTATCATGGATTGACGCACTTTTATGGACTTCAAGACAGAAACGGGGGTGAGTAAATCATGGGGTAAATTTCATTTTTGGGTGAACTATCCCTAATACCGGGTGTCAACAGGACCTTACTTGTACAGATAAACTCCTATGCTTAGCAGCATTGTGAACATAGTAAACACACATGGCCACTTTACCTATTCCAGCTGCAACCAGATACTGCGCAAGAGGACAACCTAAACCTCCACATCCCACGACCAGAACAGATACATTACTTAAGGCAACCTGGCCTGTGGAGAAAAGAAGATTGTTTATGAAAAGAAAAGAGTTACATTATAAAGGTTAAAGTCACAATATTGTTGAACCTTTAACACCAAGTTCTGGTAGGAGAAGCTGCCTGCTGTATCTCATGATGTCCTCATTGCTCAGCGTTACATTTGATTTCAGTGGTGAAAGATTGGTAACCTTCTCCTGTAACTCTGTTAACATTGAGTTTCCCTGGAAAAAAAAAAAAAGGGGGGGGGGGAGCCTTTTCAGTATGAAGACAAGAAAATGCTCTGCTCTGAGATGGCTTTTTATATATTTGACCATATATTTATGTCATAAGACACTTGTGCCTTTCAAATTATTCTGTCCAACAATTAATAAATGATTTGAGCTGTTCTATCAATCCATGCCTTTCTTTATCTTCAGAAAGATAATTGTAATAGAGTTTAAGTGTCTGACCTAACCTAAACTTCAAAATAAATGTTTGATACTGTTTTCACTCCATACAACAACACATATAAATTGGCATTAAATATTCGTTGTTAAAATCATTACATACGCATAACGGTACAGAATCACACAGAGGCTTTGTTATCTGAATATTTGCAAAGTTAACAGAGTTATTATGTTAACTTTATTCTGTTATTGCAGACCTGTTCCATTTGATGAAGTTTCTTCTTCAAAGCTGCAATCTCTCTCTCTCTTTCCAAGAGCTGTGTCTTCAAACTTAAAATTGTATCATCCATCACGAACAATCACCTCGATATCAAATTATTATTAAGAAGCAGTTATTATGACGAGCAATTATGTGTATAGAAATCACACTGCACAGGACTTCCGGGTTTCCGCGCGTGTGCGACCACGTGTAGCGCACGTAACACGTGATTACAACAGATCTGAAATACTCGCTCCCAGAGATGAATGTAGATAATAACCAATAACCCACTCAATGTTATTACTTTTATTTTGAAAAGACTATTGAGTATTATAGGGATTGAATAATCTGAAACATTAAGTACACGAGGGTGCAGCTGAACAAAAGTTACTGAAATAACAATAGCTCTTTTATAGCTGTATTTTGCTTCAGGCGAACAACATAAATACAGTTGTTTATGGGTGAAAATCCTCTGCTAAATTGGCATGTCACCAGATCACTACCATTATTTTTAAGATCGCTAATATGCAGTTTAGAGTTGTCGTAAATAATATTGTTTGTATCTTAATATTTATGGTAGGCTACTAAAATAAACAACAGTTACGCTTTTTAATTATTTTACTCTTTTTATTTTTATTGTGGCGTAGAAATACGCCAGTTTATAATCTTATCTTTATAATTCTTTATTTATTTGTTTTATTTTATAATGTTGTTTTTTATCTGTAAATATTGTTGGTAACCAGACAGCTGACGGTACCTGAATTCCATAGGAAAAAATACTATGGAAGTCAATGGGTGCTGTTCAACGGAAGAAAGAAACTCTTACAAATGAATAAAAATAAAGAAGCTTTACTTTTGAAAACTTGGACTGTGAATACAGAGAGAGGTTCATAGATGTTTGGAACAACTTGAGGCCGGGGGCCTGTTTCAGAAAGGAGGTTAAGTGAAAACTCTGAGTATGTTAACCCTGAAATGAGGGAAACTCTGGGTTTTCCGTTTCAGAATGGGAGGTATATCAAACCCGAGAAAGCAGAGTAAGTCAAGCCCGTTTCTGAAAGAGGGGTAACTTATACTCAGAGTCAGTTACCATGGCAACTTACTCTGTGAACCTAACCTGGTCGGGAGCAGGTTTTCTTCAGTAAACCCAGAGTTTCTTGCGGTCTCCTCCCCTTTTTTAAAGAGGAAGCGGTGTTTAAACACTTCATTCATTCTTTCTGTACATTTATTTATTGCTGTTTTTTCCGCTGTTTTAAAAAAGAAATTAATAGCGTAAGATGAAGGTATATATAACTCCTTAACTGGCAACTGAAAATACAGTACATTAGAGTTACATCATGTAGTTCTAAACAAATTCTACAGAATTAAACTGTGGCATTTACTGAAAATCACTTGGGGGATAAGAATGTCCGTTTATACTTAGATATAAACTTCGATTCTATAGGCTACGCCACATACAAATGTGAATGTGTAGATTGTCTGATGTGTAGACACATAATATTAACATTACCCTGTAGGCCTCTCTGTGGCGCAGAAACTGTTTCTTCATACCCATCATCCTGTGAAGATGAGCATTTGTACACTTTATAACACTATTTGTCATAATTTCTGGTGTATTGAGTAGGCAACTTACAACTGTCTGGGGTTCTGTTGGGACAGGAGGCTCCAAAAGACAGATATTAGTCTCTAGATAGATATTAGTCCCAATATCAGAATCTATTGGGACCAACGAAAAACCCAACCCAAAGTAAAATAAATGGAAATATCAAAAATACCCTATATAAAAAATAACACATAGACCTCTTACATTTTATGAAGGCCCTTGGATCTCCGGGAGTGACCGGCTCTGATGAAGGAATTCCCTCAGCCAAAAATGCTGCTGCACTGCTAGACACTGGATGCTATTTAGTTATGTAATATGTCAAATGTTTGTAAAGTCAGATGAGCCTACACCCATGATATGCTCAAGCCTTACCTGATTGAATTATGTTTTTATATTTTTTTTATTTTCAGCTGCTGCCACATTCTTTTAATGCCTGCAGGATTGCACATAGCCTATATGCAAATTAAAATTAGGTTGAATAACTGTTCTTCCAGTTTCACCTCTGATATTATAACAGTTACTCTAAAATAGTTATTAATTACTAACTACAAATTACATCTTCAACAGTGTAATTAGATTAATGTAATAATTACTATCTTTAGAAATTATTGGTCTGCTTATTGTTAATTACTAAGTCCCATATCAACCTCAACCACTTGAACAATACAATGAGGAGAGACAAGAAACTGCACTTTTAATGCTTTCAAAATGAACAATATACAATTGCATGAATTATTCTTGAATTGACCAAAGTGTGTAGAGGGAGAAGGTTACATTCAAAATATACCTTTTAAAAATGTATGTTAAATCCACTATTGTTTTATACAGAATTGTTCTATACTCTATGCAGTAGCCTATTTAATGTAATTACATCATATTTTATTTTAAATTACAGAAGAAGTAAGAGTAATCCCTTTAATTAAATTACAATATTTAGATTACTTGGTAATTAATTACACCCAACACTGTATAACAGTAATTCCTCTTTGTGTCTGGCACTGTTGCCATGGTGACTCATAATATCTGGGCTCCATTGATAATGGCTTTTTATAGTTGTGGTGCACGCGCTTAACTCAGAGTCAGTCAATTTAGAGTTGATTGAACTAACTAATTTCAGCTGATCTGAAACCGAAAACTCAGAGTTTCCCATCTCAGGGTAAGTCAACTCAGAGTTCAAGTTTTAACTCAGAGTTGGTTGAACCTCCTTATTGAAACAGGCCCCGGGTGAGTAAGTGATGAAAATATTTTCGTTTTTGGGTGAAATATCCCTTAAATGGAACCTGTAATATACAGAGCCCATTTAAGAAAACAAATCAATATTATATAAATTGTTTCTTTATTTTAAAAAGAAGGCGGCGTAACAAATCAAAACTCCAGCGCTCGACAACAGCTGGCTCTTTGTGCCGAATCGAAGTGAAATCATGAATATTAATCAAGCCTCGCTGACGTTGGTTGGTTGCCTGAGGTTAATATTCATGAGCTACGCCTTCAACGCGCCAGCAGTGTCTGTCTTTCAGCCAATCAGTTTGCCGAGCATCACGGAACGTTATTAATATTCATAAGCAAGGCGTTCGCCATAGTAGGGTTTGCAAAGTGTTCTCTCACATGATCCGAGTTGTGTGGAGTGTGTGTGTGCGAGAGAGCGTCGTGAGGACAGAACTGAGGAGATGAGATGGCCGAACGACGCTGGACTGCGAGACTGTTGGCTTTCATTGGCATCACAGCGACTCTGACGAGCTGCGACAATGTGCCCTGGCAGGAGGAGAAGGTAGCAATCTTTACACAACTGATGCTTGGTTCCTTCTCAGATAATTGGTTTATCATAATATAAACAATGTTGAGTTAGAATTATTCATGAATTCTATGTATTTTTCTCATGAAGAAAGGGTGCTTTCCTCAGGGAATATCTGTCTGTTTTTAATGCAGACCAAAAAGAAAAACTGTTTTATTCATGCATTCGTTTTTTTCTTTTTTGTTGCATGTCTTCTTTTTAATTTCAAATGTCCAATAGAATCGTGACAGTAATCACTTAAACGGACCGAGGAAAGTAAGGTTTGCATCATGGCTTTACAAGTACATGATCTGGTCATTTGTATCTTTAGACTTCAGTTCATGTTGCTCAGTCTGTCTCCCATTGTCTAGTTGCTATGGGAGCAAGATCCCCATCATTGATCCATCAGCAGTGGATCTTAATATAGACTTTCAAACTCTTTTGAATTCTGTTGCACTACCTATTGCTTTTCAGCATGTGATCAGATAACTGAAAAGGGCAAGTTATACAGTGGAATATAATCTTATTTTCCTCACCTTGACACATTTTTTTGTATAAAACATGTCTGATCTGCCAGATCTTCTGTGTTGTTCATAACAAGCTACTTTCAAATAAAACATGCAGAATCAATAATCGCAGCACAAGAACAATTGGACTTTGAGACCAAACAAAACGAAATGTCATCAGAAGATCAATATCGTGTTTAAAGCAGAAGTAGTTTAATTAGGTGTTTATATCCATCTTGACATTATTATTTAAGAAAGATCATATAATCAGAAGC
Organism: Phoxinus phoxinus; assembly: GCF_949152265.1. NCBI lineage: Eukaryota > Metazoa > Chordata > Actinopteri > Cypriniformes > Leuciscidae > Phoxinus > Phoxinus phoxinus. The sequence continues at coordinate 6,838,803 of NC_136888.1, forward strand.
CTTTCAGACTCTGTGAATGTCCTCCAGCTGTGTCGACTCATTTCCGAATCCTTCCGTTGCCATGTATAGTGTAGTTTGAACACATAATTATCCTCTTGACGCATAACGGTATGCAGGTCTGCGGTCTTGACGAATGTGTAACACACAGTGTGTAATTTCTCCTGCAAACAAGACTACTAGTTTGGTTGCAACATTACCATTAAGCAAGAGTATAACCGTCATGTTTTTTTCTGACTGTAATGGGAGTCACTGAATTAGGTTGTATTGTAAGTTGGGTTTTTTTTTTTTTCAGATTTGTAGATTGAGAAAGAGTAGACTTTTTAATATATGATTCATTATTAATAAAGATAATGTTTGATTCATTTCATGGAAGATGTCTCAGCCATCTTAAAGGGTACAGCCCAAAAAACTCATCTTTTACTCACCCTCATGTCATTCCAGATGTACAGTATATTACTTTCTTTTCTTACGGTGAACACAAATAAAGATTTTTAGACAAATAATCCATATAACGCAAGAGAATGTTGATGCTTCAACATACAGCCAAACACATACAGACATCATGATGGTAATCCATATGATCCCAATGGATGAACCCATGTCTTTTGAAGCAAAATGATAGTTGTATGTATGAAATTGAAAAATTCTAATATTTTAAACTTTTAACTGTAAACCAGCGCTTCTGACCAACTGTACACATTCACAAGAAATTTCGAGTTTATGCATGACATAAATGTTAGCATGTTGTGAAGCTACCACAATTGAAGTGACACAGAAGCGCGCAGAGGACGCCACTAGTTGCACAAGCTTTAAATTAAATTTAAAATATCTACTTTACTTTTGTTTTTGAAGAAAATGAAAAAGAAAATGTTTCATTCATTGTAAGCCAATGAGATTTTATAGTTTGTCATGCATACATTTAAAAATTAGAATAAGGTGAGATATTAATTTAGGCATATGAGGTTTCGTGTGAAAATTGGTTTCCCCACACTACTTATTCCACTCTGCCCGTTGTCTTCCATTGTTCAAACAAACTGTACATAGTATATAGTTGTCTGCACATTTTATAGGAGAAAGTTTTACAGCCAGGGCTCTCAATCGATTATAACATTTAAAGACACATTTTTGTAATAGACACTAAATAATTTAAACTACATAATTGGTCTTATGTAGTTTTTAGGTTTATCATTGCATGTATGGGATTTATTGCAGCAGAGCTACTTAATCACAATTCTTATGTCAAATTACATAAATGTGTTAGTTAGTTAGCTCCGGCGTAGGTATGTTACCTTTACATGGACTAATTTTCATCAATCCGAAGTAATCCAATTTGAGCAGACCATCGCCCCGGACGAGCTCCAACATGAGTCTGACCAGGGGTGTTAGCCCACGGCATGACATCAGCGGACGGGGGAATCGTATCAACGGAACATGAGGACTGGCTGATGGACTTCAATGAGGAAACATCAATTCCCACCCTATCCCACCCGGTACCTTCATCGTCACTGTTGTTGGACAGCCCCAATGACTGTGTTAATCTTTCCGTCGGCCTGTCAAGTACGATGGCACCGCGAAGTTCAGCCAGTCCTCCAGTTCCGCCATGATGGATGTCTACAGCCCTGCACCGTCTCCGGAGAGTCCCTGTGACGTCGAGCTGCAGGTCATGCATCCACCTTCAGCGCCCTTGCAAGAGCGCCACCGGTGCTCTTCCTCCGACCTCAGTCCTCTTGCTCCATCTCTGCCTGTCGGCTATGTTTTGGCTACTCCCACCTTCGGCTCCATCGGGTTCCCTCGTCCTGCCAGCTCCCCCTTGGTCAGTCATCACTCTGCCTCCGCCATGGACTTGTGGTCCGTCCTCCGCGCTCTGTCCCTCCACCCCTACGGCTGCAGCGGGTTCCTCCTTCCCTTCGGCGTCACCTCTGTCCTCCATCACACCGGCTCCGCCTCAGCCCTCGGGTACTCTGGCTCCACCTCCCGTGTTCATCGCCGCGGCATCACCGAGATCTCCAGAGCAAGCAAGGTCGCTTGAGTCCATCGGCTCTCCGTCTGCGCCGATAGATCCATCCGCAGAGTCTCCGTCGGTCATTCCCCAGCTGCTGTCAGCCTCTTCACCACCTGATCTCCTCCCTCTCTTTACTCCATCATGGGCTGTCGGCACTGGACTGCTCTGGGTCTGTGCCACCTGGCTTTTTTAATCAGCCCCACCAGGGGATTGTCATCATCCCTTCCACATCCTGTCACTACAGCATCTCTCCATCACCTCGTCCACCTCCAGAGCCCCCTTCAGCCCTCCCTCTGTTGTTCTATTACGGAGGGGGGAGTAATGTCACCATTATGTTCAGTTATATTCAGTTCATGGACTTTTAGTTTGTTTTCATTCCTGACATGCGTTTCCTTGTCTGTGTTTCCCGCCACTGATCTGTCACCACCATGGACACTAATCAAATTCTTCACAGCTGCTAGTCGTTTAGTTAATCGCCACAGTGTATTTAAGTTCCTGTCTGTGTTCTGTCGAGTGCCCGGTAAGTTATTTATTAAACAAACTTGTTACCTTTCAATCATCTCCGTCTTCCTTGGATCTAATCGTGACAAGTGTATTGTAGTACATTATAAAATAGTATGCAATAATAACATATTCAGTGTATATGATTACATTGATTGAAATCATAAATGAATGCTGTCTTATTGGGACATTACTTGTCCCTGTCCCTAAAGCCCTCTCCTACACCTACCCCTAACCTAACCTAACCCTACCCGTTAAACACTCTATTCCCACTATTAATTAAGTACTTTTTAATTTATTTAATATAATCGCTAAAAGGGAGAAGAATGAGTTCAGAAATGGGCATATTCAAACTCGAGTTGGTCTCGTCAAAAGCTAACGCCACCAGCCTTACACTCTACTACGCCACTGATCCTGTTATCGGGTTTCTTTTGTAATTCTGTCTCAACCTGACTCTCCCCATTTTTCCCTGTATTGCAATGTGCTATAGAGAGAGGCATGTCAGCTCTAAAAGAGAGAGAGGATTGCCTCCGTACAGATAATCTTGAAGAATACAGTGAATGCAGTGTTGTAGTCGAGACCAGCTCGAGTCCAAGTCAAGACCGAGACCAGAAGAGTGTTGAGTCTGAGTCGAGACCGAGACCACATGCTCCACAAGTCCATGACAATAGAGAGACTATGAAAATATGTTCGTGAATTCAGACTTTCAATAAAGATTAATGTTCCCACGGGTGAAATGCTCCTTTAAACTCGTCCGTCTTCTGGTGCCAGTTGCATAAACACAGTCGATGTGTTAAGACTGTCACTGCATCCAAAATTGGTACTGTCTGTGTAGGTTCTACATTTTAATTTAAGTATGCTCTGTATAATATGAATATGGGTTCATATACTGTAGTATGAATGAAATTTGGACACATTACATTTGCCATTTTGTTACTATCATGTGATCTACCAGCGTAAGTTGCGTCGCTTCACTGACATTCATAAATCCTCATGGGAAAGTAAAGTGTCCATCGAATGCACACTTCAGAATCTCGGCAGAAGTAGAAAGTCATCCAGGGACTGGATTTTCAAATACTATTCGGAAATACCACTCTTTTGGCGTCCTGTTTTTCACAAACTATACTGTAGGGAAGTAATCGATTTCGGATGCAGTGTGTATCTTAAGAACCAGTCTAACGAAATAGCATCTCAACGCTCTTTTAGTCTGAAACTTGACTTGAATATGCTGGTCTCAACCACAACACTGCTCAAAGGTACCCACTGTGTAATAAATAAATTAATAAAAATTTTAATTCCTTTTCTCTTCAGCTAAAACATGGAGCAACCACACTGAGCTCCAGTGAACTGAGCAGTGTCATATCTCATACCGATCTGGACCGAATGTGGCAGAAAGACCTGAAGACTATGCTAGTTGTGCGGTACCCTGGTTCAACTGGAAGCCAACACGTTCGGGAGGTCAGTATGTGTGTGTGAGTGTGTGCATGAAAGCTCATGTTTAAATGTGACTGTGTAATCAGTGTGTGAGTTTCTCTCTCTTCAGCATATTAAATCAACCCTCGGCTCGATGAACGCGGGGTGGGAAGTGACAGAGGACGCCTTCTATTCTCATACTCCTTACGGCCAACTTCCCTTTACCAACATAATTGCTACTCTCAACCCTGCTGCAAAACGTCAGTTGGTGCTGGCCTGCCACTTTGACTCCAAATACTACCCTCCACAATGGGACGGCCGTGAGTTTCTTGGAGCAACGGATTCTGCTGTCCCCTGCTCAATGATTTTGGAATTGGCAAGAGCTCAAGATGACGAACTAAAGACCCTGAAGGTATGGCAATGTACACAGAAAATAGGGATGGGTCACCGGGTGAACAACTGACTAGTCGATTAGTAATGTCATCATCTAATGTATATCCAGATTTTTTGTTTTAATATTCTTTAGCAAATGTGACCCTGGATCACAAAACCAGTCACGTGTCGCACGGGTATATTTGTGGCAATAGCCAACAATACATAGTATGGGTCAAAATGATTGATTTTTTTTTTATGCCAAAAATCATTAGGATATTAAGTAAAGATTATGTTTCATGAAGATATTTTGTAAAGTTCCTACCGTATGTAAAAAAAATAATATTTGTGAGTGAATGCAGCACAATCGCGAACATAAACGGACAACTTTAAACCGTTGAAAAACAACCAGATTTTCAAATACCGGTAGTTGTATCTCGGCCAAATATTGTCCTTATCACCCAACCATACATCAATGGAAATCTTGTTTATTCATCTTTCAGATGATGTATAAATCTTAATAAAAAGAAATTGACCATTGTGACCAAAAACACAGTCACTTGTTTTTATAGACCCCTTTTCAGTAAGTAAACATTGTGATGTTTTCTTGTGGGCGGAGCTTAGGTGGAGGCAAAACAATTATCCTGGCTAGCATGTTTTGATAGCTTGTTTTTAACAATGACTAGAGAAAATCTAATTGGATCTTAATATGTAAGGTCACTCTGTGTTATTTGCAATTGTTATTTGAAAGAGTTAACTCTAACAGACAGAACCAGATTGGCCGAACCGTACACGCTCACTCAATGGATGGACGATCTGACAGGATTAGCTCCGGTTGAGTGGCCTGACATCCACACCTACCTGATAGAGAAACCGAGCGTAAAGAGAAACTGAGAGCGTATAAATCTTTAGATGCCTATAACTATTTGCTGAATGGTCACGTAAACGGCTTGTGTGGTACGATCCAAAGTTCTGCCTAGTCAGCGCCAAGGCCAGAAGACGCCCATGTGTGACATTACAGTACAATTTAAAAAATGTGAATATTTTCTAGAAATAAGAATTCCAGATACAGCTAATTCATGTTTGACATTTATGTATTTGATCATGCTTTTGTAGTAGATTTTCCCCTTCGCACCTGACTTAAGTTTACCTGGGATCTCCAGTCGACACCCAAGCGTCTACAGTCGACACTTAATAATATGCGTTCTACAGTCTTCGAGTTGGAGTGTTTACACTAGTACTCAAGAATAAGATCTTTAGTGTCCAATAACCTTCTGTGCAGCAAGAACTAAACAGACTCCAGACAATGCCTTCAAATATGCTTTAATCACGGCTGGAGGATCTCAGACCAATTTCAGAGAGAATCCCACCAGCAAAAAGAATATTTAAAAAAATAGTCTTTATAGAATAAGGTGACATGATTCATTGCATAATTTTCCTACAATATGATTGGTTCTTATTCAGCAAACCCTTCTGTTACTAGGTAGAAGCTTTGTTATTCAAAGTCATAAGTTATTCAAAGTCGTGAGTTTATATATTTAATATATTTAAACATTTGTCTAGTATCACTTCCCCTTTGTTATATCCGGACATGATTCCGACACACTGACTGACTTTGACCAAAGTGTTAAGAAACATTTCAGGTTTCAAAAGCATATAATTGTTAATCCTGCAAGAAAAAATCTTATACATACCTATATATACGATTCACTGCAGTTCCAAACTAAAATGAACACTATGGCAGTAAAACGGCAACAAATTACAGGGGCATATTATCGAATAATGAAGACTTATTTTACGTCGTTCACTGCAGAATACTATGTTATGACCTCAAAACACTTTGACCCATAGCCCATAACATTTTGATGTTTGCTTCACATAACCAGCTCCATATGTATGGCTTTATGTACTAAACTTGCTCTTTAGCTCATCTGGTGACAGCTCAGGTACGAGTCCAAGCTAAAATTGCATTGTCACATTTGCTTTTGTCAACTCTATCAGTTCGGTTTAGGGCAGGGTTAGAGTAGGCGGAACGTTTTTGGCAAATGCTATAGAGCATTAACGTTTTTAGCACCACTCACTGGATATTTTATTTCTGAACCGCTGTGATAGGGTGTTCTGTGTGGCAACGCGGTGTTGCTGAATTGTTTTCAGTGGTTCAGTAAAGAAGTCTATTTGTCAGTGGGTAGCTTATAGCTTTATTTTGTGCCAACTTATTTGGTTCCATATTAATTTGATTGGAATTCATGTGATTATGAATTTACATATCAAATGGTTTTTAATTTGTGTGTATTCTGTAGTGTCACAAGTAGATGGCAGTATGTGTGTGTTTTGTCCCTCACAGAACTCTGGGTCAGATCTGTCTCTGCAGCTGTTGTTCTTTGATGGAGAGGAGGCTCTGTATCAGTGGACCTCTGAGGACTCTCTGTACGGATCTCGTCACCTAGCCCACAAAATGGCGACGACACCACATCCACCAGAAGCCACCAACACCAGCCAGCTCGACAGCATTGTACAGTTCTCTCATAAACAATGATTAATACAAAAAGAGTTGACATACAGCCAAACTTACATTCCTCCATGGATTACAAAATTTGATATTTTGATATTTAGCTTGTCCAAATACAAAAAGTGCCATTAAAGTGGCCCTTATGATTTATGTGATGTGTTATAAGATTTTCTAAACTTTGTGTGAGGAACAGACCAATGTTTAAGTTGTTATTCGCTGATAATTCATGCATGCATACTTCCTCATTCACTGTATCTGTGATATATATATATACACATAAATGGACAATCATATGTTGTGAATGTATGGCTAAAGAAAATGAATGCAAGCGAACAGCAAAACCGGTTAAAGTCCTTAATTCGTTCAATTTCTCCCCAGGATCTGTTTGTTCTACTGGACTTGATTGGAGGTCCTAACCCTCGCTTTGGTAATCAGTTCTCTAGTACGACCCGATGGCTTTCCAAACTTCAAAAAATTGGTTAGTAATTTTTCTGCTCCATTTTGTCACATCTTTTCTCCCTTTGTTTTCTCTTTATTTTCCTCTGAGAAATGTATTTAGGTTTGGTTATGGATGACAATAAGTCTAAACAAATGTTTGATTCAAGTAATTGATTCAAATACTTGAATGGTTCGGGTCAAATGTTCCCCATATTTGTGAGTAAGTGAATCATTCATTCAGTTGTTGATGATGTTGTTGTTGTTGTTTTTTTTACACTAAAAACACTGATACATTTAGAAACGTAACACTACTGCAATGTGTTGCTTTTGTGCGTTTGATTTTCATTTGCTTTCATTCAGAGATATTTTTATTAGCAGACCCTTGTGGAAAAAGTACATTTTAGCATACTTTTAAAAATAAATATAGATTGTACTTATGTTCAAACTTATTCAGGCACTAGCTGACACTAATTAGAATTTACATGTGTTATGGTTTAAATTTATATTAAATGCAGACCCACCTAAGTGGGGCTTATTATGTGTAATTTCATATTCACTTCTATTGGTTTGGTTGGAGTGTACTGCCGATATACTGACCAACAGTTATGCTATTGCTAATTAAAATAAATTTTTATGTCATTTTTATTGAAATTTGTATCAATTTTGGGTCAAATATGGACAAACCCAAACGTTGGGTTAAAAATGTAATTAAAAAATGTAACCCAACGGCTGGGTTTGTCCATATTTGACCCAAAATTGGGTTGAAACAACCCAGCATTTTTTAGAGTGTAATTACACATTTATAATGATGAAGTTGCAATTTAGTACATTTAAAATTATATTAACTTTAAATGTAGTATTTAATAATTACATGCTACAGTTAAAATTATAATCAACTACTACTATAATCAACACATCAAAAATAAGTGCACTAAGGAAATATTATAAAATAATAAAATAACCCCATGGGACCTTTAAGCATGATTAAACAATGATTTTAAATATACTTAATATAATATTTTATATAATTTACTTTTTTAAAAAATATTTACCATTATTAAGTTTTTTCTTAGTCACAAAAGTACACTCTCTTTAAGGGCATTTAAGTGGCTTTTTAATTCCACACTCTAAAAAATGCTGGGTGGTTTTGGGTAATTTATGTCGTTGGGTTAAAATATTACATTACATTTTAACCCAATGTTTGGGTTTGTCCATATTTTACCCAAAATTGTGTTGAAACAACCCAGCATTTTTTAGAGTGCAGTAATATTTTATAGTAGAGTTTTTAATATATATAATATATATATATATATATATATATATTGTGCACATTCCATACAATGAAGCACACTCACTGGGGTGCAAAAATATACTGTAACTGGTAATATTATATATAAAATCCGTGATATATATAAAGTTACTCCGTGTGAATTTCCCTCATTAATAAGAATTTACCTCTGTAACCCCTATATAGGGGAATCACTCCACTCCTCTCATGTTGTGCTTTTGCATGTACAACACTAGGTGTCAGTATAATCAAAGGTGGCTGCCATATTGACAAGCACAACATAAACAAAAACACAACTGAATGCACCTTAAACCTTTATAAACTAATAAATTTTATACTCCAAATGAGCTGATATTGAGAGGGAAACTCTTTCCTGTTGTCTAGAGCGTCGGCTGCATGCGCTCGGTCACCTAGAGAATCACCCTAATGAGGTTCAGTACTTCTGGCCTGGCCTACACGTGGGTCTAATTCTGGATGACCACATACCATTTCTCAACCAAGGTAAAACACTTCCTGAGATTAATATGAATGTTTATATAAAAAGGCTTTTAAGCCGTATGTATGTATTCCTCTGCAGTCGCCGTGATTTTGGATGTTAGAACTTTTTTTTTTTTTTTTTTGATCCTGGAACAACATATCTGTCTGAAAATCCTTAATCTTATTCCTACCCATAACTTACCCTAAAATCAGAGGGAAATGATGAACACTGATGTAGAAGCACATAACCCTGGTTGTAAGCCTAAACTTGACATAGACTGTGAACTTGTCCCTCAGATCTGAGTGGTTGATGGAAATGTTGCTCCAGGATCAATGAAGATGTTGATGTTGTACTTCACGTGAAATCACGTTCACCATTTCTCTGCCCTCGCAGGGGTCCGGATTCTTCATCTCATCACGAGTCCGTTCCCTGCGGTGTGGCACACTTTTGATGACAATGAGGAGAACTTGGATCGTACCTCCATCGGCAATCTCAACAAGATCCTGCAGGTGTTTGTTCTTGAGTACCTCAACAAGAAAAGTCAGAACCCTATCGCTGAAAGCACTTAATCTTTCCAAACAATGACATTTCTCTGACAAGCATTGCAAGTTAGCCAGTTTCACCTATTCCCGGTTGTTTTTTGACAATTTATCTGTCACACAATCAGTAAGTTCTTCTGTAGTATGTAGTTCCAACATTACTACAACTGGGGTTGCAAATGTCTTCGTGCTGTTAAAATTCACAAGACATTTAGGGCCAGATTTACTAAACCGGGCAAATTAGTTCCCAAAAAATTATGGGAGTGGAAAGTTCTGCTCGTGATCTACTGACAAATTAAAGAACAGACACTGCCGGATCATTTCCATAATGACCAACCAAGAGCAGCGCAAATCAGTGTCTGCTTTAAAACATGCATATTTTGGGCAGTACTGTAAGTAATGGAGCAAATACAAGTAAAATTGACCAGTGCAAACATTAGTAAATCACCTTGCATGATTCATTTAAAGCAGAACTCGGCAACTCTAGTCATTTCTTCGCTGATTTTCACTTGTCGCATGTTTTCCCCACAAGCTCCCCCTACAGCTGTGGGGCGTATATTTCACAACACTGTCGTATAAAACTCACTTGCAGCACCCCTCCTCCCCCTCATATATGATAATAGTTGTCTGTCAAGTTTGCCACATGTATAGCTGCAACCTAATACAACAGATAGCAATCTACCGTACTCAATACAAACTCGTTGTCTCGCTAGCCAGTCAGCTAACTACCACAGACGGTCATGGATTGAACACATTTATAAACACTAACAAGAATAAGGAATAATGATAACAAAGACGTACTTACAATTGCATTAGTAGAAACGCCAGGTCAGCATCTGTTTTGCATTGTTCACTATCTTTTAGCTCTCGCCACTTAGTGAACGCTCGACCAATATTAAAGGGTTAGTTCACCCAAAAATGAAAATAATGTCATTAATGACTTACCCTCATGTCGTTCTAAGCCCGTAAGACCTCCGTTCATCTTCGGAACACAGTTTAAGATATTTTAGATTTAGTCCGAGAGATTTCTGTCCCTCCATTGAAGCTGTATATACAGTATACTGTCGATGTCCATAAAGGTAATATAAACATCATCAAAGTAGTCCATGTGACATCAGTGGGTTAGTTAGAAGTTTTTGAAGCATCGAAAATACTTTTTGGTCCAAAAATAACACAAAATAAGACTTTATTCAGCATTGTATTCTCTCCCGGGTCTGTTGTGAATCTGCGTTCAGGACTCCGCAGTGACGCTGCTGACGGAAGACGCTGATGACGTGTTATCTGGTGCGCCCGAGCTTCGTTTACAGTCTGAGGGAGACGCACGCTATATTCAAGCTATTCTACATTGTTTGCGTGGATATCATTTTTTTAATGGTGCGTAAATGTGCATGTCGCGGATGAGACACTTTTACAGCGTGCGTTTCCCTCAGACTGTAAACGAAGCTCGGGCGCACCAGATAACACGTCATCAGCGTCTTACGCCATCAGCGTAACTGTGAAGGATTGACAACAGACCCGGGAGAGAATACAATGCGTAATAAAGTCTTATTTTGTGTTATTTTTGGACCAAAAAGTATTTTCGATGCTTCAAAAACTTCTAACTAACCCACTGATGTCACATGGACTACTTTGATGATGTTTATATTACCTTTATGGACACGGACAGTATACTGTATATACAGCTTCAATGGAGGGACAGAAATCTCTCGGACTAAATCTAAAATATCTTAAACTGTGTTCCGAAGATGAACGGAGGTCTTACGGGCTTAGAACGACATGAGGGTGAGTCATTAATGACATTATTTTCATTTTTGGGTGAACTAACCCTTTAACTCTTGTGCGGTCCCTCGCACGGTCAAAAAGTGTTTTCCTCTCCTTCACCTCCTCCACCGATAAACGGCTTTTTTGTCGTTTCGCAGGTAAATGAGAGTGATTCATCGTTGCTTGTACTAGCTAGTATTGAGGGGGGGGCGTGTGTGTTTATGTCGTATTGCCGTAAAGCAGTTTGTGTTTCTCGCTCCAAAGTTGCAAGGTTGGTTTTCCGCCTGGGAACGCTGGGGGGAGCGGGGAAAGTCGCCAATATCACCAGAACAGGTTGTTTAACAATCCAAATGCTTTCTAGACCGTTTTATTAAGTTAAAAAAGATGCCAAGTTCTCCTTTAAATACTCTCCTCCCATAAATACTGCGTCTGAAAGAGCGTCTGAAACTCCTACAAATGCATATGCAATAAGGTCAGCCGCAAAAATAACCTTCTAACAACTTTTCAGCACAAATGTTTCACTACGTGCCCTTAGTAGATCCTGACAGTCGTTTTTTTAATGCCAAAAGAGGGTTTGTTAGTATATCTGGCTCTTGATTCAGGATCTGACACGGTATATACAGGGTTCACTGTGTTTTTTTTCTTTTGTCACCTGTTCATGCCCCTGTCCCTGTGCAACAGAAGACCAGGACATGACGGCAAAACGAAATACTTACAAATAAAATGTTGGTACTCAATATATCTTATTTTTGCTGGTTACATGCATAAATAATAGAAATTATTGTAACCTTATACTATGTAGCCTTTTTGACTTAAATGTAAATTGTTTTATGAATCAACAAACATATGTGTGAAGAATCACAGTGTTTCATGATGCCTGTGTGATTCTGCGAGCTGCTGCTATTGTCATGTGCTCCTCTCTGTCCAGTGAGATCTCAAATGTTACTTTAAACATGTATCCATTTTAAATAGCTTGATTATAAAGCAAAACAGCTAATAAACAGTTTACAAAGCAGTGGTAAAACCATTCTTGGCTTCTGAGTGTTCATTCATAGCTTTAGTTTCAGGACAGATTAGTTGTGGATTTGTGGAGGGTTACATTCTTGCATTTATGTAAATCTTAAAGCTTTTAAAGGGTTAGTTCACCATAAAATGAAATTTCTATCATTAATTACTCTCCCTCATGTCGTTCCAAATGCGCAAACAAATACAAAATATTAAATATTATTACACTATAACTTATTCTAAAATAACACTGATCTTGAGTAAGTTGATTTGTTTTTAGGGCAGGACTGATTGTAATTATTTTGAATGTTTTAGTGGTTCGTTTAGAAGGAAGTGTGTGTCTGAAAACGTCTGAAAGCAGGAAGCTCTAGTGTCTTATGTTTGTCTATAAACTGTAGCATAGACTGGTTTCATCCCCCCTAGAACTGGGAGTTTCCAGGCAATAAGAACTTACACACCACATGATCATGATGCTGCCATGAATTCCAGTGTCCAAAGTCCCCTGATTTATTGCATTCTCACACAGAAATATGGGTTTTCGTGCACTTGGGTGTATTTCTGGTATAATCATTTAAAAAATGTAGTCACTGCAGTGAGGTACAATTAAAATGTACTTACCATACTACCACAAGTTTACAATGTTCAGTTCAGTGTTATTTTAGTATTAATAGTGCTATAGTATTTATTAATATTTTATAGTAGCTTTTTTTATTTTAATTTTTAGTAATGTTTTATGAGCTTTTGTCATTTTTATTAGTTTTTTTTATATAGATATTTCTAATTAGCTTTATTTGTATTCATTTTTATTTCAGTGTTAGTTTTAGTATTTTAGTATTTCAGCTTAAACTGATTTTATTACTGCCAAGACAACATTTTACATTTATAGATTTACATAGATTATTAACAATAACTACACAACTGGAATCATATGTCGGGAATAGTCATTATATAGTTAACATGTTAAAGCAGTACAAAAGATTCAGAAAAACAAAACAAAAAAACTTCTAGTTATGGAAGGCAGGAACTCACTTTTTACTTAAACTTTTTCTTTAAAAGTATTAGAATATTTATTGTATTAAGACACAATTTAATTTAAATTAATTGTCTAAATTAGGTGTCTTTAAAGTCACCATGAAATCAAAATAGCCAATTCTTATTTTTTTATGGAATATTACAGTATTTATTAACGTTTATCTGTGCACATCATTGCAGCGATATCTCTTCTCATGATGACGTGTTTACTAACGCACTCACATCAGACTGACCAGTAGCAAACCACAACCATCCAATCAATTTCCCATGGAAAAAATGAAGTCTCATCCTGTTTTTTTTCCTAGTTTGAGAAGTGGTTATACGTGACCAACACATTACTCAAACGCAGACTTGCACGTGTACACAGGGTATTTACAGTCATGGCCAAAAGTGTGGCCCATGGCCCATGTTGGCACCCCTGGTAAATATGATCAAAACTGGCTGTAAAAAATAAATCTGCATTGTTTATCCTTTTGATCTTTCATTAAAAAAATTGCCAAAATTCAAACCTTTCATTGAAGCAAGAGAATTGAAAGTGGGGCTAAATCACATTATGAAATAAATGTTTTTCTCCAAAACACGATGGCCACAATTATTGGCACCCTTTTATTAAATACTTTTTGCAACCTTCTTTTGTCAAGATATCAGCTCTGAGTTTTCTCCTATAATGCCGGATGAGTTTGGAGAACACCTGACAAGAGATCAGAGACCATTCCTCCATACAGAATCTCTCCAGATCCTGCAGATTCCCAGATCCATGTTGGTGCTTCTTCTCTTCAGTTCAGCCCACTCATTTTCTATAGGGTTCAGGCCAGGGACTGGGATGGCCATTGCAGATCTTGGTTTTGTGCTCAGTGACCCATTTTTGTTTTGATTTTGATATTTGTTTTTGGATCACTGTCCTGTTGGAAGATCCAAACATGGCCCGTTATAAGATTTCTAGCCCCGGCTGTTAGGTTTCGATTTTTTATCTGTTGGTATTTGATCCAATCCATGATGCCATGTAACTGAACAAGATGTCCAGGACCTCTGGCAGAAAATTAGGCCCACAGCAGTAAAGATACAGCAGAGTATTTCATTTTACACATGGGGTACTTTTTTATCCCTGTGTGCACCAAACCCATCTTAAGTGTTTGCTGCCAAAAAAGCTATTTTTTTGGTTCCTCTGTCCATAGAACGTTTGAAAAGTACCTGACACAACTGGCACTTCAAACGGGATGGGTTCTATGGTAAGATGAAACAAAAAAATAGCTTTTTTGGCAGCAAACATTTAAGATGGGTTTGGTGCACACAGGGATAAAAAAGTACCCCATGTGTAAAATGAAATACTCTGCTGTATCTTTACTGCTGTGGGCCTAATTTTCTGCCAGAGGTCCTGGACATCTTGTTCAGATACATGGCATCATGGACTGGATCAAATACCAACAGATAAAAAATCGAAACCTAACAGACTGTGCTAGAAATCTTATAATGGGCCATGTTTGGATCTTCCAACAGGACAGTGATCCAAAAACAAATATCAAAATCAAAACAAAAATGGGTCACTGAGCACAAAACCAAGATCTGCAATGGCCATCCCAGTCCTGGCCTGAACCCTATTGAAAATGAGTAGGCTGAACTGAAGAGAAGAAGCACCAACATGGATCTGGGAATCTGCAGGATCTGGAGAGATTCTGTATGGAGGAATGGTCTCTGATCTCTTGTCAGGTGTTCTCCAAACTCATCCGGCATTATAGGAGAAAACTCAGAGCTGTTATCTTGACAAAAGAAGGTTGCAAAAAGTATTTAATAAAAGGGTGCCAATAATTGTGGCCAACGTGTTTTGGAGAAAAACATTTATTTCATAATGTGATTTAGCCCCACTTTCAATTCTCTTGCTTCAATTAAAGGTTAGAATTTTGGCAATTTTTTGAATGAAAGATAAACAATGCAGATTTATTTTTTACAGCCAGTTTTGATCATATTTACCAGGGGTGCCAACAATTTTGGCCATGACTGTATATAGACAACTCACTTACATGTAAAACATACACTGAATGGGTTTGCACTCGTCTACAACAGAGACTGTCTTATGCAGATTACATCTTTATGCGGTTAAACCCAGCACAAAGATGATCCTGAAGGAACTTTAACACTGAACCAACTAGGCAACTTTCTGCACCAAAAAAAATAGGAGTTTCTGCTTTTATGCATTCAGTTAAGAATGGCCTAAACAACCTCAGTTGAGAGACCAGAGTTGACGAGTTAATCCCCCACAGGGGCCAAACCATCTCTATAACTCCCAGGAGCAGAGCGATCAGGGGAAAAGAGTACAGTCGTAGCCTCGGTCACGGCTGAACCATGGCATCCAGCCCCAATGTAAACTGCATTCATGTGGGAGAACCAGAGCGGACAGTGCACTGTCTCCTCTGATGTGAACACTTCCCTAGGTCATAGCTCCTGCCTCGAAAGCCTGCACGTAACCTAGATGATGCGAAATGGGTTGCCCCTTAGGGAAAACCCCAAAGTCTTCAGTCACCACTGAAATGGTCTCATGTCCCACTCCCAACAGTCTCTGAAACTGCTTTACCGTGATGACTTCGGTTAGTCTGATATTGCCAACACCAGAGAGAATTGATATGAGCCTAAGACAAATGTGCCTACATCGTAGTCAAGTCCCATATCACTCCTAAAAGTGTAATGGAGAGAGTTCTGCTTGGAGTTTAGTTTAACTCTAAGCATCTATGTGAGCGAGGGTGACACTTTGATGCTGAACCGCCATCTTTCCAGACTGACCTAATAAATCAGTGATAAATGTAATTGATTGCATTCATGCATTTTGCGGAGGTGCAAGGTGGCAAGGCTAGACCGAACGGAAACACTAGAGGTGGAGGGGTTAGTAGACCGGCCTCACGGAGGCACCGAAAAGAAGTTGTCACACTAAAATCTTGGAGTGGGCTACTACTTCTTGGAGGGGTCTGTCCTCAAAGTCCTGAGCCCTGAGGCGTCAGGACTTTTTGCAAGAACCCTTCCTTGAGAGGGTGACAGTCCTCCGATCCATCTGCCCCTGAGAAGGCTTCAGCTGCGAGTGCCGCCTCAACCCCTAGTCTCTCTGAGGGTGGGCTCAAGTAGGAGACTCTCTGCTTCTATAATTTGCAAAACCCATGGAGACACATTTGGCAGAAGTTGCTATGTTTCCAAATAGCCTGAAAGAGGAATCAGTATATGCCAGGTACCCTGGAATGGCTTGCCGGCAGGGCACAACCGAACATACTTCTCAGTGAGCTTCCCAGTTCTGCAACATTCCCCGGCAGAGACTGGACCAAAAACTCATTGGAAACCGCTGCGCCCCGAAACACCAAAGGTGGTGAGGTTGGCAGACCGGCCTCCCGAAGGCAGGGAGGAGAAGTGGGCACACTAAAACTAGATGTGGGCCACTTCTCTTCAGAGGTGCCTGCCCTCGAAGTCCTGAGCTCAGCGACAACAGGACTGAAGCCTTCATCGAGAGGATGATGGTCCTCGGATCTGTCCGCCCCTGGGAGAACTTTGGCTGGGAATGCTGCCTCGACTCCCAGTCTCTCTGAGATGGGGTTCGAGTAGCGACACTCTGCATGCCGTTCTCTTCAGGAAAATATAAGGGACAAACAACACCAAATTAGACAAACGATTCACACAGAGCACTTACTAGCTTATGTTTGGTCCAGACGTCCTTTATAGCTTGCTGGTGCGCCGTCATCTGGAAACGGACTACGTTTCGCGAATGAGATTGGAGTAATGTATTGTTCCAAATTGTAAGACAAAAACTGGTTTGTCTTATATTCTGGGTCTAAATGTTTACATGTCAATAATACCCCCGTAACAATTGGTGGCGCCAAATACGTGTAAAACGAGTGTGAAAATCAGTAATGTTAGAATATCGCAAGCTCAAACAGTCAAAGAAAAATGCAAAATGCAAACAGTCAAAGAAAAACTTGCCGTCTAAGAGCCATGTGACGGGACCATATTTCCCCCGTACACGATTTTAAAAACCTAAGACGGTACCTAGAAATCTTGGTAGACTACATGGTTTTCACTATGAGATGAAGAGCCTGTTGTTATTTTTAATTCAGATAGGCTACAGGTTATTTTTGTGGAATGCAAAAAGCGTATTTTAAAATGTTTTTGTTGGTAGCCTACATTTTACCAGTATTTACTATACTTTCAATACAAAAATGAAAATATGAAAAATATGCAGTATGAAAATTATTTTCAAATAAAACCTTTTTCCAAAAGGTACATCTTGAAAAGGTCTGTCTTATATTCAGAAAAATATGGTAATTTCCCACGTGCTTCAGATGCAGTCACGCAAGAGAGTTCCCATAGCATCAACTTTCTGATGCAGTGTTTAGTTAGTTAAAATGGGTCCATACTAATTAATTACAAAGAATGAGTTTGATGTATTGCTTAAGGTAAAATTGCTATAAAAAAATGTCTCAGAAAAGTAGTTAGGTCTGAAAAAAGCCATAGCTTCAATTGATGACCCTTAGTTTGATATGCTCCTATGTAATGCAATGGAATGTTAAAGTATATATGCAATTTTTATCTAAAGAGTTCAACAATTAAATAGGCTAAGCTTGGTACTTTACAAAGGAATCTCCCCCAAATAAATTCCTTTGGTCTGATCACTATAACGATGTTATACATGTGACTCATGCATTCCTAAATTTGAAAGCTAACGATTAACTGAAAGGTTATATAGCCTATTTATGAAAGCAAACTCTGGAGACATAAGGAATAACAGTGGGCCTCCTCGGTAGCAGATCTCCCTGCTGCTCCTCCTCCGTTCGGATGAGGGGAGGATCACTCACTGAAATCTGATACATGTGCTTCCTCGTGAGTTTATCCCGATTCCCGAGCGCTCAGTCCATGTGAGAGAATCAGCTGGTTCAAATGGAGATATCTCGCGAGCCGTGCTTACTACTGGATTTCTAGAGGACAGCCTGAAAGAATGATCTCATTTCACAGTGCCGATCACACACTGGTGCCTCACGTACTTTAGTATTAATCTCCAGCTCTTGAGAAGGACTCTATCGGCTGGACCCAAAATTTAAAGCAATGGATCCAGTAACGAGGTGGACACCAAAACAGGTTGTTGACTGGATGAGAGGTGAGTTTAAGATTTGTATTTCTTGCATGATATGTGTGCTGGTGGTCGTTTAAATGGTCTCTCTCTCTCTCTATAGCCAGTGTAAGAATCTAGGACGTGTGCTTTGTTTACCTGTAGTAGGCTACTTTCGACGAAACCAAGATTAGTGTGTCAGCAATGTTCGAGCACCAACAAAACAAACTCCTATGTTTAAAGAAACTCATGGTTCTGTCGCGTGGCAGAGAAAACAAATACATGTATTGAAATAACATCCCGCTGTGGGCTAGTACTGCGCGTTTTTGATTGTTCTGCACGCATGTTATGCAGGAGTATTTTACTCCCACAGACAGATTTATCAAACCGTTCATCTTTTTTTCCAGAAGATAATTATAGGCTACCCTGCCATTTGTGTACATGATTGACACATAAAAGCCTATTCATCAGTGTTGAGAACTTGTGTAGCTGCGAATTGAAATGAATGCCAGTCAAATTCAAATCTGATCGGTCGAATGTGAATTCGAGTCGAGTACCAGTCGTGGTATTTGTCCATGTGTAATCAGGAAAGATTAATGTAACAATAATTGTGTGAAGTCGTAATAATGTAAGATTCAAAGACCACCTGTCCTTGCATGAATTGGAGTAAAAATCTCAATTCATCATGCAATTTTAAGAGAAATAGCAACACTCACTCTCATTACTAGGCTATACTGTTACTTATGTTTTGGTGAATTGGTGGCAAACTTATTTGTATGCTACATTTACACTTACAGAATGCTTACATCAAACTGAAGGTCATGTTGGGTCAAAATGTTTTGTTGTTTGTACTAATCAAATTGCACAAATTCATGAGATCGGGTTGGAATTGGAAATATGGAAATATAGCTGTCCCAATTTTGAATAGTTAAACAAATCTCTTTTAGTGAATTATAGTAATAATAATATAATTATTATTTTGTTGAACTCAAATTAAAAGTGTCTGGTATATCAGTGGTTTTTACTGTCTTAAAAGTTTGACACATGCTTTAGGATTTAGGAGGGGGAGGGGTTTGTAGTTCAGTTGTTCAATTGGTTCACTTGTCCCTAAAGTTTCCCTCAAATAAAATATGTTTAGATTTTTAGACAGGCAATTTTTTTTCTGGCACATCTTTTAGAATTTTACTTGACACTTATATGGCTCAGTAAAAAAAAATATGTTTTTGCCTCTCAAACTACTTAAAAACAATCATACTGGAGCATTACTTTATCAAATAATACTGTCTTATATTAATGACTTAATTTGAGTGACACAAGTTAATTAGTCCTTTATCTGACAGTACTGACTCAGTATCCTGGAGTTATAACTTGCTAAAGGCACAATGGTGACAGTTAATGGATCAACCGTTGCAGGGTTTGAACCAACAACAATTCGTTACCAGGTGTGTTTAACTGCTATGCCAAATGACGCTGAAATAAATGTAAATAGACTTTGAGCACATACAATGATAGTGTAAACGGTCCTACTACATTGCAAACATACAGACAAAAAAGAACAAGAGCATCAGTTATCTGTTGAATGAAATGCCTAAGGCTTTAAAGGTTTGTAGTGGTCCACGTGGGGACTCTTGTTTCTCAGCGCTGCTTCATTTATAAATTATTAGATTTCTTTGTGCTCACAAGAGTCAGTTGCATTAAATAAATACAAAATTCAGGGAAAAGTAGCCTACCTTCTCACACATTCTTGCAAACAAACATGCATGAACAGACAGTAAAAGTTAAATGGCAAGACTTTAAAACTTTTGCTTGAGTATATTCATGGAATGCAAAAACTGCTGTGAATAATTTCACTTACGAATTGAGTTTCATTCCTCCCCTTCTTCTCCCACACTTGTTGAGCGACAGCTGGGTGCCTACATTCTTGTTCAAAACTTCAGAAGCCTCCAAAAAAATTCACAAAGTTCTCAAACTATTGTAGATTAATAAGTTACAAAACCTAAATAAAGTGAAAGTACTCAATGAGCTGAATTCGAAATTATTTGTGAATTAAATTTTTTTTTTTCAATAATATTTTTTATAATCCAGTTTAGCTAATTCATCGCAATGATTCTACTCAAAGCTATTAAAATTGGGCTTCGCCGCTTTTCATGCAAACTTTTATAAATGCACAGGGAGAGCTATAAAGTCGATGTCAGTATTGTATTATACTTGTAATATTTAAAGTGTTGAGTCGTATTGACTTGATTTATGGTGTTCTTGCATCATTTTTGAAGATTGAAAGGTTCAAACCCCATTCATTTAAAAAAAAAAATCTGTTTTGAAATTTTAGGTTTTGACGTGACGTGGGTGTGTAAATAATAACAGACTTCTCATTTTTTTAGGAACTAGTCCTAACTAGTCATTCAAGGTCTACACTAATTGTGACCAGTTATCCAAGATGCTGATTATTGTATTGTATTGTCTCGTCTCTAACCAGGGCTGTGTATTGGTAACAAACTAACAATACGATATGTAATCCAATACAGAGGCCACAATATGATGTATATCAAGAAGTGGGTCTGCACTTAATTTCACCTCAGCAGAATTGAGTATAACAGCTGTTATTAAACACTGCATATGGCCATTGCGAACTATATAAAGAGCAGGCAGTTCCCCTCCTCATTATGAAGTGCACTGTAACAATATAGTTAATGGCGTTGGTTTCATATTAACATTGGGCAATCCCCACCAGATAATTAATAATAATAATTTAATTTAGATAAATGCGCTTTCTCATTAATAGCTCACACACACACATTCAGACAGTCACTCACACAGATCGTGCTGCACGCACAGAAACATTCAGCAACACAGAAACTTCTCGACGCGGCCGGCCATGCAATGTTTATCACTAAAATAGTTTCACAACTGAACTCAACAAGGAGTTGGTGACATCACTGTTTTTGAAGCAATTAAAGTCACTGCTTTACTGTTAATAGAGAAACGCTGCTACAGAATAAGGGAATTCATTCATGCACAATTTCTCTCTCTTTCTCAGGCCCATAATGAACACAGACTTGATGTATCACACTTATCTGTGAATAGAATATCAAACTGGAGATCGCTAAACTGCAAGCTTACCGGTGTTTTCAGAAATTTTGGTTTTGCGCAAGTGAATCTCTGATTACGTCTCTTAATATCAGGCAACCCCAGTTCTAGCCTTTATATGGTATTCTATTCATTAATTTCAGCACATTTACTCTGTTTTAAACAGTTATTGTATTCAAATGAAGCGTAGTCTAGTGCTGCGGAGTCGACACAGAAGCAGCTGTATTCTTACTCGTATCGACAAGTATGTTGCGATACATTGTTGTATCGATGTATCGATCACAGCCCTATCCCTTATCTTACACTTTTCCCACCTCAATAGCAGCAAATATGTTTTGCAGTACAACATAAGCACTATAAGTAC
This sequence comes from Phoxinus phoxinus, assembly GCF_949152265.1. Lineage (NCBI taxonomy): Eukaryota > Metazoa > Chordata > Actinopteri > Cypriniformes > Leuciscidae > Phoxinus > Phoxinus phoxinus. Next base: position 6,860,669 of record NC_136888.1, read on the forward strand.
ATTGTACCTCTTTTGACGTAAGTACATAGTAATTAAGGACAGCTAATACAGGGGGACAAATTCATTTTGGTGCTGAAATTATACACTCCAATGAAGCTAATGCTAAACGTAGAAACGTGTTTTTATGTTTTGTTTTGTTTTTCTGTTGTAGCAGAGATGCAATCATGTGACTGCATAAACTTTCTGTTTCTGAACAGAAAGTTTCTGAACCATATGTTTGTATTGTGTGTTGATGTTTTTATGGATATCTTTACTAAAGGGGAACTTCTGACAATGATCTCATTGTCAAAAAAGCCTGTGTGGTAAAATATTTGTGGATTTCCACCAAGGCATGACATCTAATAGATGTGTCAGTCATATTCTTTTACCAGTTAAGATACTGCAACCTGGTCATGGTTGACATTTTTTAAATATTTTCTTTGCTCTAAGTATGATTACTTTTTCACTACACAGTTATCATGCAACAGCACATCCTTCTACAGTGACTATTTCAAATATTGCCAGATCTGTAAGCTTGAATGGCAACAACAATATATTAGTTGTGATGACTACCTGTGCTGTGAGGAGCCACTGAACCAACAAGTGTACCTTTTCCATAGGTTCTGTTCATTATATTAATGTTTTAATCCAATGGTTTCCATCCACCACAACACCATATGTCAACCCTTAGATCTTGTTATCGCCATATGGCATCTTCATGAGATTCTCGTAAATATTTAATGGAGACTCTGTTGAAGTTTAAATGGAAGAGGTGCCTGGTATTTCCTGTTCTCTTCTTTAATTTTATGGGACTGCATTTATGTAGCGTCCAGTATAGAAGTGTTTGTTTATCTTAAAGACAACACAGAGTTGCAGACGCAAATAATACAATACAAAATTTGATGGCATGATCTTTTCTGAGACATTTCAGTACTCTCCACATTTCCACAAGAGACCTTTGATCCCACTTTGACAATCCGTTGATATTTGCATGAATCCATGCTCCGTTTATAACAGCACTGAGGTGACCAGGCGTGATCCTGCTGGCTTTTGCATTCAGAACTGAGCAATCCAATGCAAATCTCCCAGCTCACAGTAGCTTAGTAGAGCCAGAATAAGAGCAGTGATCTCTACAAACACGTAGCTTAACTCAACGTGGGAAATGCAACCTCAGGTAGCACATCACACACAGTTCACTGCCCCTCCATGAGTGCCTAGCCAGGCAGAAAGTTGGACGGGACACTGTGGGCTTGTTGCTGCAAAAGGCCTAATCCTCTGGAACAAAGGGAATGCCTATTAAACACACAAGTTCGTCAATGAAAGGCATAGAAATAAGCTTTGGGCAAAGTTAGATTTTGATGATCATCTTATGTTCTTGTTTAGAGAATCTCTTTATTAGGTGTTCATGAACATGTCATTAATTATTCACCCTCATGTCATTCCAAATCATTTAAGACTTTTTTTGTTCATCTTTGAAACACAAATTAAGATATTTTAAGGAAACCCGAGAGATTTCAGTCCTTCCATTGGAAGTCCATTCTACCAAAGCTTTGGGTTTCACTTTATTTTGATGGTCCCTTTAACACATTCTGTTGACTATAAGTAACGTTGCACTGCATGTCTACTAACTCTCATTATATTGTTAGTTAAGTATTAGAAGACTAGTAGGGTTCGGGTTAGACTAAGTTGACATGTACTTGCAAAGTTACTTATAGTCAGTAGAAAGTCTGTTGGAGGAGCATCACAATAGGATTTTTAAAAGATTTAGCAGATATTAATCAGACAATTTACTAATACTGTAATGAGAGTTAGGCATGTAGTTGCAAAGTTACTTAAAGTCAACAGAATGTTCAAAAGGGAGGGACTATCCAAATAAAGTGTTACCAAACTTTGAATCCATATGAATCTAGCAGTTTTATCCAAGACACTGTTATTTGATATGAAAACCTTTAATTTAGGATTTCATAACATAAATGCACACTATTATGCTAAAAGAAGCTTGACTTGCGAGAACACATTAAGCAAGCACATTTGAGCTTCCACAAGAACCAATGTGGCTTGTTCTTGCATTTCAATAGTTAGACTGGTTGCCTAAAATCCCTAAAGGGTTGCACAGTGTCAGTTCTCGTCTGCATGTGCACAGCTATAGAACAATAGCAGTGACAACAGCCGTTAAGAAAGCATCTGATCATAGCGATTAGTGCTGGGTATCGATTCAAATTTCAAGAATCGATTCGATTCCGATTCTCAAGATCTTGAATCGATTATCATTATTCGATTCGATTCGATCCGATCTGATCCGATCTTATATTTTTAAAATCAAAAGTTTTAACTGTTCATGAACAATCAAGTGTTTGTATTAAATAACATTCACAAACATACATTAATGTTGTAAAAATGTATTGTTCACTCAATGTATTGATGTTAGATAAGGCATCAATGTTAATGAATGGTGTCTTAATGTAGTGTTACCAACTAAACAGGAGATAAAACGTGTTTTTATTTGACATAATTGACTGTCCTTTTATTTAATCCAAAACTGCGTTCATATTTAAAAGGCCTTTTAAACTAGATACAACGAACCGCACACGATACCACTTTAGGGGCCGTTCACATTTCGCGTTTTATGCGCGTGCAAATTCAGTGAGAAGCACTTCAATGCATCTCAACAGGTCATGTGACAAAAACAAGCCTGTTACGGCCTTTCCGTAACAACATGGAAAGCTCGGCCGAACAGCTGATCATAGCTGTAGAGGGCGGCTTTTTATTTCTCATCTCAATGAATATATCTAGTAGTAAAGCTAATGCAAGGGCTAGAAATCAATTAATTATTTGATGATACTTCCTCGTCATCATGGAGAGCGCAGTTTGCACGAGTTTGCACCGCTTTCTCCTCTCAACAAGCGCGTGCTTTCCCTTTGCGTCTGCCGTTGCTATGCAACCATGAACAGAGGCGCGCCTGCCATGAACGACCATGAACGAATTTGCACGCGCAAAAAACGCGCTATGTGAACGATTCATTCCTCCTTTCTTGTCAACAAGTGGATTCAGAGAAACTGCATTAGCAGCGCCGCCGGTCGCCGTGTCTCAGTGTGTTTATGGGGAAAATGTAGGCCTGTTATTAAATCGATCCTCTGAGTTACGGATCGATCTTTAGAAATTAATATGAAAATCGATTTAGAATTGGTGAATCGATTTTTTCAACACAGCACTAATAGCGATGTGGATATGTTTGTACAAGCTCTGCAATTAGACACTCCAGTCAAGTCACGTCACGTTAAATGATATAGGCCTAGCACTTTATACAATAGATTGCTTTAACATCTTTACAGTGTTAAACATGCAATATCAGTGTCAGTGTCTCATTCATTTAGAATTACTTTAATAAAGTGTGTCCTGGATAGACTGAACAGAAGATAAGAACCTGGAAAGATTTCCACATCAAAGAAGGCGGAGCCTCAGAGCCACACCTACATATTACGTAATCACTACGGACCAATGGTAGTTCAAAGTTGATTACCAGCTACTTTTCCGGAAAGTTCTTTGCCGTTTCAAACTCCCAGAACAAACTCAAAACGAACTTCGTTTCATCCTGATTTTATTTCGAAAGGACGTTTCACTAGTTCATTCCTCGATTTTTACTTTTCCTCAGCAAGTCGCACAATTTGTTTTATCATTCATGTATGTAGCTGTAGCACAAATGGCATGAGCAATAGAAATATAATGCAAAAGTGTATGTTCATAAATATTAAATCAGTAGATTTACTATACTATAACTATACTAATATAACAATTATACTAATCTGAGAACAGTTAAAAAAAAAAAAAAAAAAAAGTTCAGTTCAGATTTACAGTGCTTATGTTCCTCTGGAGTGTTTCCACTGCTCGCAATAACACAAAAGAATTGAGCCTCCTATTGCACGGTGTAAAGGTCACATTATAATACCCCTCATCCAGCACCTGCAATTGGGTAAACAGAGGAAGGGTGTTACTGCATGCACAGACAAAGAGCCTGAACTATATCAGGGCATCATGGGAAATCCTGCCCTCGCCTTCTCTAAAAAACATACCTTTATTTAAAGGGTCTTTGTTCATCGCACACTTGCATATAATCATTCTAACGTCAGGATCATGACATAAAATTGATTTTTATTTCAACACCTTTTATTAAGGAACAATCAGCATATTGCAGAAAGACCAGTCCAACATGTCATATTCACATGTAGATGCTTGACATCAGTCTCCTGTGCGTCAGTCAGAGGGATTTGTGTTTGTGTGAGATCTGAGAGTAACAGCATCACAGGGTTTAGTCATTGACTGAGAACAGCTTGGTACATGTGACTCATCCACAGCAGTAACTTTCACATGCTTTGAAAGACATCAGCCAAAATATCATTTGTCCATTCTCTCAGTATTCATTCAGGATCTATTCAGACTTCCATACCGTACTGATTTACTGTATTTTTATACTTAAGTACAAGGAGTTAACTTTCACAACTTCAGTGAAATTCAATATGTCCCCAGAGTGCTTTATTTATGCACTACAATGGATTTGTAAATGAAGACATCTTTCCTTTGTTACACTGTTGTGTCTAAAGACATTTTTGTGTCATTTTTTTTCATGGGAGAGAGCTAAAATAACAGACATATATCAGATCAAAGCACTTAAAGAAGACCATATGCTTTTTTACATTTTCAACATTCTTCGGTGTAATGTTTGTGTTTGAGCATGAAAAAGGCCTGCAAAGTTACTAAGCAAAAGGTCGCTCCAAATTGTGTTTTTCTCTATATCAGTGCGCTCTGTTTTTGAACTCCCTGAAACGCCTTCTTTGCAGTGTTGAGATTTTAGTTTTTTTTTTGTTTTTTTTTTGTTTTCCTCTGCATTTGGGACGAAATGAACACGTCAAAATTTCCTCATTTAAATAATTCCCACCCACGGCATACGCAAAATAAGGGGGTGAGGCCTGGTTGTGTTGCATTAGTAGTGTGTGGAAACTCGCGGTTCTGGTAAAGGGTGGGGGATTTCCTCAACACGCTTGAAGTGGTTGACCAATCACAACACACTGTGCTTTTCAGAAGGAGGGGCTTCATAGATTCTGGAACTTAACAGCTAAAGAACCGTGTTTCCCGTAGAACGACATAACTCGCTGCTTTACTATAGTGCGATGCATCGTTGAAGAAATCAACTAGCTAGTCACGACTGTTTACCAAAACTGTATTGTCTCAAATTGGTCGTTCAACCAATTTGCTTAAGGAAATCACACATGTGGTGGAGTAATAACTACTTTTAATGAATCAATTTGAGATCGAATTAATGCTAGATGTTTTGCTATAAATTATGGACATGGCATCTGAGGTCTAATTCTCATTTTTCTCCGTTATATTGCTTTATTTCCAGATTCAGTCACAGGCTCGTTCTTACAAAGTAGAGCATGCTCGCACATGCACACTGTTCAAAGACGACGCTTTAAATCTCTTGACAAGCTAAAAGTATGTATCCTAAATAAAATATAGATTGTACTGAATGGCATCTTGCTTATTTGGCTCAAGATAAGGATTTATTGAGTCCACATGTCATGCAAACAAGAAACTATGTTTCTAACCACAGTTCGAGAGCTGCCGTTCCAACCACACAAGTCTGCGATGCTGTTTGCGAATGTTCGTTGGAACGATGGTTTCGGGAAACACAGACTCGCTGAACTGCTGATACGACAGAACTTGCGGACATAGTTGGCTAACGATGCTTTTGGGAAAACGCACACCAGAGCGTTACTGACAGACTGGGAAGACAGGTATTTTACAACACTGTAAAATATGTGCAAAATAATGTGGTTTTTTTACATTTAAGCATGAAAATAGTGTTGTCAAATCGATTAATGGCATCTAATATAAAAGTTTGTTTACATAATATATATTATTTTATTACATATATATGCATATTATACTGTATGTCTGTGTTTGTTATATATTCAAAGACACACACACACACACACACACACACACATATATATATATATATATATAAATTTAAGAATATATAATACACACATATATTATGTAAACACAAACTTTTATGTTAGATGTGATTAATTATTTTGACAGCACTAGATTAAAAATAATTCTAGTAGAGCCCAAAAACTAAATCAAGACTTTGTAAAAGTCCAGAATATTGTCTCTTTAATTAGCACACACACATATATATTAATAAAAGTACTAAAAAAAGATTTTATTTTGGTCATATTGCCCTCCCCTAGTGACCTTTTTATAAATCAGTGTGATGTGTCTAAGAAGAATGCAAATGCTGCTGGCAAAACTGTAGGACTGTAGCGTGAGAAAATGTGATGATCCATCTACATTCAAAAATATGTTACAAAAATATTTGCAAGTTGAATATGAAAATCTTAAGTGCTTGAAATATGCTGAACATGGAAACAGGCCAATCTGGGAAGGTTAATAATGAAAATTTGAAGTCTGTATTTTGTTAAAGCACTTGATGAATTCTCCTTTATTTTGTTACCAACACATTTCCTGTGGATCGAGTTTGCAGAAGGTCAACAAACGTGTGGTCACATGCACATGCAGTTATGACGTGTCCCATCCTGGTATCTTGGGAAGATAGTACCAAGCATAGGTGACAGGCTTTACTTTTTAGCTGGTTGACTTATGACATGAGCTGAGAGATTGAATATAACTTTGCTTTGACAGGGATGATAACCAGTCTCATGCAAACATGTTAATATGGTATACTTCCTGTCTTCCTGTCCTAAATTATTATTATTTAATGTTTTTGCGATGAGTCTACTATACAAAACCCTTTTTTTAACCTATATTACACTTAATATAATGTAATATGTTATTATTAAAAATACTGTGGAGTGGAGTCACCAAATAGTAAAAAATGCTGGGTTGTTTTAACCCAATTTTGGGTCAAATATGGACAAACCCAGCCATTGGGTTAAATTTTTTAATTGCCTTTTTGATCCAATGTTTGGGTTTGTCCATATTTGACCCAAAATTGGGTTAAAACAACCCAGCATTTTTTAGAGTGTACAGCTGTTGTTTTGGGCTTATAGTAGTAACACACATTTTTGAGTTATGTACAGTAACTATTATGACACGCTAATTAATCTTGTTTTGCTAAATACAACTAAACAGAAGTGCAGAGCATCCTACAGGAAGTCTCTCGCCATAATGTCATCGACCATGGATTAGCAAAGATGTAAGTATTCCTATAAGATTCATTAATGCGTCTTGGCCCCTTCAGCAGGAAGATCTACAACACATTCCTCTCTCCTCAGAGGAAAGGTTTAGGTTGTCTTCTGTCTCTGATTACAGTCTATATTGGATCTGTTTGCAACAAGCAAGTTGAAATATAATGCAGGAATTTCATAATTACGATCTTATCCATTGGTCCAGTGCATGTTTTATGCTAAAATAAGGGTGTGACAAAGCAGTTGTTAAGATATGGGAAGGTTTGTCCCAGTAATTATGGTTTGGCAGAAGATGATGTGGCAGAGTTTGGTAAGGGTAGATCCAGTCACAGATGCCTTTTTGTTCTTAAATCTGCTTCTGATTACAGGTCTCTCAGACTGACTTTCATCCCCTAGTGTCTGCACTGTTCAGCCACAACAATTACTGTATAAGGAGTTAATGAGGAGATTTTGGCAAGTGTGAGATCCCTGAGCGGCTCTTACAGGCCTGTCTATGAATGGCTGGCAGGTAGAAACCTAGTTTCTGTGTGCAGACAAGTGGAATGTGTGAAACCACCTGCATTGTATTATTATGTTAATTCATATAATTATTTTTAAAGAAGTGATTAAATGAAATCACCATTCTCAGTCCTGGCAATCACCTTAAGCACATTAAGTATAACTTTTTATGTGCATGGTTAGCATAGACATACAGCCAAATCCAAAGCCTTTCAAAGTATACTCCATTTGAACGCATGCATAAGCACAGGTGGTTAACGCCTGCTCACTAGAAAGATGCATCTTTGTCCAGTGTCTGTCCTATTTCTCTTCAGGAGTTATGACCAATAAAATGTCTTCATACTCTTTTGAGGTAGAGTTGCAGGATTATCCTAACCTCCTCTGCATAAGCACTCATCAATGTGGGGATCAATTGTTTTTGCCTTCTCCAGTAGCTTGTTGTTGTGCCATCTCTTCAGTTTCTTCTTCGACTGTGAAACAGTGGCCGGGGTCGGGGGCCAATAATACTAGACACATTCACAAGCTGAGTGTACTGACTGGTGTAAGCCCAAAATATACTTCAGTTTAGATGCAAATGCTTAGCATCAGAAGTGTATAGCTGAACACATGTTCTTATAAAGTGCACTCTGGTAGCGTGTGTGAACAGAGGCAGTCAACATGAGCACTTGAAAGTATCATCCTTGTCTAGTGTTTGCGCTTTTTCTCTCCAGAAGTTATGGCAAATAAGAATGTCTTTGTGTAACTGGTCCAACTCGACCCGCTCTGAGTGGCATTTGAACCGTGGTCTCTGGCGTGGGAGGACAAGGACACTAAATATCGCACCATTTAGCATTAGTCGTACTGTACAGAGGTAACGGGAAGGGAGGGAGGCCGTGACAGGGGAGAGACTAGTTGACACTTCAAGTTGCATGTGGCTGTTTGTCACAAGAAGACGACATGCTTTGTTTAAGGAAAGGCTGCAAGGAAAAAAAACGTGAAAGTGACGATTCTCTGTCAACCAATCAGCGTTCTACAGTGAGTCTAGTTCCAGCCTTTAGGTACCGGACTACTGTGCTACCCCAACGGAAGGGTCCCAAAAAAGTGGTACGGTGTGGTTCGGGATTTTGTTAACATTCACAACTTCAATCGCAACGGAAATAATTGCGTAACATACTGTACAGTACTTTACCGTAACACTCGGTGGAAACAAGCTTGTTAATAAACAAGTATTTATTAATACATATTTTCATAATACATATGTGGATTCTTAAACTCACTGACCTAGAACTAGCCCTCCTCCTTGTCAGCTAATCCTGAGAGAGGTGATGTTTGTAAACCCTCAGAAAACCTGTCCGTTCGTCCTTAAGGTCTTTTTTTGTTTCTCTTCCACCCTGTCTTTTCATCTAAAATGACAAACATGATCGCAAAAGCCCCAGGCCCAGAGCATCTTCTTTATGCCTGTCATTCTAAAAGCTTTCTGTCTCTCTTTCTCTTGTATCTCTCATTTCAAGAATGAGGGGTTTAAAACCCTATCCTATTGCCTTTCTTTTCGTTTGGGATTTGGATTTTAGGGAATTTGCAAATCAGATTAACAGTATTGATTGCTATATGAGCTGCTGTATTCCAATCAATACAAGTGACTATTTGTTAGATCAAATCTCCATGCCAGGAATATTGGATCCAGTCTCTTTACCAAATCCTGTCAGAAGATATCCTTTTTTCTGATATTAGCAAATAGTAAATAGTACACCAAAATCTTTTTTCAGTGTAAAAGTCTTCCATCAGCCTGAGAGCTTGACAGAGGAAGCCATAGGAAGAGCAGAAAGCAGGAGATGAAATCATGATTATAAAAAATTAGCAGGGTTTATGGAATAATCCTGTACTGAGAATTTCTAAGTCCTACAATTTTTGAGGAGGTAACAAATCTTGACTAATAAAACCACACAGCACGTGCCTGTTTTGTTTGATTTATTATTATTTTTACACGAATCATATCTCTGCTGTGCTCGGTTTACACATTTGGTTGTTGCGTCTAATGAGAGGTTTTGCACACAAAGGATTTTTTTCTAATTATTGCCTTCACAATAACAAATGTCTATCGAGATAGCCCCATTGTGGAATTCCCACAAAGGGTCAACGCCCCGAAACAATGGGCATTCCTTCATTCCCCTCAGGTTTACTGGAAATCTCAATAGAACGAGAGAGCGAGTTCCAGTGGCAGTGGCTATTGTACACGCTGCGTATGAAAGCACAGAGTTAGCGTGGAGAGGGAGGTCAGACTCCCAATGGGAGGCCCTTCATTCTGGATGGTGGAAGGGCTTTCTCTCTCATGTAATCAAACCCCTGAGAACCACAGCCTGTGTGAGCGAGTCTTACACCATGAGACTCTCGGGGAAGGGCTGGCTCTGGGGGCACATCCCGTCAGAACAGATGTGCAGGTTTTAGTTTCAGAGCACAAGGTGTTGGGTTTATCAGTGATCACATCAAAGTCTCTTAGCAAGAACGAGATCGGCAAAAACATGACTTTAGACCAATCCAACTGTGTAATGATCCAATTTTGATCAGAAACATGATACTTTAACAAGACTCAGACAAAAGAAACAGTTGGGGGAAAAACTTGGTGTAGTTGAGGTAGGCTACTTGGTTTTTAAAGGGCTAAGGCAAAAAAAAACACCAAGGCCCTCATTTGCTCTGCAGTGTGATTCTCACCACGATTATCAGTTCTGAAATGTTTTTTTTCGCTGACACGTGAACATTATGGAGAGAGGTGTATGTATTTAATTTAGGTAAAGAACCTCGCACCTGCCTAGCTCTACATTTAGGGATAATCATTCCTCAAAAGGGGCTTTCGCACTGGAGGAACCTTTTCATGGTTACTAGAACTATTGGCGGAAGTACTCGGATTTTGGCGTGTTCGCACCGTAGGAACTAGGAATTGTATGATTTTAGTTCTAAGGAACTCCTTTTGGAGGAACTAATGTAGCTCTTACTTCAGAGATTGGGCTAAACCAGCACTATAGGAACTATCCGTGACGTTAGTATACGCTGATTGGCTGAACGCACGCAAAACACCAGCAACCGACATTAAAAAAAAAAGCTGTGTACGGTAAACGCAGAGATTATAGCCTATATATTTACTCCACAAACTAACTCTACGAACATGGAAAACAGTGATAGATGGGTATTTTAACCTTTACGCTGAGCAGAAAATCCTACACAACTTTGAGGGGACCAAGTCAAACATAATTATGTAGTTCTGCTCTGCTAGCAACACTGGATATCAACCACATGGCATACGCTAATACCTTTTCATATACGGTCTACTTTCCATGTATAACAGTGCTATCTAATAACATGTTAGACAGATCGTAAACTAATGAACACGGAGAATGCGAGCACGGTGTGCTCAGGCTCTGGTGTTCTCAGTGCCGTCAAAATAAAGGTCCGCCACGCCGTCAAAATAAAAGTCACAACAACAAGCATGTCTTACGTCACTTCAGAGTTCCTGGCAATGCAGAAAAAAAAGTTCCTATGGGAACCATTAGTTCTTGGGGAACCACCCTGGTGGCTAGTTACTAGAACTACCCAATGCGAAAGCCCCTATAGTAACACAGCTTGTTTTATTTACTAGCTAGGACCTATACATACTCTTAACATGAGAATAAACTGCACAAGTCAATGAAAGCACGCACCTTACTAACTATTAATAAATAGTAATTATGAGTTTATTAAGGAAAAAGTCGTAGTAAATAGTTGTGTGACCTTCATTCTTCAAAGATATTCAACTTAGTATATTTGCCTGGTTTCACAGACAAGACTTAAACCTAGTCCGAGACTAAAATGCGTGTTTGAGCTGTCTTATCTTGAAGCAACTTGCACAGACCTATCTTAAAAATATGTTACTGCCATTGTTTTGTCTCAGATGCTCGCCAGTAATGTGTTTTTAGGCATGTCTATAAAAGCTATCAATGTCCTAATTTAACTAAGGCCTAATCCTGGCTTAATCTCTAGGCCCTGTCTGTGAAACCAGTCCCTAGAGTCCTATCAAACATTCCACACACATTACAATGGCAGTGATGTGCAAACTGTTCATGCGTCACTTTGTGCGTTTTCTGATCAGATAGCGATCAGATCGTAACAACATCAGGTGCTTTCACATTCCAGACAAAACTGGAAAAAAGTGGAAATGCACTGGGTTGTTGAAGGCACATAGGCTATGTAAATTTTTCTCCTCCAAAAAAAAAAAAAAAACTCCAACACCACAGATGTAATTTGTGTAATTTGCCGCAAATAAAACTGAAATTTTTGTGTCACATCCTGAAGCTCAACGCAGTCGTCTTCATTCAGACTAGTGAGACATTTAATTTGCATATAGCTCAGGAATTGAAGAACAGTGTAATGAGGGTCCACTGGAGGCAAGTTTTAAGAGAACCCAAGTGCAGCTTTAATTAAAACAAAGCATAACAATAAACAAAAAGCATGGCGTGGCATGAAAACAAGACATGGACAAAGACTTCCAAACAGTGGATTACAGGAAACAATACTTGACACAGACACAGGCAAACATGAGGGCTTAAATACACACAAGACTAACGACCAGACAAGGGACACCTGTGAACAATGATCAAACAATCAGACAATAAACTCATGACGAGACATATGGCAGGGTCACATGACTACAAGGGATAACATGACAGACAAGGAAGCAGACATGACTTGAACAAAACCGTGACAAACAGATATTTGTTTTGCGTTGACACATTTATGTGGCCAAGTGTAAATGGAACCGTTTTAATGGATAGCTAGCAGATTAGTAAAAACACATTAATAAATAATTTCCCATTGGAAATATGTTATTCAAAGTTTAATATAAACCTGAAAACAAACCAACAAAATTATTTTGACCAATTTAAAAACAAATTGGCACAGTGGTTAAGTGTCACTTTGTTGCAAAAAGTGTCTGTGATTAAACCGCAAAAATAATACTGTGCATTTAAACACGTACACTGTAAAAAAAAATGGCTGCGATTATTTATCGCAACTTAAAATCCAACATTGTTTCAACTTTAAAATGTGTTCATGCTTGACTTAAAATATTAAGTTTAGTTTAGTTAAGTTGGATATTTAAGTTATCTCAACAAATTTTAAGTTGTTATAACTAATCGCAGCCACATTTTTTACAGTCTGCATGTGTTGTGTGTCTGTGAATGAGCAGCATAGGTTTGTCTGCCTCGCATGCTCACTGCGTTTTTCAGCTTCTTCTGTCATGAGGTCACAGACACAAACATTCTCATTATACATTTTTATTAACTCTCTTATTTTCTCTTAATTAAATTATTTTGAGGTCTATATGTGTATATATATGTACAATGTACACTCTGGTATAATAGGTCTGCATTGTAGATATCATACCATATTTTTAAGTGAATGTAATCAGGTAGAAACTGAATGTGTAGAAATATGTACACAGTTCCTTACAGTGTAATGCAGCCTACTAGACCTGTTATTGTATGTATGTAGTTAGACAAGTACAACACAAACCATTCTTAATTTTGTAATTGAGCTTCTTTGTTCTTTATTTCTGCTGAAAAACTTGCCTAGATATGTTTGCCTAATTGACTGTGCCATTTTCTTTAAAAAAATGTTTAATATTGTTTAATATACGTTTAATGTTTGTTAATATTTACCTTTTTTAGGAGATTTCATTGGTATGAGATTTCATTGGTATTGGCATCATCAACCCTGGAACGCTGACAGTTCATGTCTGTTGTCATTGTTAACTCTTATGACAAAGAAGTGTGCTTAATTGTATTGAATATCCACTTGTAGTGAGCATCCAGTCGTAAAAGTATATTTTAAAAAAACTGCCGCTTACAGATAATATAACATCACTGAAATACTTAAGAGTACAATTTCATGACTGTTTCTTAACATCTTCCATTACGCAGCACTCTGTATGTTGTTAGGATGACAAAAAGTTTTGAAAGTTACATTAACAGTGCTCGTCAATGTCAAAATGATTGAGATTGCCAATCAAATGTTGTCAAAGTAATCAAGGTTTACTATTCACAGAAGCAGAGCGTGAATTCCAGCGTCGAATCTCAGTTTAATGTTGAAAGAGTGAGGTAGAAATAGAGAAACATTTAATACATGTCAACTGTGTGTATATATATATATATATATATATATATATATATATATATATTACAGCATTAACATTTGTTAATGCTACTTACATTTTCATGTTTGTTCACAGTGCATTCACTTTTGATCTTACAAATGTATTAGTACCTGTTAAGATTAACATTAGCTAAGATTAATAAATACTGTAGAAGTATTGTTCATTGTTAGATCATGTTTACTTCTGAAAAGTTGTAACACTTGTAAAGTGATACCAAATACAGCATAAAGTCAATGTTATATAAAGCACAACTTCATTATTACAAAAGTATATTTTAATTGATGATAAATGCTTCTCATTCAGCAGCAAGTTTTAACCATATATCAAAGACAGAATAAGTAATTAAGAAATAACATAATTGTACTGAAGTCCTACTTAATTGGGTCAAAAAATGCTCTAAAGCCCAACTATTTACACACACACACACACACACACACACACACACACACACACACACACACACACACACACACACACACACACACACACACACACATATATATATACAGTGCTATGCATAAGTTTAGACACCCATGCTAAAGTTGCCTAAAAAGAGGAATAAAAAATCATCTTTTGGAAATTTATCTTAATGCCTTAATTTAAAAAAATAGGAAAAATCCAACCTTTAAGGACACCAATTTTCTTTGTGAATGAATAATGTATCGTTAAGAAATAAATGTTCTTCCTTAAAATACAGGGTGCATAAGTTTGGACACCACTATGTTAAATTCCCATAGAGGCAGGCAGATTTTTATTTTTAAAGGCCAGTTACTTCATGGATCCAGGATACTCTGCATCCTGATAAAGTTCCCTTGGCTTTTGGGATTAAAATATCCCCACATCATCACATAGCCTTCACCATACCTAGAGATTGGCATGGAGTACTTTCCATAAGATCATCTCTCAATGCAAATCAAACCAGATGTTAGGCTAACTGAAATAAAACCATGCCAATGTCCAGGTATGGTGAAGGATATGTGATGATGTGGGGCTATTTTAATCCCAAAGGCCAAGGGAACTTTATCAGGATGCAGAGTATCCTGGATCCATGAAGTAACTGGCCTTTAAAAATAAAAATCTGCCTGCCTCTATGGGAATTTAACATAGTGGTGTCCAAACTTATGCACCCTGTATTTTAAGGAAGAACATTTATTTTTTAACGATACATTATTCATTCACAAAGAAAATTGGTGTCCTTAAAGGTTGGAGTTTTCCTCATTTTTTAAATTAAGGCATTAAGATAAATTTCCAAAAGATGATTTTTTATTCCTCTTTTTAGGCAACTTTAGCATGGGTGTCTAAACTTATGCATAGCACTGTATATATATATATATATATATATATGTGTGTGTGTTAGACTAAATACATTTTCCTTTAATTGCAACTAACGTGCAATTAAGTGTCTGAAAACATTTACAAGTATATTATTTTCCAAGTATATTATTTCCGCAATGAGTTCTCATTTTAGAAGTATACTTTTTTTCTTTTTTTACAAGGTAACATTCACTGATATAGCGTCGCCTCAACTTTGTTTGAGATTTCCAGAGTTAAATGAAGGTGGACTGTGTATTGAATATTAAGGTCAGTGATTTTGTCTGGGCTGTCAAGTCGTTGAGTCCGAGGGCATCGGGCCAGACCCTTGCAGCTGCTCTCTCTGTAGTGCCTTTGACTGGGTGAACAGTGGACACCCTTCCCCCTCCCGTCCCACAGGAACATCCTTCACCGTCCATCACTGGCGCTGCGGCCCGGGTGACTGAGGGCTTTGTGTGTCCGTGGGGGGCGTTGGATGCTCCTGTCAACATGTCAAGAATCAGACATAAGTTCCTTTGCTAAGTCAGCAAATCCTACTTGTAACTGAATTTCATGTGATTTACATCAAAAGGAAACGGAAGCAGGAAATACACCAACATTTCCAAAACAGATCTACGCGTAAAGAAACTGAACGAGGCATAACGAATCCCTGAAGAATCCAGCTAAACCAGTCTGCTGACATTAGTTTCCTTTGAGCTGTTATAGGCTTGCTGTAATTATAGGTGACCCTTTGCAAAAACAACAAAATGTCAATTGTTTAACCAGCTTGACACACACATGTATAAACTCTAGCAGGTGGAAACAACGTGTTGTTTATAGTCTGAAAGCTCACACCTGTTGCAGTGTCCAGGAAGGAAGCATGTTTCTAGAGAAATGTTCTTAAATACCTTATGTAGCTGTCTATCTTACTTTAGAAGTATCTTATACTCACCAAGGCTGTCTTTATATGATCAACAATACTGTAAAAATGTCAAACAAACTAAAACCCGTACGGTGGTGTACTGTATACGTACCATTTCATTGTCTGTTTATCCCGCTCTGAGTAGCGCAGTCTCGCATGTCAAAACAAACTCCACGAGGCGTCAGGGATAGTTTGTATTTGTCCTTAAGAGGCCGTTCTCGTACTGTGTAAGGACAGCGCACCCTTCTCAGACGCAACCCGGAAAAATATCTGTGTGGATTTTTGCAGATAACACATTGTTCCAGCAATCGGTTCTCAGTGCCTATTAATCGGCAAAACCGATCAATTGGTTGACCTCTAATGATATGGGGGGGTTTTATGTACAAAAAGCCTTTAAACATTAACAAATTTTAACATTATGTTTCTACTGTCGCTTTTGACTGATTTAATACCTCCTTTTTGAAAAATTATTTCTATTCTTGACTCCAAATTAAATTTTTCAACTCAGAGAAGGTTTAACAAGTTTTACAGGTTTTATCACTGTTCCCCCATAACTTTTTGAGCAGTCCTTACAGCCCATAATAGTACTTAAAGGCACACTATGTAAGATTTTTGAATCTAAATATTCAAAAACCACTAGAACAATGTTATATATGTTGTTGATTTGTGTACTTACATTATCCCAAATGTTTCTAAGAATGTTTAAATCCAGAGAAATAAGCAGTTTTAACCAGGACACGGATCATGTCCGTGCGTCGCCTCTCAATGAGTTAGCCTAAACACCAAAGTTGCTTTAATATAGTATGTGCTTTATTAGACAGGTGAGCAACTGTTTGGATTCACTCATCGACAGAAAACTAATCATTGTTATATAGCTCAACACAATTGCCGTAGTATAAGTCACATCAGTCAAAAAATGCGTCATGAAGAGGAAAAAAACATATATAAGTCGCACTGGGCTATAAGTCGCATTTATTTAGAAATTTATTTCACAAAATCCAAGACCAAGAACAGACATTTAATCTGGAAAGGCAAGTTATTCAACTACACAAGAGCACAGAACAACAGGCTGAATAGGTGTCCGGTATGTTAACGTATTAATAGTTATTCCGCGACACAATAGCATAAAGAACATATTCCTGGGAGGCTGAATAGGCTAAATTAACATAAGCCAGCGAGTCCAACAAGCAAGTTACCGGTAAGCAAGTTCACCAAGTGCCCGCAATCTCATTCCACAACACTTAATCCATTGAATTATTCCTCTGTGTCGCTTCTGAACAACTCCGCTAACTAGAGCGCCCTCTCGCGGCTGTAGACGGTAATGTTTTCTCTTGGTTCATCTTAGTCAGTATGAATTCATTTTGATATATAAGTCGCACCTGACTATAAGTCGCAGGACCAGCCAAACTATGAAAAAAAGTGCGACTTATAGTCCGGAAAATACAGTAGTCTTTTTGTTTAAATCTCGTTTTATTGATTTACCACGAGTATCATATTATTTTGCATGCCTAATATTGATCTAGCTGTGCAACAAGTGTCAAATATAGTAGCCGCTGAGCAAACGCACAGAGTAGCATTATAACAACTTTTAACACACTCAAATGTGTCTAATATGATAAAACAGTGCTGCATTACCCCACATAGCCTACATGGCGTGTACACAACACCAATTTCAACTAAAAACTGAAAACTGTTTATGCGTTTTGACTGTTCATTTACACGACAACATTGTTTTTGGGGCCTGAAAACTTAAGCTTTTGAAAACGGGTTTCAAAGTGAAAGTTTTTGAAAACGATACTGTTACTCCTTGTAAACAACAAAAATGCAAATTTGTGAAAACGGTGAAGTCATGCATATATGTATTATGTGTTCAGTCGGGTAATGTTTCTTAACAAAGTGACCTCGCCAACTACAGTAGAATACAGCGTTTTTTCGTGTGAACGGGGATCGCTTTGACAGCGCTGTTGCCTGTGCGCAAATTTTTTGTACATCGTTGACCTGTAAACTTATCCTTAGTTTGATCAAAATTGAGGCCAAAAAAGTCTGAAATTATGTAACAGAAGTTATAATTTTAGGATTTCTTAAAATTGAGGAGCGCAGAAACAGGAATCGAGGTATGGTCTAATTACAGGATTGCGTTTTTTAGAGCAGTGCAGATAAAGAATCTGCGATACTTTACTTATTTTGTATGGGTTTGTTCTGTATGGATATTCAGTATTAACTTAATTCGTGCAAGTTTTAAAGGGCTTAAAAAGTCTGAGGCTAAATTTGACCATTCTGAAGACTGCAGATACCCTGCTGCTTTCATAAAACCATTTGTAGGCTGGTTCTCTAAAAAATGTGTGAAAGTGTGGCACTATCAGAACATTGATCTGTTGGTTTGTGATGCAGAAATGACATTCTTTACCCTTGACATTATTTTTACCCTTAAAAAATGTTTTCTTTCTCTTTCCTCTTCTTCTTGTGAAGGTCTGGATGACAGCCTACAACAGTATGTGCACAACTTTGAGAGAGAGAAGATTAATGGAGAACAGCTCCTGAAGATCTCCCATCAGGACCTTGAGGAACTGGCTGTTGCCCGCATTGGCCATCAGGAGCTGGTTTTAGAGGCCGTAGATCTCCTCTGTGCTCTGGTTAGTCTTATTCATGCTTGTTGTGCTTCTAAATTGTGACCTATTTGTTACATACTGTATATATATATATATATATTTGCACTCATGATATTGCTTATCTATATCACATTATATAAATAATAGAAACAATGTTCATGTTCATCACCAATCAACTGTATGAAATGTAAGATGACCTACGTAGGTCTGGGGGAGGGTGTTAACCGTGTTAAATCTTTTTATTTGTATTATTTTTCCATAAGTAATTAATTAATTAAATATATGCTTTAAATCGACAGCCCTAAAATATTCAGTATTTATATTGGCTAATGTGATTGATTGATTAAATGCAATTCTTTCATTACTATATTCACTAAAGGCCTTTCCCGGACTACAAATATTGATTAGTCAGTAGTATTATTGTCTCCCATTCATCGACTAATTTAAAAGAAATTGGCAGTTAGTCACGTGGCATTTGAGCAGTCATTCAGAAATCAGCTTAAAGGGATAGTTCAACCAAAAATGAAAATATTGTCATCATTCCATTAATAATAATAATAATGGCCAGTACAGTGGCTGTGATATATATAAACTTACCAACGTCCGTTGCCATGATTTTTTGAATAACTTATCACGAGAGGAAAAAAAATACGTTTTAGTCGCATAACATCGGTTAATGGAAACACTGTTACTTTGCATCGATATTTAGAAAAAAACGCAAACGTTTTGCGCAAAACTGTAATGGAAAGCGCCTATTGCCATCAATGTTTTTTTTTTCTACTATGGAATCCAACGGCTACCATCAAATGTTTGATTGCCAAAAAAAATTAAAATACCTTTGTTTGTGTTCAATAAAGCATTGTGGAAAATTTGCGTATCTACCCCTTAGTGATAAAATAAAATTCTGTATCAAATTTATTGGCAGGACAAGTAGTTTGTTTAGGCTTGGTTTGTAGAGAATTACAAACATGCGCACATATATTCCAACGAACATAACTATAGAATTAATTCTTGATGCGCACGCGAGCGCCATCAGCGTTTCTCACAGGTTCACGTTTAAAGTCTGTGTAGAGAGAACGGTGTCGTCTTAGCGGCCCCTAATTTAATAACAAATTATCCTTTCGACGGAAGTGAATCAATCAAAACTAACTTTAGCTGGAAAATAACATTATTCAAGAACCGCTTTATAGCCAAAACAATCTGTTACCTTAATTATACGTTTATCTCTGTAAAGCAGCTTTGAAACAATTTACATTGTTAAAAGCGCTATATAAATGAAGATGACTTGACTTGACTTGACTTCAAAAGAAGAAATAAACTCTGTTCAGAACAACTTGAGTAACGAGTTATAACTGAGTTATAATTAAGTCTCCAACAACTTGAGTGATGACAGAATTTTAATTTTAGGGTGTAAGAAAGAATGTAATGTGCACTGGCTTTGGAATAATAATGCTGTTTACCACACATAACATTATGATTTTGAAAAAAGGAAACCAGGAAATCATTACATGAGAAATGACTACGGCTCAGAAAGACTTTGGTTTCTGTGGATGCGTGTTTTGTGGTGAAGAAAATTCAAGGACCTGATATGAACACATGGAAACGCTTAGGTAGAATGTCTTGGTGGCTTTGACTGATGGTCATGCCAGTGCTTGTAAAAGATACCGTACATCGCAGTGTCCAGCACTGACTGCTATAATTGTGTCCAGACCCCTAGCATCAAACGCAGACAATGGCCACAAATCTATTTTGGGTTCCCCATTTTTTCTTAGTGCGTTTTAATAATCTTTTTCCACTTTAAATAACCCTTTGTTGCAATGGGCAGATTTCATTGATGTTAAAGGTTCTTCTAAAAGCACAGATGCCAATAAAGAACCTTTATTTTTGAAATTTCACACCCATTATTCCAAATACTTGACCACAGAATGCCTGATTGACCAATTATAATCAAGCATCCCAGAGAGCCATGTAATAAATCCTCAGAAAAAATTATGTACTAATATACAGACAGAATCTCAGGGATTTCCTTAAATGTCAATTAACACATTTTGTGAAATGCATCATTGTCTAAGAAGAATTAATGATTTAGAATGAGACTCATAATGATTTTTCCAGATCATCTCCCCAAACCTTATACATCTGTTTTGTCCCTAAATCACAGCAGTCTCCTCGATGGAAAGAGTCTCCTATTGTCTCATAGCACTGGAAATGATATTAAAGGCACTCAGGCCAAGTATTGGATGCAGAAAGTGCTACGTGTTAGTGCTCCAGATCTCTCCCTGATGGAGTGTCCTTAAGTCTATTTCATGCTGAACAGGAAACACATTCCCACCTCCATCTGTCTATGAACTTTGCCCTGATGGAGGAAACCAATCTCTGATTTCTTCAAACCATATCAGGTGTATTTAACCCTATCATTTGATAAATATAAACCCTCAAAGCACCTTGGGGAGTTATAATACGGTCTCATTTCAGGACTTATATCATTCAATTGTCCTTAATGAATGTTAAGTTGTGTACCAGTGTAATATTGTCATGCTGGTATAAATGTTGAATCAAGTACCTCTAGTCAGCAGACAAGAATTAAACAGGAAGCTAATTACGCTGGCTTTGTCTTTCTGCATCATAATAGGCCTGTAAATTTCAGAGGATCCATGAAACAGAATAAAAATAAATCTGTTTCTCAATGTGAAGTCTCTGAGATTCACAGGGCAGTTATTATTAAATGCACATTTGCACTGCTAATTAAAAGTTTGGAATAATGAAGAAAGTAGTCTCTTATGCTCATCATGGATGCATTTATTTGATAAAAAATACAGTAAAAACAGTTTTGTGCAATATTATTACAATAAAAAACTTTTTTTCTATTTAAATATATTTAAAAATGTAATTTATTCCTCTGACCAAAGCTAAATATTTAGCATCATTACTCCAGTATTACCATTACTCCAAAACAGTTTTTGGTGCTTAATATTTTGTGGAATTTTTGTATGATGCACTACGAACGAAAAAAGATAATTTTTCAAAAAGAAAAAAGATAATTTTTTTCTGTGTGAACGCATTAAATTGATCAAAAGTAAATACATTTATAATCTTACAAAAGATTTATATTCTTTTGGACATTCTATTCACCAAAGTATCCTAAAAAAATGTTTGATTACGGTTTCCACAAAAACTTAACATTGATAACATTAAAAATAATAATTATAGATGGATTATTCAAAACTTTTGACCGGTAGTGTAATAGCTTGCTGCTTAAAGGTGAACTATGCAGGTTTTTACCTTAACTGAACAGCTTCGGAGTCATTGGAATGGTTATATTACTTTTTTCGGGTTGAATGGTGGCCGTCTCGCACCCCCCTATCGTCTGTGAGCGGAAAAAACACCCTTGCAACTTTGGGCCGGTGGGCCGCCGGCCGGCGCGTCAGGAATTACCGCGTGATATCAGGTCTCGCGATATAACGAATTGCCTTACGGCAAAAAAATCTGCAAAAATTCTGTCATTATTGCGCTTCCTCACACTGTTCGAACCCGAATGAAGACGTTTTAAAGAATGTCCCGTCTGCTTTGGTGTCGTTGATCTACTAGCCTCTGGTATCTGAGAGTCGACAACAAGTTTTTCGACAGTGTTGTCAAATATCTATTCCGAAGCCGTAGGGGGAGCTCTATAGAGAAACCTGCGAGCAAAAAGCGAGAATACAGCGAAGAAATTCCCGAAACTGCATAGCCCTGCCTGCTTTAAAGGAATAGTTCACCTAATATAGATCAGCATTTACGATCAACATGTATTAGTGAAGGCAGGCAGAGGCCAGTGGTTGTCCAGAGCTATAATAGCACTATAATGCCCGGTTTCACACAAGGCTTAAGTCTAGTCCCAGACTAAAATGCATGTTTGAGTCTTAACTGAAAGCAACTTGCACTGAAATGTTAAAATATGTCAGTGCCATTGTTTCGTCTCAATGTTTTGTTTTTTTTCTAAGGCACATTTATAAAAGCTACTTAAATGTCCTAATTTAACTAAGGCCTAATCCTGGCTTAATCTAAGCCCTGTGTGTGAAACCAGCCCTACATACAAGCCATATGACCCAAAATGGTTATTTATTATTTTACATATGTGTTAATATACCTAACAAAGCCTTGCTTTAGTTTTTACATCCATAATGATGGGATGCAAGACGTGAACCAATTACATTTGGTGTTGTTGACATCAAACCTGGCATTTTCTGAGGCGCTGCTTCATATGAATGTGCAAGCAAAATTGGTCACAAACTGGTTTGCAATTTGATGAGGGTGAGGAAAAGATGATATAATTTTTATTTATGGGTGAAATATCCTCTCTAGACCATAGCAGATCAACCTGAAGTAGATTTTTTCAGAGATGAGCTTTTGGCTTAGATGCAGTACTTTAGCAAACTGAGATTTGCCAGACCAGGAGGAATGCTCTTGTCCTTTCCAATGTTAAAAGTAGAGCACGGGGGATGCCAGGTTTAGCAGCTAAATCAAGCAGCACACGTTTTGCCAAACAATTTTTAGAGTCTAAATAGGGCTGTGACATTTTAAACAGTCCAATTGCTTTACATCATGTAACAGTTGAGTATGGGGTGTTGAATTTAATACACCAAGAATGATGCCTTCTAAGTGTGGATTCAATTTCAATGTATGTAATACAGTCTCTTTGCTTTTTGCTGCATCTGCTGAACAAGCATACATTCATAGCATTCCAGAAGTGGATAGAAATGGTCTACTAAATGCATAGTATTGGGGATATCAAGCATCAAGTTTTTATTTACAAATCAAGCAAGTGTTTTAAATCCATGGCGTAAAAGGACACCATAAAAAAACAGAAGTGAAATGTAAACTTGTTACGTCGTGTCATTGGTGTGGTTTGCAACCCGACGAATCTTTCACTGCTGATGAAGCAATTGGATGTTTTGCTCTCTCAGTCAATGCCATGCAGGAATCACCAACTCTTTAAACTAAAATGGAATAAATAGTGAATAAAAAATTAAATCTGGATAAAGGCGGCAAATGTGTTTCTTGTATAGCGGAATGCATTTGGAACAGGAGAATTGAAGTCATTTTAACCGCTCGAGTACTCAACAGATAAATCCGCTAAATACTTGTGTTGGGAAGGTGGTGATGAAGCTGGTCAGTGTGTCAGACTTACACCGCTTCTTTGTGCCTTGCTGTTTCTTCAGCATCTCACACCATGAGCACTGCATTTAAAACAGTGTCAAGTGAAAAAGCTTTCAAAAACATCTCAAGATGTTCTGTTCCATTCTGTCAGTTGTGTTGTGTCAACTGGTTTTGAACGCTTGACCAGATTCTGTGTACCTGATCCTCAACAGTGTTGCACTTCCACATACAGTCCTCGACTCTTGTCCCGGCAAACTATAAGGCATCACTCAATATGCCATTGTAACCAATCACAATAATGAAAATGAATATGTTTGGTCACATACTCATACCTGTATAGCTGAAAGCATATGCGTTCAGCCGAATATAAACCCTTTCAAAGTATACTCCATTTGATAGCATGCGCGGACACAAGCGCTCGACACATGCGCACTAGAAAGCTTTACCTTTGTCCTGCAGTGCCTTTGCTATTTCTCTCCATAAACAATAAAAATGACTTTGTACTGGTTTAAACTGGAGTTGCATGTATCTCTTAACTCCCCTCACACAAGTTCTCACCAATGTGGACCAATGTTTTTTGTTGTTCTGTCTCCGTTTCTTTTCAAATGTAGCACAAAGGCCAGTGTTTCTGCCTTGTGGATAAGCTAATTACTACAACAACAACAAAAAGATGAATGTGCGAGCACGGTACAGTCCGCTGCTTCACTCTGAAACACGTCTTCACTCTGTGTTTTCATAATCAAGTCAAATCGTGATTTAGATATTATGTTGGGTCCTGCTTTATATTAAGTGGCCCTAATACAGTACCTGTGAACTTACATTACACTTTACACATTACACTTACAGTAACTGCATGTGTACATGGTATGCAATTACAGTGTCAGTACACACTGGTACATAGTATCTACAACTGTAACATTTGTGTAACTACACATCTGTTACAACCCATGGAATGGCATGTAAAGTACAAATGTGTAACAGGACATTGGTAACAACACTTTTTCACTTCAGTAAGTACACACGTGTAGCAGGAATTATGTAACTACATTTTGTAACAACAATATGAATTTACACAAGTTGTTTCACTTTCACACGCAGTCTTAAATACTGCAGTTACCAGTTTGGAATACACTGATACTTTATGGAAACCATGATTATCCCTATGTGTATACCATGACTGGCAGGACTAATGTTGAATTACAACTAAAGTTTCCCCTTGTGATATCAGTGTACTTACATGGTAACTCTGCAGGAACTGTCCACTTAATATAAAGTGTAATTGTTAAGGTAATTGCTGTGTACCATCAGTGTCATTACATGATAATTTCATAGGAACTTCCCACTTAAATTGTAAAATGTTACATGTTAATTCCACAGGAACTGTCCACTTAAAAGTAATTTACAATTGCATGGGTGAAATAACCAAGTATTAAACATTGATCACTTCACAGCAAATTAAGTATAGAGGGCTGCAAAAAGAGAGAAAAAAAGCAGTAACAGATTCTGAAGTAAAACTTGCAGCTGGGTTAACACTAGAAGAGCACAAGCTCCTTTAGACTGCCTAAAAGAAAAATAGAAAAAGTCTGCCACCGTGAAAGTAAATCTGCTTTTAACATACTGACATGGTTAGAAATTAAATACATTTATATCCACTGGTAACTGCAGTATTTAAGACTGCGTGTGAAAGTGAAACAACTTGTGTAAATAAATACAAATTGTTTTTACAAAATTGTAGTCACATAATTCCTGCTACACATGTGTACTTACTGAAGTGAAAAAGTGTTGTTACCAATGTCCTGTTACACATTTGTACTTACACATACTTTTCCATGGGTTATTACATATGTGTAGTTACACAAATATTACAGCTGTAGATACTATGTACCAGTGTGTACTGACACTGAAGTTACATACTATACACATGTAGTTACTATGTAAGTTCACAGGTATTAGGGCCACTTAATATAAAGTGGGACCTTATTTTGTTTACCGGTAATTGTGAAACCCTAACATGCTGTTATAAAAATCATGCTGTGTGTGTACGGTAAGCATGTACTATACTGATGACGATATTTACATCATGCACGCCGTACGCATGTCCTAGCATACATGTAAAAAACAAGTATACTTTAGGCTTTACGGTGATGTATAATTGTGTGCCTCTTCCTCAGAACTATGGTGTGGAAACGGATAACTTGAAGAATCTGGTGCTGAAGATGCGAGCTGTGACCAACAGCCTTCACAATGCAACATCAGAACGCAGGAAGAGTCCTACGTATGAAAGCAACACATCTAGCAAGCTCCCAAATGAATTCCTCTCCTCTGTGGTTGAACTTATTGGAGCAGCCAAAAGCCTCCTGGCATGGCTGGACAGGTATAAACCTCCCTAGTCATCACTTCTTTACATATTATTTACGGCATGTTGCTTATTTCTATTGCTCCTTTATTTATGTATGGAGGCATTCACTGGGAATTTAAGCACGTAAAAGGCTATCTTGTGTTGCGCACTGATGATTTATAAGGAGCTTTTACTCTGAAGAAACTGATGGTAAACGTCTGTAAGCTCATATAATTCACTGCAGAGTCTGAACTTAGACTTGCATGCGCAGCACTTACAGATTTTTCCAGACGGCAGACAGTTGTAACCAGATACAATCCTCCTTTCTTTCCTAACCAGTCTGTGCTCAGCTAACCACATCTTTCTCATGAAGGGTTTTTGTGAAGCTTTGTTCAAAATCCCAGTTAACTGCCTTGCTATATCCTCCCTACATGGGTAGCATCCTTACTGAAGTGGATGAAGTGACTGATTTACAACACTACATACACTTAAACAATGTGTTTCACTCAGAAATTGCTGGTAAATTTCACAAATAATTATTGAATTTTGAAGTAGGAATGCTGAAATAGTATAATCTTTGTGGTAGGGATGGGCAAAGATTAATGGCGATTAATCACATCCAAAATAAAAGTTTGTGTTTAAATAATATATGTGTGTGTATTGTGTCTAATTATTTTGTATATATAAATACACACACATGCATGTATATATTTAAGAAAATGTGTATTTATATTTAATATAAATTATGTATAAAATTATACATGCAAATAGTTCTTAAATATGTGTATTTATATATACAAAATAATTATACACAGTACACATAAGCCCCTTTCACACAGCGCGTTGATCCCGGGAAATTGCCGGGAAATTGCCAGAGTGCCTTCTGTGTGAACGCAAACACGTCCCGGGATTGATCCCAGCTTGGGGACCTAGTAACATTGCCGGGATCAGTCCCGGAACGCGCCCTGTGTGAACAAAAGCCAGGATCAATGCCGTAAGGGGTGTGACGTAGTGATGACGCATGTGCCATCGCACGACTCTAGAAAGTTTGTGTTCGTCATCAACAAAGAAAGAATGAAAAAATGTCTGCAAACTGGAACGAAGCAGAGACCAGGAGATCCTCACTCTCCGCACTGAAGCTGAGATCGTTCGCCAGCTTTGTGGAACGGTACGCGATGCGTTAGTGTACATGTTTTCGGCGAGTACGTTACACGTCTCATCCTGACGTCACGTGTCTTTACGGGATCTTAACGGGATGTGTGTGAACGCACTCACAGATCGCGGAAAATCACTGGCAGTGTGAATGAACCAAAATCATACGATCCCGGGACAAATACCGGGACACATTATCTGTGTATTTTCCTGGAATCTCTGTGTGAAAGGGGCTATACATATATTATTTAAACACAAACTTTTATTTTGGATGCGATTAATCGCGATTAATCGTTGCCCATCCCTACTTTTTTTTTTAATCATAGTTTTACAGTGCAGCTACTCCAGAAACCACAAAAAAAATTCACGGTCCCAATAGACATGATCCACTCGTGAATACATATAGGCTTTTTACAATACAGTTTGTTTTAAAGCAGATTTACAGTGATAAAAGGAAAATAAAGCAACAAAGATGATTTCTGCTGTACAGCGGATCTAGAAGAAAATAGCGTTATAGTCCAGCTTAAGTTCAGTGATGGTTCATTTCTGTTGTAAAAAAAGTTATTAATTTAGTTCATTTATATACTGTATATAGCCACTCTGGAGAAAACAGGGAGGTCATCGCCCAGCTCAATTCAGTTCTCATATAATGGTGTCAATGCAGGAAGATCAATGATATTGTTCAATATTACGTGTCCCCAACTAAGCAAGCCAAAAGCCAAAGGCAGCAAGGAACAAAAATTGCGGCTGTTTTCCCGCCTTAAAGTTAAAAGAGTCAATTGTGTTTTTCATTGAAGCATGGCTCAACACGGCTGTAGTGAAGTACATTGAGAGTTAATTTATTGTGGAGATGCAAAATGCCCCAGAAATGGAATCCAATCAACAGACAAAATGTAGTATTGCTTTTTTCCATTATGACAAACAGTTAACAGAGTCGGGGTCTCCATTCAAGTAAATAGTAGTAGTACTTGCATGACTGGAAAGTGTGGGCCAAAGGCGATATAAATATGACCACAGAGTGAGCTGACTTGCCTTAAAGTATTTTTTTGGGGGTTTGACGTAGCATGTCGTTAAACTAACTAAGATACTAAACAAAAAATACAAAAAAACATTTGAATTTAATGTAATTACTTATCCGGTGTCTGTATTTATTTATTTATTGTCGCTACATATTCTGACAAAAATTCCCAACACAGAAATTATGCTTGACATGAGTTAGAATTTGTTGAGTCTAGATTCATCCTAGAAGTTTGTCCACCCAAAAATGAATATTTGTTTCTTTATGAGCGTTTTAACAAAAATACAAGCTTTATATTTTTGCTTTCAAACCCTTGAAGTGCAAGGCCTGTTTACTTGGATTTTCAAGTGCCTTCCTGTAACCACAATTTTGTGTGGATATTTTGACACTAAAGGAATGTTCTGAGTTTAAATCAACATATTTTAAGTCAAAGCCACTGGTACTTTTATTATGATGTTTTAACCACAGAAATTCAGTGATATTTTCTCAAGTTATATGGTGTCGTTCTTCTGATCTGTCTGGATAAAAGAAATGGAAACTGTTTGACTGCACGTTAATGGAGCTGACATGCATCCAGTTTTTATGACCACCGATTCAGAAAATCCAGACACAGTGATGGAAATAAAGTTATTTGCTATTGTACGGCCACATCATATGCAAGAAGTCTGTTGTCCTGTCCTGGTATTAATTTGATATTTTACACAGTGTGACATTTGTTGTAAAGTCTTTAACCTTAATGTCCTCTGTCTGCAGAACTCCATTGACGGGAATCAGTGACTTCACCAGCACCAAGAACAAGATCATTCAGTTGTGTCTGGAACTGACCACTACAGTTCAACAGGTCAGTGTGGCTTTTTAGGACAGACACACGTTCATTTTTTCTTAAGCTCTCGTGCATTTCACAGTGGGGGATTTAGAGCTGAAAAGCTGGATTCAATCCCAGTCTGAAGCCAGTTATCTGACCATGTGCTGTCTTGCTGTGTTTGCTTTGGGGGATTTACTTCAGACAGTAATAAGCAGACCCCCCAACACATCAGTCACAGCTTCTGAGTTTACAGTTTCTTTAACACAAGCCAGGATGCTCTTTAACATGGCTGCCAACATTCCTCCATGGTATCTGCCTCGCTTTGGTTGCCTTCTGCAAGATGTTCTCAGTGGGATTCTTGAGTTCTTCTGTGCGCTTTCATAATCAGACATACTTCAAGATGGATATTGGTTTGATAAGTACATACTCTCTCCTGTCTCGTTCTTCCTTGGCTAGTATTCATGTTTAGTTTGTTTAATAGTATGTTTCAATATTAAGTTTGAGTTTTTGACATTGGCAGATTGATCAGTACCAGTTTTCAAATTTCTTACATGAATTTGCTTTGGTGCTTCACACAATTTTTTTTTGAGAATATGAGAGACTTTTAACATTATGAAAGCCCTGCATAGATTTTTGTTTGGGAAATGAAATATTCTGTGGAAGCTGTGGAGTGACTACATGGTTTGGGTTTGATCATGGCTGACTATGTATAGCCCTATGATTTCAGCCATGTGGTCAGAATTGTGGAATCGTGTCTCTGTGTGAATTAATGGTTTTGTCTACTATGTACTCGGGCACATGTGATGCTCGTTGTGTTTTTAGTGTCTGCCATTGTACTATATCATTGTATAACACATCAACTTCATCTCCAGAGCCGCTTGGAGAGTCACTTCTCCAGCATTTTACCATTTAATTTGATAAAACTAGCATCATATACATGCACAAACTTAAAGGTCTTCACGACAATCCGTCAAAATAAAACTTTGGTTTAACTCAAAGAAATTGTGACAGAAATATATTACTATTGTACAGTAGAATTTACCTCTCAAAATAGTAATAATAATTCAATTATTAAAACATTATTTTTAAAGGAGTAATCACACAATTTGTCTTCCATGTTTTCATTTTAAAAGTAAACCTCTGCTTACTGCACTTTGTTTACCATATTGTTTGCCAATAAAATTGTTTAATTTTCATTTGATGAACGGAAACTGCATAGTATGCCTTTTAAATATATATTTTTTCAAAAGTTATAACAGCCTACAACAGCAAAAGAACCAAAACCCACGATCACTTTAAACAAGCAAATAAATATATAACAAAAAATATGAAAAAAATAAAATAATTTCCTGTTTAATTATATTTGGTCATCTATGGAAAGCACACTCTTTCTCTTGCTCTCTCTCCCAAACAAAGACACACACACACACACACACACACACACATACACACACACACACATACAAAACAGACACACACTTACACACATACATGGAAACATACACATGCACAGACACTTGCGCTGCTCCGCACCTTCATGACTTTATTACAACTGAAAACTGAACATTTCTCAGTTGTGAGATAGTAACGTCGCTGTTCTTCAAGCAGTTAAACCCCTATGTGAAGGGGTTCCTCGTGACCTTCTTTACATAAAACAAATTTTAAAAAAGTTGATCACAAAAAAAAAGGGTTTATTGAAGGTTTCTTCCCCTTTCCTTGTCTTGTCTCTCTCTTCCTCACGTTGGTGTATTCCCACACCGTGTTGTGTAATGATCTTGTCTCGCAGTGGACACGGAGATGTGATTCAAGGCTGAAAGCTGTTTTTTTTTTAGGCTGGAGGTCATTCACTGTTGATCTGTAATTATACAACATTCCTGAATCTGAACTTTTTGTTTTTATTATTCACAGTGGTTTAAAACATGCTCGGCAATTTTTCTTTCTTTCCTGCGCAGGACTGCACTGTGTATGACATGGAAGAGAAGGTTTTGAATGTTGTAAGTATCGTTTGCATTTCCATTATTCATTTTCATATATAAAGTTATTTGTTATTTCTTTCACTTGTGTAAATGGCGATAATGTGTCAGTTAGTTTTATGTTTCTCAGATTCTCAGGCATGGGGTAAAATGCGAAAGTCTCATTACCTTTTATTATTGATCATTACCTATAACACACAAACAATATTATTGATTAATATTATTGATTAATAAAGAATGGAATACATTTTAATAATAATAATTCATTACATTTATATAGTGCTTTTCTCTGCACTCATAATGCTTTACATAGAGAAGGGGGGGGGGGGGATCTCCTCAACCACCACCAATGTGCAGCATCACCTGATGATGCGACGGCAGCCATATTGCGCCACAACGCCCACCACACACCAGCTATAACTAAATTAATATAACAAAATTTTATAACAAAATGATAAGATTATTCTACTCAAATATTTGTGCTAAACAATTTTGTTAAAAAGTAACCAAAAAGTAGTCAGAATACATTACCTAAAATGTGTAATCTAAAAGATTACATTTCTGACTATAAGTTGTGTCATGTAATTTGGAATCAGTAACAGATTTTAATTTATTAATTTTAATTAAGCCAACGTTTCCCCGGCATTGACTTATATAACGCGATCATCAACTTTAAACAGCATATAAAGCAAATCTGCATAATGTTACTGAATGAAATGTGGACCCAGGACCAGGTTTAGGACTGTGAAGCTTTGGGGTCGATGGACTCGATCTACTCGTTCTGAATCTCATCCAGGACAAAAACATGATTCTCTCAGCTTTTTGCTCAAAATGTTGCTTTTTAATTAAACTTACACAATACACACATTCAAGTGTTGATACAAAAAATGCATTAAGCTAGAATAAATTATTTAATTTGTTTGTCTAAAAGCAGAGGGACTTTCTTTTATTGCATGTTGGCTGGAAAACAAGAATGCGAGCGGGGAAAGTGTTAAAACGCAGTGAAATGTGAACATGCATATGTGTTCACACATGTCATACATGCGTATTGGGAAGGGTGAAGGAAGTCTAGAATTGACATGCAAGCACACGCTAAGTCTAGGCATAATAGGCTGGCAAAATGACACACAAAGCATGAATGGGCTGAGTATTCCTTCCCTGTCAAGCATCTGCGGCAGAAAGAAAGGCAGCCCATTCACGAGGAGTTGATCGCATAATTGGGCTGTCTGCAATACAAGACAAATATACACTACAGGTCAAAAGTTTGGAATAATTAAGAAAATAAAAACAAAAAAGTTTGGAATAATATATATATATATATATATATATATATATATATATATATATATATATATATATATATATATATATATATATATATATTTCAATTTTACGTTTTTATTTGATCGAAAATACATTAATATTGGTAAATATTGTTAAATTTTTAAATAATTGTTTTCTATTTTAATATTTTTTTAATGTAATTTATTCCTGTGATGGCAAAGCTGAATTTTACTCCAGTCTTCAGTTCACATGAAACAGTTATATTGTTATTGTTGAAAAAAGTGGTAACTTAAAAATGGTAACATATAAAATATATGCTTTTAGTCAAAAATAGTATTTAACGTCACTGAACCAACCTAAACATATCAATTTATACCAGCTAAATTAATTTGTATAGGTTAAGTCATGTAGAAATGCTATATTAAGGTTACACTTTTCACAGTTTACCACTTAAAAGTTTGGGGTAAGTAAGAGTTTATAAAAAAAAAGATATACTTTTAGAAAGGATGCGTTCAATTGATCAAATTTGTCAATAAAGAAATTTATAAAGTTACAAAATATTTCTATTTAAAATAAATACTGTTTTATTGAACTTTCCATTCATCAAAGTATCTTGAAAAAAAATGTGTCACGGTTTCCACAAAAATATTAAGTAGCAAAATGTTTTTAACATTGATAATAATAGAAGCCATTATTACTAATAATTATTGATCACCAATAATAACTGAATTTTAGCATAACAACAACAAATCAGCATATTAGAATGATTTCCGAAGGATCATGTGACACTGAAGACTGGAGTTATGATGCTGTTGCCATCACAGGAATAAATTACATTTAAAAATATATTAAAATAGAGAAACGTTATTTTAAATTGTAATAATATTTCACAATATTACTGTTTTTACTGTATTTTTTATCAAATAAATGCAGCCTTGTTGAGCATAAGAAACTTTCAAACTTTTTTCCAAACAAATTATTCCAAACTTTTGACCGGAAGTGTAGATTATTTCTTACGTTATGTTGTACTCTAGCTATATTTATATGGAAAGCATAAAGTGATACTCGACAGGACATTCAACTCTTCAAATTGCAACCTAGGTTAAATTTTGAAACAATTCCAACAGCGACTTATTAATAAATCAAGTGAAACCATGTTGTTTAATGCTGTTCTCTCCAGAATGTCAGTTTGTTGACACTCCTGTCCTTGTGCACTGAGCGGAAAATTAAATCAAAGCTCGGATAGCATTCCCTTTGTTTATGCAGGCCCTGTGGTTTATTTATGTGCTTGGCTTGGGTGGATTCATGTGGAATTTGAAATTATATTGTTTTTCTAGGCACAGATTAAAGATTGCATTAGATTAAATTGAAATAAGTGTTTATATTATTGTTACAATTAACATGTTAGTCTGTTTAGACTCAAAAATGCACAGAAAACATCTTGAGTGACAGAATTTGAAGATGACTCCAATAATGCAGGATTATTGTTTTTGATAATATGACTATTTTTCTAAACTCCAGTCAAAGGTGTTGAACAGTATTTGTGACCAGACTGTGAGAACCACGTCTGATCCTCTCATGAGCCAGTCAGCGTGTCTGGAGGAAGTTCAGCTGACCAACATCAAACCAGGAGAGGGATTGGTGAGAATTATTACTTATAACCATTATGTATATTCATAATGTTTGTATGTTATTCCTAAAAAGGACGTCTCAAACGGGTCCTAACGACAAAAATTTAAATTCTCTCACCATTCACTCACACCCATGCCATTCAAACACAAAAGGAGAAAATTTAAAGTATTAGGGTTGTGCATTTTAGCCAGTTTTTCCTTTTAAGTACTCAATAAAATGAGTACTCAATTTTTTTAAAACATATTTATGTATAATATATTATATATCTTCAGTTTTTTTATTAGAAAGATCTGAAAGGAATAGGATTGTTTAAAATAAAGTACATTTTTAAATAGTTCAATAATATATACTGGTAAATTTCCATCAAACTAATAATTCTAGATTATCTAATACGATTATTCAGATATATATTCAAAACACAATATTACAAATTCTATACATCTACACAAAATGACACAAATGCATAAGTGAACTTGAACGGTTGCATTCTAGTCAAATACATACATATAACTTAAACAACTTAAAGGGATAGTTCACCCCCCAAAAAAATTCTGGAAAACTATGGAAGGCTGATCAACTGTTTGGTTCCTGAAATACTGAAAATATCTTCTTATTCATCAGAAGAAAGAACTGCATACAGGTTTGGAACAAATTGAGGGAGAGTAAATGATGACAGAATTGTAATTTCTGGGGGAAATATCCCATTAAACTCAATATTAGAGCTTTAATCTGCACAAAAGCACAATAGTGGCATGGATTCGCACTCTTCTAGCAACAGCACGCTAAAACAAGGGCAACTAAAGCACAAATAATTAGCAAAATGTTATTACTATATCGTTCTTCTCATTATAATCAGGGGTGCACATAACTGGTACGCAGGTACGCATGCGCGACAAAAATCAGGAATGCGTAATGCTTGATGTTACTGCGCGCCTTTGCGTACTTTAAAGGCCATTGCACACTGAGTCCGAAATTTTCGTATGCGTTTTTTCGTATTCGTGATTCGGTGGCTCTGAACTGTCAAAGCACCATTCAAACTGCTTGTTACGGATGCGAAAAACGCAGAAAATCGAACCCGTTTCGATTTTTTTTATGACGGACGAAAGTTTCGGACTCAGTGTGCAATGGAAGGTAACTGTTGCCAAAATCAATGCAACCTAGGCAGTGTTCATTTAATTTTTTTCACAGACGAAAACGAGACGATAACTACATAAAAACCCAGTTTAAATGACGACCACTAAATGTATTGATATTTTCGTCAACGAATAAAAACTAGACGGAAATGTTATGATTGGGGAAGAGATCCAGTCAGAACTGATTCGCGTTTGTGGAAGATGCTCACATTTGAATTGTACCGTGCTGATCTACCGGCGGCACGAGTTGGCATGCGCTTGATGCACGTCTCAAATCGTTAAAAAAATGTAACGTCTGGGAGAAAGAGAAGAGCAGACATATGGATAGATCTGAAGAGTGACGACGCGAAAGATAGCTTTATCCGGTATGTTTTTCTGTGCGAACACACACACGACCCGAAGCGTGCTGTCCAGCACACAGACAGCTAACGTTACAGCTATACAGCGCGCAAGGACTGAATTGAGCTCTCTTTCGCGTCTGACTGGACAAATACACACAACATTATGTCTAAATGTCCGTTCTGGAGAGTATTCACGTAAACACAGTCGATTATGTCTTTACAGAACGTACAGTGCATCAGTGCAACATGATCTGCACACTCGGTCTTAAAGGGGCTATATGGAACTTTCCCCAAAAAATAAACGTAGCAATAGCCTTTTTATTTTACCATTTATGACTCAAACATCACCTGATGAGCATACTGACACCTTGTCTGCTCACAGTGGGTGCACCTATAAGCCTGTATCCTATTTTTCCTATTTTCTGTCGGGTCGGATTTTTCCCGCGCTGTCTGCGGATGTGTCATGTTAAACGTTTCAGATAACTCAGAACACTTATCTCAAACAATATATGTATTTGATTGTTCTTACCTCTGTAAACATAATGTTGACCTCCTTGCAGCAGATGACTTGTGAAGTGTGCACGTACAAACGCGCGCTGAGAGAGCGAGCAGAAAGGAAGAGCAGTTCTGTTTTTTGGCCACAGGTGTCAGTCGCGAGTTTAAATTTCAGAAAAACGCATATAGCCTCTTTAAAGTGACAGTGCGTAATAAACCTAATGCCTTCTGTACACTTAATATTGATCAAACAACAAAATAAAAAGAGAAAATTCACTTCTCTTTAATATCTTTAATAAGGATTAATTATATTTAATTTATACAAATAAATAAATCTGAACAATCAACTAACATTATAATTTTAGGTTGTTTTTTTCACGCTGATGTAAATTTAAGTGTTCGTTTTTTTGTATAAGTTTGGTTTTAGTTCGTTATTTTATGCTATAAAAGCGGGAATGTGACATCATGATTGACAGCTATGGCCACGCTACATATGGGGTGAGTACCAAACACCATCTCCTGGTGCTCACCTGAGTAACTCACTGAAAAAGTTATGTGCACCCCTGATTATAATGTCATGTGTATGACAGATTTACTCTGTACATCTTAACTATATTTTCATTATCAAAGTGACTCCAGGCATCATTGAACTTTCAAAACTTAACGAGGGCTTGGGGCAAAAAAGCTGCCAAAATGTAGAGGAAAAAAATGCACCTGCACAATTAAACTGTTACGATTAACTGTTAGACTGTTACGGCAGTTCCAATTAAAGTGAAATGTGAAAAAGAAATGAAAAGTGTTGATCGCGGCATTACATTAGAGCTGATCACGTTGTATCAGATTTATTTTGAATGGTTTTGCACTGTGGAGCATTCTAACCAATCACACGTTTCTATTGAGCTTATGATTGGCCAATCAGAGGAAATTCAGATTAACTTTCTGGTACTTTTTTATTGCTGGTCCAAGATGGTCTACCAGCATAACCGAGGTGGTGTTCCTGACTTTGTCCCTAACGGTTTGATGTCAAATGGCCGGCTTGGACCAGCTAAGTAAAACCAGTTGTCGTCAGAAAATGAAACTAGCGCATAGAATATGAGTCAGACTTCTATTTTCT
Organism: Phoxinus phoxinus; assembly: GCF_949152265.1. Lineage (NCBI taxonomy): Eukaryota > Metazoa > Chordata > Actinopteri > Cypriniformes > Leuciscidae > Phoxinus > Phoxinus phoxinus. Next base: position 6,897,759 of record NC_136888.1, read on the forward strand.
CTGGTTGTTTGCAGGTTCCTGTCTGCCAACTGTATATACTGCCAACAACTCTCTATTTCTGTTGTTTTTCATGTTTTCTCTCCCTATCTTCCTGTTACTCAGGGCATGTACATCAAATCCACCTACGATGGGCTTCACGTCATCACTGGCACCACTGAACATGTGAGTAAGGGCTCTAATGACAAAAGCATTTGATTCATCACTGTTCGCTTTTTGATGCCAATGGCTGAGATAAATTTAGCCAGTCTAAATGAACAAACTCAGAAATAGATGGGGCTTCTTTTAGATTGCAGACTGAACAGTGTTTGTTAGGGCTCCAGATGGCGCACAGGAATTGTACTTTCTCAGTAAGAAAATTGCCATACATGTCAAGTTTACATATTCTTTTTTTAATTGGATTGCATTTCTGGGAATGAATGAACCGATACTGTAAAATCTATATCTTGAATGCAATACAAGCCACTTTAATCTTAGTCTTCCGCGTGCATAAATGTCATTTCAGAGGTTTGTGAACAATTTTCAAAATGTCCATGGATTCTTAGGGTGCTTTCACACTTGGTTCGATTGCCTGTTCCGAACCCGAGTTGGATTACTCTCCCCTCCACCGGCCACATTATATAATTTGTATCTAAACCGCGGTACGCTTGCGTCATCAAGCTGCAGCTGGCGCGTAATCTTGTTGCTTGGTAACCGGCGCCGCTATGAATGAAAAGGCGTCAAAATGGATAGAATTGCTCGCTTCACATTTGTTCTTCTTTTTTTTAAACCTTTGGTTTTGTTTTCAAAGAAAAGATACAGAAACACACTTGTGGCTGTCTGCCGCAAAAGTACTAAAATCGTTCCAAAGACAGCGGGCTGTCCGCCGAAGACCATTTTTGCGGAGGCAACAGGCAATCATAAATCATCACTCTGCTTGCAGTGCGTCAATCCTGCTTTTCTTCAAGGACACACACACACACACGCACTGACGACTGTCCTGTCGACCACATTACTGTTCTCACGTAAATGCATGTCTATAGCACGCATTGTGTTTATCGTGCAATCTATACGCGAAAATTTGTTTTTACGCAGATATGATACGCAGTTTTTGCGTGCATTTGATACGCACTTCATTGCGTGTAATACACACCCACCCCACACCATTAATTCTACCCAAACATATAATACACATGCACCACACACCATTAAAGGGATAGTTCACTTTAAAATTAAAATTCTGTCATCATTTACTCACCCTCAAGTTGTTTCAAAACTGTATTAATTTATTTCTTCTGCTGAACACAAAGAAAGATATTTTGAAGAATGTCGGTAACCAAACAGTAGACTGTACTCATTGACTTCCATAGTATTTTTTTTTCCTACTATGGAAGTCAATGGGTACAGACTACTGTTTGGTTACCGACATTCTTCAAAATATCTTTCTTTGTGTTCAGCAGAAGAAATAAATTAATACAGGTTTGAAACAACTTGAGGGTGAGTAAATGATGACAGAATTTTAATTTTAAAGTGAACTATCCCTTTAATTCTACCCAAACGTATAATACACACGCACCACACACCATTAATTCTACCCAAACGTATAATACACACGCACCACACACCATTAATTCTACCCAAACGTATAATACACACGCACCCCACACCATTAATTCTACCCAAACGTATAATACACACGCACCCCACACCACTACTAAATCTACCCTAACCAACCCATGCGTATCCTATGCACGTAAAAACAAATTTTCGCGTATAAATTGCACGATAAACACACTGCGTGCTATAGAGACGCCTTTAGTGTGATCGGGTTGCAATAGTGGTTCACTTCCGCGATTTGGTACGATTGCGTTCATATCAGCAGCGAACCGTACTGGAGTTCACATGAACCGTACCCCAGACCACCCTTTTTAAGCGGACTCGAGTACGGTTCGCGGGTGCGCACCCCAGTTCGGAAGACAGCGTTCACATCATCCAAAAGAACCAAACTCTGATGTCATTCGATCCCGGGTGCGCACCAAAAGTGCTAGTGTGAAAGTGCCCTTAAAGTATTTCGATTAAATTCATATAAAGCTGTTAAAAAATTTTTTAAACAGCATTGAAGAAAAGATGGGAGATGCTTCTGTTATTTGTAATTTTGATAGTGTTATCCATATATTCATCGATTCAGGTTCTGTACCGTCTCTGCAAAGAAGAGATGGATGTCTAGATTTACATGCTAGGCGTCATTGAAGATCACAAGTAGTAAATATTGAGCATGATGATGTTAATGGATAGTTCACCCGAAAATGAAAATGAAATTACTCACACTCATTTCGTTCCAAACCCCTAAGAATTTCGTTCATCTTCTGAACACAAATTAAGATTGAATTCTGAGAGCTTTCTGTCCCTCCATTGACAATTTGACGCTTCAAAAAGTTCATAAAGAGATTGTAAAACTAATCCATATGATTTGAGGAGTTTAGTCCACATTTTCTTAACCCGATTGCTTTATATGATGAACAGATTTAATTGAGGCTTTTATTCACAAATAAACATTGATCAACGCACACATCAGTGGTGGCAAACGGGAGCTCAAGCATGTTCACTTGATGTGTGAGAACCAATGAGGTTCATTCTCGTGTTACGCAGCACGTTTGAGCTTCTGCAAGAACCAATGAGGTTCATTCTCGTGTTACGCAGCACGTTTGAGCTTCTGCAAGAACCAATGAGGTTCATTCTCATGTTACGCAGCACGTTTGAGCTTCTGCAAGAGGTGTGTGTCAAGCACGTTCGGTTGAGCTTCTGTTCATGTTCGCTGATCAATGTTTATATGTGAAATGAAGGCCTAAATTCAATCTGTTCTTTATATAAAGTGATCTGGATTAGTTTTATGATCTCTTTATGAACTTTTTGAAGCGTCAAAGTTGTAGTTGCGTAGCGGTCAATAGAGGGACAGAAAGCTCTCAGATTTCATCTTCATTTGTGTTCTGAAGATGAACGAAAGTCTTACGGGTTTGGAACAACATGAGGCTGAGTAAATAATGAATTTTCATTTTTGGATGAACTATCCCTTTAATTTAGTCTTTTTATTTTATTATTATTCATTGCTTTAAGCATGCACATCCCATGACTTTTTGTGACCTGTTCAATAACAGACATTCTAGACAATGTCAAAATTGCGCAACGCTTCTGCTCCGAAGCTAAATTCCCACCGCTCAACAAGTGATGATTCATACGCCCCAATTGATGATTCATTTCAGATTGTTAATCACACTGACATTCACTTTATTGTCATGGTATAGTTTATTTTTATTACAAATCAACTAAAGCTTGACTGAGTCAAACCTGTTCTCAAAACCTTTTGGACAATTTATTAAAAACAACAGCTCATAAAAGTCATTTGTTAGTGAACTACACAGGTGTGTGTTGTGTGTTTGTTTTGCGTGCAGCCCTTGAACAGCGACACACTGAAAACACAGCTGTGATGTGCGACTCACTTGTGGTGCATCTAGTGTTCATTTTGTCAGCTATTTATTTATTTATTTATTATCAAATGTACTTAGTTTTATCATATTTAGTCAACCTTGTCCTGTTTTTGTTTAGTCCTGTTTTAGTCGACTAAATGTCTGAGCATTTTAGTATAGTTTTAGTCAATGAAAACTTAGTCACATTTTTTGTCATGCTGCATGATAAAGATAATTTTGCTCAAAATAATACTTTTTTTCATCAGAATTTTTGCACTTTCACACCCATATGCATGATTTTACTGTACCTCATCATTAACAATCTCTGTCTACATAATAAAAACTGATAAAACAAGAAACTTCTCTCAAAAATTAAAACGGTGAAATTCCTAATAGTAATTCCAATAACTTTTGGAAAAATTAACACTAGGTTGATCATTTTAGAAATATGTAAAAACAAGTTATGCCTAGCAACAGTTTTGATAATTGGATTTGAGAACTTTGTATAGCATGTGTTCATATAATGCACACTGTTGTTTAGAAGACATGCTCTTACTTGGTATTTCATGTTTTCTTTTATGTGCATGTATATGTTGTGCATTTATTTCTGTTTGTGGTGATGCCTATTTATGAACCCAAAACATGAACTCAACCAATCTGGCCGGCACTAAACATTTGATTTAATTCATTGGTAATTAAAAAAGAGGCGATTTTAACCCATTTTTTTAAGCAATCTTTTTTTATTATTTATATATTTAATGAGGGGCTAGGTATTGCGTGTTGTTCACAAAATTTACAAATGGTTTTGACAGAAATGTGAATATTTAAAGGAAACCAAATACTTATACTACAGTGTCCCCTCAGTCTCCAGCAGATTTGACACACAAGATCCACGCTGGAGATGAGGTCATCCAGGTCAACCAGCAGACAGTGGTAAGCACTTCTATATATGCACAAGTTTTTTGTATTGTACAATGGTATTTTCTATTAAAATAAACCCTTTTTGTTTTTCATTGTTTTTAATTTTTTCTCTCCACCCCGTCTGCTATATTGGTTCAATTTCTTCACGATTAGTCGTATTTGTGCAAAATTTATGTTCAGAAGTGCGTTCTCTGCGGGACTGTGCCTATGACGTTGCTATTATCGTGCCTATGATAATCTGAAAAGCCTTAGCAGAATTATTTTCAGTATTGCTCTTAAGGGCTTGTGCTTGTTTGCTGCAGGTGGGTTGGCAGCTGAAGAACCTGGTGGCCAAGCTGAGAGAGGACCCTAAACGTGTAGTACTTATTTTAAAGAAAAGACCCACAGGAACCTCAGGATTTACCCCAGCACCTCTCAAAAACATGCGCTGGAAACCGCCCGTGCCTCAGGTGTGTCATTCATAACGCATTAACAGTCAACAACACTCACATGATCATAGAAGTGAACTGAATTGTGTTTTCTAATGGTAAAAATAATAATCAAAGAAAACATGCATGAAATATTAATTTTATACTATATGACCACATATATACACTGCTGGTCTAAAAGTTTAATGTTTTTTTTAAAGTCTCTTTTGCTCACAAAGACTGCATTTATTTGATCAAAAATACAGTAAAAATAGTAATATTGTGAAATATTATTACAATTTAAAGGAACTGCTTTCTATTTGAATATATTTTAAAACGTAATGTATTGTGAACAACACTGATCTTCAGTGTCACATGATCCTTTTTTGATTGCATGTCATGTGCGGGGCTCAGTTGTTTATAAATCTACAAATCAAATACAACAATTGGGTGTATGTGCCATGTTTCGGTTTATACAGTGGTCTCAAAAAGATTTTGGAGTCACACTTAAATGTCTAATATTGTTTGACCAGTTGATCTATTGTTCATTATAATTAGAAAAATATCTAATTAATCATTATATTATACTGTATACATATAATACATTTGTTTCCTAACACATCATATTAAGTATTTTGTTTGAACAAATGTTGCTACATTGATATATCAGTGTTTTATTTGTTACTCCATTTAGTTATGTCTTGATGATATGTGCCTTTTTATTTTGTGAAGAGATGTTTTACGAAAGGTTTTCCTCATGTTCTGCAGAGCTCCACCTCTCCTAGTAAGAGTCAGTCACCAGCCGAATCTGCCAAACTGTGCAGTAGAAAGGACAAGCCTGCCATACAGGACCTGTACCTCCCTCCACCTCCCTCAGTGCCTTACACTCCACGGTGAGCCTCAAGCGGAAACCTCCATCAGTTATTCTCTTGTAACATGTAGCATTCAAATACCTTGGTGTTTTGATTATAGAAAACATTCCAGAGTATAATGGTATTTAGGGCTGTCACTAACGATTATTTTGGTAATCAAGTAATCGGTTGATTATTTTGACGATTAATCGAGTATATGTATATTTTTGTTACAACCCCAAAAAAATTAATAAATATCCTTTGAACAATAGCCTTTAAAATTACTTTAAATACATATATAAAATGACTTAATATATAAAAGGACACAAGGCCTTCTTCGTTTTAAAACGAATATTGAACAATATTATTGATCTGCCTGCATTGACACAATTATATGAGAACTGAACTGAGCTGGACCCAGTATATATATATATATATATATATATTAATGAACAAAATTAATAACTTTTTTTACAACAAAAATTAACCATCACTGAACTTAAGCTGGACTATGACGCTATTTTCTTCTAGAAACAAACTTTGTTGCATTGTTTTCCTGTTATCTCTGTAAAGCTGCTTTGAAACAATCTGTATTGTAAAAAGCGCTACATAAATAAAGGTGACTTGACAAAAATAATTGGTTCAAATAAAGTATCAAAAGCAAATAATCATATGGTCTTTTTGAACTAGACTGTTAAATTGCTTGTATTATGTAATATACATTATATAAACATAATCGACTTATGACCATTACGTATTATAACAAAAACCATTCAAAGGGCGCCAACAGCCTGGCGGTTGTTGTTGTTGTTGTTACACTTTACAGCAGAGATGAGCAACGTCGGTCCCTGAGTGCCGCTGTCCTGCAGAGTTCAGCTCCAGCCCTATTAAAAACTCAACTTGCTGTTCAGTAATCCTGAACACCTTAATGAACTTGTTCAGGTGTGTTTGATAAGGGTTGAGCTAAAGGTGTGTTTACGCCATGTCGTAACTATTCTGACTTGTAAAAAGCATTCATGTGATCGTAGAACTTAATTTGCGTAGAAAAGTCACTTTCAGAAAGCTAAGCCTTGTACCACGGGGCCACTGCAGATTTATTTTGGAGTTAATAATGCAAGAGAAACATTTAAATCTGAATCCAAGGATGTAAACAGCTCCAAGTACAGCGTCATGTGTTGGCATCTCTTATTTACTGTAATTACGACATGGCGTGCCGTGAACGCAGCATAAACTCTTCAGGGCAGTTGCCCTCCAGGACCGAAGTTGCCCATCCCTGCTTTACAGCATGATCAAATCCTTGTTTAAAACTGGCCAACCAACATTGAATTCAAATGTCCAATTAATCTTGAATATTCTTTACGATAGAAATGCTACGGCTACGGTAATTTCTTGAACAAGAACATGTGGACACCAAAACATGTTAAACTCAGAGAGAGGGTTTAACTTTTATTTTGAAATTGCAATGAACAACAGTTCACATATTCAGAAACATTATTGTATTCTCCTGTGTTGGCAGAGGTTTATAAATGATTTACATTACAAATCTGGTGGAATGGCTCACGTTGCTTTTCCAGATGAATGTTACCCAAACTCACAGCAGAGATGGAGTTTAACCGAGTTGCTGAGACGCTCTCCACACACATAAATGATAACAGTGCAACACTTCACTATGAAACACAGAGCGCGTCAGTCTTTATATGCGTCCCCAAATGCAGCTCATGACTGTGGAGCAGCATTTACTGTGAATGGAGCCGCTCTGAGAATAATGAAAGCGTTGCGCTGAAAACCGCAGTGCATATATTTATTTAATTGAATCACAGCCTTTGTGATTTCACAATAGCACAATGCTATATTAGAATTCTTAAATGGTTTTAAATATATTATGCAGCCTTAGAGAACGATCTAATAATGTGGTTCATGGATTCTCATCTGTGGAATGTGCCACTTCCAGTATTTTGCCGGATTTAAAAAAAAATCAAGTATACTTGACGAACTCACGATTCCTCGGTTAAATGTGAGTATACTCGAATTTAACCGAGGAATCGTGACAGCCCTAAACTAACATCGGATTCCATCACTTGGTACCAATGTAGTACTTTTCTGTAGATTTCTGACTTTTCCAGGCTCTGTATTTCTGAAATTAGAGTAACTACATTGTTTGATTGTTCCTGCTGATTAAATACACGTCTGCTGTTGTAGGGAAGTACGCAATGGCTCATACAGCAGCGTCAGTGCCAGACCTAAAGGCTCCGAGTCCCCAAACTCCTTCCTGGACCTGGAGAGCCACCGGCGCTTCACGATTGCAGACTACGACAAAATGTCTGTTCACCCGCTTGAGGTCAACGTGCAGATGCGTCCGAGAGGAAGATCCTCATCACATGGTCAGTATTTCAGATTTACAGTAAACCATTGTTTGATTTTATGATTTTCATCATTGTCAAATGTCACATTTTATTTTTATAAGATGCTGACCAAGGTGCTTTATTGGACTAAGACACAACACTACTTCATCACACTGTATTATAATATACTGAGAAGATTTTAAGCTTATAATCACTAGAGTGGATGCCGTTCTAATAGATCATCATTGCAGTGTATCTTAAATTAAAGATTTCCTTTGGCATGCCAGGTCCTCTTGTTTTCAGTGAGTGTGTCTGTAATTGTATGTTTTTCCTGAATATACACACAGGTAAACAGCGACCTCTGTCTATGCCAGTGGATACTTGTTTGAGCGTGGGAGACCTGTATGCGAAGCCATGGGCTCAAGGACGGAAAGGTACAGAACACCTTCTCAAAAAAACGTGCCACATTAACTAATCCAGTTAAGCCACTTCACGGGCCTCTGTGACAGACAGAGAATTTGAGGGTTTTTTACTGGAGAACTTGTGTGTGTTCACACTTGGCAGGTTTGGCTGAATTAAAACGAACTCTGGTGTGATTGCTCTGTTAGTGCGGTTCATTTAAATAAGTCTGAACACTGCCACCCAAACCTAAAAACAGGATGTGATGTCACAAGATAAGAACCTAAAAAGCAGAGGTGGACAGTAACATAGTACATTTACTTAAGTACTGTACTTAAGTACACTTTTTGAGTATCTGTACTTTACTTGAGTATTATTTTTTCTGGAAACTTCACTACATTTGAAAGACAATGTGAGAAAGTGAACTTCACTTCTCACTGTTGCGCACCCCCGCAGTGACTGTGAATGGCGTTACCCGCGAGAGCGGGAGAGACTCTGGACTGTTGTACACATGCACATACACCTATACATCCTTGATAAAAGAAATTATACATTGTGCAGGCTAATTGTGTTTAAGGGAAGGCTGGCGCGGGGCTAGGCGCCATTAACGCATTCGCGTTCATTTGTATGTAGCGCGGTTAGTCCGTAATATGATTCACAACAGGAAAAACTCATTTGTCACTGCTTATGACTTCATACTTTACCACCTCCATGATATAGTGCGGTACCCACTAGTTCATGTTCCATTTTACTCCCTATTTCTGTCTAAAATTCCTGTTTACTTCATACATATTGCCACTCACGCATTTCCTGCTTCCCGGTCCGGTTCGACTGCTCGTATACGGATGCGCGCGCCGCTATAGGGGCAGTATTTCTCCGCGTCCCACGGCAGAGGGTGCAGAGCATGGTTCACAGGGGAGTTTGTTTGTAGTAATGTCTTGTATGTTTACGTATGGTGTGAATAGGTGGTGGAAATGTTATATATGTAGTTTGTGATATGATGATTTCATAAGAACCTGATATTATGTTTATTTTCTACTTAGTTTATAGCTTATTTATGGCCTTAGGCTAAAGATAATACCCTGATGGTTGGTATGGTCCAATTAGCCCAGGATGCTTTGGCCTACTTAAGAGGGCCTCATTGTGCATTACAGGAGAGTGAGGGTAGGTACTAGCTTGCTGTGAGGCTATGTACTAAGTGTTTGCTGTATTTTTGGGAGAAAGCTAGAAACGTTGTACTTCTTTAATTTATTTCTTTATTTTGTTTTCTTGACTTTTTGAGTTAAATATATAAATAAACTTTATTCTATTTTTTGGAACAATTGAGCTCTGGTAAGCGTCTTTTTCCACCTCCACCATCTAAACGCCAGTGAGCCTACACATCCCAGTACTTGGGGTGACACTCGGTACCTCACAGACAAATATCGTACTTTTTACTCCACTACATTTCTGTCAAGGTCCTTGAGTAGAAAGTAGTAACGTCAGGGATGATTTTGGTTGTAAATGAAAGTCTGGTTGACGTCAGAACTCGACTGATGTTGGTTTCTGACGTCAACCGATTTTCAACCACAATACAACGTCTGTCCAACGTTGGAGATCAACAACAATCTGACAGTGGATTCTGACATCAACATGATTTTAATTTTCAACGTTGGGTTTGGTCTTCTAAATGTGAATTTTGTCATTGTTTTGGAGCACACTAGCTTATAGATAACAGTAAGGCTAACATATTCATACAAAAGGTCAAAAAACTGGGAACAGCCATTTGGGTTCCGAAACCATTGTGGACGTTATTGAGTGACTTATTCACTGGACTGGAACTGTGTTATGGAAATAAATGTGATATTGATATGACGGAAGGCAGGCAGAGATTCAGAGGCATAAGGTACTGTAATTTGGCTATTACAATGAACAATGCATCAATAATAAAACAATGCATTGACATTTACTTTTATACTTAAGTACTTTTAAAAATGAATACTTCTGTACTTTAACTTAAGTAAAAATCGGTCTTTACAACTTTTACTTGTAACGGAGTAATATTTGACCAGTAGTATCTGTACTTTTACTCCTGTAAGGAAGTTGTGTACTTTGTCCACCTCTGCTAAAAAGGACAGAAGGCTCAAGCTTCTCATCATAGGAGCGATGTTGCTGTCCCATTACTGTTCGGTACAGGCATCAGAATCGCGTCTTCTTGCAGCAGATCTTCATTTGTGTGTGTAATGGAGGAATTCATGGTGCTGCTTTGATTCCTTTACACATTTGATAAGTTCTTAGCTGGTGAAAAGATGACAAATGGGACAAAGAGAACCAAGAAAAAAAGAGGGGAAAAAATAGGTTCGATTCGAAAGCATGTGGAGCTATTGCTACATTCAAGCCATGTTGTAATTACCGTAAGTCAAGTCATCTTCATTTATATAGCGCTTTTAACAATGTAGATTGTTTCAAAGCGGCTTTACAGTAGTAAAGTTTAATTTAAGGTAACAGATTGTGTTGGCTTTATAGCGGTTCTTGAATAATGTTATTTTCCAGTTAAGGTTAGTTTTGATTGATTCACTTTCGTTGAAAGGATCATTTGTTATTAAATTAGGGGCCGCTAAGACGACACCGTTCTCTCTACACAGACTTTAAACGCGAACCTGTGAGAAACACTGATGGTGCTCACGTGTGCATCAAGAATTAATATTAATTCTATAGTTATGTGCGTTGGAATATATGTGCGCATGTGATTCTCTACAAACCAAGCCTAAATAAATAAAGCTCTGTATGCTTTGGAATCGTGCTCGCGGTACTTTGATGTGCCGATACACCGATCGCTCCGCACAGCGCCGCTTCAAGTCCGACACATCTTAAATCTGCAGTGGTCAGGTGGCACAGCGGCCAGGGCGTAGCTCTCAGAAAATGACGAGTTTACACGTTGTAATTACAAGTTCTACAAGTACGTGAAGGCTTTTTACACTTTACGCTACGGTAATTACTACATGGCATGAATGTACCTTGAAAACACTGGAATAATGAGCAAAAGCTGACCGATACAGCTTAACAGCTGAAGTGCTAAGACTATAACCAACCAGGAGTGAAAACAGAAGAAGGCTTAAATACACAAAAGGTAAAAAGATAATTTTTACATAATGTTAATGTTGTAAAACATTATTAGATCATGTTTTACCTACAAGACAGGTAAAACATATGAAGGCTAATCAAACACCATAGCAACTAATACATACATTACCTACTGTACACATGTGTTGTCCTACAACCCATAGACTGTAACATCTGTAAGCTGCTTAAGAAAAACATCTACAAAATATGTATACTTTATTTATTTTCTTAAATTGACACTTTTATTCAGCAAGGATGATCAAAAGTGACTGTAAAAGCTTTTATATTCTTACAAAATAAATGCTGCTTTCCATAGTTGTTTTCTTAGTCGTTTTTACTGTATATTTGATTAAATAAATGCAGCATTTGTGAGCATAAGAGATTTCTTTCAAAAACATAAAAAAATCATACCAACCCCATTTTTTGATTTTCATAGTGTATATGAAAATCACTTTTCATAAAAAGCAAAACTCCACTCACAGGATTCAGGAATCACATTACAAAGATTTCAAGAAAAATTAACTGCAAACAGTGGATTTCACATTTGCAGATGAAATAATAAAAATGTGTACATACCAAATGATTGTTTGAAACATGAATTTGTTTTAAAACATTGGTAAATTTTTTTAATCTTCTGTTGTAGGTGAAGATCTTCCGTACAGATACCTTAGCAACGAGCGAATACCAACTATCGCTGAGGAGGCCTCGGGCCCGGGCTCGCCGTATAAGTTCACAGCCGAAAGACCCGCTTACGGGATGGACTACTCGCGGAACAGCCGATTCCTCGGCAGTGCAGATCTGCACAACAGCGCCACCATTCCTTATCAGGAGGACTTAGTCAAAAAGACCCCCATGACGTCCTCCCCCAAACGGCCTCCCGCGGAGCCCTCGCTACTGGTCAGTTGGATCACACGGCTTAAGCTATTGACTCACTAACGCCAGCTTGCCCTTCTCCCTTTGTCCAGCTGTGTGCGGTGACTCTTTTCTCATGTCCTTTTTCATGCTTTCACTCTCCTTTTCTCGGGATATTTCTTTGTGCCTCCTATTTGCCTATATTGCTACTTGACTAGATTGCCTTAATGTGTCTAAAACGACTAGAATTTAACCTCAGAAATGTATGTTTGGAAACACGTGTGGGGGGAAATGAGATACATTATCTCTGGTCTGCTCAGTTGTCTTTTCAGAAACAATTTACATGTATGCCACAGTATTAATTTGTATATGATGCCATTTGAAAATGTATATCTACCTCAGCTATTTCCACAGTGGTATCTATGAAATTATGTATCAAAGTGTAACAGTGGTACTTTTACATTGGTAAAAATGAATCTGGTAGAAAAAGAAAAGAAAAAGCGCTTTCCAGTCATTTTTTCCAGTTCTGCTAAACCCCCATGTCTTTCCAAACTGTTTAGTCACAACTAATATCTAATCAGAGAAACAAATCACGTAGTTTCTCTTGTCTTTTGCTTTTGATGTGTAACCTTCAATAGATGTAATTGGAGGGTTGAGCTACCTTTTTTTTCCCCAAAGTTTCTATGAGTTTCATCATGGTTAAATTGTGTTTTCTCCTTTATGTGTTAGGAATATGAGTTGTGAGTAAATTATTTTGAGAGTTTTTGTTTTGGTTTTGTTTTTATCATTACATTAGACCAAAGTAAAAATCAGTTTTTTATATTTTTTTTTGAATTTGTGGTGGTGTGCCTTGCTTTTGTGGAACATAACATGGTTATACTATATTGACAGTATTTTTTTCAAATGCTTATTGCATGTTGAAAACGTTTTTTGTAAAAACATTTTTCTTATTTTTCATTAAAATCCTGATGTCATTTACATTTCTGTGTCATTAGAAATATGTATTATTTTCTTTCTTCCATGGTTAACAAAAATGAATGTTTTGCTGGTTGTTTAAACTTTTCTGTTAAACTTTTACTTTACAAAAATGGATGCTGCATACCTGTCAAGCTCCAAAAATCCACAAGCTTTAGAAGACTTGGAATATTACAATATTTTATTTCTTTTTATTTAATTTTTTGGTATTTAAAAGAGCAGCTCAGACATTATTAAAAAAAAAAATCACATTTTGGGTACCACAGAATAAAGAAAGTAATAAGGTTAATAATAACGTTTTAAATTAAAAGGATAGTTCAACCAAAAATTTATATTCTGTCATCATTTACTCACCCTCAAGTTGTTCCAAACATGTACTACTGAATTTCTACTGAACACAAAAAAATTTTTTTTGAAGAATATGGGAATCAAACAGTTGATGGGCCCCATTGACTTCCATAGTATTTTTGTTTCCAAACTTTGGAAATCAATGGTGAACTATCACTATTCGTTTTTGGGTGAACTATCCCTTTAAGGGTGAATCCGTTTTGACAGCTGTCCTCGCTTGTTGTTGTAAAATCTATGCTTTATAGCAATGCAGATATTCAATTCTATTTGCTGAGGAAAAATAGCACAGCTTAAAAAAATAGAGAAAGAATTAACCAAAAACAAAACTTTTATAAACACCATATAAATAAATAAAAAATTCAGCGGTAATTATTTTTTTGAATGCTGAGTTTTATATCAGTATTTTGCCATATCTGGATCATGCACTATTAACTATCCAATCTTTTGTTATTCACAGAGTTTTGAACCACATTTACATTTTGTACCACATTAGTTGCTTCTCTCCATTAAAGTTGCTATTCCAGATATTTTTGTATTGTCTTCATTGAATTATGCATTATTATTATTATTGCATCATTTGTCTGTTACGTCAGTAACATGTAATACTTTGGCATTTACTACAGATTTAACTCTATAATAAAAGAAGATCTATAAGCAGTGTCAGCGTCGGGTGCAAATAAATATGAGAAACAGATCTAATCACAGCAGTAAGATTTATTAATAACAAAACTCAAAACAAAACACACACAAAACAGAACAGAATAACCAAACCTGACGAGAACAGGACAATGAACTGAAAGAAACATAATTTAAATACAAACAAACCAGTCAATGAAATGAATGGCAGATGTACATGATCATTAAATCAATGAGAAACCATAGAAACGAACTGAAAACTAGGAAAGGGAACTAAAGCACGTTACAAACCCACCCGAAACAAACACAGATTACCCGTAAAAAGCAGAAGGGTTTTCATTAGTGACGCATGATGTAATATAGTATTGTAAAGGTTTATGAAATCAGCCAAAATTATGTTCCTGACAAAACACATTTTTTGTGACATTTGTCCAAGACGTACTGATCTTAAAAAGATAATAATTGTGTGGCATGGTAACTTCTTGCACATTTTCTCTGTTCCTTTCCTTTTACAGTACATTAAGGTTTTACAGTCTAACTTGTTTTGTTCTCTGCCTTTTATCTATCAATTCAATTTTCCCCTAATTTTCCCTAACATTCATTCTGACCTTTTCCATTTTCCCATATTTGCTGCATTACCCTTTTTCACAAAACTAAAATTGCTTTTTGGCAAAACACTCAATGAAATGTACTTTTATTGAAGAAATGCATTGATCTTTGCTGAGCAAAGTAACAATCAATGTCCTCTAGCTTTGCATGGAATTATTCTCTTTGAATTATTAAATTATGTTATTAAATTATATTATTCACAAATAAATATAAGGCATGTTTTATGATGCATGTGAATAACACTTTTTGCCAAGAAACTTGTCTTAAACTTTTTATCTGATTGATTGATATATATACATAATGTATAAATATATAGATAATTAGTCAGCAAAAAACTGTAACCTGTAAAGGGTGGTCATCCGCTTCTACAAGAACTCATTGTTCAGCAGAAACTGAATGTTTAAGATGTTGAAAAGTTTTAAATGCACAGAAAGGTCAGTAAGGATGGGCTTGTTGAATCATCTATTAACTGTCCTTTATGTCCTGGCACAGGATCCTGACTGGGTCTCCAACAACGCATTCATCAACAGGTGGGTGCAGAACTAAATGAGCAGCGTCTATCCCAGCTTCACAGTCACTCCAGGACAAAAGCGCAGAAAGAATCATAGCTCAAATAGTGAATGCTCAGTAGTTATCAGCTCTTCCTGTTAGGATGCGATATGCTCTTTGGCCTTGCTGATCCGTCATGTATATTTGTAGCATGCAATAGTGTGGTGACATGGTTTCAATTCCCCATGGGCCGAAAGAAAGAGACAACACCAAGATCTTGAACAGTGACCATTATATATGTGAAGGTTGATTATTATACATTTTCTCAGACAGTATATGATATCTTTCATAATTGTAAAAAAAAAACCATACTTTTAAATGTCTCTAGGCCAACTGTACCAACCCAGGATAGTGATTTTAACTTGATATAACCTCATGCTTGTTTAAGCTTCAGATGTAGAGTTTATTTTGCCATGCCTGTTCCTGTATTAAATCCCTCATCGTCTCCCCAGCAGGTACAGCAACAGTGCCATGCGATCCTGGTCGTTCTCTCAAGCGGTAAGAACCACATCTGTACATGCTTTTCTTTTTACTGCAACCTTACCAGTTTGCCAGAATCTGTTTAGTTTGCACATAGAAAGCTGAAAATCTGTGCAGACAAGTGAATTATTTTAACGTCATATGTGGGAATATCTGAACACTACAGTTTTCAAAATATTTGTATCTGGGTTTATATTAAACATGTCCAAACTCACTCAGGCTAATAAACTCATGCAGTCATGGTATTCCAAAATCCATGCACAATGCATGTTTATCCAAACCGTTCTCTAATCCGCATGCAAAACACAGTGTAGGACAGCCAATTTCAGTTACATTCAACCATATTTTATCTTGAACCTACAAAGTGAACTTAAATTTTTCTGAACTCTGACAGATATTCATCTGTTGTACATTCACACTTAAAAATAAAGGTTTCAAAATGGGGGGATTTTACAGTGTTTTCATCATTTGGTTCCCCAAAGAACCTTTCAGTGAACATTTCCAATCTCTTTCCACTACAAAGAATATTTTGTGCAATGGAAAAGTTCTGTGGATGTTACTCTGCCTTCTGTGCAGAGTGATCCTCAACTGAGTGCCTAGTTTTCATAAACCATGAAGAGCATGGTCAAATATACTTCTGTTTCTATATGCTTGCCAATGTTAATATAACAAGCATATGCTATGTTATCATATTTCATGAAGTGATCTCAGATGGTGAACTGCACCGCACCGCAACATGGAAAGATATTTAACCGATTAACCTCAAGAGTTTGGTTCATTTGGATGATGTGAATGCTGTGCGAGTGCGAACCGTCAAACCGGACCCGAGTCCGCCTAACAGGGAGGTCTGGGGTATGATATATGTGAACTCAGATACGGTTTTCTGCTGATGTGAACGCAATCATACTAAATCACAGAAGTGAACCACTATTGATGAAGTATGATATGTTTGTGTGTGTTCTCAATGTCTTTCCTGACAAGCCTGACGCACTGCAAGTTGAGAGAATGTATAGCCTAACTTATTTCTGCTTGGCTTTTTAAGAAATGGACTCTTGTGTTCTTTAGAAAATTTGCAGTACATTCTAATGTAAATAGATACAAGTGCAACCAATCATCTGCTGGGTGAAAGTGATTTCCCCAAGTAGCCTACAACATGTTCCTGGATCAACATCTTTGTTGATCCTGGAACAACATTCCAATCAACCAATCAGATTTAAGGGAAGTTTACAGTTTATGTCAAGTTTAGGCTTACAACCAGGGTAATCCCTCTGATTTTAGGGGTAAGTTATGGGTAGGGTTAGGTTTAGGGGTAGGGATATGGTTAGGACTAAATTTTCGGACAGGAATGTTGTTCCAGGATTAACAAAATATGTTGATCCAGGAACATGTCTTACTTGGCAATATCCATTTTGGCACCTTCTCATTGTCACGGAACACACACAGGAGAGAGAGATCCAAATGCAATGATATTTATTGGGTAATCCTTACTCACGATCAGTCCAGGCAGGGGTCAAATACCATGTAAGCAATCCAAAAGACAAGAACATACACAGACCAGGAAACACAAAATGAATTCCGAAGTGTGGGGACATTAAACAAGGACACCGTAACAAACACTAACACAGACAGGGCATATATACACACAGAACTAACAAGGTGACGGGAAACAGCTGAGTGCAATAATCAGATAAGTGACAGAACAGAATGCTGGGAATTGTAGTCTAATGTGAAAGACACCATGAGAACGAGGACCTCTAGTGATAAACCAGGGAAACACAACCAGACAATGTGACACTCATTGCCTTCATAGCGTTGATCTCGGAGAACTGCCATAATTGCTATAGTACCTTTTGTGTGAATGAAAACACATCCCGGGATTGATAACAGGACCGATCCCGAGCACGCCCTGTGTGAAACAGAACACGCCCTGTGTGAACAAAAGGCAGGACTAATGGCATAAGGGGTTGAGGGGCATAAGGGGCTGAGATTGTTTGGCAGCTTAGTGGAACACGCGATACACTAGTTTATGATCGAATCAGGAAAGAAATGCACAAGCGCAAACTTAAGATGCTGCTGAGACATTACACATCACATTCTGATGTCAAATGTCACTGGCAGTGTGAATGAACCAATATAATATAATGTGAACAGAGACCAGTGGGGGAAAGGGAGCAGCCAAACTCTGTTAAGGACTAGGTTTTTCTAGTTGTCAAAATATCAAATGTATTTTGAGTGTGAATGTGTGTATATTTCTCCAAAGTAACTTAAATTGGGCATATAAAGTTAAACAAGACTTTTTTTTACAATGACTTATGGTAATGCTGGTGCCAGCCTCCTATTGAATACTCAGTGAGAAACACTGTTGTAGAAGCAGCACTTGCTTTGAGTGTGTGAGTGAGTGAGTGAGTGAGTGAGTGAGTGAGTGAGTGAGAGAGAGAGAGAGAGAGAGAGAGAGAGAGAGAGAGAGAGAGAGAGAGAGAGAGAGAGAGAGAGAGAGAGAGAGAGAGAGAGAGAGAGAGAGAGAGAGAGAGAGAGAGAGAGCAGAAGAATGGACCCTCTGTGTCGGGCAGCGACATGGCTTTCCCTCAGGGGGATATTTATTTAAGTGGTGTGACAATCATCTGAACAGAACATTGTGAGAAATTATCCTCTGAGTTAATCCCATGAAGTCATAGACAGCAGAGATATGGTTTCTCAATCACGTGGACACCATTTCAGCTGAGACATAAATGTTAATAATTACAAAAACACTGAAAAATGGGATTTGTGGGAGAAAAAAGTTTGGTTGTAGACGACCAAATTTCACCAATATCTTTCAAAGCACAGACAGTATCATAATATTATTGGTAATATTGTGTCCCTGGTACATTCAAATAATCTGAACCTCTGCAGTTTGTGGACTTGGTGAACCTCTTGTGGTTAGTTCTGGTAACTGAACTCTTCAATTCAGCAAAACAAGCTGATGTTGGATGTGAAAATATTTTATTTGCTTTATTAAAGTGTATATTCTATGATTATTAAAGTCTATAGCCATTTTACTCTGTGCCATATTAGCATAAAAAAATGTTGTTATCAATATCACTACACACTATAACATAACGTAAGCACTAGACAAGGGACTAAGGAAAACTTGGGGCTTAAATATACTAGGCTAATCAACAGAACTAGAGACAGGTGCATAACATAATCAGTAACCATAGAAACAAACATCAGAAACACAGGCAGACAGGAACAGGGGTCCATTCTTCGTACCTTGCTTATTAAATCTGAGATGATTTGACAGATGCCAGATCTTAATCGTGATAACTGTTCTCTGGGCTGATTTGGTTCTTCAAGCAAATTTGTGGATTTGATTCAAATATCTGGAATAAATTGTCAGAGATTACTGCGCATTCTTGTGTTGATTGGAAAGGGTATATTGATATATTGATACTCGAAGCCGATCTCTATTCCGGACTTTGCCTAAAGCCTTTGTGAAAAGGGCATCATACTACCCCTTTAACAAAAACATTGAACTGTGTTCTCAAGACAAGAGACATTGTCAAAAATGTTTTATATGGTTTAATTTTATACTTTTTTATAACATGCATAATCATACATAACAAGGATTTTTTAGCCATGCGTGTTATACTATTAATAGTATTCAAGTTACATTTATTTAAATGTGTTATTGCTGGATATATATCTAATTCACTGAACCCTTTCCACACTGTTTCGACCTTTTTTAGCAACATAATCAACCTTTCTCTTTTTTTTTTTTCTTTTTTTTATATAGTTTGGCCAATTTCTCTTTTCTGATTGGTTAATTTGCTTCTTCTTATTTATTATTTTTATTGTTACTTGTTATAGTTTGGCCAATTTCTCTTTTCTGACTGGTTCATTTGCCTCTTATTATTTATTATTTTTATCTTCTTATTATTTATTTCCTCTGTTGGAAAGATGTGGATTTTTGTTCTTGGAGCCAGTAGGAATGCAAAGACTTCACTTCTGAAAACCCTGGAAATAAACAGTCACTGTTTATGTGTTTGCCATTTGTTCAGTTTGCTTAAGTTTTGCCAATTAAGGAAAAACAGTTGTTGAACATTCAGTTTGAAATTGTAAAATGGTATTGGCTTGGTAGTGGCTTTGCATTTGAGAGAGTAAATGTTGAAATTGTCTATATTTTTTTTGTGTGTGGGCAAGATGAATGAAGGAGGGAACTTGTTGATGATTAATGGTCTGTTAAGTTGGATTTAAAAGAGTTTCTGTTGTTGAAGTTGTGGGGTTACGATTGTGCTGAGGAGTGAAGCTTGAGCTTAGGTCGAGGACAGGTAGATGAAGATCATGATAGGCATTGCTTTTTTCAATGACAATTACTGCACTTATATCAACACAGTAAACAAAGTCTGTGTTCTCGCATTTTTGCAATGTGTTCTTGGTTGTTACATAATGTGATACATTATTTGCACATGTCATACTAATGTGCACTCATGTGAACAATCTAAATAATTGCATAGTTGTTTTGTGTTTTTGATAAATCTGAAAGGCTTTATTATTTTTCTACAGATGTTTTGGTTCATTCATGAATATTATAATCAGTGGTCACTGAAAACCATTCACCAGTAACAGTTTAACATATAAATACATAATCAGCTTTCATGGGATTGTGTTTACTGCCCTTATTTGTGTGTAGAATAAGAAGTGGAGGATGTTTTGAAATGTGTCTTGCGCAAGCAGAAGTTCTTTTTTTCTCTAAAATGATCCGGCTGTGTGCTCGACCTCTTTATATTAATCGTGGTGGGAGGACAGTTACATGTCATTTCAGAGTGTGAAAGCGGACGGTCAGACACTCCACCTGGTCTAGTCTGGTGAACAGGTAAAACAGATCATGTATTAATATATTATATACTGTAAGCAGTATTATTGTCGACTGCAGGCTCGAGAGCTTAAAATGTCTCTTCTAAATGATCTCATCTAAACTTCTAAATAATTACTTAGATTTTTTTAGAAACAGACAAATAGACAGCAGATTTTGACACTTGAATAGTGTCACTTATAAGACCCACTATTGGAGCCTATATTCTTGTTTATTATGGTTACACTATATGCAAATTGAATAAGTAAATTTTATGCGTGTTCTGTTGCATGCAGCAAACCTTCATTTTTGTATAATTATCAGGTGTGAAACATGTCTCTAAAACCTAATGATATATTTGAATGTGAAGATTCAAGTTGTCTGCTATTCTGTTATACCTTAAAGAGGAACTTGTGAAGTTTGAGGAAATTGAGCAATAGGTTTCACTTAGCTTGCATCTTTTTACCCCCTCGGTTCTACTCTTTTTCATGGCTTCTTTATTGTGAATACAGTTTTTGAGGTTGATAAAGCAAAGATAATTTGTTTATTAATAAAGAATATATATAAAGGTTGTGACATTCTGTAACAGTTTTTCATGTCAGTTTTTTAAAATAATGTTAGCTCTTTTAGTGGCCATATATAGATGTAGCTTTCCTAACGGATGTGCACAATTTTTATTACATAACAGATAAGTATTGTCATTTTCATAGTGTCAATGCTTTTCTATATCAGCTCAGAACATTTTAATCACAATTAATTAAGCCCTGTGACAATGCTACACAATTTAGTTCCCACGTCAGTCTAGACTCCATACACCTGTGACCATGTTTGGCTGGATTGCCCTCGAGTGCCTCGAGAGGGCGCTTCTCCCCTGTACTTCGTTCCCTTGGACTGTTCACGCACACACTCTGGACTAATTTCTCACATCTGTTGCCACTGATCACCCTCTCACCTGCATCTAGTTTTCACTCACAGCTCCACACACATTTATACCTCACGCTCACTATTACACTTGGTGAAGTCTTGTTTTGCCACGCTGCATGTTTTCCTCGTGTTTCCTTGTTTCTTGTCAGTGTTTTGTTATCTGTTAAAATAAAGCTCTGCGAATGGATCCGACTGCCTCTACTCTTTCACGACAGAAGACTTCACCAAACCAGGATCCAGCAGACTTCCGGAGTCTTGCTTCCGAGGTTCGTTCCCGGGCATCTGTGTTGGTCACACACCAACAACAGCTCGTCAAGTTGACGATTCTCACGGAGGAACTAGTGAGGTCTGTTCATACCCTCACTCAACAGAGCGCGGCCGCTAATGAAGCGCAAGCCCCAGCTACACCTGCGCCTGTCACATCAAGCGTGAGTTCGGCTTCAAGCAAACCAAAATTACCCTTCCCTGTGAAGTTTGATGGCTCACCTGTGGCATGTGAGGGATTTCTTCGGCAGTGCATCTTGTATATGCATCGTCAGCCCCAGTTTTACACCTCGGATTACGACCGTGTTTCCTTCATCTGCTCACTGCTCACTGGAAGGGCTCTGGAGTGGGCAGGCGCGCTCTGGGAACCAGGTCGAATTTCGTTCCCCTCTTATGCCGTTTTTATCGCCCGATTCAGAGAGGCTTTTGAACTCCCCGCAGGAAAGGAGGATCCCGAGGAACTGCTCTGGTCCCTGCGCCGGGGAGGTTCGTATGCGGCGGATTTCTCTCTCTCATTCCGCACGCCACTAAGGACTCTTCTTGTTAAACTGTTTGATCCTCACTTGATAACCGTCAGAGGGGCTTTCAAGTATACCGTTCCTGCCAAACCCACTCATCGTGTTGGATCCCTCGAGTCCGGATTCCACACTGGTCCTGTTGAGTTGGCTAATCCAGAGACAGCGGAGGTTTCGCCAGTAAAACCGGAGTTTGAGCGCGTGCCAGCCGACTCGAGTGAGTCGATTGAACCGAGTGAGCCGATTGAACCGAGTGAGCCGATTGAACCGAGTGAGCCGATTGAACCGAGTGAGCCGATTGAACCGAGTGAGCCGATTGAACCGAGTGAGCCGATTGAACCGAGTGAACCGATTGAACCGAGTGAGCCGATTGAACCGAGTGAGTCCAGTGCATCCTGTGAGTCCAGTGCATCCTGTGAGTCCAGTGCATCCTGTGAGTCCAGTGCATCCTGTGAGTCCAGTGCATCCTGTGAGTCCAGTGCATCCTGTGAGTCCAGAGCATCCTGTGAGTCCAGAGCATCCTGTGAGTCCAGAGCATCCTGTGAGTCCAGAGCATCCTGTGAGTCCAGAGCATCCTGTGAGTCCAGAGCATCCTGTGAGTCCAGAGCATCCTGTGAGTCCAGAGCATCCTGTGAGTCCAGAGCATCCTGTGAGTCCAGAGCATCCTGTGAGTCCAGAGCATCCTGTGAGTCCAGAGCATCCTGTGAGTCCAGAGCATCCTGTGAGTCCAGAGCATCCTGTGAGTCCAGAGCATCCTGTGAGTCCAGAGCATCCTGTGAGTCCAGAGCATCCTGTGAGTCCAGAGCATCCTGTGAGTCCAGAGCATCCTGTGAGTCCAGAGCATCCTGTGAGTCCAGAGCATCCTGTGAGTCCAGAGCATCCTGTGAGTCCAGAGCATCCTGTGAGTCCAGAGCATCCTGTGAGTCCAGAGCATCCTGTGAGTCCAGAGCATCCTGTGAGTCCAGAGCATCCTGTGAGTCCAGAGCATCCTGTGAGTCCAGAGCATCCTGTGAGTCCAGAGCATCCTGTGAGTCCAGAGCATCCTGTGAGTCCAGAGCATCCTGTGAGTCCAGAGCATCCTGTGAGTCCAGAGCATCCTGTGAGTCAAGTGCACCCTGTAATGAGTCAAGCCCAGTGAAGCGCCGTCGCAGAAGGAGAAGGAGGACTCGTTGGGCTCGCCAGGCTCCGGAGGGCGTTCCCAGACGCCTCGCCCTGCCGGCCCCGCCTCTGCGCCTCGCCCTGCCGGCCCCGCCTCTGCGCCTCGCCCTGCCGGCCCCGCCTCTGCGCCTCGCCCTGCCGGCCCCGCCTCTGCGCCTCGCCCTGGCGGTCCCGCCTCTGCGCCTCGCCCTGCCGGCCCCGCCTCTGCGCCTCGCCCTGCCGGCCCCGCCTCTGCGCCTCGCCCTGCCGGTCCCGCCTCTCAAGCTTCGGGAGCCTTTTGATTTCCCCAAGTATTTTTTGGGGGGGGGCAGGAGGTACCCTGTGAGGGCCATGGAGGCGGCGCCTACATGGACGCCGTCACGTCCTGCTCCGCCCTGGCCGCCGTCACATCCTGCTCCGCCCTGGCCGCCATCACATCCTGCTCCGCCCTGGTCACCCACGCTCCATGGCCCAGGCCCGCCTTGCCTGTGTCCTGGTCCCGTTCCCCTGCACGGGCCTGGCCCTCCGTCCCTCCCCCAGGATAGTCTTCGCTCTGCCCCCCGCCTGGATTTTATTTGGAGCGTCTGGTAGCCGCTCCTTAAAGGGGGGGTTATGTGACCATGTTTGGCTGGATTGCCCTCGAGTGCCTCGAGAGGGCGCTTCTCCCCTGTACTTCGTTCCCTTGGACTGTTCACGCACACACTCTGGACTAATTTCTCACATCTGTTGCCACTGATCACCCTCTCACCTGCATCTAGTTTTCACTCACAGCTCCACACACATTTATACCTCACGCTCACTATTACACTTGGTGAAGTCTTGTTTTGCCACGCTGCATGTTTTCCTCGTGTTTCCTTGTTTCTTGTCAGTGTTTTGTTATCTGTTAAAATAAAGCTCTGCGAATGGATCCGACTGCCTCTACTCTTTCACGACAACACCATAATGGCAAAGTTTTTGTTAAGTTGCATTTTTTATTATAAAGAAAGACATCACATTAAATATACCACTAAAAATATGAAAACAGAAAATATCACATTGACATAAGTATCCGGACACTTTGCTATAGAATTCATCTCAGGTGCATTACATTTCTCTAAAACATCTTCTAGGTGTTTCTAAACTTTGACTGGAGTTCATATGTGGCAAATCCAACAATATCTGGATAGACACACACCTGTGGTCTAAAAACTGAAAATACATCAAAGTAAAAACTAAACCATGTGGTCAACGAAACTGCTTGCAGAGCTCAGAGACAGGATTGTGTCGAGACATCTGGGGAAAGATACAAAGAATTCTGCTGCATTAAAGGTTCTTAAGAGCACCGTGGCCCTCATAATTCTTAAATGGAAGAAATTTGGAACAACAAAGATTCTTCCTAAAGCTGGCCGTCTGGCCAAACTGAGCAAACCGGGAAGAAGGGCCTTGGTAAGAGAAACTTGCAGAAAGACAATCATCACTGCAACAGTCCACGGATCTTGGCCTCTCCTCGATGAAGAGGAATGATATAGCCCACTCGCAATTTGCAGGACTCTCAGGCCTTGTCCACAGTAATATGTTTTCATTTGAAAACACATCTTTTTCTCTCCGTTTTGGCCTTCCATCCACACTTGAGATGGCGTTTTTGTCCTGAGAAAACTGAGTTTTTGAAAAAGCGTTCCCAAGTGGATCAATTTGAAAATGCCGTTGTAATGTGAACTGTGAAAACGGAGGTTTTTGAAAACAATGACAATGACGCGTGATGAGTCATGCGGTGCATATTGAATATGTATGTTTATACTAATATCGTGCCTGTTATGTGCTATTCACTTTCACACTGTTGCCAATGATGTTACATTGTGCACTCATATATACTTCATATTGCAGTCCTGCAAAGATGACTGAGAATTTACTCACAATTGACCCTTCGCAGGGAGCTTGATTGAGAGGTGATCTGACCAATCATACTTCGCCATCCACCATTCTGTCTGACAAAGCAGTCAGGATAGTTAGTAGATTAACATGGGAGGATTTGAACTTGAGAAGCGGAGTGTACTGACGCCTTTCCGCGGTTAAAATAACATTCCTCCTTATGTTCATTCATGTTTATTTGATGCTATAAATTAACTAGAAGGAAGAGATGATCGGTTCACGAGCAGCTTTAACTGATGACTACAGTGATCTGTCAGACACAGTAAAGAGCCACAAAACGGTATTTATTGTTTCAATTTCTTTTTAAAAAAGGACCAAATTTGAAAGGTGAGACTTTGTTTAATATGTTTAATATCAAAAGTAACCAAAAAGTAACTGGTCTGTCCTGTCTGCCAGCACGTTGTCAGTCTCCTCTCTGCTCCGCGATGTATTTATCACTGCGTGAGAACATGGTGTGTTGAGAGAGCGGGCGTAGCTTGTCGGACATAGCAACAGTAACTAAGGGGGGCGGGTCTTTGCTGTCCTGCGGCAAAACATGAGAGCAGTCGCGGTGGTGACTGAGTGCGACCTTGACACATCAGTGAATTGTGAGATATTTTGCAAATAAAATGCTCCTGCCAGAAGAATGGCATGAGAACTTTATTATGTTTGTTCCGTCTGTATAATCCAAGTAAGCGTTTATGAGGTTTTATGCATGCGCAGTAAAGTGAATTTAGTGATTTCCAACGTCACCATGATTTTGCCAAGACATATTACTTGATCAACATATTTTGTTGATCCTGGAACAACATTCCTGTCCAAAATGTTAGACCTAACCCTATCCCTACCCCTAAACCTAACACTACCCATAAATAACACTGATGTAGAAGCACATAACGCTGCGGTTGTAAGCCAAAACTTGAAATAAACTCTTAACTTGTCCCTCAAATCTGATTGGTTGATTGGAATGTTGTTCCAGGATCAACAAAGATGTTGATGCAGGAACATGTTGCACTTGGTGAAACCACGTTCACAGTTTTCTGACGTTTCAATGTGGATAAGAAACTTCTGGAAATGCTAGTGTGGGCGGAGAGTCTTTTAAAAGAAAACGGCATTTTCAAATGTGTACGGAATCCGGAATAATGTAGATGAGGCCTCAGACTGTGACAAAAAAGGTTCTCTGTCATGTCTAGGTAACTAGGCACTGCTCTTCACCTCCAAAATATCTGGACTGATCATGAGCAAATGAAAACCAGAGGCCGTATGTATAAAGCCACTCAATGTTTTGTCATAAGTCTGTCAAATTTCTAAGAATGATGTAATTTTACTCTTATTCCTAAGCTTATTACTAAGTGTGATTTATAATGGTTCCTAAGTGTGAAGACTAGGTCTCAGCTCCTAAATGATTTAAGAGTGCTGGTGAGGTATCCTAACCTAGTTAACCAGATGGCAGCAAAGAGGATGAGACACACACTTTCCAACAACCA
Organism: Phoxinus phoxinus; assembly: GCF_949152265.1. Taxonomy (NCBI): domain Eukaryota; kingdom Metazoa; phylum Chordata; class Actinopteri; order Cypriniformes; family Leuciscidae; genus Phoxinus; species Phoxinus phoxinus. Next base: position 6,924,718 of record NC_136888.1, read on the forward strand.
TTTAATGTATTGGAGTTATGTATATTATGTTATGTATATTAAGATATGATGACAGGGAGTTAATTAAACGATACTTGATCGTTAAGGTATTCTTTTTGTAACTGACCTTGTAAGAAATTGAATAACTCCTCCCCCTCTAAAAATCAATTCTCTGACTGTAGTAATGAAAAGTAATAATGGCATTTTTGGCAACTGGAAAAATGCAGCAGTGGACCGGTGGCGACTTGGGCCCATCAGTCCACAGTAAGCGGGGTCTTATAGCACTATTGTTCACTGGTTCTCTCTTGTTTTGCGTTTGTTCTTTGCACAATTTGGTATGTTTCAGTGTGTCTTCACAAATAAAACAATTGACTCAAAGCACAACTACGCAATATGTTTACAAAATCTTTAATACATTTGCATTTATAGTGAATTTTGATCTTTCATATGTTTCATAGGCTGCTCAACACTTTTGGCCACTACTATATGGCAGTTCATTGACTTCCCAACTGATCTACTAACCATGCGGCAAAAGCAAGCCACTTTTATGAGAATTGCAGTTGTTGGAGCCGCTGATGTTTCTCATGTTTGCATCATCACTCCAACTGTAAATGAGGAGACATATATCAATAGAAAATGATTCCGTAGAACTTTTTAATTTTGAATTTATTTGAATTGTTAAAGTAAATGTAAGTATTGAAATAAATGTTTCAGTGTCTTAATTGTGTGATTTTATTATAATTACATTAAATGATTGGTGTCGTGCTGCAGTGACCTCACCCTTGCGGGCTCACTATTTCCTGATTCAGAGGTTGAGGGCCATAGACATCATATAGATAGACGCCCTATCGACCGCTACTGCCTATTAGCGCGGTCGAGCCGTGGGGCCGCCATCTTAGACCGGTCACCCGCTCCACTCAGTGTAATCTGTATGGCAGGTGCAATGAGCTGTCAGCGCATTTAATTAATCATATCTCACTGAATACCGAACTGATTTTCACGCGGGGTTTTTTTCTGCAAATGTCATTCATGTAGCTATGATACAGGACACATGGTTCGGCATATTTTAATATTCATAGTAGGCTTAACAGTAATATAATATTCTGATATCAGATATAAAGTGACCAGACGTCCAAAATCAAAATATGTGATGTAGGATATAAGGTATTTTATAAATCACACACTATAAATATGATAAAGAAGCAGAAACAGATAGTTTCAGTAAAGTAAGATATTTTAATAAGTTGAAGAAACAATAATGATGTGACACACACACACACACACACACTTACTCTCTCTCTCACACTCACACACACTCGATTTGCGCATCGCCGTCATGTGTGTATTAAAGTTAACGTTACACAGGTAAGTTAAAGTTATTAACTTACATAGATTGCTTCCTGATATCACGTGCGCAAACACAAATAACCTATATTTATATATGCTTATACTACAGGGCCGTTGAATGCTTGTATCTGATTACCGAGAAGCTCTTGTAATTATTACTTTACCCAACCTCTCCATGTCGAGTGATGCAGTAAACATAGCCTAGCTAACGTTAGCTGGCTACGATTTCAGTACAGTAATATCAAAGATCCTTGCTCCTTCTCAATTATCTGGTAATATTCTATTCACAAAATACAACCAAAAGTACGGTAATGTTAAAAATTACATGTGAAAAGTAATCCCGGGCCCTATATTGCGATGGTCCGCCGATTAGAACAGGAAAATGCTCCACAGTGCTCTGGAATCTAACTGCTGCTAAGCAACGAAACTAGGAGTACGACCGGTTTAAGATGGCGGCCGTATTTCTCGGTGCCCAGCGGCCAATAGGGCATCTAGTCTCTATATAATATCTATGTTGAGGGCGGCCATTTTGGGTTGACATTATTGTAGTCCTTAGTTTGCAGCACTTAAGTGACACTTCAGTCAGCACTTAAGAATCAGTCTTAGACTTTTACTGAAAGTTGCTTTTAGCTTCTTTATAAAAGTCTCCTACTAGAAAAGTCCTAATTTTTACTAAGAATTTTTTTGACACTAGCTTAAAACTATTTTTAAGAGCATTTCTGAGAAGTTGTATACATACGGGCCCTGGTTCAGAGCGCTCAGGACTTCAGACTGGGCTGAAGGTTTACCTTCCAACAGCCAAGACAATGCAAGAGTGGTTTAGAGACAAACTTGAGAGGCTCAGCCAGAGCCTTGGATTTAAACTCAGTGAACATCTCTGAATATCTCCACCAACAGTCCCCATCCCATCTGACAGAGCTTGAGAAGATCTGCAGAGAAAATTATCTGAAAATCCCCAAATCCAGATGTGAAAAGCATCACAAATCTGGTGTGGATTTTTTTAAAGCATTTTTTTTGGATGCTATAGATATAGTATGAATACTTTCTGAATGCACTGTCGCACTAAATTGTAAAGTATGTGCAGTGTACAGTGTATTACCCAAAAAAGTACTGAGTAATATAAGGTAAATACTTGGACTAAAATGGGTAAAAGTTAGGTTTAGGGATCAGGTTCAGGGTTAATACCTAGTTATTAGCAGTTATTGTTATGACTTTAGTAAATACATAGTATCATGCCGAACAGGACTGTAAAATAAAGTGCTATCAAGGGCCCTGACTGAGACTGACACTAATGATCACCGAATGTGTCTGCTTTGGTCTCTTTCCAGGCCTCTTTCCCCATTTCTCTGGCTCCCCATATTGCGGCTGATGAGTACAATCCGGTAATTCTTGTGAACCTATTGTACATTCATATTTTTGTCTGCATTGTGATAGTATCAGAAATCATGATTACAAGACAGGGTGTGGTCATTATAATATTAACATATTTCATATGCATTTGTCTTCAGGTGTCTCTCAGACAGAAGTCAAAAAAGAAGAATTGTGGAGGTATGTGTTGCACTACACAAACAACTTGTCATTAAAATATTTTTTTTGTTTTTTTTCCTGTATCATCATTTCTGTTTTATTGTGGCATTTAAACATTTGTTCTAATAGGCAGTCTAAGAATGAGCAGAAGGAGAGTTTCAGTAAAAGATCTGGACCCAGTGGACTATCAGGGCTGGCTCTATAGGAAAAAAGAGGGGAAGGGATTTCTGGGAATTAAGTGGAAAAAGTATTGGTTTGTGCTAAAGAAAACCTCTCTCTTCTGGTACACAAATCAAGTGGTGAGTATCTGAATGCCATTTATGTGCCTACATCTTATCATGCTATTGTTTTTTTTTTCTAGTAATTGAATATTATTTATAAAGGTCAGCACAACATATTTTCTTAGATATTTTAGCAATATTTTGAAAATATGATTTAAATTTAATCTTTTTTTTCTTTGCCTTGATAATAATGAATATATATATATATTGCACAAAAAAAATTGTTTTGTGTTTTTTCCCAGGCTGAAAAAGCAGAAGGCTTCATAAATTTGACTGATTTTGTAATTGACATAGCAATGGAATGTAAGAAAAAATAGTAAGTGGCATTCTGTTAATTTTCTCTTTAATTGCTTAAATTATTTGTTTTCCAAATGAAAGGGCCTTCAGTTAGAATATAACATGGTTCTTTCCTCTACTGTTTTTTTTTTTTTCATGATGATTATAAAATATCTTTCAATTGAACAACCCTTCACACTTTTTTGTGTTTCTCACAGTGCGATCAAAGCTTGCCATCCCAAAGTCAGGATGTTTTACTTTGCAGCTGACAGCAATGAGGACATGAACTTGTAAGCCCATTGACACATCAGTTTTAAAAAAAACATATTCTTTTTAGTAACATCCATGGTTGTATTTACAGTAGTTACAGTAATGTTTTGTATAAACTACTAATATAGATAGTTAAGTCATGTCAAGTCATTAGGCCCGGATGGCACCCATAAGCATCCCTGGTACCCCATACTCCCTTACGCCCCCCACAAAACACCCTGGGGAACATGGTCGTAAGCCTTCTCCAAGTCCAAAAAACACATTTAGTGTCAATAAGCAAACTTCCATGCCCCCTCCAGGATCCTTGCCAGGATAAAATGCTGATCCACAGTTCCATGTTCAGGATTGAATCCGCATTGTTCCTCCTCCAGATCAGGTTTGAAGATTGAACGGATTCTCCTTTCTAGTATTCTGCGTGCAACCAGGCTTTCCCAGGTTGGCTGAGAAGTGGGAAAACACACCCTCCAGTCTCCTCTTTTTAATATGGGAACCACCACACCTGTCTTCCAATCTCCAGGTGCTATCCTGACCACATCCAGGGACTTTTCTTCAGTTTCTTCAGCATATTGAATCTCGGCGACCCTAGGCCCCTTGCCACTTCTGAACGTTTTAACTACCTCAGTGACTTCCAACAGAAAATGCGTGATGACTCTCCCAATTCCTCCAACCTTGCCTATTCTTTTGAGGTATTATCCTCAGGGTTCAGAAGTTCCTCAAAGGTTTCCTTCACCCTCCCGATTATATCACCAGGTGAGGTTAGCAAATTCCCTACCCGACTTACAACTGCCAGCATCAGACAATGCTTCCCTCAACTAAGCCATTTGCTACAAACTCTTTGAGGCCGAACAAAAGTCCTTCTGCATGGATTCTCATTGGGTTGCTCTCAGATTAACAACCTTTCAGCCAGTTTTGAACAGAACCCACTCAGACTCTGTGTCTCCAGCCTTCCTCGGGATGAAGGAATAACATAACGTAAACAGAACACAGTCAGAGTCTTTCCCGCATGTCCCCCATGGCGCAGAGTCAGGCAATTTTTTTCTCACCCTGGGTGACTCTATAATCCAAACTCTATCCAGGAGTTTGGCTCCAGCGCCCGAGCTGTATGTAGGTGAGGCCAACTATATCTAGCTGGAGCCACAGTATCCTGTGTGTGTGGGACCCTCTCAGCTTCTCCTTGCAGGTGGTGAGCCCAAAAGAAAAAGGCCCCACCTTATTATTTCGGTCTAAGCCTTACTGGACCAGAGCCTGGCCATCAGGTGCTCACCTGTGAGCTCCTCTCCCAGATCTGGCTCCAGGAGAGGGCCCTGGTGTCCTTCTACCGGTCATGGTCTTTCATTCTTTTATCAAATCACTTTCAAATCACATATCAATGTTTCTATAGGGGACATATTGAATCACTCTTTGTCAATAAGCTCTCTCACTTGGGACCAATTTGCCAAGGGAGACCCTACCAGGAGCTGAAGCTACTCTCATTCATTTAGCGTGTTTGGGTTTGCTGACATTGAGCTGGCTGACCTGTCTTTGTTTTTTGTTTACATGTGTGACATGTGGTTAAAGTTAAAGGAAGATGAATGAGGTTAAAACTGAAGGAAACTTGAATGAAAGTATAAAAATAATTGTGTTAAGCCCCTTTCACACAGAGATTCCGGAAAATACACGGATAAAGTGACCCGGGATTTGACCCGGGTTCGTTTGAAAATGGTTCATTCACACTGCCAGTGATTTGCCGGAATCAGAGAGCGCGTTTCACACACAACCCGGGTATGTCCCGGATAGACGCGTGACGTTATGATGTGACGTATAAGGTACGCGTCGAAAAGACGACGATCATTTTTTTTCGGATTCGGTCGTACACTAACGCATCACGTACCGTTCCACAAAGCTGGCGAACGATCTCAGCTTCGGCGCGGATTGCAAGGAGCTCTCGGGTCTCTGCTTCAGTCCAGTTTGCAGACATCTTTTCGTTCTTTCTTGTATCGATGACGAACACAAACTTTCTTCTAACAGAGTAACAGAGTCGCACGATAACTACGTCATTGCGAAGGCTCGTGCATCATCACTACGACACACCCCTTACGGCATTTGTCCTGGCTTTTGTTCACACAGCGCGCGTTCCGGGTCTGAACACGGCAATGTTACTAGGTCCCCAACCCGGCATCGATCCCGGCATTAAACCCGGGTCGTGTTTGCGTTCACACAGAAGGCGTTCCGGCAATTTGCCGGCAATTTGCCGGGTTCAAAGTGCTGTGTGAATGGGGCTTTAGACAGTTTTAATTAATCACTTGTATAAACATTCATTTTGACAGTCCTGTGTGTCATTGTTGGTAACTTGTTATGTTTTGTTATTTCAGATGGTTAAATAAACTTGGTCTGGCATCTATCCAGTATGATCCCACAGAGGGCCATACAGCTGGTAAGTGGCAAGTCTACTAGTGTTACAAGCATTCCTTAGAATGTTTTGGCATCTTTGTTTTTCTACTGCACAGAACGCTACAGTGAGGCCAGTGATCACGAGGAGTCCACTAACACACCTCCTCCACCCTACTCTGAGCACCACACCCACGCTGTAGAAATTGTGAATAGTCCATCAGCTGCTGCACACCAGGTAAGTTCACAGTTGCATAATATATGTGTCCTTGACCTCCTGCCAAAGATTAATACATTATCTACAAACTTCAAGTTTCACTGTTTTCACATTGTCTGCATTCACACAGCTGAAGAATATGGTTGACAGTAGTTTTAAGGTGTTAAATTAACACTGAATTTACACCTTGATTGGACTTGTTCAATAAATAACGCCATGTCACTTGTGTAATAAAATTTGCCATCTTTAATATTTACTTTAGTCACCATCACTGTGGTTAAAGGTATAATTCAATGATATGAGAATAGAAAAGGGGCATTATACAACAAAGCTATTATGATACAGAACAGGTGTGTTCAATCCTGCTCCGAGAAGGACACTATCCAGCAGATTTCAGCATGAACATACATCGCTAGACAGGTACTAAACATAATCTAGCTAACGTTTATTAATAATTTGTGGATTGAATGTTGCAGGTATATGTAACATCCAAAGTATCTATCATAATGTACTTTAAAAAACATTTTAAAAAATAATGTCAGTAATGCTGTTGTTCATAAATACCAGTTGAGATGTACAACAAGGATTTTGTCATGTCACCGGAAATAGTGATCAGTGTCCCAACGTGTGGTGAGCCAGGGTCCTTACCAGTTCCCAAATTCGTGTACATGACATACTGATTCACAAGCTAGGGAGCTGATTGAGACAAACATATGGCGCTTCTCATTTCTAATTTGTGCACCCTTGTTTCCTTACCTCGCATCTCAGCTACACCCCCCTTAGGGTGCTAGGAAGGATGCAAGGAAAGAAAATGAGGACAAATTGAAGGAAAGGTTATGGGTGCTTTTCATTTCTTATTTGTGCATCCTCATTTCCTTCCCTCGCTTCCTTTCCTCGTGTCTCAGGCAGGGCCGGATTAACCATTAGGGCAACTGGGCAATTGCCCAGGGGCCCAGGACATCTAAGGGGCCCTGGGCACCGTCAAATATTATGTCAAATATTATAATTAAAATGTCTCCACGATCTGCTTTTGAAGAAATATCGTAGGATCGTGCGTTCTATCAGTTTGTAGTTCTGGCGCCTCCGTCTCAACATACTGTACAGCGCGACGTATATTCACATGAAATGCAGAGGAACGGGACACTGTAGTTCATACAAATTAATTATTTGCATGTGCTTTAAAGCCTTGCCGGTTAAACATGTCATTCGCTGCTGATGCGCTGTTCTAACGAGTGCTTTTCTGAGCGCAATGACGTTAACTTACACCCGCCGACGCGCACATGCACTAAACGCCTGTCTAACAGCGCAGCGGCTGTTACTGGACTAAGTTATCTTTCGAGTCTTATTGCTCTAATACTGTCAAATACACTCAAGGTTTACATAAACAAAGTTGGTTATGTCTAAAGTGAAAGAACAGTAGAAAAAAAAAAGAAAAAAAATCTGCTTGTCAAATGCGTGTATATTAGACTCGTCGCGGGCAGGTCTTAAAGAGACAGTAGCCCTAATAGTAAACATGCTGCCGCTTGTCCTTAAAGGGATAGTTACCCAAAAATAAAAATGATGTCGTTATTTACTCACTCACTCTAATGTTGTTCCATACATGTATTAATTTCTTTCTTGTGCTGAACACAAAAGTCTGGCTAACCAACGCTATCTCGGTTGCTGGTCCCCATTGACCATAGTAGGAAAAAAACTATTATGGTCTCTGGGGTACATCAACTGTTTGGTTACCCACATTCTTCCAAATAACTTTTATTTTCAACAGAAGAGGGAGACTTATTTGGGTTTGAAGCGGCTTGAGAGAGTAAATGATGACAATTAAAAATTTATTCATTGTGCCCAGGGGCCTCTGAACTCTTAATCCGGCCCTGGTCTCAGGGTGCGAGGGAAGAATAGACCTGTATTTCCTACACCTGTATTCCTGACTCCTCGGGAAGCTTCCTTGCTCCTCATTCCTCACTTCCTCGTGGTCCAATTAGAGAATAGAGATGTACTTCAAGATGGCTGAGTTGAATCGGTTTCTGGGTCACAGTCTGGAAGACGTAGGAGTGAGGAAACGAGGAAGCATTAAGGCTGATTTATACTTCAGCGGCGGACCTACGCCGTAGCCTCTACACTGTAGGCTACGCGTTGGTTTTCATTTATACTTCTGCGTTGTTGTCCGCGTTCATGTGCAATTACACATGCAGAGGGAGGATGTTAAACCCCAGTGAAGGGTCAAGCAGACCAATCACAGAGCTTGCAGTCCGCATAGAATTGACGCGTTGTTACATTTTTGGAGAGGTCCATGTCAGGGTACGCCATAGCTACGGAGTAAGTTCGACGCAGAAGTATAAATTGGGCTTTAATTTGAGTATTGAGAAGCAACCACAGAGCTTAGCTATAGCCCTAATTAAACACACCTGAAATCCTTAGGATCTTTAGTGTCACCAAAATCTTCCAGGCAGGTGTGTTGGAGCTAAACTCTGCTGTAAAGTTGCCCTCCAGTAGCAGGACTGAACACCCTTGATATAAAAGAACTACGTTTCAAGACATTTGCACCATAGATATATTATAATAGAGAATTACATTGCCCCTCACTCTGAGGTATCTTTCCCATTTAGGAAAGCCTTCCTCCTCCATATTCCTCCCCTGTTCCTAGTGAAACCACTGGAACCCTATCCTCCCCCGTCAGTACGATGACCTCCCACAGCTCTGCCTCCTCTCTGGCTAAGCATAGACGGTCTTGGTTAGACCTTGTCTCACAGGCAACACCTACTGCTGGGGAAACCGTGATCTGCTCTGCTGTGGTCCATGCAATGAACCCCACAATAAAGGAAACCTCACAATGCAGTGAAATCACTGCTACGTCTCAAGGCCCCGTTGAATGCTCATCAAGACCCACAACACCTATGGCCATATCCACAGAGCCAGAGGAACCAGAACCGCCGCTGACCTCAAATGACACCAGACCTGAAAGTAAGCAAGTTGGGGAACAAATTAAACATCATAAACAGATTGGAAATGACATTGTTCAGCCAGTGACATGACTACTGATCAATTTGGAGGATATTAGAAATGTTTGTTATTATCTAAAAAAAAACCTTTCATGGAAGTCTGATAGCTTAGGTTTAAACATAACTCTTGCTATAAAAGTTATAATTGTTTTAATAGCTCTAGACGGACAGGAAGGAACTGATGATGAGATGGAAAGATTGTACTTGCATTTGAAAAGAGCAAGCCTGTCTCCAACGGGCGAGCGGAAACCATCATCAAAATGGGAATTACGAACCTCCTTTATAAAGCGTTGCAAAAACCAGATGCTCAATGAGAAGATACATCTCATCAGAACCCTCAACAGCACTCTAAAGGTTAGACGTTCAGATAAACCTTTTCTAACGTATGAAAAAGTTTCTTCCTCAAATCTTACAATTTTGTCTGTAAGTATTAAGGCCTATTTACATCAACTGTGAAATAAGTTAGGGGGGGAAATAGTACCAAGCGTGTGTACTAAGCATGGGGTCGCACATTATATTTTGTGATTTAATTACCTTGACCTGATCTGTACAGCAGTATTATCATCCATCTAACAATACATATTCCAAGACAACAAACTCCAACAAACACAGTTGTTGGATGAATGGGTTAAACCAGTACGAAGTAGGCCTACTTTCCAGAAGCAGCTAAAACTGATTTTAACATTGATACTATTATTAATAATTGAGCAACAATAATAATTGAGCACCAATTTAAGATATTAGAATGATTTCTGAAGGATCATGTGACACTGATACTGGAGTAATGATGCAGAAAATTCAGCTATGATCACAGGAATAAATTACATTTTAAAATAAATTAAAGTCCACCTGTGGTGAAAATCAAGCTTTTAATGCTGTTTATGTCTATATTGTGTAATATGCTTTAAGACAAGCTGAGCATTTTATCCTTTAAACTGCAGTGAACCAAGGAGAGTTAAGAAACTCTCCTACCGTCACAAACTGGTAACCAACCAACCAATGTGTGGAGTGGGGCTTTTCCTATCATTATTTTTAAGGATGTTGATTTTTAGAAGGTAGCCTACTTACAGGCTTTGTGTAACATTAGCAATACTGCAATTAGCAATTAGCTGTTTGATAACGTATTCAAGCCAAATGCTAATCATATTAACGTTATGTGTCGACTTTTATTAAAATTCTGAATGGATTATAGCCTATAAAGCACACAAAAACAGCTCCTTTTATAACAGGGGTGTCCAAACTAGGGCCACTGTCCTGCAGAGTTGGGCTCCAACTTGCCTCAACACACCAGCCTGGAAGTTCCTAGTATGCCTAGTAAGACCTTGATTAGCTGGGTCAGGTGTGTTTATTTGGGGTTGGAGCTGAACTCTGCTGGACAACGGCCCTCCAGGAGCAGGATTGGACACCCCTGCTTTATAATCACTACAAAGCTGTCACTCATCTTAGTTTGTGATCTTACAAAGTTCAGTTATAATCAATGAAGTTGTCGCACAATGAATCTCTTATTTACATCGTGTCTACACTTAATGTTAGGATTCGCGAGCATGCAGAACTCGGCACTGAACAAAAACTCCAGCGTTGGATTCTGACTAAATTAAACACCCCTGATTGGTCACTGTGTTCAACAAACATGTCTGTGATTGGTTACATTGCTCACTGTTGCAAAAACACATACTGTAAATAGAGACATTTGATGTTCTCCAGAGTGGAAACACAAATATACACTGGAGCGTTTACCAAATCTGTTTCGTCAATATGATATTGTTATAGTCTCAACTGAGGGTGCTCTTGCTTTCATTTGATGGTGCTTAGCCTCGACACCCCTGTAGAACAACGCCTGCCTGTATAATTCGCTCTGAATCAGTTTCTGGTTCAAACATATTTGGCTGAATGAAACCAATATTTCCACTTGCCGAGTGGATCAGGTAGTCCAAGTTGGTGTGATAGAGTGGAGGCGGGGACTAATTTGCATTTTCATATTCATATTCCGTGTATACTAAATGAAGTGAGGGTGTAGAGTTACATTCAAGCCATTGTAAGGCATGCAGAAATTATTTTCTCAGGAAAAAAACATTTAAATGTGTCATTTTGATTATCAAAGATCAGTTTTAAGGGATCAAAGTATTGACTACAGGGGACTACAGACTACATTTAAATTGTAATAATATTTCACAATATTACTGTATTTTTATTAAATAAAATGCAACTTTGGTCAGAATAAGAGACTTTAAAAAAATCGTCATTATTCCAGACTTTTAACCGGGAGTGAATATAAATGGAAAAATATGAGGTTATGCATATTACATAATACAAAATACAACATGATGTATCAGCTAATTACAAAAATATTATAAAAAGAAAACATTGAAATTTGTAATTAAGTCTGTAAAGTGTAGGGAAAGTTGTTCTTTAGACTAATTAATGCAGATTTAGTCCGAATGTAGTGTTCAAAATTCAGTGTTTGCATTTATTATGCACCATGATGTAATTGAGAAATATGTTTGAGCATGGGACAAATATAAGAGCACTGTTGCAGGAGTGTGTCTGCCTTTATGTTTATGTAGTGATTATTTGCACATATAGTGATTATATTCATGCATGTTTATTATGCACATATATTATTAGAGGACTCTAAAAAGGTATGCCTGTAGTAAAAAGGGATAATAAACTGCAACTATTTGTATACGTCGGTTTCAGGCTTGTGCTAAAAAAAGGTTGTATGCAAAAACAGCAGCTCCATCTTCAGGACCAGTAGAGATTATTGCTGGTTCTTTCATTTCTTTTCCAATTAAACTTGATCTGAATAGGTTTTAGGTTTTATTTAAAAATGTATGCTTGGTGTGAATAGGCCTTTAGAGTGAAAAAAGTTCAGCTGCACACACATATCTTTGCTGTTTACGGAGCCGTCTTATGTGTTCGTTTCTACAGTTTTTAATGATGGTAGAAAATTAATCAGATATCATTTGAAATTTGAGGTTACTGACACTTGGCAGAACTATGTCAATTCCAAAATCTACCAGCAGAGTTGGATGGATAAAGCATATTTTAGTCTTTTTTTAGTACATATTTTGTAAAAATGAAATTAATATTAATTTAATTTCACCAATGTTGTGTTCATCCAATTTGCTATTAGGCTAATAGACTGTGTTATATCATAAGTTATTTTTAACCAAAAAATTTTTTTTTGTTTTTTGATTTAGGCTAAAGAAGCAGATCTACTGACTTTGGAGCAGGTACTGGCTGACTCCGCTCTCACTGCAAGTAAATTCAGGGAGTGGAAAGAGACCAACACTCTTCTGCTGCAGGACCGAGGACCTTATCTTAAAGCACCCCCTACAGACTGAACCCCTGAACACCCCTAGTGCCTCAGCTGTGCCTCCCTCAACATAACCGTCTATACACACTGAAGAGTAAACACCAGAACACAAACACTGCACAAATTGAATACATTTTCATAACTAGATGTAAGATTTATAACCCTCTAGAGAATATTTGATCTAAGACTACCATTTCTTTCCTTTTTCTATTCATTTTTTACTGATGTCAAATCAGTCTGTTACAAATGTAAAGTTGTTGTAAAATCCTTGTTGTTTCTAAACCTTTTCCAAACCTGTGATGTCTCACTGATGTTAAGATACATTCTTTTAAATAATTTTAGATGTCATGGAAAACCAAACATGTTCAGTCAAAAAGTGATTTTTATTGCTGATATTTTTAGTCTGCGTTCAGTGCAAACAAGGAGTTAACCGGGTAGTAATTTAAAGTGCTGATCACGTGCAGTCTGTATAGTTTGTCTTTTTTTTCTAATTATTGTAAATACATCTGTTTAGATATATTTATTGAATAAAAATATGATGTCAAAGTTTTAGTAAGCAGCTTCATATTTCTATATTACAAATATCTGGGTGTGGTTCATAGCATAAATAATCTTATCAGGCATCCACATTATTGTGTTATTGTCACGACTGTTGAATAACCAAATCTCGTGTTTTTTTAAAGTAATTTAAAATATGTATTTCTGTAAATGAAAAGTTGTTTGGTAATCCACAGCTTATTCAGAACAAAGTGTGTACATTTTCACATTTTTGTTTTTTTGTGCTTTTCTCAATGCATATCGTTTCAAAGTAGCTTTACAGATAAATGTATGTTTCTATATTACAATTTAGAGTAATCTATCAATTCAATTCAAATTTATTTGTATAGTGCTTTTCACAATATCATTTCAAAGCAGCTTTACAGAAAATGCATGTGTCCACATTACAATTTAGAGTGATCTGTTATCAGAGGTGACTGTGTCCAAGTTATGTATTTCAGAAATGTACATATACAAATCACGCAGTTACAATATATTAATTTAAGGCAGAACCAATGAGCTCATTTAAATAATATATGAATACATGTTTGTTAGCAAATGGTTAGGATATAGACAGATGTAGCATTGGGGCATGATGATTCAGAGTTTGCGTCATCTGAAGTCTTCGCAGGAGTTGGAGTCGTCTCTTCACAGGTGTAGGGCATCTGAAGTCTTCGCAGGAGTTGGAGTCGTCTCTTCACAGGTGTTGGGCATCTGAAGTCTTCGCAGGAGTTGGAGTCGTCTCTTCACAGGTGTTGGGCATCTGAAGTCTTCGCAGGAGTTGGAGTCGTCTCTTCACAGGTGTTGGGCATCTGAAGTCTTCGCAGGAGTTGGAGTCGTCTCTTCACAGGTGTAGGGCATCTGAAGTCTTCGCATGAGTTGGAGTCGTCTCTTCACAGGTGTTGGGCATCTGAAGTCTTCGCAGGAGTTGGAGTCGTCTCTTCACAGGTGTTGGGCATCTGAAGTCTTTGCAGGAGTTGGAGTCATCTCTTCACAGGTGTCGGGCATCTGAAGTCTTCGCATGAGTTGGAGTCGTCTCTTCACAGGTGTTGGGCATCTGAAGTCTTCGCAGGAGTTGTAGTCGTCTCTTCACAGGTGTTGGGCATCTGAAGTCCTCGCATGAGTTGGAGTCATCTTTTCACAGGTGTAGGGCATCTGAAGTCTTCGCATCAGTTGGAGTCGTCTCTTCACAGGTGTTGGGCATCTGAAGTCCTCGCATGAGTTGGAGTCATCTCTTCACAGGTGTTGGGCATCTGAAGTCTTCGCTTGAGTTGGAGTCGTCTCTTCACAGGTGTTGGGCATCTGAAGTCTTCGCAGGAGTTGGAGTCGTCTCTTCACAGGTGTAGGGCATCTGAAGTCTTCGCATGAGTTGGAGTCGTCTCTTCACAGGTGTAGGGCATCTGAAGTCTTCGCAGGAGTTGGAGTCGTCTCTTCACAGGTATTGGGCATCTGAAGTCTTCGCTTGAGTTGGAGTCGTCTCTTCACAGGTGTTGGCCATCTGAAGTCTTCGCAGGAGTTGGAGTCATCTCTTCACAGGTGTTGGGCATCTGAAGTCTTTGCAGGAGTTGTAGTCGTCTCTTCACAGGTGTTGGGCATCTGAAGTCTTCGCTTGAGTTGGAGTCGTCTCTTCACAGGTGTTGGGCATCTGAAGTCTTCACAGGAGTTGGAGTCGTCTCTTCACAGGTGTCGGGCATCTGAAGTCTTCGCATGAGTTGGAGTCGTCTCTTCACAGGTGTTGGGCATCTGAAGTCCTCGCATGAGTTGGAGTCATCTCTTCACAGGTGTAGGGCATCTGAAGTCTTCGCAGGAGTTGGAGTCGTCTCGTCACAGGTGTTGGGCATCTGAAGTCTTCGCAGGAGTTGGAGTCGTCTCTTCACAGGTGTTGGGCATCTGAAGTCTTCGCAGGAGTTGGAGTCGTCTCTTCACAGGTGTAGGGCATCTGAAGTCTTCGCATGAGTTGGAGTCGTCTCTTCACAGGTGTAGGGCATCTGAAGTCTTCGCAGGAGTTGGAGTCGTCTCTTCACAGGTATTGGGCATCTGAAGTCTTCGCTTGAGTTGGAGTCGTCTCTTCACAGGTGTTGGCCATCTGAAGTCTTCGCAGGAGTTGGAGTCATCTCTTCACAGGTGTTGGGCATCTGAAGTCTTTGCAGGAGTTGTAGTCGTCTCTTCACAGGTGTTGGGCATCTGAAGTCTTCGCTTGAGTTGGAGTCGTCTCTTCACAGGTGTTGGGCATCTGAAGTCTTCACAGGAGTTGGAGTCGTCTCTTCACAGGTGTCGGGCATCTGAAGTCTTCGCATGAGTTGGAGTCGTCTCTTCACAGGTGTTGGGCATCTGAAGTCCTCGCATGAGTTGGAGTCATCTCTTCACAGGTGTAGGGCATCTGAAGTCTTCGCATGAGTTGGAGTCGTCTCTTCACAGGAGTTGGGCATCTGAAGTCTTCGCATGAGTTGGAGTCGTCTCTTCACAGGTGTAGGGCATCTGAAGTCTTCGCATGAGTTGGAGTCGTCTCTTCACAGGTGTTGGGCATCTGAAGTCCTCGCATGAGTTGGAGTCATCTCTTCACAGGTGTAGGGCATCTGAAGTCTTCGCAGGAGTTGGAGTCGTCTCGTCACAGGTGTTGGGCATCTGAAGTCTTCGCAGGAGTTGGAGTCGTCTCTTCACAGGTGTTGGGCATCTGAAGTCTTTGCAGGAGTTGGAGTCGTCTCTTCACAGGTGTTGGGCATCTGAAGTCCTCGCAGGAGTTGGAGTCGTCTCTTCACAGGTGTTGGTCATCTGAAGTCCTCGCAGGAGTTGGAGTCGTCTCTTCACAGGTGTTGGGCATCTGAAGTCTTCGCAGGAGTTGTAGTCGTCTCTTCACAGGTGTTGGGCATCTGAAGTCTTCGCAGGAGTTTGAGTCGTCTCTTCACAGGAGTTGGGCATCTGAAGTCTTCGCAGAAGTTGGAGTCGTCTCTTCACAGGTGTTGGGCATCTGAAGTCTTCGCAGGAGTTGGAGTCGTCTCTTCACAGGTGTTGGGCATCTGAAGTCTTCGCAGGAGTTGGAGTCGTCTCTTCACAGGTGTTGGGCATCTGAAGTCTTCGCAGGAGTTGGAGTCATCTCTTCACAGGTGTTGGGCATCTGAAGTCTTCGCAGGAGTTGGAGTCGTCTCTTCACAGGTGTTGGGCATCTGAAGTCTTCGCAGGAGTTGGAGTCGTCTCTTCACAGGTGTAGGGCATCTGAAGTCTTCGCAGGAGTTGGAGTCGTCTCTTCACAGGTGTTGGGTATCTGAAGTCTTCGCAGGAGTTGGAGTCATCTCTTCACAGGTGTTGGGTATCTGAAGTCTTCGCAGGAGTTGGAGTCGTCTCTTCACAGGTGTTGGGCATCTGAAGTCTTCGCAGGAGTTGGAGTCGTCTCTTCACAGGTGTCGGGCATCTGAAGTCTTCGCAGGAGTTGGAGTCGTCTCTTCACAGGTGTTGGGCATCTGAAGTCTTCGCAGGAGTTGGAGTCGTCTCTTCACAGGAGTTGGGCATCTGAAGTCTTTGCAGGAGTTGTATTCGTCTCTTCACAGGAGTTGGGCATCTGAAGTCTTCGCAGGAGTTGGAGTCGTCTCTTCACAGGTGTCGGGCATCTGAAGTCTTCGCAGGAGTTGGAGTCATCTCTTCACAGGTGTTGGGCATCTGAAGTCTTCGCAGGAGTTGGAGTCGTCTCTTCACAGGTGTAGGGCATCTGAAGTCTTCGCAGGAGTTGGAGTCGTCTCTTCACAGGTGTAGGGCATCTGAAGTCTTCGCAGGAGTTGGAGTCGTCTCTTCACAGGTGTTGGGTATCTGAAGTCTTCGCAGGAGTTGGAGTCATCTCTTCACAGGTGTTGGGTATCTGAAGTCTTCGCAGGAGTTGGAGTCGTCTCTTCACAGGTGTTGGGCATCTGAAGTCTTCGCAGGAGTTGGAGTCGTCTCTTCACAGGTGTCGGGCATCTGAAGTCTTCGCAGGAGTTGGAGTCGTCTCTTCACAGGTGTTGGCCATCTGAAGTCTTCGCAGGAGTTGGAGTCGTCTCTTCACAGGAGTTGGGCATCTGAAGTCTTTGCAGGAGTTGTATTCGTCTCTTCACAGGAGTTGGGCATCTGAAGTCTTCGCAGGAGTTGGAGTCGTCTCTTCACAGGTGTCGGGCATCTGAAGTCTTCGCAGGAGTTGGAGTCGTCTCTTCACAGGAGTTGGGCATCTGAAGTCTTCATGAGAGACTGGAGCTTATGTACTCTCTAGTTACCTCAGTATGAGCATAATGGACAAAATAACTAGCATAGCTGCTTTTCATAACATTAAGCAAAGATAATCATGTGCATTTAATCTGATATGACTGGAGTACAAGGTTATGAGATGCATGATGTCAATGCTTGGCTAAAGAGTCTTTACCTAGAGTCTTTGGCTAAAGAGTCTTTAAAGAGATTTAGACTGAGAGAGTGAGTCTAAGCCCCAAACATTATCAGGAAGGCTACAGAGTTAATGAGCCAAATGCGAAAAACGCTCTCCCTCCTTTAGTGGACTGAGATATAGGTACTACCAGAAGCCCTGAGTTTTGTGATCCTTAAGAGCATGATGGGAGTGTAGGGCGATAGAAGTTAGGCTAAATACAGGAGCTGAATCATGTAGGGCCTTATTATAGGTCAGTAGGTAAAAATACTTTGTAATTGATACGGAACTTAAGATTTTGAGAAAGTGAGTGATGGTTTCAAGAAATATGTTTTAGCAAATCAGAAAAACTGTAATGTGACAGAAAATGTGTCATTTACTGATAGTTATGTATACATTATTGTATTTTAAATGGTGGAAAACCCTGTTATTGACATAAAAATAAAGCATTTTTCATCTGTACATGACTGTGAGGACGAGCACTTCTGTGGTGCTTGGAACTCTATAATTCATTAAAAATCAAATATTGCCACATTGATGGCTCATAATTGTTCAAATAACATATTGTTTTATTTTAAAATGTAAAGAAATTGTAACCATAAAGTGTCTTTTTTTTTAGTGTAATATTTCTGTAAAGGCTAGGGACAGAAAAAAGGGTCATTTCCATAGAATGATATACGGCCCAGGCAGTTTTGTTAATTTAAATATAAACGTTACAGTGTAGACAGTGTAACGATAGACAGTGGAATGATCTGCATTAAAATATCTGTAGATATTTCTGGATCCAACTGCACCCCCTGGATCTCGTGTCCTGCATGAGGTGCTACTGGATTTATAGGCTACTCCTAGGCTTACGTTTTTAAATTACAAAGGGCCTACTGATGTTTTTGTTATTGTATTTTCAATATTATAGCCTATTATTTGTGCATAAACATATCTGGTTATAGTAAACATAGCTACCGTTTGTTTGAAAACTACATATTTTGTCATCCTTGCTGCAAGCTTACAAGAGCGATAATATCATTAAATGTGAAGGGTGGCCCTAAAATATTTTCTTGGGAAAAAGGGGGTCTCAGACAAAAAAAGGTTGGGAACCACTGCTTTATAGGATCCTTACAGTACCATATGTCAATGACAGGTAATAATGACAGGTATATTTTTTTTATTAGCAAAGTTTCAGTCTCATGACCTTCATCAGGCATATCACATTAACCACAAAAACTATTCTTTTTAGAGCAATGGTCTCACATTATGCATAACATATTTGACATCAAAAATGTGACACGGAAAAATGTGAATCTGACACCATGCAGAGCACAGCTAATACACGAGACCTACCTCTGGAAAAAGGACATCCATAGTCAATTTGATCTTGTCACTGTGGGTGTGTGTGGGTGTGCTGTCCAGAATTGATGTGGTGAGTGTGGATTGGATCAATTTGCTCCTGATATTGAATGTACAACAGCACAGGCACTGTCAGCCACTTTGATTTATTTTGGCCACTAATGATGGACTGTGCAGAGAAAATTGAAAATGACATTAAAAACATGTCCACGTATGTCTCTGTTAGTCGTTTATTTGAGGAGATTCCCCCCTTCTATGTAAAGCGCTTTGAGTGTCCAGAAAAAGCGCTATATAAATGTAATGAATTATTATTATTATTATTATTATTATTATTTACTATACAAGCTATTGGTTTGGAATGGAGTTAAAACCATAGACAGTATAAAACAAAGATTGGTATGAATACATCAGCATCTTCTGCACCTGTGGAATAAACTGTTGCCCAGGTGGAGGAACGCATTCCTCTATCTATCCATCCATCCATCCATCCATCCATCCATCCATCCATCCATCTATCTATCTATCTATCTATCTATCTATCTATCTATCTATCTATCTATCTATCTATCCATCCATCCATCCATCCATCCATCCATCCATCCATCCATCCATCCATCCATCCATCCATCCATCCATCCATCCATCCATCCATCCATCTATCTATCTATCTATCTATCTATCTATCTATCTATCTATCTATCTATCTATCTATCTATCCATCCATCCATCTATCTATCTAGGGTTCGGCTGACAAAAAAAAAAGAGTTTATGAAGCTCTGGTCTAGTTGAAGTTGAAGTTGAGGAGAGGAGAGGAGCGGTTCCTAAAGAAAGTGTAGCGCTTAGTGTTGCTGAGAGAGAGAAAGAAAGCAACTCGATCGCCTCCTGGAGGAGAAAGGAAGAATGACGAGGCTGAGCTGTGCTTTTCCTTTGCCGCACTAATAGCAGACAAAAGCCAGAGAGAAAGCAAAATGTAAGAAAATAGATAGAATTGAAAGAATAAAGGAAAAAGCCTCGTTGAAGTGAATTATGTGAAGATGAAGCAGCAAAAGCTTACAGCACCTGGTATTCCCAGGCGGTCTCCCATCCAAGTACTAACCAGGCCCGACCCTGCTTAGCTTCCGAGATCGGACGAGATCGGGCGTGTTCAGGGTGGTATGGCCGTAAGCGAGAGTCTCAGTCGGAAGAGGGATATTTAAAGAAGAGCAGCAGCAGCACTACACACGACCGACCGCATTGACACACGTCCCGAGCTGCAGAAACAGCACCCTTTCCCTCTCCAGTGCTTTCATTACTCTTTTTTTTTCCAAAAAATATTCTCCCTTCATGAAAATTTAACTCAGTTCACAGCATTTGTGCCATAATGTTGAGTAACAAAAAAAAAAAAAAAAAAACATTGACTCGTCCATTTTTCTTAAAAAAAAGATAGGCTATAAGGAAAAAAGAAAAAGTCAAGGTCAGTGAGTGAAAATTATTACTTTATTGTTATGCATCCTATCCTAATGATATTGAATACATATTTGTTAGTTCTCTGAAGTCAATATAATTTTCTTGTTTATTTATTCAATTATTTTTATTGTAAAGTTTTAATACAAGTTCAAGATCAAACGCGTGCATATAAATAAATAGTAAAAAATAATTAAATAAACAAACATACAAATGATATTTAGAGGGAAAGGGTGCTGTTTCTGCAGCTCGGGACGTGTGTCAATGCGGTCGGTCGTGTGTAGTGCTGCTGCTGCTCTTCTTTAAATATCCCTCTACCGGCTGAGACTCTCGCTTACGGCCATACCACCCTGAACACGCCCGATCTCGTCCGATCTCGGAAGCTAAGCAGGGTCGGGCCTGGTTAGTACTTAAGTACATATCAGGACATATTGCTCAACCCTGGGATCAATCAAAACGGAAGGTGCCATCTGATTGGTCAACATTCTGAAGTGTTTTTTACAGAAATTGTCATGTGCAAAGCCTAGTTTATTGAAATCCACTAGTCTGCAGAATGTTTTGTTTATTATTTTCATAGTTTGAGTTGATGTAGCTAATGAGATTCATATAGTCAAGTGGAAAAGTGGGCAATTGTTACATTTTTTTGGGGTGTAATGTATCGGTGCACTCTCACTTTGTCTGGAAGACATCAGAGTCATTCACATAGCACATTGTTGTGACCACCCAGGGGGTACAGTTAGCGCACAGTGGGGTGTATTCACACCTCTAGTAGTGGCGGAGAAAAAACAAGGACTTCTAATTGCTTTGATGTGTTTATTTTTACACTATCCCACCCCTTCTGAAACCCAAGCATACAGAAACTCCAAAAATACTTTTACAACTTTTATTTTTCACCCAGAATGTGTTTTATTTAAAAGGCAATGCATGAAAACACAAGTAAACAAGATCTGTTTGGTTTAAAGCTCGCTCACCACGACAAGGTACAGATCTACGAGCGAGAACATTTAACAAACATTTAGTTAAACATGGAGCTGACAGACATACAAACATCACAAGGACATGCACACATAAATAACATTAATAATCAAAAACACTTGTACTTAAGATAAAAGTTAACAATTGGTTTGTACAGGCCAAAGCCCAATAAAGAACAGGATTATCCAAAGACTCAGACTCAAGCCATTCCTGTCTGTTGCATTTTTTGTGTGTGTTTTCTTTGGCAAACTTTTGTTAAACATGAAGCAGACAAAGACCCTACAAACATCACAAAGACATGAAGCTTGACAAAGACAAACAAACAACACGCATGACAAAAACACAGATTATCTGAACATGAACAACCACTAAAGGGTATGTAAACTGATTGTGTTAGATCGGAACTGATTAAGGTTAAAATGATTGAGGTTAGATTGGCCTTGATATTGAACATAGGCCAGAACATGTTTGTATAAAAAAAAGATACTACAAAGTGCATTTTAACAGCAACATAAATAATAATAAAAAACAAACACAAGCACATTCTTAAGTAAAACTGTAAAGTGCATTTTTTTTTTAACTTTTGAACTATATAAATAGATAGATTGTACTTGCTGAAGCACTTTGAAACACAAACAAACAAACAAACAAGCCTCTTTCTCTCTCCTATAGATGGCACAGGAGAAGTGGCATAACACAGGTAAGTTATTTACACAGTTATTTACACAGTTCTCCTCTTTTACAACTCCGCATCCACCACACTTTTAAAGTGTTCAAAGCTGTCATACACCACATTGTCAAACCCAGAGGTGGTGGATTTCCTAGTGGATGGACAGAAGGAAAATATCTTCTGAGTGCTTCCAGCCACTTTGTCCTTGGAAGGTGTGTACCTCTTCCGCTGTCCACCACAATTAGGCACGTGGCAAGCCCCACATGGCCGCGAGGACTTGTTCGGCATGAATGCCTTGACTGTTGGTGCAGGAGGTACAAAGCTCTGGCTGCACGATGGCCCACGAAACAGGACGGAGGGAGCCTGTGGCTGTGCGGGGAAAACCAGCAGTATGGGTGCTGCCGACACAGGGGGTGGTCCATAGGTGGGCGCAGCAGGCTTTGGCAGAATGGGGGTGGGCGCAGCAGGCTTTGGCCGAGTGGAGGAGGACGACGCCGTGGGCTGAACGGGCCGGTTCACAGGAGGCACAGGCTCTGGCTCCTCAACAAATAATCTGGAAATATAAAATACACATGTAATGAGTATTGATATGACGTGTGTGCTATTTGCTTTCCACAGCCAACAGGTGAAACAAAGTGCTTATGACAACTTACCTCCGCTTCTCACCACGCCTTTTTCCAGCCTCGTGATGAACGTGCTGGTACTGGACCTGAGGCCGGTCTGGCGGTGGGAGGGATGTTGGCAGCGCAGGAGCTTCCGGGAACGGTGCGTCCGACAGCACTTTCAGGTGAGGCGTCACCTTCGGCAGTACCGTCGCCCCGTAGTTGGCCTTTTTCTCCTCCCTGGCAGTGAAGGTCGAGATGGACTTGGCGTTCAAGTTGGGCAGTGGAATGGCGAGACCGCCGAGGATGGGGTCGTCTCGGACTCGGTCTGCAATCCTCTTATACTGTCCCTTCAAAGAAGCCGTGACCTTGCCGGGGGAGGTGAGCTGATTGGCCGGCGCTCGGTTCTTCAGCATCTTGAGGAGGAGGTAGAGCAGGCGACTGTCCTCGGTCACCTGTGCCGCCTGAGCGTACCTCATGCAGCCAAACTTGGTCTTCTGGGCTGCTCTGGTCTCGGGAGAGTCCGCCCCAAGGCACCGACCGAACAAGGTGTAGCCCCACCTGGACTCGTACCGTTTGACGAAGTGGGCGGCGGTCTTGTCGTGGTCGCGGAGAGAGCTGGCGGTGGCGGCGATCTTCTGCCTGAGGTCAGCCGACACTAGGTGGTGGTCGCTGTTGTCGGCCAGTTCTAGGAGGAGCAAGGCCAGTGCCTCCACTTCCTCTATACCTGGCAGATGCAGATGTCGATGGCTCATCAGCACGTCTTGCAGGGCAGGACTATCCTCCTCTTCCACCTGTTCTGCCTGAGTGAGGACGACGTGCTTCCCACAGACTCTGTCTATCGGGTCCTCCTCTGTTTCAGAAGACATGCCGAGACCCTCGTCCGCCGTCTCGTCGTCTCCCTGCTCAGCCGACGACTCCTCTTCCTCCTCCTCCTCCTCACGCGACTGCTCTTCCTCAACTGCAAATATGTAATTGTACTAATCACAAACGTGTCTACACAACAATAGTTTTTTTTTTGCACCAGGTTTGTCATCATTGTTTAAGTGTGTGATCAAGCACTGTACCTTTCTGCACGTAGTAGTCCCTGGCGGTGAAGCTGGTGGACTGGCACATGGCGTACTCGACACCAAGGAGCTCCTCCTCGTCGGGGTGCTCGTACGCTTCGGGGACCGGCATCGGTGCAGCAAAGTTGGGCTCCAGGACATGCTCCTTGCCGAAGAGAACCTCGGCCTGCTGGTTGATGCGCTGGATCTGCCGCGCGTCCAAGCACGACGTCTGCCGGCCATGACCACCAGCGACACGGAGCGATGCCATGCGGTGGTTCCACTGCACGGCAAAGGACACCAAGTATACCTGAAACACATTTCCATTTTGACTGTTATTGTGTACATTGTTTACAAGTGATGACTGGAGCTGTGAAATAAAATGTATCATTGAGGCTATTGTCACGGGCTGACAAAAACCAGGACGGGACTAAGATCCTGGTGAATGCAGTTATGTAGGATTTTCCAGTGAACATCCGCTCCTATGCACTGCGAATCTGTTGCCATGGCAGCGAGCCAAATTGCCTGAGTGACAGCAGGTGTGGGGCAATTACAGGGAACGCTGTGAGAGGAACACATATTCAGATGGGGCTTTAAAAACAGAGAGAAAACAGACTGTGGGGTGGTTCTCCTCCCGTGTGATACTGTGTTTGTCAGCGGGTTGTTCTTTTTATTGAGGCTGGGCTGTGGAGTGGTGAAGATTGAAGCCGAGGAAGAGAAAGGAAGGAGTGAAGGATTTGTCAGCGAAGACCTAAAGAATATCGTCAGCAGTGGGAAGGACGCAAGTGATGAGTATTGGATCCGTTGTTTATATGCACTAACACTGAAGTGGTGTTGAGAGTTTGGAAAGTGTGTGGCACGAGTGAACTATTTACACCGAGTGAATTGTTGATCTGACTCCAACTTCTGTCCTCTCCTTGTCGAATGTGAGGATCGCTGCACCGTTCTTCTGCTTTTCCGGGAGCGAAGTCAAATCCTGACCAAAGGCGAGAATCGATCTGGTGGAAGAAAGACCGGTGGGTGAGTGCTGGCCCGAATGCACGGTGTGTGAGTGGAATTGCAGTGCCTGAAGTGACGATTCACACGGTTTGTGCTGTGAAGTGAAATTGTTGTGTGGAGAAGTAATAGAAGTCTGCCGTGCACTCTCCTCCTACAGTCTTCCACCCGCTGTCTCTAAAGAAGGGTTTTTGACAAAACCAGCGCCCAACTTCCTGCTTTAAGAAGACCCGGCTCCGTTAATGCTGAGTGCTTCATATATCGTTGAATTGTAGAACCGTGCTGTGTTGTTCCAGTGCTCCGCCAAGTGAAGCGTTTCGCTTAAAGTGTCCTCCCCGCCTGGTGATCTCCACACGCCCCTATTGGAAGCCTTTGCCCTGTTCACGAAGAAGAGAAGGTATTTCAGCTGAATGTTGTATGTACTGTTGAACTGTTAAGACCTTGCTGTACTGTTCCAGTGCTCAGCCAAGTGAAGCGTTTCGCTCAAAGTGTCCTCCCCGCCTGGTGGTCTCCACACGCCCCTATTGGAAGCCTTTGCCCTGTTCACGAAGAAGAGAAGGTATTTCACCTGAATGTTGCATGTACTATTGAACTGTTAAGACCTTGCTGTACCGTTCCAGTGCTCAGCCGAGTGGAGCGTTTCGCTCAAAGTGTCCTCCCCGCCTGGTGGTCTCCATACGCCTCCTTGGAGCCTGTGCCCTGTTCAGGAGGAGAGAGAGCGGTATTTCAGTTGAAAGTTTCATACACTGTTGAACAGCCAAACCTTACTGTACCGTTCCACTGCTCAGCCAAGTGGAGCGTTTCGCTTAAAGTGTCCTCCCCGTCTGGTGGTCTCCACACGTCCTCCATTGGAAGTATCTGCCCGAATCGGAAAGAAAGAAGGTACCTCAGCTGAGTGTTCATATACTGTCGAACAGTTAAACCTTGCCATATCGTTCCAGTGACTCGCTCGCCCCCACACTTGCATACCTACCTGGTTCCAGTCCGAATGGGGTTCGTATGACCCCGACCCCCGCTTGAGTCCCGTGGAGAAGTACTTACCTAGTGACCTACCTGGACGGCGTGAGGATTTCCCCTGATCCCCCTTCAACAACCCCCGGCCTGCTACGATCGTTCCTCCCCTCCCGTCCCAGGACAGGAATGGAATGTATATTCCAGAGACGCCCGAACTGCCCTGGCGGCAAGAAGAAGATTTTAATTAGGACTTATCCAATTTACCAATTTTAATATAATAAAATACTGTCATTATTTTATTCCCTTGTCTGTCTGGTCCTTGACACGTTCCTCGAGGTGGTTCCCGGTTTCCAGGGGTGGGTGCAGTCTGGCTTGGCCCGCCCCGACCTGTGACACTATTGGTGACACTTTTCTTTTTAAATTATACTGTATGATGTGCTATATGAACATGTGTCTGCAATAAAGCTTTATATATATATATTATGTTTTAATCACTCACTTGGAATGGCATAATCCCACATCGCTGTGAAGGGACGGCGTTGAACAGGTGGGCGTGCAACCCCTCCAGAGAGTTGCTGCCTCGCCGGCACTTGTACTTGTTCAGTCGGACGCCGTTCATCACCACCACCTTCACAGACACATACAGCGGTATGCCAGGGGGATCCTGTAACACACAACATATTGCAAGGTCCTTATTTATTCTGGTGTCCTTTTGAAATGTTGCCATATACAAGTTTGAATGGTTTTGACACACGATGACCGCAAAGACATTAACCCACCTGCATGCAACTGAGGTGCTTGCTCGCAACTGCCCAGTGAGCGTCGACTGCCTCTGGCGACTTGAACAAGTGAATCCCATCGATGTCAAGGCCGGCTGGTCCCCGGAACTCAGCAAGGATGGACTCTATCACCAAAGCAGTCTCCTGTAACACATAGGATCTATTCTCAGCGTTGAGTGTTTAATCACATTAAACACATTCACACATTTAACACATACATTTTATTTTCAAAGCTGGATCTGACCGATACCTTAGTCATATGTGAATATGAAAGCCACACATACCACAACCCCACGGGTAATTCGCCTTACATACGGCCTGATCTGATGAGGCTTGAGGAAGGCCATCACCTCATCATCAGAGTACCTGCCGTAGAGCTCTGGGTTACCGTTCCTGACCGCCTGGACCAGGAGCATCATGTCCACCTTGTTGTAGGCGAGCACGGCACCCGCCATGGCACTCATGAAAGCCCCGTACTTGACGTGGCTCTGCTTGATCACGACGGCGTCCCAGCGGTGCAGCCAATGGCGGATGTCCAGCCTGATGACGGTACCCCTCTTCACCCAGTCACCAAACAGATTCTCCAAGAACGACGAACCGCTGTCACTGAAATGATATCATGACATTTTGTGTAGGTGTGTTACATGTTGGATTATCCATTTCATCATAGGTTTCAACTGCTATTGAACTCACCGACAGCAGTTGTTGTCCGCGTACACCACCTTCGGAGCAGGAGCGTTGGCACGGCGAAAGCGGGCGACCAGACCTCTGGCCATGCGTGCGTAGCACCCCTCGGACTCGGACGCCACCACCACTGTGGTCAAGAACTGACCCCACTCATTCAGCACGCTGGTGACGTACTGCATGGTGCCCTGGCCGTCGCCGTAGATCTTCTTGAGAATCTATAAAAACAAAGCAGAACATTCATTGCGCGGTGTTTATCAACAGTCAGTCTGTTCCATATGATCACAAGTACTTTATGCTGTACATACCTTCCTCGTGCCGTCGATGCACAAGATTTCCCCAGTCGTACTGAGGATTTGGTCCCTGTACACGGGCATCTTCTCCATCTCTAGGATCAGGTGCGCACGCCTCAGGACCCGAGCAGACGGAAGGGGAGACGGGGCGATGGGAGGGGTGTAAGTGCCGGCTGCTCTGGCAAACGACAGGATGCCTCGCTGAGACGAAGACGATCCAGCCGCTGACGTGTGGGCATCGTACAGGAGAGTCTGGTACAGGTCCCGACGCTCAACATACCACTCGTCGTGGCCCTGCTGCAGCAGTCTCTGCACCTTGCTCATTGAGACAGCGTTGAGTCGGTCGCTCATCAGGGTGACCACACTCCTGTCCACAGCACGCTTGCCACAGATTACGGCAGGGAACATGCTTCTGACGGCCGGGGCGAGGTTCATCAGAATTTTCGGACTGTACGCCAGCCAGGTGTACTGCTGCTGTGCACGGTGGGCGCCGTCCCCCTCGTCGTCGCAGTCGTCCGCGTGCGCCTGGCTCGGCTCCTCCCTCAGCTTGAGACAGTGTTTGCACATCAACCTCTCAGTCAGCAGGGTGTAATGGAAGCTCAAGCCGTACACTTGCCTGGCGTAGCTGCCGTACCCTCTCTTCTCCAGGTAGTACTCTGGCGGTGCGGGGCAGTTGGTGTTGGGGCAGCGGATCAATGCCTTCATCACGCCGACCGGGCGCCAGAAGAAGGCAGGGGTGGTGAAGAAGGAGAGCATGTTGGGCACAGCTCCCTTGACGGCCATAGGAGGTGGGGGCGGGTGGAACTCCATCTTCTCCTTAAAGAGCTTCCTCTCGGCCATCTCTCCCCTGACATTCTTGTACTTGGAAGCCCTCTCGAACAGCCCGTAGGTCTCGTTGGTCTTCAGCCACTTGATGTTCGCGGGGGCTATACCAAGGGCTTGGGCGGATTCAGAAGGCTGCTCCCAGAACTTCTGCCAGCCCTCCAGCACGACGCCACCGGGTTCCGAGGTCTCTCGGAGGGACGAGGGTCCGGGCCTGTAGTCCTGGCACACAGAGCTGGCGAGGTCTCCCCAGGTGGTCAGCTGTGTGCTGACCGACGACTCGGACCTGTCCAGGACACTCTCTGAAGAGGAGAACACCACAAAAATGTATCAACTGCATTGCTCGATACATACTGATGAATTTCACGTGGCACAAACACAAGTCCTAGCAGCTCCACAGCATACTACAAAGTAATTTCATGTTCATTTCAGCATAATACTACTATACCTGCAGCAGTCAACAACTCTGCATCACTGGCGTAGTTGGGGTCCTGCTGAGAGAGGTCGGGGACGGTCGGAGGAGCCCGGTCTTTCTTCGATTGTTCTTTCTGCAGAAAATAAAACACAACCATAGAATAAGCTCATAAAATAATATTTTTACTAATACTGGTTACTCTGGTTAAACATCAATTACTCAGGTCTAAAAGGTAACTGAGTTTATCTTACCTTCAACCTCCTGTCAAGGTGCCATGTGACAGGAGGGAACTCTCTGGCGTACTCGAGCAGTCGCTCCTTCTGCCACTTCAGCAGCTCGTTCTGCTCTCCCTGCTGGCAGTACTGGAACAGCAACCACACCAGCCAGCCGACATCGTTTTCTATAAGCCACCTGAAGGTCTGACTGGCGTACTTCCCGAACACGATGACCAGCTGACCTTTCCACAGCTCACCCCCGGACCTCTTGGCAGCCGCCTCTGCTGTCTTGGGATCCAGCCATGTAGGGTCAAGAACTGTGCTGGGGGCCTCTGCCACAGAGTTTGCTGCCTCTGTACACTGCAGCCTGGCCTCTCCTTGCCGGTACAAAACAATGTTGGGGTACTGGTGTTGCTGTTGATGGCTGACCAGCAATGATTTGGTGCTCAAGCTCTTCCTGCAGACATCACAGTCAAAGGTCTCCCTGGCGACGGCATGTATCTTCAGATGCCTCGTCAGATTGGACTTTTCAGTGAATGTCTTGTCGCACACACTGCACCGAAGTCTAGGCTTCTCCATGTTTCATCTGGTACAGTAAAACATGAATAAATGAGTAAAACTAAAAGCAGATGAAGGCTTAAATTAGGGCTGTAAACGATTAATCGTGATATGGGTGTGTATTGTGTAGAATCATTTTGTATATATATATATATATAAATACACACACATGCATGTATATATTTGAAAAATAATTGCATTTATACTGCATATATATTTGTATATGATTTATATTAGCCTATATATAAATAACACATTTTTCTTAAATATATACATGCATGTGTGTGTATTTATATAAATACAAAATAATCATACACAATACACACACATATATTATGTAAACACAAACTTTTATTTTGGATTCGATTAGCCTAATCGTTTAACGTTACAGCCCTAGCTTAAATACATTTTTAGAGACCCTGCAGCCCTCGTAAAAGTAGTAAGGGACTGTTCGTTATTTATTTAAGGGGCCACCGAAGGAGTTTTGAGATCTTTAGTCAAAATAGACTTGACCCTCCCTTCGCCAGCAATACATTTTTCTATGACCCTTTCAAAATGATTGTGAAAAAAGGCATGACCCTCCCCGATCATTTATTGATTACTTCTGTACTGGTTTGCGCTTGGCAAAGATGTTCAGATATCTCTATGCCTAGACCTACACCAAACATTCATTAAAAGGCTCCTGTACACCCGCCTTTTTCAAACTCTACTCGCGGTAGAAAATGCATGATTTGATTTGTTAAACATGAGGATTATCTGTCTGGCATGACCGCTCACTCTAACATTAACCTAGATAATTGTTCGCTGTTCTTAGGCGCATAACAAAGCGTGTGTGCGGAGTGTGTAGCGCGCACTGCATGAATGGAGGCGCCAATGCGATTTGCATTTTCCTATCAACAGTGGAAACAACTTAAAATACTCTATTTCTGGCCATACAGAAAATAATAATGCATCAGTCGCAATACTTTCATTTGTGTAAACTCGCAATAACAAGAAAACGTTTTGCTTTCGTAAAATAAAATAAAACAATTAGGGCGCGCTTTCATGGTCTCCATGAACTGCGCGTCAAAAAAACAAAACAAAAACAAAAAAGAAACATATCGTAGGCTATATAGCATACTAGCCTCAAATATATGAAAACAAATATAGATACAAAGCTTGATATGTCCACTTTTAAACGAAAAAAATAAAATCGAAAGCAAATATCATCTGATTATGTAATCCGTATGAAAGATGCATTTCTCTTAAAGGCGCACTTTACAGCGGCGATGTATGGAGAGAGACATGTTTGCAGCGGACACTGATTTAGAAAAAAATAGTTTATTAATAAACAATTAAAATGCATTGTTATTTTAAAATACATATTTATTATCAACCAAAAACAGCCCATTCACTCATCACAAAAATATATCGAGTTTCATCCATTAGCACATAATTATACCAAAGGTACCTGAGAGTAAAAAAAAACAGTCCAATCGGTCATCAATAACGTCGACAATAATAAATTATTTAAAGATGGCCGCCAGTATTTTTTATAAAACAGCTCACACAGCTAGATGGACGGTTTCCGATCCTCTCTCAATGATTGGTCTGTTGAGCGCTGAGCTCTGCTCAGCATTGCTCAACCATTGGCTGATCGCTGCTCAGCATTGCTCAACCATTGGACGGCTGACGATCGCTTAGGTACTTGGAGGGGAATTTGCTTGGGAATACCAGGTGCTGTAAGCTTTTGCTGCTTCATCTTCACTACATCATTCACTTCAACAAGTCTTTTACCTTTATCCTTTCAATTCTATCTATTTTCTTACATTTTTCTTTCTCTCTGGCTTTTGTCTGCTATTAGTGCGGCAAAGGAAAAGCACAGCTCAGCCTCGTCATTCCTCCTTTCTCCTCCAGGAGGCGATCGAGTTACTTTCTTTCTCTCTCTCAGCAACACTAAGCGCTACACTTTCTTTAGAACCCGCTCCTCTCCTCAACTTCAACTAGACCAGAGCTTCATAAACTCTTTTTTGTCAGCCGATGGCGGCAAATCAATGCCTAAAAGAACCGAGCGCGCAACTGATGATGCTGAAGCGCCGGGTACATGACGAGACGGGAACTCGCGAGCTCATTCAAACCCTGCGCGCGCGCATGACATCTCTCCTCTGCATGTCTGTATATTCAGCACTTGCATACTGTGAAAATACAGTGACCCAACTGCAGAAGCCAAAACATTTTAAAAACTCTAAATGAAAAGCATGTTACTGTAAAGTACACTGAGAAGAGTTGTGCAACTGCAGAATCAAGGTCAGTGAGAGATTGATTCTGCTTCAGCATCATGTCTTCATGTTGGTCCGGCCGGAGGAGTTTCTCCACATCACAGACAATGTCATCTCTGCAGGAAAAGAGAAAAAAGCCAGATCCAGCCTTGACAACATTCTCCACACCTTGCTCTTCCTCGTCCTCGTCCTCTTCCTCCTTGTTCACCTCCTCTTTTACACATACTCTTCCTCCTCTCCCTCTTTTATTGTTTACATCCATTCTTAGTTTCAACATTCAGTGCAACATTTTGAGGCAAATTTGGCTCTCTGAACTGACTTGTATTATGTACAGTTGGTTTGGTTACATAGAAATACTACTGTGAATGAAACATTTGTAGATGAAACAGTTATTTTGTGTTGTGAAAAGGATATTTTGTTATTTTGAGTATCGTAGGCTAACACAATTGAAAACGTGATGACATTTTTGAAAAAATATATTTTTATATAAATGCAGCAAGAGTTTTGAAAATGTACACCTTGCTTGTAAAACTGGTAGGGCCTACCAAAGTGAATACAAAAAGTGCAAGTGTTAGGCCTAATGAAGCCTACTCTGTGTAAATCAGTTACGTGTAAGGGGTTTGGCTGACAAAAAAGAGTTTATGAAGCTCTGGTCTAGTTGAAGTTGAAGTTGAGGAGAGGAGAGGAGCGGTTCCTAAAGAAAGTGTAGCGCTTAGTGTTGCTGAGAGAGAGAAAGAAAGCAACTCGATCGCCTCCTGGAGGAGAAAGGAGGAATGACGAGGCTGAGCTGTGCTTTTCCTTTGCCGCACTAATAGCAGACAAAAGCCAGAGAGAAAGCTAAATGTAAGAAAATAGATAGAATTGAAAGAATAAAGGAAAAAGCCTCGTTGAAGTGAATTATGTGAAGATGAAGCAGCAAAAGCTTACAGCACCTGGTATTCCCAGGCGGTCTCCCATCCAAGTACTAACCAGGCCCGACCCTGCTTAGCTTCCGAGATCGGACGAGATCGGGCGTGTTCAGGGTGGTATGGCCGTAAGCGAGAGTCTCAGCCGGTAGAGGGATATTTAAAGAAGAGCAGCAGCACTACCCATTACGCTGAGTAAGAAAAAAAAACGTTGACTCGTCCCTTTTTCTGAAAAAAAGAAAGAATGAAAAAGGCAAAAAGAGTGGAAATTATTACCTTAATTGTTATGCATCCTAATGATATGATTGAAAATTTGTTAGTTGCAAACCATGACTGAATATAGGCTATTACAGTCCAATTAAATAAATATAATTATTTTGTTTGTTTATTTAATACATTTTTATAATGTAGCCTACATATGCACGCATTTGATCTTAAACTCGTATTAAAACTATGCATTCAAAATAATTAAATAAACAAACAAGCAAATTATATTGACTAATATTTAATTGGACTGTAATAGCCTATATTCAGTCATGTTTTTTTATTTTATTTTTTCTTAGTTACTCGCCGTCGTGTGTAGTGCTGCTGCTGCTCTTCTTTAAATATCCCTCTACCGGCTGAGACTCTCGCTTACGGCCATACCACCCTGAACATGCCCGATCTCGGAAGCTAAGCAGGGTCGGGCCTGGTTAGTACTTGGATGGGAGACCGCCTGGGAATACCAGGTGCTGTAAGCTTTTGCTGCTTCATCTTCACATAATTCACTTCAACGAGGCTTTTTCCTTTATTCTTTCAATTCTATCTATTTTCTTACATTTAGCTTTCTCTCTGGCTTTTGTCTGCTATTAGTGCGGCAAAGGAAAAGCACAGCTCAGCCTCGTCATTCCTCCTTTCTCCTCCAGAAGGCGATCGAGTTGCTTTCTTTGTCTCTCTCAGCAACACTAAGCGCTACACTTTCTTTAGGAACCGGATAAATAGTAAATCATAAAGAGATGATATATATATATATATATATTTTAGTAAGTGTATTATTATAAAAACATATATATTTTATTATTGAAATTTATTGAAATTCTCAAACCTGTTCAATCTTCACATCATTGTGTCACTTGTGCACATCAAAAAAGCAGTTTCTCATTTCTTCGAACAAGTTGCAAATGCTTTGGTACATCCATGCAAATGATTATGTACAATTCTCTGTTTCCTACATTATCAATGGCTTATGTCATGTTGATCAAAATGTATTATAATGGGTCGAATAGTCTCACCCCCACAACATTTAGGCATTAGTTCATAGCATAAGTCTTCACATGCAAAATGGTTGAACAAGTTGTCATAATATAGAAGATATTCGTTGCGATGTGAATGAGAATGGGCCCAACAGAGGAACGTCAGGAGGCGTAGAAGACTGCACTGTCATTCCTACAGCACTGCATGTACGGTTTTCCCTAAGGAGATTGTCCTTCACATTTCTACTTTTTTGTTTGTTTGTTTTCTTTCTTTGTGCCATGCAGTGCTGTCTTTTCCTTTCTGTATCGCAATGACATGGTCTGTCAACAAATTACAGTACAAACAGTAAAGCATAAATGTGAATCTTGTCCAGTCTTGAAATCAAACTCCCACATACACTAAGGTGTAACATACAATTTACAATAATTGTCATCAAAACTTTAGCCATATTACATCAGAACATCCCTCCAGAGTACACTGTTAAATTGACAACATGACTAAGCAATTTGACCGGTAGTGTCAGATCGGGCAGGCCGAACCATAATATAAGTCGTAGAGACTTGAAACTTTGAGGGCTGGTAGTACTCTCACCACCTACAACGTCACCAAGGCCCGCCCCGATCGGCCTGACAGGGGTGATACAGCGGTCAAAAGTATGAAATGGCTCATAACTCCTAAACCGTTAGGCGTAGGCTCAAGTGTCTTATATCGTTGGAAGCCTTGGCTCGAGGTGGACATTGGCTTTGCTTTTGCCCTTCAGGTGCCAATTTCGAGTAAATTGCTTCTTTTTTTTAAAACCTACTTTTGCGAACTAGTCCTAGGTTTTTAGCCTGATCGGAACCAAACCACTGCAGAAATATTCTATGGAGTCTGACTGTCAATAATCATGAAAATAATTCTACATTTCAATTGACGGTCGCTAAGGGGAACCAAAATGTGTGATGGCACCAGAGCCACTTTTACTAAACCGGTTATAACTTGTGAACAGAAAGAGATATTTTCGCTAAACTTGGGTCACATGTTCATGAGCTCAATCTGAGGTCACATGAAAAAAAATCACGACGATTGGCCACTTGGTAGCGCTATAACAGGGAAATAAATCATGAAAATGGCTATAATCGCACCCAACCGTTATACTAATGAAAATTGGCATGCAGTGTCTTTGTCCAGGGTGCCAGAAGAACATTGGCGTATCTCAAAAAACTCAGTTTACGTCGTCAGCACAATGCCCTGAAGGAGCCTGAGAAGTTTCAAGCCAGCATTTTTTCATGGGAGTTACCTCCTTACACTCCTGAATCCTTGCCGAGTCCAACGATACCAAACATGCCAGGTTTTGCCTTATGGTTTTTGTAATGTCATTTAGAGCTTAAAAAAATTGCTGTTATCTTCGAAGCCGTTTGTCCAATCGAGACAAAAAAAACACAGGAAATTTGAAAACATAGGTAAATAGCTCCGGCAGAGCTTCGACCGGATCCCGAGGGAGGCTGGAGATATTGAGTCCGAGTGGACTATGTTCTCCACCTCCATTGTCGAAGCGGCCGCTCGGAGCTGTGGCTGTAAGGTCTCCGGTGCCTGTCGAGGTGGCAATCCCCGAACCCGGTGGTGGACATCGGAAGTAAAGGATGCCGTCAAGCTGAAGAAGGAGTCCTATCTGTCCTGGTTGGCTTGTGGGACTCCTGAGTTGTACATAATCACTTGGTACTGTGAGTAGCATATAGCATTAGCTCCCAAGCCTGAGCTAATGCTATATGTCGAGCTAATGTCGAGCTAGGTGGGCGTGGTTTCAGATAGCCAGGCTCCTCAGCTCCGCCTCTTTGCCCATATTCTGTTATCCGGGAGTGACGAGCGGTGACGCGAGGTCAAGATGGCGATGGCCGGCTCCGCCCACTTTAGGCTTCAAAAATGCTCTTCAGAAACCTACGGGTGACGTCACGGACACTACGTCCATATTTTTTTACAGTCTATGTTCGTCCCCTGTATCTCCGCTGGGCTCAGCCCACTTTTCCAGCATTTTTCAAATATTGCCAGTGGGTGGAGTCAGGCTCTGACCAGGGGTTTAGTTACCCTTTACAGTTTTTTCCAACTGCTCACACACGTTTTCAAACCTATGTCACCTTTTTTTTTTCAAAACTCTACACACAATTCCCAAAACTGCACACAAAATGCAAAATGCCTCACATCTCCTTCAAAATGTAACACTGCATTCAAAATGCCATAAACACATGTCAGAATGAAGCATTTGCATCAAATGGCAAACACTTCTTTCATAATAGTACATTTTTGGATATACCATGTAAACACTGTTGTTCTAAATCTAAAGCTCTTTGGTCTTACATAGCCTTATCTACAATTCAATACAGTTTTCTACAGTGAAAGTCATCTGCTGAGAGGGGTAACAAGTATACTGTAAACACAAATGCAATGTAGAAACAGAAAATATTTATTAGGCCAAACATTACTGTTGTATACATAGACAGTATATAAACTGGACACAGCGACCCCATAGGTTTCAACGGAGAGAAGTGAAGTCAATTAGAAGCACTCACTTCCTGATCGCCAGGCAAACTGCGCAGGCTCAAACTGAGCTTGGCGACGTAGATGTGACGTGAGCAACCTGTAGGTCTTCTAGTAGCTGTGCCGAGAGAAATCTGAATCATTCCCTTCCGAATCTCGCAGAGACGGAGAGCGTGAGTATTAGCTGTCCACGAGCTAGCAGCAGGATCAACTTTATCACTCTCTATGGGCTTCTCTCTTGACTTTATGCCTCCACGTCCTCCCGATTGCTTGCGAGCTTCTCTGCCTGTCCATACGGTAATTTCTCGACTTGTGCGACAGAGTCGCGCGGTTATGACGCAATCGTTAGCCTATTTTTACAAAAACTGCTTCTATGGGGCCATAACGTAAGATACAAGGTAATGGAGCCTTTTATAAATTTTCGTGTTTCTTTAGAAATAAACAATGGACAAACGGTGTCTTTAAACGCCTCAGATGTAAAGTTATTCACTGTCAAAGTGACGCCAAAATGAATGGGAGTCAATGGAATGCTAACAGCAGGTGGGGGTCCGCTAGCCAATGGCGGCGCCCGGGGATGCTTCAGTGTCTTCCGAAACACTGCCCCCCTGGTTGTATACAGTAGCATACAACAACACCATAAACATATGTAAACCCAATGTATATTCTTTAAAATACAGTAAAGAACACAATTGTGTGTGTGGGATCTCTGTCCATTGTTGGCATCCATTGTTCAAAACAGGTAATCTGACCTTTGACCTATTTATAGACCCATAAACAGGTTTCTCGTATACAAACCATACCGGATGCGCGCATCCAAGAGGCAAGACCGCTATATGTTATGCCGAGTTCTGTGGCGGTGGAGTGCAGTGTCAGCCTTCATACTAACATTAACGCTAGCATGACTTGATGAAAATAAGCCACTAACGTTAAGTGTCTCACGACCATCCTCCTCCTCCTCAGGTAACGTTATGACATGGTCCAGAACATAGTTCGAATTACAGGGGGTACTGGGGGTTACTATACCCCCCAATGATGACCCAGTACCTCCCAAAGGGACAGAAATATCCAAATATCGCGGTTCGTTTGACTAGTGTGAGTGCTCCGAACCGTGCCCGGGCGCGGCTCGATTAGCCGGCCCTGGCCCGCTTGGAAGAGGTGGGCCAGAGCACGGTTCAGTTGGACTCGGGCGCGGTTCGCATGCAGTGTGAGCGCTAACCGTGCTGGAGCACGGAACAGGACTCGTGTACGGGAACTGTAGTCCGTAATCAAAGCTGCAAAGTCCTTTCTGCACTTCAGCTGGTACCTTGCAAACCTCCTCATACGAGCAGCACGATTACGTGAAAATTTTCGCGCCACTAAGGCGACACATCTGTTCAACAACAGGCTGTGAGAGGGCTGTGGACCACCGTGGACCAAACGACACAAAATTATCCACAAAGAAAACAGAGCTATGGACTCGTCATATGCCGACATAATATTTTTATTTTGTAGCTATTTCTCGTAGCTACTGTACATAAATGTCCTCAGGAAACTATTAAAATGAAATGATTTATTAATTTGTTATTATTAAAATTAAAAATTTTAATTGTTTTTATTAATCTGATTGGGTGAGCCACTGGTCAATCTGGGTGGGGGCACCCATAAATCCGCGCCTGGTTTTAGGTAGAGAATTGTGTGTAGTGTGTTTTGAAAAAAGTGAGTCAAAGGCTGAGAAATAGATATAGTTTTGGAGATTTGGTGTGTAGTGTTGCACTTTGAGTGAAAGGTTTAAAACATTGTGTGGACATGAAAATATTTTGTGTGAGCAGTTGGAAAAAACTGTAAGAAAAGGAAAGAATTAAAGGGGTCATGACATGAGAAACCAAAATTGCCTTGATCTTTTGGTATATAAGAGGTCTTTGTACCATTAAAACGTCCTGCAAGTTTCATAGCTTAAGACTTCCTCCCCATTATAAACGAATCATTTATTTAATCAAGCTCTAAATACAGCTCGTTCTGGATCCATGGTAAGAAGTGACGTCACGGTACGAAGTGACGTACCAGCGTTTGCATATAGACCGCCTCCAGCACAAGACAACTACGCTTTAAAGGAACACTCCGACTTTTTGGGACTTTAGCCTATTCAACTTATCCCCCAGAGTTAGATAAGCCCATACATACCTTTTTCATCTCCGTGCGTGCTATAAGTTTGTTTGACGCACCCACCGCTAGCCTAGCTTAGCACAAAGACTGGATGTAAATGGTTGCAGCTAGCATACTAATCCAAATAAGTGACAAAATAACGCAAACATTTTCCTATTTACATGTTGTGATTTGTATAGTCACAGAGTGTACAAAAAACAAAGTCACATGAGACACAGACATATTTTAACCATATAAATACTGGGAACTATATTCTCTGAAGGCGAAGCACTGCTACTTGGGCGGAGTGATAACCGCAGCACCTGAGACGCGCCGTGGTGAGGAGCAGAGAGTTCGTTCGGAGCACACATGTAAATAGGAAAATGTTTGCGTTATTTTGTCACTTATTTGGATTAGTATGCTAGCTGCAACCATTTACATCCAGTCTTTGTGCTAAGCTAGGCTAGCGGTGGGTGCGTCAAACAGACTTATAGCACGCACGGAGATGAAAAAGGTATGTATGGACTTATCTAACTCTGGGGGATAAGGTGAATAGGCTAAAGTCCCCAAAAGTCGGAGTGTTCCTTTAAGCGCAAGACAACTACGCTCATTTCGTATCATTGTCGCGCCCGCGTGCTGCGCGCCTCACAAGTGTTGGACAGCGAGTGGGTCTGTGTGTGTACAGGGAAATTACGATGCCACGCAGATGTGCTGTTCCTGGCTGTGGACAAACAACATCTTTGAATACGCTGCGAAAGATCCAGTCGTCAGGGAAAAATGGATGCACTTTATTTTTTGCGGACGTCTCAGTCACGGCAGTGTTAGTTTAAGCGTTTGTTCTGTACATTTGAAGGATGACTGTTTTGAGAACAAATCCCAAAATGATGCTGGCTTTACCAGAAAACTGTTGCTCAAAGATAAGTCCGTGCTGACTATTCTGGGCTCAACAACGACGACGCAAACTGTAAGTAATGTATTTAAAACTTTAAACTACTTTTTAAATACGCTGAATTCGCAAATCCTCTGGCTGGGGGCGTTAATAATTGATGCATAGGCACTGACGTTAGCCAATCATAACAGTGGGCGTTAACACTGAACTCTTAAAGGGGAAACACCCCCAAAACAGACTGTTTGAATCAGAGGATGAGAAACAGGGTGGGAAAAGGTCATAAATCACTACATTTTTTAAGTTTTTGTAAAAAAAACTATAGTAATACTATAATTGCACCTAAGGGAACATAATAATAAAATTAAAAAAAACATGTCATGACCCCTTTAAAGTGTACTACAAAGAAACGCAATTCATCCAATCACTGATTGTGCTGCAGTGACTGACACCCCTGAGAGCCAACTGTAGTGGCATATTCATAAGGCCCGCCCACAGTTCGCGCCGGCGCCGCTGTCAGTCATCATGAACAGATCAGACGAGGCAGCAGCACACGGAGCATTTATCCAGAAACTCCTTTCACTAAATCATAAATCACTTGGAAACTTTTCGTCTGAGAGAGAAAAGTGGAGTGGAAATCGAAGGATCCCAGAGTGAAAATCTGTATTGAATAATCTTTTTTAAGTGAATATGTGATGCAATCTCGTTTTGGTGAGTGATTTAAAAAAAAAAATCAGAAAATCAGATTATAAAAAGACATGAAATATATAGATATGGCAATAACAGAAATGATTTGATATGAGCTGAGTTGAGTAACGTTAGGCCGCTCTCACAGCGCGAGCTGAACTAGTTAGCCATGTGCTAAAGCTACCACGTGTAACGTTAACAATGCTTATTGTGTCATGAGTTGAGACAATGAGTGATTTATGAGTGTCGATGTGTTCTATAAATGTCGAAAAGTTAGATTATTTGAGATGCGCATGTAACGTTATATTGTTATGGAAAAGTTGAATCAGAAATGAATTCTTGTACGTTTGTCTTGTGTTTTGCAAGGCTGGTTTTTCTTTTTCTCAGTTTTTTTCCCATGTGAACGTGATCCGCAACTGTGTCCTGTTTTGTGCCATAAATATTCCATTGGAGATGAATCGTCTGCCTGGTGGTGGATGCTATTAATCGTGCACAAATGGCGAGCTGACCAGTGCCCATGGACCGGTTTCCCCTTTGAACCGTAATTTGAAACTATCAACTGGTAGGATATTTATTCATTTATTATTATTTTTTTTCTGAAATGGACAGACTTTGTTTTTTGCACTTGAACTTTTTATTTTTTTATTGAATTTTAATAAGAACAAAACATAATTTACATACAAGAGTACATGCAACCAAATATGTCAAGGGTAAAAAAACAAAAAACAAAAAAAAATAGAATGCATTTTACTTAAAGGGTAACTAAACACTAAACAAACTTTTTTTAGTTAATGATCTGTAAGAATGGAGCTTCATAAATGCTGTTCATTGATTCGAGTACTTTTTTTAACATTTGAGTATAAAGTGTTTTAATTTTCAAATATATGGTGTAAAAACGTCTGAGTGCTGCCCTCTTCAGGTTAAACGGAATCTCCTGAAGTAGGGGTACTCTCTGACGTAGGGGTACTCTGTGACGCTGCGAGCTCACCACGCCCCTGGCAGCCCCTGGTATAAAAGCATCTGGTTCCGTCAAAACCAGAGCGAGTCAGGAGCTGGAAATTGAAAATGATCAGGATAGCGTATTTTAGCATCTAGTTAGCATAGCATTTATATAGTTATTTAGATTATTTTGTGTAGCCTAGGTAGTTATTTAGCATAGTTAGTGTTGTTAGAAGCAGTTAGTTAGTAGCATAGTATTGCATCAGTTAGGATAGTGTAGATTTTTAGCATTAGCTTTATCTGTGTTTAGTACAGTGGTTAGGCTGGCACGTAGGTGTAGTGTTGCCGGTTGCAACAGCACTGCTGGACTGTATAACTTTCCACCAGACTTGGAAATTAGGCGCCAGTGTTTACATGCACTTGTGTGCCAAACGCTGCTCTTCCTGCATGGACTCCACAACCGCCGGCGCGTTTTGCTGGATATTTTTTTTCACATAGCGGCAAAATATGCTTAACGTAGGTCAATAGTAATAATAATCCACTCAGATACTGGACCCATTCTCTCTTGCGCGGCTGCTTCGCTAGCATCGTCGGATGCCGATCGCGATGCGGGAGTTAATGCGATGCGACACCGCAGTTTGAGCTAGCGGCTGGAATTGATATGGTTTTAGCTCTGTGTCCACAGACAATTCCTCCACTTCAGGGGAAGGTTGGGGAGAAAAGTCCTCGACTTCAAATGACCGCTCTGTTGCAAAGCTACTTGCGTCACTCCAGTCACTCTCCATCTTAGCGAGTCTGACAGCAGCTGTCAATCACTGCGGGTCTGTCAATCACCCGCTCAGCCCCGCCCTCGGTTTGTCCGTTGGGCTCTGCCCACTTTTCCAGCATTTTTCAAATATTGCCAGAGGGTGGAGTCAGGCTCTGACCAGGGGTTTAGTTACCCTTTAAACTTACTGTATTCCGGACATCACGGTATTCCGGACACTTGACATTTTCCCGCAAATTCTATAAATAAACACTTTCAGGTCACGGCATCTATATATATCCGTGTCATCTTTGCCTCTTTCGATTCCGACCAGCATGTTTCCAGAGCCAATCGTTTCAAAGAAATCAACGTGAGTTTCTAACGTACACCAATGACTGTTCAGAAAATGTCGGGGGGAGGGTTTTCCGGCAGGTCAAAATGAAGAGGGTAGACATCGGCTCTTAACATGATCACCCACCAGAAAATGACAAAAAAAAATTATTATGGTCTTATAAAATAGTTACAATTTGCAAATATTTGTACTTTAAGGGATATCATATACACGTTCAATGAGGCACTTTGTCAGACATGAATCACTGCACCCTCGTTAAAACACCTCGTTAACGTTAGAATATAATGTGATCGACGCATGTGCTTCACATGAGCAATCGTCGATTAAAAGAGTGTA
Source organism: Phoxinus phoxinus (assembly GCF_949152265.1). Classification (NCBI taxonomy): domain Eukaryota; kingdom Metazoa; phylum Chordata; class Actinopteri; order Cypriniformes; family Leuciscidae; genus Phoxinus; species Phoxinus phoxinus. The sequence continues at coordinate 6,966,984 of NC_136888.1, forward strand.
TAGATGCTTATAAATATTAAATATACAACATATGAATATTAATATAATTATTTTACCAACTTGTAGTTGTTAAAATTTATGCATTTTATATTAGAAATGACTCCTCCTTATCTGTCCGAAACACAGTGAGTAAAAATTTTCAGCCGTCCGGAACACCGTGAGTCCTCACTGTAATCCGGACACTGCGTCTCCCGGCAGTTTTTTCAAGATTTCTCCAAAATGATTAGTCCAAAAATGTGTCAATCAAATTTGGGAACGTGTGGAAGGCATGTCCCCAGAGGCAGACGAGCCAATCAGGTTTATCTTTCCACGGATTGATATCTTACGGGACTTTTTACTGTGCAAAGTGTCCGGAATACAGTGAGTCTACGTTACCTGTCAAACAACTGTGTCGTTTTCCTAGCTTTTAAGTTTTTACTTTTGGATGTTGTTTCTAAATATATTTTAAAATGTGGTATTTTTCCATATCATTTTACTTTATGAATATAGTAACGGGCAATTATAACTATTACATCAAATATAAACAAAAGATTTTTATCACCCTCGAATGAAAAACATTTTAACATAACATCAATTTCTTCAAAGTAAACAGGAGTCATAACTTTTCTTTGCAAGTAATTACTGAGTTCTTTCCAAAACACTTGAGTCTTGGGGCACTCCCAAAATAGATGATTAATAGTCTCCGGGGAAATATTACAATAAGCACACATATCTTCCATGTTCACTTTAAAACGATGTACCACAAGTGACTTAATTGGGTAAACTCTATGGAAAATTTTATATGAAACCTCTTTCACTTTGTTTGTGATGCAATACTTATGAGGTGTCATCCAAATTTTACTCCAATCAATACGTTTTTCAAATAAAGAATTCCAGTGAGTAGTAACAGGGATGGAAATTAACTTTTTTGTTCACATGCCACTGTGGCTGGTGGATTCCAAAATCTACCAGCCACTCAAAGTTTTTACCAGCCACTTTTTTGTTTTTAACCAACAATGTGTAACTGCATGTGGAAATTAATACTACAAGATCTACAATACTTAAGCCGTTTATTCCATAGGGTAAAATCTCAAGATGTGCCTCCTCTAAAAGTGTCAGTGTGAAACCGCATGCTACTTTTATTTACCCGCCACAGTGGCTGGTAGGTGAAGCGAGTTTACCAGCCACAACACAAAATCACCAGCATTTGGCTGGTGCTAATTTCCATCCCTGGAGTAGTAACAGCAAGTATACATTTAGATTGAAGAAGGGAACGCAAAAAAATATTATTACATACAGAACTTGTGAAATCCTTGTCCTGCAACTTAATACAAGTAAATTCTTCTACTGTTTGTAGAGAATAATTATTATGACCTTCTAATAATCTCAAAAATTCCCTGGGAATTGCATGTAAAACCATAAGATATTGGACCGGATCAACTGAAAAGTTATAAACATGCCATAATTTGGAGAAAAGGAATGGAGAGTAGCCTATACATCAAGCGGCAACCTCCCCGTCTCTCTCTTGAAACCAATACGGAAGTGAATTAAACGGCAATTCATCGACTGGCCGCTTGAGGCTGGCTGCAGAAGGGAGTCAAATCTGTATCTCCCGCATGTTAAAATGCCCAACTTTACAGCAGAACAAAACATGTTTACAGCCTGGTTCTCTCTGTGGCTTTGGTCTATAAAGCTAACGTTGCCCTTCATAACAACTGTGAGGGGGGTGCATTTTTTTATAACTCGCCCGTGTAGTTGATTAATATTTAAAGTTCTGCAAAATTAAGGGTGTGTCCACTTTTGAGTGACAGGTGGATTCCCGCTGATGTAAATGCTAGCCGGTTAGCCGTCACTTCACTTCAGCAAATTCCAGCCGCTGAATTTGCCATCTCTGCCGTGTTTGTGCTTTTATTCGGGATTATTTCATATAATTTAATACACCCATACCTCGCCCACGGCTTTAGATTCCGCCGTTTTTCGTCGAGTGTCGTTCGAGAGAACAACCAGCGCTGTATTCCAGTTGTTCTCCTCTGTGAACATGCACTAATGGATGTGATGTCTGACAATTTCGTTGCTTTTTGGAGTTTTCAGATTTAAAAACGTCTATAGATATAAAGGCTACACTCGTTCTGCGGTGCCGTTGCTCTGGGACAGATTATAACGTTAACATGTGTATGTACCGTCAGATGAAATCCTGCAGGTGTCTGTGTCTCTCCGTCCATGCAATAAATGCACGTCCTTGAATGAGCGCGGATTTCTAGCGCATTTACTTGAACTTCATAAGTAGTATATCTATGTTTTGACCCATTTGAGAATTGAGATGCGGCCAAAATCAGAATTTAAAATGGACTGAATAATAAAGCTCTATGAACTTGACGAGCGATGCCGCGCTGACAGACCATAGACTGTAATAAAGAGTGACTGACATGTATGCACATAATCACGGTCACACACACACACACACACTCTCAGAGTAGCCTAATATTGTAAAGTTACTGCATAATACATTTTCAACAAGCAGAATAACTTAGCTGCACAGAATCGCGATACACAGTCTCACTTGTCTTTTAACTATTACAATATTTCGAAGGGCAAAAACAGGACCTTTTAATTGCCATTCAGATTTTAATCATCAACTGTCAGTGTCACTTTAGCGCGAGCCCGTGTGCAGTCGCAGGCTTGGTACTGTGAGTAGCATATAGCATTAGCTCCCAAGCCTGCTAACTCCATAACGTCGCGCTAGGTGGGCGTGGTTTCAGATAGCCAGGCTCCTCAGCTCCGCCTCTTTGCCCATATTCTGTTATCCGGGAGTGACGAGCGGTGACGCGAGGCCAAGATGGCGACGGCCGGCTCCGCCCACTTTAGGCTTCAAAAATGCTCTTCAGAAACCTACGGGTGACGTCACGGACACTACGTCCATATTTTTTTACAGTCTATGCTATACATCTATTAGAAAACTTAATATTAATGGCCATGAAACATAGGACCCTATTATTATTTCAAAAAATACGTCAAAAATACGTCAAAATACGTAATTGTTATGGTAAATTATATTCCAGCAATGCATGTTCTGTAGACAAAATAGATGCTCTCTGGCATCTTTCACCATGGGCCACAGGAGTTTTCGTTTCTCCACGTCCAGCGCAGTCAAGTCCTCTGTAAACCGTGAGCGCTGTGCTTGAAGGAATTCACAGTTCTTCGCTTTTTTCCAGAGTAGATCCCGAGTAGACCTGTTTGTGAACTCATTTTCACTTGAACTGATCGAGAGAAGTTTGAACAGCTCTTTAAACTGAATCCTTTGATTCACAAACTTTGATCAACTGAGTCGTAGGGCTGGGCGATAAAACGATATCAAGAGTTCGATAAATATTCGATAATGTTTATGCGGCAAAAGCGGAACGAAACTAGGGGTGTCACGATTCTCCAAATCCTCGAGTCGATTAAATTTTCGATTCTAAGGTCACAGTTCGATTCGATTCTCGGTTTTTACTTTTTTTTTTTTCTTCTTTTTTTTTAAGCACAGGTTATGCCATTTTTAGACCAAACTTTTATGCATAATATCTGACCTTTGTTCGCAGTGCATCACACTACATTGTCAAATTTAAAACATTTATTAAGAACATAATGTAACAATAACTTATATCTTCAGTCAATTGGAAACTTAAGCAAAATAACCTGCGATCTAGTTTCTCTTTTGTAACTGCAGTCTTCTTCACAGAAGATGACATTCAAGTTCACAACAAAACAAACAAACAAACAGTTTAACAGATAAATCTATGCGTCGCGCAGAGCCACGTCTTTAAAATCGTAACACTTTATTCTCTGAGTGTACACACACACACCGGCGGCTGAGAGTTATCCTGGTCCAAGCGTTACACGGCGCCATTCGGCGTCTGTCCGCGGCGCCCAGCAACGGCTCGGGACCTTGTTCAAAATGAATCCTGCCGTGCCACAGAGCGCCATTCACATAGTTTTATATTAAATTTATTTTAAATTAAAACATTTTATATGCGCTCATTTATTTGTCTCAAATCGTCGTTATGACTTCACACTGTGCTGCAATATGTTTTACATTCATTTACAGAAATCAGCTGGTTGAATGAAAATTGCTGATGTTATCGGATTTTCAGGATACATTCAGTTAACGGACGCTCTCTGAGATAAAGTGCTTCAGACTGCAGACTAAGCAACGTATTTAATTGTACAGTAGCCTGTGTGCGTCCGGTGTGCGATACCTCGAGTTGTCATAGACGCGACGCGGCGTTTCTTGTCCTGTGTGTGCGATACCTCGAGTGATGCGGCGCTTCGTGTCCGGTGTGTGCGATAGGCTACCTCGAGTTGTCATAGACGCGGCACTTCTCGTCCGGTGTGTGCGGCCCCCAGAGGAGGTTGACTCGCAGCATTTCAACACGCGTGTTTTTTTTCCGCTTAACAAAGCCGACCGAACGTGACATGGGGGCGTGGCAGCATCGACGATTCCATTTTTTTATTCGATGATCGAGATTGTGACTTAATTTCGATCGATTTCGATTTAAAATCGAAATCGTGACACCCTTAAACGAAACTAATTTGAACCGCGCGCCACACGGATAGAGGTGTGCGATATATCGTTTAGACGATAATATCCAAATTGTTGTCTGGACGATATGCAAAATTGGGATATCGAATATTTCATAATTTGTACAATCCGACCCCCCAAACATGAAAAGAGCTGAAGGAAGTTAAAGAGAAAACAAATGACACGCAATATAACCTTCTAAACTATGATATGTAGCGATTTTAATACTGTATGGGGTTTGCTTGACTGTATTTTATGTTTTTTTTTGTACAAAATCACGATCGGTCCTCAATTGTACGAGAGTAATTGCTGCTACTAATTTGCAATACAACTACGGAGTTCTTACCTGTGTGTTATGACGTTTCTTAGGTTGAAGCAACAATCCAAAAACGTTAAGAGTAAAGCCGATGAACGATTAATGAAATAGCTGATAGAAAAGGCAACATATGCGTTGTTTGCGGAAAACTGAAGTCTGGAGTTAAAACGTTTTTCTTAAATGTCTGTGGCGTCCTCATGTGGCGAGTTTCGTGATTGCATCATTAGAAAATTGCGTTGCATAATGATGAGTCCAAAAGATGGAATACATTTTCCCAAGAGATCCACCGTAATAGCCTCCGAACAGGGCTTCTTTTAACTTCTAGTAAATGGGTAGTCACATTGTTGTTAGTCTACTAATAGAAGTACTGCTTGCAAATAGGGGTGTACATAGGGCTGGGCGATAAAACGATAACGATAATTATCGCGATATAATTTTTCTCGATAAAACGATATCAAGAGTTCGATAATGTTTTTGCGCCAAAAGCGGAACGAATCTCATTTGAACCGCGCGCCACACGGACCGTTTATCCGCTCGGCTCAAAGTCCAAACGGCAGCGCAGCGCGCGTTTACTCTGATCGGTCTCGGACACGAGATCCAGTGAGAAGCGCTTGAATTCAGCGAGGAACACAAATGTCTCAGTGATTTAAACCAGTTTAAAGGCAGATGAAGCGGCGCTGACGAACAGGAGAAACACTGTGCGCAGCGATACAGTCAGAAGCTTCTCCGTCTACACATTCCCATCATTTACCACGGATTTAACGTTACTGTAACGTTAGCCTAGTAATATTAACTCCACCATGAAATGTGCGATATATATATATTGAATTGTATAATATTATTAATGTAGACAATGTATTAAAGGACTAATGGAATATAATTACAGTTTTTAATAATGTATTTAGGCTACTGGTTTTCATAAATACCATAGAACCATAAAGTTACATTTTATCTGTGGTTATCATGATGATCTAAATGCATGATGCTGGATGACCAATGGTTAATTTTAATAAAACTAAAGAATATTACATTTTACCAAATAAAAATAATGTTGTTACTTTTTTTAACAGATGTTACTGTTTTTGTTAATGAACATAAATTGTATAAAGTAAATCTGCATCCTAACTCAAGCTAATACTACTGAAATAAAGATATTTATTTTGTTAAGGAAAAATGACAAATGTTTGAATGTTCTACCATGGATTTGTGAATGTTCCCCTGTTTGGCAAGTGTTTGTCATGATATGTTCTGACAATAAAGAGTAGTTTAAAAACACGCTCTGGTTAAAGAGTAAAATCTGTCTTTGAACTTGAGTCAAGTCAAGTCAAGAATATTTGTATAGCGCTTTTCACAATACAGATTGTATCAAAGCAGCTTCACAGTATTAAATTAAAATAATAATAAAACGTCCATGTTTGGTAATGCTAATCAATAGTAATATTGATTGATTCATTAAATTGAATATCCCCAACTGAGCAAGCCAAAGGCAACAGTGGCAAGGAAACGAAAAACTCCATCAGGTGACCTAATGGAGAAAAAAAACCTTGGGAGAACCCAGGCTCAGTCGGGGGCCAGTTCTCCTCTGGCGGTTATGAACTAGAGGCCGGATTTAACTGTAAGATTAAAACATTTATATGAATGCCTGGTTAAAGAGATGCGTCTTTAATCTAGTTTTGAACTGGGAGAGCGACTCTGAGCAACGAACAGTATCAGGAAGGCTATTCCAGAGTTTTGGAGCTAAATGTGAGAATGCTCTCCCTCCTTTGGTGGACTTAGATATCCTAGGTATAACCAAAAGCCTCGAATTTAGCGATCTTAAAGAGCGCGATGGATTATAGGGCGATAGAAGATCCGTTAAATAAACTGGAGCTAAGCCGTTTAGGGCTTTATAAGTCAGTAACAATACCTTATAATTAATACGGAACTTTATAGGTAACCAGTGTAGAGATGATAAGATCGGTGTTATATGATCATATTTTCTTGATCTGGTAAGAACTCTAGCGGCTGCATTTTGGACTAACTGTAGCTTGTTTGAGGATGCAGGACAACCAGCTAATAGAGCATTACAGTAATCTAGTCTCGAGGTCATGAATGCATGAACTAACTTTTCTGCATCAGAAACTGATAGCATATTACGTAGCTTAGCAATGTTTCTAAGGTGGAAAAATGCCGTTTTTGTAACATATGAAATATGATTTTTAAAAGACAGGTTGCAGTCTAGTATGACACCCAGGTCTTTTACTGTAGAGGATAAAGTAGCAGGACATCCTACTATGTTAAAGTTGTATTGTGAGAGGTTTTGTGGGCGGTTTTTTGAACCGATGAGTAGTACCTCCGTCTTGTCTGGATTTAATAGAAGAAAATTACGCGTCATCCAATCTTTTATATCTTTAACACACTCTGTCAATTTTGATAATTTAGCGTTTTCATCCGGCCGTGATGAAATATATAATTGAGTGTCATCATAACAATGGAAACTAATTCCATGTTTCCTTATAATATTTCCAAGTGGCAGCATATATATTGAGAATAATAGAGGGCCTAGCACAGATCCCTGCGGCACTCCATAGTTTACTGAAGTTATGATCGATTTTTTTCCATTTAAATAGACAAAATGGTAGCGGTCAGATAAGTATGATCTAAACCAGCTTAATGCTTGTCCTTGAACTTGAAATAAATAAAGATTTGACATTTATCGATAATTATCGATATCGACTGATATAAAAAAAAATATTGTGATATTTTTTTTTGGCCATATCGCCCAGCCCTAGGTGTACACGTATTCGTATTGAACCGTTCGGTACGAGGCTTTCGGTTCGGTACGCATACAAAACCGAACGATTCGTTGGACCATTTTTTCCTGCCGACCAAAATCCGCGCTGGCGCGACCACCATATCGTTGCACAACATCAATGGCAAACCTCTGGGCAAACGACACTGTTATACACAGCGCTAAGAGATCCAGAGAAAACATTTTAATTCGCCACTGAAGTAATAACATCACTGCGAGATCTAGTTAGATCTTAGATCTAGATCTAGCTAGAAGCATTCACATTTCTCTGTTATTAACGGATCAAACGTTGAAACCAGGAGAAACATTTTGCCATGAATGAACTAGTTATAGGCTTTAAGTTCACAGATCAGCAACATTCACCATGGATTTAATATAGTAACACTAACTGTAACCATGGAAGTTTGGCAGAAATGGTAAAATGCCTTCAGGTAGGCCTAACGTTACATCACACATCTTTTTCCAGCACTTCAAAACTCAAATATTATCATATATAAATGTTATTTTTAATGTGATGATGACCAAAACATTATTTGTTCATCCTTCAAAGATGACCCCCAAAACTAAAAGTTCCAAGAAAGTAACAAAAAAAGTTCCAAAAAAAATTTCTTTTAATAAATAGGAAATTTATCTGGCATTTCTTTCTTTTTGCTGTATCGAAAACGTACATCACTGTATCGTATTGAAACAAACCGTGAATTTTGTGAACCGCCTATTTGCAAAGCACAAAGTTAATTTATTACGTACATATATTGTACTGAAAAAGCACTGTTCTTGTATTACAATAAATATTTAGTACAGTAAATAAATCGATAATGTCTCATATCTTTATGTACTAGTAATTCTATACAATGATAGGTCAAATGCAGCAAGTCAAAAGACCAACTGGACCTTCTTTGCCTGTTTGCACACATTTCTTTAAAGGATTGCAAAAATATCGTCTGAATATCGATATCGAGATATTGGAAAAAAATATCGAGATATTCATTTTTGTCAATATCTCCCACCCCTACACACGGACCGTTTATCCGCTCGGCTCAAGGTCCAAACGCAGCAGCGCAGTGCGAGCTCACTAGAGCAGATGCGTTTACTCTGATCGGTCTCAGTCACGAGATCCAGTGAGAAACGCTTGAATTCAGCGAGGAACACAAATGTCTCAGTGATTTAAACCAGTTTAAAGGCAGATGAAGCGCCACTGACGAACAGGAGAAACACTCGCACGTTTTATTTATATAGCGCCTTTCCAGGGCTCAAGGACGCTTTACAATAAACAAACAACGATAAAGGCAATTTACATTTAAGACAGCAGACAAAACAACAGTAGGTAGATGAGAGTGCAAGTACAATAAATGCGAATTAGGTAGAATACAAAACAATCTCACAATAAAACTCTTTCCACTCGTCAGTAACTCATAGCGTGCATAAAAATAGTTATATTGAAACGGTACATATCTAGCTTACCTAATGTGATGGCTGAGCCTTGTTTCTGAGAGCACAACATACTAGAGACTAAAAATGTGACGAGATGTCTCGTCGACTGAAAAGCTGTCTCGCGATATCGCCATAATTAGAATAGAATATGCCACCGCTACATTCACATTACGGTGTACACCGCGGCACCGGCCGCCTCCACTGTCGTTTTCCTATTGTAAACGTCTACTCTGCTCATCCAGCACGAGTTGCAGTCGCACACAGACGGTGACAGTGCAGCAGGAATCAGTTCACTGATCGCGTTACGATGGCGGAGGATTTGTTGCGCAACAGAGAGTCGATCTGAGATGTCTTAGGGCGGTTTACACAGAACCTTTTTTTCCATTCCAGTGCGGTACTTTTCCATTATTTTTCTATGTAAACGCGCTAGACGGATGTGTAACCTTGCGCAGCATTCTAAAAATGCGGCGCTCAAGTTAAAATCAGTTCCCCCATTCTACGTAGTATCGCATTTTACAAAGCAAAAACGCACTCTGTGTGAATGGCCCCTTATCTTGTAGAACGCGCGTTCAGCACCGCCACTATGGAGTGAAAGTAAACACGATGCGCGCAAATTAGACTGCATACAATAACCCATCTCCCAATATCAAACCTATCTCTGGACGTTGTAGTTGTGGCTCTGGTCTCTGTTTTGGTCTCTGTTTGCACTTTGAATACAGAGAGAGTTGGCCTACTTTGATTATGGTTGCCCTTGCACTTAATTACGTTTGCACTAATAAGAAAAACTGTTGATTTATACTGTTTTTATTTTTATTTTCAATTTGTGGAAAGTAGTTTCATTTGGAGGTCACACAGCCTCAATCAGAAGTTCTGGAAGCTCATAATGTACAGTAAGATCTGAAGAGACTCGTGTGAAATCATACTTGAGAGAAGCCAGTCAGTTGAGTTTGTGTTAAAACCTTTACAGTGCTTCTATATTGTTGTATTTCAATGTATTTGATAATTCATACTCATAATGTAGAACTGAAATGACATTCATTACAAGATGATTTAGTTAAAACATTTCAAAATCCACCTGCAGACTATTTTTCCAGTCATGAATTTTGTCATTGAGGATTTCTATCAAATATTGTGCAAAAATCTTGTCTCGTCTCGTTCTTGTGAACCCAATCTCTTGTCTCGTCTTGTCTCATGAGATAAGGGTCTCGTCACACCCCTACAACATACCAATCCGTGGTTTGATACCCGACACAGCTATCCGTAAATCATCGTCCACTGTCAATAAGCGTGAGCGATACTTGCTTTTGATGCAAGTTAATATAGAAATTGTTGCTTCGCAGAGCCAAGTTAAGGCAAAAGTATATCAATTGCCAGTCTCGCAAGTTCAGCGTACTCTGTCTCCACTGACAGCCAGAATTCTCCACAGAATTCCGGCAGTGTGTGTTCGAGTCAAACAGTGTCTTCAAAGTTCGGTCACTTGAAAGGTCCAGAAGGGCATCCTGCTGATTTGATGACAGACTCACTGCGCTTTCGATGAAGGCGTTACGAACTCAGTCGTACTGGTTCCAACTATGCTGCTCAGGAAAATACTTATTGAAATGTGCAGACAGGGCTTGTAGATGGAGAGTTATTTCTTTTTTTGTATCATCCCAATTAAGCTCATTTTCTGTGAGAAATTCATCCAAGGTTGGGAACATGTCTACATTACCCCCATCAACCTGGCCTCTCCATCACTCCATTTCCTCACAAACCCCACAATTTTATTGGACATTGTTAGTAGGTTTGAATTCGGGCCCTGAAGAGACGAATTAAGGGTTTTGAGTCTATAAAAGATGTCAGACAGGTATGCAAGATCTGTGAGCCACTTTGGGTCAGTAAACAATTTAGCAAAGGAAGATGCACAATCGAGCAGAAAAGTCTTAGTTAGTCACGCAATGCAAATACCCTCTGCAATACTTTACCTCTGGAAAGCCACCGTACCTCCGTGTGCAAAAGTAACGATTCATATTCTGACCCCATTTCTTTGCATAATAGGCCAAACAGTCTGGTTTTTTATGGGGCGAGTCTTGATGAAATTGTGGATCATACAGTTTGTGAAACGCACATGCGGAGCTACTTCACGAACCATTTTCCCTAACATGGCTCCTTCTCCGTCTGTGCACACACCGACACAGTTGTCCCAGCAAAGACCAAGTTCATCCAACATCGAGTTTTTCAAAAATATCTCTTCTGGTGCATCTTTTTTCCATTGCTGAGCAAAATAACAGATCTTCAAGCAATTTTCTCATGACGGTAGCGAACAAATACAAGTAGTTGCGAGGAGTTTTGCAATTGAGAGTCTAATTGGAATGAAAAATAAATTCCGTCCCGTATTCTCTCAATTAGTTGACATTTGATGTCGGTTGCCATTTCAGTAATACGGCGGCTCATAGTGTTGTCTGATAGTGGAATTTGTTCAACGTCACTGGCAAAATGATCTCCAAACATATTTCTACAGATGGCCATTGCTGCTGGACGAATGAGACTCTCTGCAATAGTATGAGGCTTTTTGTCCTTGGCAACTAAATGCGCTTTGACTGCCACAGTGGTTTGGCTCGTCATAGTTTGTTTTTGATTTTTTAATCGTGATTCTTTACGGCAAAAAAAGTCAACCAGTTTATCTTTTAACGTCAGGTGTTTGGTTTGTAAGTGACGTATTAGTTTCACAGGTTTCAAACTGTCATTTGCAAGCACCTCAGAACATACAACACACTGTGGACTAGAGGTCGACCGATAGTGGATTTTACCGATACCGATATTTAGGTTTCACCGTGTATGCCGATAACCGATTATTCAACCGATATTTTTTCTATGGATACTGGGATTAAAAACAAACATAACACTCCAAGTAAAACAGTGCTGAACTGAAATGTGCTAAATGAAATAAATATATAAATATCAGTATATTAAAATGAGAAGTTGTACCAAACGAACTCTAAAGAAAATAATTGAAACATTTAAATATTACAGGTCAAATGTGTGTGTGTGTTTTTTATATTTTTAGCTATAACCTAGAAACATAGCCTATGTAAATGTCATATAAGTAACACTTTGGAAGTCCCATTTGTTAACAAGGATGTATTGGCTATCTTTCATGAACTATGCATTATGCAATATATGTTTTTACTGCATGTAATAATATTTGAGCAATACAATTGTACCTTGATCATTCATGCTAGTTCATAGTACATTAACTAAGGTAATAACAGATCAAATAACATTTTCAGATAAAAAAAGTAAATGTTGAAATTAACAATGAATGACTCTTCTACAACTTTTATTAACCTTAGTTAATGCTAAAATTGTAATCTTATTGTAAAGTGTTACCATGATTCATGCTTAAAGAAGATGGCCATATTTAAATATCTGCAAAGCCCAGAGCATTAAAATGACATAAATGTAGACCTATATTACATGTAGGCTACAGTCTCTCACTTTATTTGCTTTGATTTCAGAACACTTGATGATTATCTAATCAAAATAACAATATATATTGTAGTGATAAAAAAGTACTGAAATCGATTGCGTCTCTGATTTGTTTGTTTCTGTCGGCTGCATGAACATCAATGTTGAGAAAGCAATCACGTCACTAGCTTTAAATATGCAACTTCGCCGGCTAAAAGTGACCAGCTGCATATAAACTAATGGAAATAGATGGTAACAATTGCGACATAAAACATTTGGGTCAGGTTTCCGTGTGTTTGTCACATTGCTTTAATCGCTTGAGGTAGCCGTTATTAATGTTATTCCTCTCAGACTCTACGGCAAACATACTTCTGTTCTTTCTCTGCTAATGCAGCATCTAGTCAACAAATGAATTGCTTTATAATAGGGCTGGGAAAAAAATCTATTTGATTTAAAAATCGAGTTGGTAGGTCAAATTTTTTTTTTTTTTAGTTTTTTTTTCTCCCCCTCTTCAGTATAGCATATAATTAAGGCTGGGCGATAAATCTATTATATTATATTATTATATTATCAGTTTGATCTATAATATCTGCAGACGCTCCCCTCTGGGCTCCCGTAGTTCCGGACGTGCTCAGCGCGTTTGCCATAGAGCTACACAAACAACATGGCAAATGAACAAGACCGCGGCTGCACAAGCACACCCGCCAAAAACATTTGCAAACTGAATCTGCAGGGCTGCCAACTCTCACGCATTCACCGTGAGACTCAGTTGTAGTTCAGACTCAACTGCTCAGCCGCAGTTGTCACTTTCCACACGCTCTCATGCCAGACATCCATTTTCTCACGCAACAGAAAATCGCGAAGCAAAGAGGACACTGACGCCGACAGAGAAGGTTACGGTACTATTAATATATAACAAATTCTCAGGTCTCAGATTCTGTCAATTTAATTACAAAATTCAAACAATAAACACCGTTTTTGCGCTTGTAAATGTGACGTGACAGATCTCAGTTCAAGCGGCTCGTGAACCGATCATCTGTTACTACCAACTTAGTTAATATAAATAAACACGAATGATCAATAGGTAATTTGAAAGATACAGTTCAACTTACCAAAATGTAATAAAATCGATCGATCAAGTGTTTTTCAACCGGTCCATAAACAGCTCAGTCACGTAACGTTACGTTTACCTCAGGAAAGGATAAATTTGAGATGTTATTTTTAACCTTTAATAATAAGACCAGCTGACAGGGCTCTGTATGTTTGGTGAGCTTTTTTGGAGGAGAAAAATTAACATAACACATTAACGTATCTACTGTACCTAATATTTATCAAAAGGAATCGATATTGAATCAAGATCAGAATCAAATCACAAGAATTGAAATTGTGAAATTTGTGTCAAGCAATAAACAGTAGCATACAGTCAGTGTAACGTTACCACCATGTAAACATTGTGTTGTCACTAAACTTAATAAAATTCTGTTTAGTCACCAACTGTTTTGACAATCACAATACACTTATACTTGTGATGCAAGTGTTTTTTACATCCCCACCAATCCCAATCCACCCATTTTATGTTATGTTACATTTTCACTGTTTACAAAGGCAGGGAAATTACGATGCCACGCAGATGTGCTGTTCCTGGCTGTGGACAAACAACATCTTTGAATACGCTGCCGAAAGATCCAGTCGTCAGGGAAAAATGGATGCACTTTATTTTTTGCGGACGTCTCAGTCACGGCAGTGTTAGTTTAAGCGTTTGTTTTATACATTTGAAGGATGACTGTTTTGAGAACAAATCCCAAAATGATGCTGGCTTTGCCAGAAAACTGTTGCTCAAAGATAAGTCCGTGCCGACTATTCTGGGCTCAACAACGACGACGCAAACTGTAAGTAATGTGTTTAAAACTTTAAACTACTTTTTAAATCCGCTGAATCCGCAAATGTTCTGGCTGGGGGTGTTAATAATTGATGCATAGGCACTGACGTTAGCCAATCATAACAGTGGGCGTTAACACTGAACTCTTAAAGGGGAAACACCCCCAAAACAGACTGTTTGAATCAGAGGATGAGAAACAGGGTGGGAAAAGGTCATAAATCACTACATTTTAAAAGTTTTTTGTAAAAAAAAAACTATAGTAATACTATAATTGCACCTAAGGGAACATAATAATAAAATAAAAAACCCATGTCATGACCCCTTTAATATTTAGCTTGAACTTGATCGCGTCAACTTTGCTCCTATGCTCTGTAGCCAACTAATGTTAAGGTCGCCTCGCCTGATTAGCTGCGGGACTAATCAGATTGCCCCCTCTAGTGGATGACTAAAAATTTGCTATCTTACATTCGCGTTTCACTTAAGCCTCTGAATTCACAGTTTCTCGCGGGGCCCCACAGGTTGAAAACCCCTGCTGTAGGCTATGCTGGCTGGATGACCAATTGTTAATTTTAATAAAACTCAAAAAGACCTATTCAGGGATTAAAGTTATCCGTCGCTACGACGGATTTCCGTTAATTGCAGAGAGTCTACGACAGATTTCCGTCAATATCAGGGCTCCCCTGTCATTGTCTTAAGTTCACTTTTAATAATTTTAAGGACGTAAACATGCTTACATTTCTCAAATAGTGTAATAAAGGTCTTCATTTTAGTTTGAATGTGTCTTAAATTAAGGAAGGACGAGGTGAATTCACCCTGCTGAGGGGGATGTGATCAAAGACTGGAGTGGCGCTAAAGCACGTTCCTATCTGCACTGCATTCTGTGATCACTCCGCTCCCGATCCACTCCGGGTTTTCTATACCCGCTAACAGAAAAACTGCTCAGAATAAGTGCAAAATGAAGTTTGTGAAATGATTGCCTAATGTTAACTCTACTTTGGTGCTGCAATGATATTGCATATCGCCACGATAACCGACCTCATCTGAGCTGCTTTAGGGGCCGTTCACATGTTTGCGCTCACGTGCGTCTTTTTAACATGTAGATTAGGGATGTTAACCGATGACCGTTTGACCGATGGTTGACCGTATCAACGTGAACCGATCAAAGTTTTCGGCAGTCGGTTAAAAAAAAAAAAAAGTGATCTCTAAATTAGTCTATTATAGACAGTGGACTAAACCTTGTGTGATACAGCGCTTAAATATGAAAATACATTACAAATACATTTCAGTGGTAACAGATAAGGTGATGATGATCATCATCTTTCTTTATTATTGTTAGCACTACCTCAAACTAAAGCGGCGTCTCTTCGGTTCGGAGCTGTCATTTTCTGAAATGAGCCGCGGCAATGTTTCAAATGAGCTTCTAATGCTAGACAAACGCCTTTATTTACAACGGGTACATCACCTTGTACCCAAACCATTTCGAAACTAAGGAGCCATTTGTCCGCCGATTACATACAAGCTCCTCGGCGCCGCGTTTGCGGGACTCATGTTTCACGCTGTTGGGGATTTTAAAAAAGTGACGTGAGTGGAAGGGCGGCGCCGGCGCCGTGTGTGTGTGAGCGGGAGGCAGAAGCGGCAGAGAGATGCGACAGAGTTGTGAAATTGCAGGCGCGGCTCGAAATGGCTGTTATTTCTAATAGCGTAGCATATTTTAAACTAATCGGTTAACCGGTTTCAAGCGGCTAATGAGGCTTGGTGGTCGGTCAAGAATTTTTTTAGTTTTCGCCATCCCTAATGTAGATAAGTGAAAAGTGCGCTCAAATAGAGAGCGACGCTGTTGCAACTCGCCTCGCTTGTTTTCCCAGGCAAGGTGAATGAAAAAATCAAAGTAGCTAAGTTAGTCTTTAGGGCTTTAGTTTATGTTCACAGAAGCTGCGAGCCGGTCGCGAATTCCAGCGCGACGCTTCACGACACGCTTCAGTAACGGTCATAAAATACGAGTCTGGCCTGTGAGATGTGTAGCTAAACCAAACAACAGTTTGCAACGACTGTATCAATCAAATATCAGCTTTTGGAAGGTAAGATATACAGGTAAAGATAGGGCTGGGTATCGAGTTCGATACTTTTTAAGTACCGACGGAATTTCCTCGATACTATCGAGTATCGAAACATGCCTTGTCGTTCGGTACCAAATTTCGATACCTAAGGGATTAATCTCGTCAACATCAGTGAGCCAATAAGTATGCAGCATGATCGGCTGTGGCGGAAAAACACTAGTTAAACACTTCTAAACACTATAGAAGCACAAAATGTCTACTTTTAAATGAAACAATTCTAAACAAATAGTTTGATTATGTAATCCAAATAAAAGGTGAATTTCTCTCTATAGGCGCGCACGTTCACTATACTGCAGAGATGACGAAACCACATTGTCATCTTCATCTGGCAGCCAACACATATGAGTATGTGCGCGAGTTTGTGTGTGCGTGTGTGTGCTCGCGTCTCATTGAGTGTGCGCGAGTTTGTGTGTGTGTGCTCGCGTCTCATATGAGTATGTGCGCGAGTTTGTGTGCGTCTCGTGTGTAAGAGTTTGCGTGTATGTGCGTGAGCGACTTTAGGTGTGTCGTTGAGCATTTCATATTTATTTGTTTTTAGCAATCAGCAGTATACGTATGTGTGACTACTTAATTGGTATGTGTATGCAATTTTCATATGTGCCCGTGAATGAAGTTTGATTTAAGCCCTAGACGGCGCCTCATACATTTTAATAAAGTTTTCATTCAGATTCATTGTTAAACTGAGTGTCTGCTGACACACCCCTATCCAAAAAGCACAACCAGTTTTATTAATAATGTTACCCTCAGTGAGAAGTGTTACCAGAATTTGTTTGAATTAAAATGAAAAATTAAGTAAAGTTTTCTGTTTAATGTATTTTTGTTGATGTTGAAATGCATTTTAAAACATATGGTATCGAAAAAAGTATCGTTAGGAACCGGTATCGAAACTGAGGTATCGAAATTGGCACCGGATCGAAAGATTTTGAACAATACCCAGCCCTAGGTAAAGATTAGGACACTGCGAGAAGACAGAATAGAAATGAGAGAGGAAGAGCAGGTGTTGCATAATGTGCCCATGAGATTAACATTATTATAATGTATTCCTATACATATACATGTTATATAAGCTCAATTTAACAACACAAGCACCTATTAAATATAATTCCATAATAATAGTATTGTATAAATATTAATATTTGTATGGCCCTCGAATATGTTATATTTCACCAGTAACCACTGGGAGTCTTCACTGTTTGTATCACTCCGCTTGTCTGTGTTTGCGCAACTTGCAACATGCCCCCGAACCCCCCTAGTAAGATCCCTTTTAGCAAGGACCTCTTTATTTATAAAACTTTGTGTACGGCCCTGCTCATGCGGTTCACTTTTTATATAAAAAATAACATATTATTTATTAGGGGTGTAATGGTACATGTATTCGTACCGGACCGTTTCGGTACGGTGCACATGTGCACAGAATGCAATCTTTTACGTAAATTAGGCTAGTTTTGTGTGTGGAACATACGTCAATTCCGAGTTTCCACACGAACATATTAAGTGTCGGAAGGTCTCCGCGTTGCACTGATTAAATCTGATTAATCGTTTTTGTGATTCAAATACATGTAAAATATTACCATAACATCTGTCTTCCTGTGTGCGGAAATTTGTTTATGTTGCTGTGACAACGAAACACGTGCAAGCGCGCCTGTGTTAAGAGCGCTGATGCGCTCATCTGTGGACAGGCTTTCCGAACGGGCTTTCCACACAAACAAACGTACATGTGTCATTAGTATGAGGAAAAAAAAATGGATTTTAACTCTCGGGTCGGGCTCGGACATAAATATCGCATAAATAAAGATCACCACATACACGGCACGCTCGCTTTAGCCCAGCCTCTCGCTAGCTAGCGTCACGGCCAATATTGGTTTGAGAGTATTTTATTTAGTGGAGAACTTTGCAGCAGTATTTTATTAGGGCCCAAGCCTTGAAAAGGCGAAGGCCCTATTGTTTTCCTTCGGATTATTATTATTATTATTATTATTATTATTATTTTTCTTACGACTATTCGGGCACTTTTGGGTCTCTTAACGTGCTCAAAAACTCTTGAAACTTTGCACAAATGTCAGAACCCGCGGCCATTAGAGCCGGACTGAAGCTGGTACCCGGGCGTGGCAGGGGGGCTCGACAGCGCCCCCTGGAACGCGGTCCAAAAACTTGGTCCATAAATCAAACACGCTTGCGTGTAATAATATGAAACTCGGTACACTTATAGATCTCATCGGTTCATATATCCTTCGTGCTCTGACTTTTTACCCCAGCCCAACAGGAAGTCGGCTATTTGGCGTAGTTTAAAAAACACATGCAATGGAATTTAAAATACTCCTCCTAGAAAATTCAACCAATCACCACGAAACTCGGTGTGCATGAAGTCAAGACATGGAGGATGAAAAATTGCCAGGGGATTTTTGATATCTCGAACGGTTTGGCCGTGGCGAGGAAACGAATTTATGGCGAATATTGGAAACAGGAAGTGTGTTATAACATCCTCATACATTAATTGATCTGGATGAAACTTCAGCAGTGTGTTCGCTGTAAGAGGCCGATCACATGGATGTGACTATTGTGAGTCAAAGTTATAGCGCCACCAACTGGCAGCAGGAAGTGTGTCACTTTCAAAATGCTTTAAAATCACCCTCTTATTTTTACCCGATTTGCTTCAAACTTTATGTGTATAATGTAAACACACGGCAGATGTAGACCTGTGAAAGGATTATTGATATCTTAAATACTGTTGCCATGGCAACGCAGCAAACTTTAATATTCTTTTTTAAAGTTTTTGAGAGTCTTAGCATGCTTGAAATTGCATGAAACTCGACAGACACTTTACATTTATTGCCTAGTACACTTGTGCAAAGTTTCAGAAACGGGCGTGGTAAGGTGCTCAGTAGCGCCACCTTTAGTCAAAAATGGGGTATTAGTTTTACCTACAGTAACAAAAATCGGTATTTATATTTATCTCCCCGAGCCGGACAACTTTCTAATTTACAGTCATTAGCTCCGACCAACAGGAAGTCAGATATTTTGGTTTGAATGTGATTTGATGGGAATTTTGCCAGTCTCTCTCAGTGTCTGTGTGTGTGAGAGAGGAGGGGGGGCTTTATTTTAACCCTTTCTCTGCTGTGTGGGACTTCTCGGGCACTTTTGGGGCCCTTAACGTGCTCGAAAACTCTTGAAACTTTGCACACAGGTCAGAACCTGCGGCCAATAGGGCCGGGCTGAAGCTGGTACCCGGGCGTGGCAGGGGGGCTCAACAGCGCCCCCTTTAACGGGGTCCGAAAACTTGGTCCATATATCAAACTGAATATTGCATGAATTAGTATG
This sequence comes from Phoxinus phoxinus, assembly GCF_949152265.1. Taxonomy (NCBI): domain Eukaryota; kingdom Metazoa; phylum Chordata; class Actinopteri; order Cypriniformes; family Leuciscidae; genus Phoxinus; species Phoxinus phoxinus. The sequence goes on from NC_136888.1 coordinate 6,986,817, forward strand.
AAACTCGGTACACATATAGATCTCATCGGGCCGAACAACTTTCGTGCTCTAAGTTTTACGCCAGCCCAACAGGAAGTCGGCTATTATGGGTTGTATGAAAACGCACGCCCCTGGAATTTTATATACTCCTCCAAGAAATTTAATTTGATCTTCACCAAACTCGGTCAGCATGAAGTCAAGACATTGAGGACGCTAAATTGCGGACGGATTTTTGATATCTCGAACGGTTTGGCCGTGGCGAGGAAACGAAGTTATGGCGAGAAAAGAAAAACACAATATGTTATAACGTCTTCATACATTTATTGATCTTGATGAAACTTCAGCAGTGTGTTTGTTGGAAGAGGGCTATCACATGGATGTGACTATTGTGAGTCAACATGTCACACGCAGACAGCCCCCCCCCCCCTTTTCTGTCTGTGTTTGGAGGGGAGCAGAAAGACTCACACTGATACAAGCTCTAAAGCAGACTTCTTCTCGACAGTCAAAGCAGGGTTACGTTATTGCCCGTCGTGCACAGGAACCCGAAAGGCAACGGGGTGGCGGCTTTATATATATATATATATATATATATATATATATATATATATATATATATATATAAAAATAAATATAGCTGCAAGCAGCGATGGAGGGCCCAAGCCGGTGGCAGCGCCAGCCCGGTGCCTTTAGTGTAACTAAAGGCACCAGGGTGGCGGTGCCATCGGCTTGGGCCCGTAATCGCTGCTTGCAGCTATATTTTCTTATTCTTTTTTATTTTATATATTTTTTATTTATTAGCCTAACGTTATATTTTATTAAAAAGTGTGTTTAAAAAAGTGTAAACAAATTGTTAAAAAAAAGTTTATAGTAAACAACCAGCAGTTTAATGTTTTGCATTTCTTTCCCTTACTGTACCGAAAATGAACCGAACCGTGAGTTTAAAACCGAGGTGCGTACCGTTACACCCCTATTATTTATTCATAATGGCTAGGTTAAAATATAGTTTGTGATATTTAGCTAACTTTGCAGCAAAGGCTCTGTTGGCTTTTATTATTTGAGAAATAAAAACTTGTTAAATTTATGCAAATATTTTATTATTTGTATGACTACTACATCACAAAGATGTGTAAATAATAGAAACGCAGTTCAAAATGGCCTTTCTTTAAATGCAAATGTTCTTTGAGTATTTCATTTGTGAAGGTAATCCATGCCATGTACTCACTATACTCCTAATTACAAGAAGAAAAAAACTTCACACTGGATGCGTGACAGGCTGTGGAACGGGGTTTGGCCATGGAAGATTTTTTTTTTTGCTTTAATCCCTGCGTCATGTAGACATGTTACTTTTTTTAAAATAAGAACTAGAGGCTGTGGATTGAGCTAGGCCTGCTATTTTTATTTGACGAAAAAACTTAGTCTGCTTTTTCAAAAAAGCTTTTTCAAAGCTTCAACCTGATTCAGTGTTTTCTTCTTGTCATCTTAATTTGTTAATTATTTAAGTTTAAAAAATATATTTAGTGTAGGCCTATTTTAGTTTTTTATATATATTATTTCCTTCTGTTTTTTCTCTTTTGTCACTGTCAGAAATGCTGCAGGTTCGTGATCATTTGATGTGAATGCAGGTTTTGTTGTTGATCTGTTCTGCATGCTGCTGTTTGCTCGTTAAAATAAACCCGTGAAAATTTTTTTAAATTTTTAACGGGTCACAGACACTCGTTAATTTTATTTTTATTTAATGCCAATTCAATATTATAATCTTCAGTTAACGGTAGGGATGTCAGTTTTCACAAATTCCAATGATCGATCGTCGTTTAAATTAACGATCAATTAATCGATTAATCGTTAGCCTTAATACTGCATATGCGTCTGCTGCAGCGGCCAACAGCACGACAGGGTCTGCAAATCCTGCTCAAAACGCGATGTTCCTCACCAAATGAATGAGAGTGGTTTTTAATCTAAATAAAGGGCTAGTAGGATTGTAAAATGTTTTGATGTGATTGATCATTTAATTAAATTAATTATTTAATAATCAAATATAATGACTACTACTAATACAACGTGTGCCCAGCGCCGCCTCAGATGCAGAGTGTGTGACTGTGGACGTGCTCTCCCTGAACAACGCACTGAAAACGGCAACTAAACCCAATGCATTCACAACGATTCAATACAATAGTGTTCTCATGTTATGTAATATGTCAGACCCAAATTATTCATCGTTATTATTAGTCGTGCATTTCTGTTTGAGCTGCGCGCACTGAATGAATAGGCTACCGTTAAACTGGAGCACTTAGTTTGCTAGCACGTTATTTGAAACGTATCCTATGAGATACGTTTTATGCTACTCATTTATGTGAAGCATAAACGAGTAGCACATTTTCGTTCTGCTTTTATTTTGTTTGCATTCACTCCTCGGCAACGTTGTGGTCGCGCCAGTGCGACCTATATAAATATTTAGTCGCACCGGCAGGAAAAATGGTCTCATAATGCGACCAATTGGTCGTAGTCTGGAGCCCTGAATTCTGAATCATGGTGTTTTGAGTCAAATCCAATATCTGATTACATTTCTTTTTGTACATTTGAGTTATCAAATTATTTATTATTGAAAGTTATGTGAGTCAAGGTGAAAGAAACAGACGCAGTATTGGGTTTGAAAGTTTTTTTTTTCTTTTTTTTTTCTTCACAAAAAGCTGTCTCAATGAGCAAGGTGCTGAGGCTGCTGCAGCAGGGCCACGACGAGTGGTACGTGAAGCGTCGGGACCTGTACCAGACTCTCCTGTACGATGCCCACACGTCGGCGGCTGGATCGTCTTCGTCTCAGCGAGGCATCCTGTCGTTTGTCAGAGCAGCCGGCACTTACACCCCTCCCATCGCCCCGTCTCCCCTTCCGTCTGCTCGGGTCCTGAGGCGTGCGCACCTGATCCTGGAGATGGAGAAGATGCCCGTGTACAGGGACCAAATCCTCAGTACGATTGGGGAAATCTTGTGCATTGACGGCACGAGGAAGGTATGTACAGCATAAAGTACTTGTGATCATATGGAACAGACTGACTGTTGATAAACACCACGCAATGAATGTTCTGCTTTGTTTTTATAGATTCTCAAGGAGATCTACGGCGACGGCCAGGGCACCATGCAGTACGTCACCAGCGTGCTGAATGAGTGGGGTCAGTTCTTGACCACAGTGGTGGTGAAGTCCGAGGGGTGCTACGCACGCATGGCCAGAGGTCTGGTCGCCCGCTTTCGCCGTGCCAACGCTCCTGATCCAAAGGTGGTGTACGCGGACAACAACTGCTGTCGGTGAGTTCAATAGCAGGAGGGACGAGGGTCCTGTCGTCCTGCCACACAGAGTTGGCAAGGTCTCCCCAGGTGGTCAGCTGTGTGCTGACCGACGCCTCTGACCTGTCCAGGACACTCTCTGAAGATGAGAACACCACAAAATGTATTGCATTGATCGATACAATTTCACGTGGCACAAACAGAAGTCCGAGCAGCTCCACAGCATACTACAAAGTCATTTCAAGTTCATTTCAGCATAATACTACTATACCTGCAGCAGCCAACAACTCTGCATCGTTGGCGTAGTTGGGGTCCTGCTGAGAGAGGTCGGGGACGGTCTGAGGAGCCCGGTCTTTATTCGATTGCGCTTTCTGCAGAAAATAAAACACAACCATAGAATAATCTCATAAAATAATACTTTTACTAATACTGGTTACTGCTTAACATCAATTACTCCGGTCTAAAAGGTAACTGAGTTTATATCAGAGTCAAGGTGACAGGAGGTTGAAGGCTGCCCTGCTGGCAGTACTGGAACAGCAACCACACCAGCCAGCCAACATCGTTTTCTATAAGCAACCTGAAGGTCTGACCGGCGTACTTCCCGAACACGATGACCAGCTGACCTTTCCACAGCTCACCCCCGGACCTCTTGGCAGCCTCCTCTGCTGTCTTGGGATCCAGCCATGTAGGGTCAACAACGGTGCTGGGGGCCTCTGCCACAGAGTTTGCTGCCTCTGTACACTGCAGCCTGGCCTCTCCTTGCCGGTACAAAACAATGTTGGGGTACTGGATGGCTGACCAGCGATGATATGGTGGTCAAGCTCTTCCTCCAGACATCAGTCAAAGGTCTCCCTGGCGACGGCATGGATCTTCAGATGCCTTGTCAGGTTGGACTTTTCAGTGAAAGTCTTGTCGCACACCCTGCACCGATGTCTAGGCATCTCCATGTTTCATCTGGTACAGTAAAACATGAGTAAAACTCATTTTTAAAAAAAGAGCTTAAATACATTTTTAAAGTAGTAACCAAAAACAGCCCATTCATCACTTTGTTTTTAGCATGCAATTCGCGGTTGACATTTTTACTCTTTTAAAGCATATTTACACATCGAATTTCAACTCCACACTGTTGTACGGCAGTTTTTTTTATAAAACCGCTCACACAACTAGATGGCGTTTTTCCGATCCTCGCTCAATGATTGGTCTGTTGAGCGCTGAGCTCTGCTCAGCATTGCAACCATTGGCTGATCGCTGCTCAGCATTGCTCAACTATTGGACGGCTGACGATAGCTTAGGCACTTGGAGGGGAATTTGCTTGGGAATCCCCCCAAATACATATTGCTCAACCCTGGGATCGATCAAAACGGATGGTGCGATCTGGTGGTCAATGTCCTGAAGTGTTATTTACAAAAATGCCATCCCCAGCAAATGTGCTGAACCATCCCCGGATGTGATTCCGCGTGTATGTCTACGCCGAAACGAACCATATCCCCAGATGTGATTGAAAAACACGCCAAAAAGCGATTATGCGTCTTGATAGCATGCCGAATGGAATACGAATTGACGTGTCATACATGCGCCATTTCATGAGATCAGTCTGCATTTTTGGGCTGAATTAAGAAACGGTGTAATGTATCAGTGCACTCTCACTTTGTCTGGAAGACATCAGAGCCGTTCACAGAACTCATTGTTGTGACCACCCAGGGGGTACAGCCAGCACACAGTGGGCTGTATTCACACCTCTGGTAGTGGCGGAGAAGAAACAAGGACTTCTATTTGCGTTGTTGTTTTTTACACTATCCCATCCCTTCTGAAACCCAAGCATACAGAGACTCCAAAATACTTGAAATACTTTTACAACTTTTATTTTTCACCCAGAATGTGTTTAATTTAAAAGGCAATGCATGGAAACACAAGTAAACAAGTAATCTGTTTGGTTTAAAGCTCGCTCACCACAACAAGGTACAGATCTACGAGCGAGAACACGAGTCAAGACGAGAGACAAACATTTACTACCATTTGCAAACATTTAGTTAAACGTGCAACTGACAGACATACAAACATCACAAGGACACGCACACATAAATAACTTTAATAATAATCAAAAACACTTAACAATTAAAAACACAAACTTGTACTTGAGATAAAAATGAACAATTGGTTTGTACAGGCCAAAGCCCAATAAAGAACAGGATTATCCAAAGACTCAGGTCACCAATCAACAAATAAAGGCTCAAGCCATTCCTGTCTGTTCATTAGGTGTTCAAGCACGAAGTGCTGAAAACCTATTGTAATTGTACCGATTTTTATTATTATTATTATTATTATTCTCCTGTAAAACGCATCGTGCAGCCAAAACCGTAAGAGCTAGAGACTTGAAACTTTGCCAGATGGTAGTACAAAAATCGAGGAGAGGTTATCAAATTATGAACCCGATTGACCCATAGGTGGCGCTATAGCGACCAATTGCGCGAAACTGGTCATAACTCCTAGACCGTGTGGCCTAGACTCAAGTGTCTTATATCATTGGAAAGCTGGACACCTGGAGAACAAAACGTATATCTCCGATTTAATTTCCGCCATGATAGATTTTCCGCCATTTTGAATTTTGTCAAAAATCTACTTTTGCTAACTAGTCCCTGGTTTTTTGCCCGATCGGAACCAAACCAGTGCAGAAATGTTCTCTGGAATCTTAAGATCAATAATGATCGAAAAAAAGTTGAAATTTCGATTCACGGTCGCTAAGGGGCGCAAAATTAACGTTGTGGGAGGAGCCTATTTTACTAAAATGCCTATAACTCGAGAAGTAAATGAGATAGCTTCACCAAACTTGGTAAACATGTGTAGGAGGTCAATTTGAGGTTACGATAAAAAAAACGCGTCGATTGGCCACATGGTGGCGCTATAATACAAAAAAAAACATATAAACACCTGACCGTTTGTCCGATTGACCTGAAATTTGGTATGCAGTGTCTTGGCCCAAGGCCCCATGTATATGTAAAAGGATATTGGCGTATCTCAAAAAACATGGCCGCCATTGACCAATGTAGTTGAATCACCTATTAGACCAGGTTAACGGAGGCCAATCAGAATGAAACTCAGTGGGCATGTTCAACTCATGGCCCTAGAGGTCTGTAAGAGTTTTGAAAGAAATCGGACACTAGTTGGCGCTAACGAGTTTTAAGGCTCTGTAATCACGTGGTGTCACAAATATCGTCACAATATGTATATCATTTGATAGATCTCCTCATGCTGAACATATTTGCCTCAAGAACCACTGCTGTCAATCAAACCGTTTATTAAATATTCACGAATATGTTAAAAACCTACTTTTGCGAACTAGTCCCTGGTTTTTCGCCCAATCAGAACCAAACCAGTCTAGGACAATTCTCTGGACTCTCTAGATCAATAATTATCGAAAAAAAGTAGAATTTTTGCATTTGGTTGGCTATAAGTGGGTCATTTAGAAAATGGGTGTGTCAGAAAGCACTCAAAAGCCTATAAATCCTAAAAGAAAACTCAGAACTTCACAAAAATTGCCGAGCATAAGTGTCCTAACATGGTGAGGAAGCATGCAAAGTTTCATGGAGATCGGACGAAATTTGCCTCTATAACAGTTAAAAAAGATGAAAATGATATGAACAACAGCATATTAAACCAATAAGTGGTCTTCTACTGCCCCCCTGCTGTCATTTCATCATACTACTCCCTAATATTGTTATATATTTCATATTTAGACTTTATAAAATCAGTATTTTAACATTTACAATCACATTTTATCAAAATTCATCTATTGTTGTATTACTATTGTGTCACACTGAGAAATGGGAAGCCTGAAAGCGAAACTATAACAGTGGCCACGCCCCCCCAGTACAAATTCACTCATATCTCGAAAACGAAAAGTCGTTGCGCGCTCAAATTTTGATGGTAAGGTCCTCTTCAGGCTCTTAATCAAAATCTATTTCGCGGAGCTCGGGAACGCCCCCCCGCGAATGTCAAATTCGCGAGACCTCCGACCTTTGATCGACTGTAACTCCCGAACCAGACCACCCCGATCCTTGTGGAATAGCTTGTTGGAAAGGGCTCGTCCTCATCTAGATTCGATTCAATTTTGGTGTGATTTGGCCTGGGGATTCCCGAGATATAAGCCAAAAAAGAATTGCATTTGAACGGGAATAACTCCCGGCCCCAATCACCCACCAACACCAGGATGGTCTCATTACACAGGGCACCTCGAGCACTATCTAAGCTCCGAGTTTCAGATTTTTTCGCCTTCTCGTTCCCGAAATATAAGTGAAAAACCAAATTTCCATTCATTCATTCATTCACTTCAACTATAAGATGGAGGCTGTACCACTGTTGTCCACTAGAGAGAGCAGCAGGATTATATTTGTAATGTTTATATCAGCTTTCAGCTAACAAACAAATGCTTAAAGCTATATCTTTGTTATTTTGATGGACGTGTAATATGTGTGTAAGCATGCATAATGGAGTTAACATGGAAAAACTGGTTTTCTTTAGTGCAAAATACTGGTAAACATCAAGACTTGTAAAATGAAAGTGAGCCAATAAGTGGTCTTCTACTGCCCTCTGCTGGACATTCGACTTATTAATAGTCTTTTCACATGTGCTTTTGCATTCATATATTTAGACACTAATATATCCCTTATATATTAGATCCCTTATATAACAATTACTATTATAACACAATCATATTTTGTCAGTTGATCACTTCATTTGTTCTGATGCTTCACATAATTGCTAGCAACGTGGTAAATCATGGTTATTAAAGCTAGAAACATGGAAAATCATAGTAAATAGGGTAAATCATGCTAGAATCCTGGTAAATCATTCTAGAATGTGGTATATCATGGTAAATCAAGGTAAACTAAGATCAATCATGGTAAACTATGGTAAATCATACTGGAACATGGTAAATCATGAAAAATCACACTAAAATGTGGTATTTCATGGTAAATCATGCTAAAACATGGTCTATTCCATCTATGATGTCAGTGGTTAAATGCTTGCTACATAAAACTTAATGTCTTTTGATGCTTAACTGCCTTGACTACCTTAAAAGCTTGAACACCGCTAAATGCTGCTAGTTTTTTTTTGTTTTCTTTGGCAAACGTTTGTTAAACATGAAGCAGACAAAGTATCAGGGTCCCCGCGGATCCTTAAAAAGTATTAAAAGGTCTTAAATTCGATATTTAAAATGTAAGGCCTTAAAAAGTCTTAAAGTCTTATTTTTACTTATGAAAAGTCTTATTTTTACCTATGAAAGGTCTTAAATTTTAGATGACACTTTGACGACGTATCTAAATGCTTTCCAAATGAAAACTATCTAATTAGCGTACGTATTATTTTTATTATTCTATCTTTGTGGATTTGCTTGTTCACGTGACAATTCGCGTCATTTACGGCAGCGTATTAGCCTGCGTCTGTCTCCTGCACGCGAGAGGAGAGGATAAGAGATCGAGTAAATGTCAGATCAATAGTAAGTTCATTCTTTGTGCTTAGGATTGTCTATGAACTATGATGATATTGTAATCATTGTTTTAACTACGTACGAGGCACCGCGAGTTCGAGCTGACATCGCGTTTGTCTCTCATGCTTGCTTTCACTGCGTGATGTGTCAGTGCCGTTATAGGTAGGCTATGTCCCCAAATTAGTTTTTGTCTTATTATATTTATATCATATTATGTTGTTATATTAGAATATCACGAGCAAGAGTGCCGTTTTCCTGTGCACATTTGCAAATGTGCTATTTATTTTATACAACAGTTAAATTAACAATAAAGTTAACATTGTGTGTTACTTTTTATATTGTCAATATTGTTTGTTTCCCCCTTTATTTCGCCGACGAGAATTTCATAATGAAACTGTAGTCCAACAGACAGCGATTCTTTTTTTAAAAACTGAAATCCGCGTTTTGAACGAATCATTTGATTCAATGAATGAATCGGCCGTTTGAACAAATCGGTTGAATAAAAGTCCAACAACTCGCTTAAGACAGTGACTTACTGCCACCTACTGGCGGGTTTAGTTGCATATTTAAAGTACCCTTTAATTAAAATGTAAAAATTATAAATAATTTCATACTTAAATATTGAATAGCTTTATTTATGCAATTGCAAATTAAGTGTAAATATAGTAATGCCAGTTTGGATGCCGCTTCTGTGTCACCTCTGCACTGCAAGGATGTTTTTTTATTTAATTATTTAATTTTACAGTGGTACGGTCTTATTCTAATAGAATTTAATTTGAATGTTCGAATTTGACATAAAAGGTGATGCATACCTCTAAATACGTTTAGAAATAATTTCCATATTTAGGTGAAAATGCCCCTGGAAATCAATTTAAGGTGGCAAATATTGCCCCTTAATACATTTTTTTATTTCAGTCACTACTGTGAACTGACCACTGCATAGATAGAATATGTTAAATATGAATATCTTTGTGAGTCTGCTGTCAACAACAGGCCTAAACCAGCCATGGTACCAGTACAAAATCAGTAAAATATCATCTAATTATCATCAACAAAACTTTGAAAATATCGAGATATATTTTTGTTAATATTGCAAACTCCTAATGTACGGTATTAATTTTGATTTCTTCAGGTCTTAAAAAGGTATTAAAAAGCCTTAAATTTGATTTTAAAAAATGTGCAGATACCCTGAAGTATGTAAACTGATTGTGTTAGATCGGAACTGATTAAGGTTAAAATGATTGAGGTTAGATTGGCCTTGATATTGAACATAGGCCAGAACATGTTTGTATAAAAAAAAGATACTACAAAGGGCATTTTAACAGCAACATAAATAAATATAGCTGCAAACAGCAATACGGGGCCAAGCCCTGCAAGGCACAGCAAGCAAAAGCCGCTGTAGTGCAATGCGGAGCCAGAAGAGCAAAACATCAGAAATTGAATGTACATCAAAATTGTACCATGCCAGACTCGAACCCACTGTCTATGGGTCAAGAGTCTGTCACTTATCTCATTGCGCCACTTGGCAGACGTATGTTTTTACAGCTGCTGAAATCCAATAGTTTCAAGAGAGAATCAAGTCAAAATTAAGAATTTTGAAGTGAATGCAAAGCATATTGTATTAAAAAAGATTAGATTAAATCATCCAAAATTGGTCAGATTACTTCTCTATTACCATCAATATAAGTGTGCCAAATTTCATAATTTTCTTACTTGTGGATCATAGGGCTGCCATTGACTAACATTCTGGAAGAAGAAGAACAATGAATTTGTATGTAAAAACACTGCATGTTGTATGTGACAGCTTCAGGTGAGATTATTCTTGGACACAATGCCTGGAACAGATGCAACTTCTGCATCTTTTCCTGCCACAGTACCTCATGCAGTCTGGGCACGTGTCACACTGAGTGGCGAACCCACAACGCTAAGCATTGGGATCCGTGGTGTAACACGTTGAGCTAATCACTCATGCGTGTTCGCCAACCTGAGTTCACAAAAAAGTTCCATAACATGTTAGCCAGATTAGCATGCTATGCTAATGTAGCTTATGGTTATTCTTATAGCTGAAGAGCCACATTAGAAAGAATGGCATCTGGTTAGCATGCTAACCAATTATTATGCTAAGCTAATTAGCATAAGGCAACAAACACAGAAAAGGTCAACTTCGAAGATGAATATCTCTGGAACGGTAGTGAATATCAAAAATCCGTTCAGTCATTTCTGTGCGGCTCAGTCCAAAGAACATCTGGTCAAATTTTGGACAAAATTTAGCAAGATTTGAAGGAGTAACGAAAAAACTGTTTTTCATTTGTTCCAATATGGCGGATAGTCACATTATTGGAAAATGACAAATGAGATACCAACGGAATCAGCATAAGCCAAGAAACATAATGACGTAAAGAAATAAAAATTTTAACAATGTTTTCAAAAGTTATAAGCGTTTTTGCAAAAGAGCTAATATCTCTGGAACACTAGGTGGCGCTGTGTTCAGTCTTCTAATGTACCTTCAGGTAGGGCTGGGCGATATGGCCAAAAAAAAATATCACTATATTTTTTTTATATCAGTCGATATCGATAATTATCGATAAATGTCAAATCTTTATTTATTTCAAGTTTAAAGACAGATTTGTACTCCTAAGTGAAAGCTGTAGAAACCAGAGCGTGTTTTTAAACTACTCTTTATTGTCAGAACATATCATGACAAACACTTGCCAAACAGGTGAACATTTCACAAATCCATGGTAGAACATTCAAACATTTGTCATTTTTCCTTAACAAAATAAATATCTTTATTTCAGTAGTATTAGCTTGAGTTAGGATGCAGATTTACTTTATACAATTTATGTTCATTAACAAAAACAGTAACATCTGTTAAAAAAAAGTAACAACATTATTTTTATTTGGTAAAATGTAATATTCTTTAGTTTTATTAAAATTAACCATTGGTCATCCAGCATCATGCATTTAGATCATCATGATAACCACAGATAAAATGTAACTTTATGGTTTCTATGGTATTTATGAAAACCAGTAGCCTAAATACATTATTAAAAACTGTAATTATATTCCATTAGTCCTTTAATACATTGTCTACATTAATAATATTATACAATTCAATATATATATATCCCACATTTCATGATGCAGTTAATATTACTAGGCTAACGTTACAGTAAATCCGTGGTAAATGATGGGAATGTGTAGACGGAAAAGCCTTCTGACTGTATCGTTGCGCACAGTGTTTCTCCTGTTCGTCAGCGCGGTCTCATCTGCCTTTAAACTGGTTTAAATCACTGAGACATTTGTGTTCCTCGCTGAATTCAAGCGCTTCTCACTGGATCTAGTGACCGAGGCGGATCAGAGTAAACGCGTCTGCTCGAGTGAACTCGCGCTGCGCTGCCGTTTGGACTTTGAGCCGAGCGGATAAACGGTCCGTGTGGCGCGCGCGGTTCAAATGAGATTCGTTCCGCTTTTGGCGCAAAAACATTATCGAACATTATCGAACTCTTGATATCGTTTTATCGAGATAAATTATATCGCGATAATTATCGTTATCGTTTTATCGCCCAGCCCTACCTTCAGGGCATTGTGTCGATCATCCATACTAAATTTTGTAAGATATGTCAACTAGTTTAAAAGTTATGGCAAATTATGACAGAATTCAAAATGGCGGACACGTGGTTCATCCGATCTTGGATAATTCGGCATGATGCAAAGAATCCATAGACATCACATTTATGATTTTCTGACAAACTGTTCAAAGGTTATTGGCCAAAATAGCAATTTTTCATATCTCATGACTCGTAGGTGGCGCTGTTCCCAACTTTGGCATGGAACCTCAGGTCATGCTTCCGATGAAGTGCACCAATTTTCGTTTCGATTGATCAAACTTTGGCCGAGATACAGCCACTTAGCCAATTTTGGGTGGACCTCGTTAACTTTGTTTGCGGCGACATCATTTTTTTCCCCAGTATAACAAAATTCTGTTCAGTCATTTCTATGCGGCTCAGTCCGAAGATCATTTGAGCACAGGACCAATTTTGGAGGAGTAGCGAAAAAACTAAACACTGTACTTTTCAAAATGGCCACTACTGTAATGGGCAGAGTATGATTTTACTATATTGATTTTGATCAGCTTGATGAGCGGAATCAGGTGCACTAAGTTTCATGTCTCTAGATCAGGGATGGGCAACTTTGATGATAGTGAGGGCCACAAATATTTTATCGTCACTATCAGAGGGCCAAATGTGACTGTGCACTTCCACCAATGGGATATTGGAAAATTAGAGGTACCATTTTAGAAGAAAACAATGTATGTAGGCCTATGTAGGCCCATCACGGACGGATGATGGACGGAGAGTGAACGCGTGCGTGACTGTCGCCGCTACTCACCGGTAGAACTTTTGCATAAACTTTGACAACACCAGCAAATTTTTCAGCCACATAGTGTTTCAATCTGATCAAATTGAAAACATTACATCGCCTTTACAACATTGGTTACTGCTTATGACCAGTAACTGCTGGATTATCGCTCTTCTGTGATCCCGACTGTGATCCTACCATCTCCACCGCTGTTGCTTACCTGAGGATCTTCGCTCCGGTTCCCCAGCCTCTCTCACTTTCCTGTAGCTGCTACATGATGACGTGGTTTCTCCGGTCAATTTTCTGCTTCGTGCTTGGCTGGTTTCTGGTGTCTCCTGCCCACCTGCAAGTCGATGCTCTGTTCCAGTACTCTGTCGCTGAGCTTCTGAAGCTCCGACGCCATGTCGATGTCCTCCAGCCTCCACCTGGTTGCTCCATTCCGTCGGACATCATCTACCAGCCAAACCGGAGATACATCCACCGTGGATCGCGCGGTAAGCGCTTTTATAAGAACTCTGGTTCTTTCATACCAACTTGGTTTACCACACGCCGCCACTCTCGTAACGCTTGCCGGGGAGCTAATCATAGTAGTCTGGCTAGCCTGCCTAAAGTGGCTAACTCTGCTTGTAAAAGTAGCTTTGCCACCGTCAACTTTGGTCTCCTGAACATTCGCTCTCTTAACAACAAGGGTCCGCTAGTCAGAGATGTTATTATGGATTTTAATCTTGATTTTTTTATGTTTGACTGAGACCTGGCAGCTGACTAACGATTTTATTCCTCTCAACGAGTCTGCGCCTCCGGGGTTTGTTTACAATTGCCAGCCCCGTGCTTCTGGACGTGGCGGAGGTCTCGCACTGTTGCATCGCGAGACCTTGAAAGTTTTGCCGATTCCTGCTTCACCTCTATTTTTATCCTTTGAGTATTCTGCCTCATTGTTGCCCGGACCCTCTCCCACAGTTGTGGTCACTGTTTACCGTCCCCCAAAATATAACAAAGATTTTTTGAATGATTTCTCCCAGCTTTTCACTCATCTGTCAACCCTATCCCATAATTTAATAATTCTGGGTGACTTTAATATTCATATGGATAATATCAGTTCTCCGCTCTCCAGAGACTTTTCATCTTGCCTGGAAAGCCTCTGTCTGCGTTTATATATTGACTCTCCAACTCATTGTGGGGGGCACACATTGGATTTAGTCTGTTGTTCTGGTGTCATCCCCTCTGTTTGTAAAACTCACTCTGTTGCCTTTTCTGACCACATGCTCATTACTTTTAACATCACCCTTCCGATATCTAAAATGTCCCTCCCTCGCACCATCTCCTTCCGGAATATCAAGGACATTAACATTGTCACCTTTGCATCTGATATTAATAATTTTCCAAGTGTATCTGCCTGCTGTTCACCTGATGAATTAGTTTCTTATTACAACAAATATCTTCACACTCTCTTGGACACCCATGCTCCCATGAGATCCAGATCAGTCTCTTTCACCCGCTCAGCACCCTGGTTCACTCCTGCCCTACGTCTTCTGAAATCTCAGGGTCGTCAGCTGGAACGCCTTGCTAATAGAACTGGACTCACCATTCACAATAATATGTACAAGGATCATGTTAATCTGTATAAGGACTCCCTCTCTTCAGCTAAATCTGCTTACTACTCTCATTTAATTCACTCTAATCATCGAAATTCCAAAACCCTGTTTTCCCTTCTCACCTCCATTACAAAACCTCCTGATTCTCTTCCCTACCACATGCAATCCCAGGACTACTGCAATAAACTTATGTCCTTTTTTGTTTCAAAAATCACAGACATCCATCAACACCTGACTTCTGGAGCTGCAGCTTCTGGAGGCAACTTTAACACCCCTTATCCACCCCTGACTACTACTTTCTCAAGTTTTGAACTTCCCTCCGTTCAAGCCATTTCGGACATTATTCATAAATGTAAACCCTGCACATGCCAGCTTGACCCACTTCCGTCCACTTTGGTCAAATTCTGTTGCTCTTCACTTGCCCCTCTCATCACTGAGATTATTCACTCCTCTTTAAGTTCCGGTTCCGTCCCCCCTTCACTCAAAACTGCCTCGGTCACACCCATTCTGAAAAAACCTGGTCTGGACCCCACTAATTTCAGCAATCTTCGTCCAATATCTAATTTACCCTTCTTATCTAAAATTCTGGAAAAAACAGTCGCTTCTCAACTTCATAATCACCTCATGTCTAACAGCATCTACGAGCAGTTTCAATCCGGCTTCCGTCCCCTGCATAGCACTGAAACCGCACTCCTCAAAATTTCAGATGACCTTCTCATGGCTTCTGATTCTGGGTTACTTTCTATTCTCATTCTTCTGGACCTCACAGCAGCTTTTGATACCATTTCTCATCCTACCCTCCTTAGTCGATTATCATCTATTGGTATCACCCACACTCCCATAGCCTGGTTTACTTCATACATTTCTGATCGCACACAGTTCATACAACTCAAAGCCCAGAAATCCGTTACCTTCCCTGTCTCCGCTGGAGTGCCCCAAGGATCTGTATTGGGGCCTCTCCTTTTTATCATCTACATCCTCCCTCTTGGTCACATCCTCCGTAAACATAACATTAAATTTCATTGCTACGCGGACGACACCCAGCTCTACCTCTCTACTAAACCATCTTCTTTACTCCCACCAACCTCTCTTACCCTCTGTCTCCAAGAAATCCATTCTTGGTTCTCATCCAACTTTCTCAAACTAAACAGTTCAAAAACCGAAGTTCTTCTGGTGGGCACACCACATACTCTCTCCACAGCTAATACAGTTTCCATTGTCATTGATAATTCAATTGTTCTTCCCTCCCCTCAGGTTAAGAGTCTGGGCGTCGTCCTCGACAGCACATTATCATTCCGCTCTCACATAAATAGCATCACCCGGTCCGCCTATTTCCACCTGCGTAACATCTCCCGTCTTCGCCCCTCTCTCACTCCACAAACCACTGCCATCCTGGTCCACAGCCTCGTCACATCGCGGATAGACTACTGCAACTCACTCCTGTTTGGTCTCCCTAATAAATCGCTCCAGAAGTTGCAGCTCCTACAGAACTCTGCTGCACGTCTGATTACTCGGACCCCCATTTTTCATCATATCACTCCTATTTTGCAACAACTTCACTGGCTTCCCATCAAACAGAGGATCATTTTTAAAATACTTCTCATTACTTACAAAGCTCTTCATAATATGGCTCCTCCTTATATCTCAGATCTCCTCCATTTAAACATCCCTACCCGTTCACTCCGATCCTCCAACACCTGCCAGCTTTCTGTCCCCCCTGCCCGTCTTGTCACAATGGGGAGCAGGGCGTTTAGTCGCTCTGCTCCCCATCTTTGGAACTCACTCCCTCCAGACCTTCGCACCATTGACTCATTTCATCTTTTCAAATCCAAACTTAAAACTCTGTTGTTTAGACAGTCATTTTCCACCTGACCCATATCTCTTAAATGTTGTCTTGCCAATTTTATTTACTGTTTTAATGTTTTTATCTGCTCTGTACAGTGTCCTTGGGTGTCCTGATAAGGCGCTTTAAATAAAATGTATTATTATTATTATGTCTGTATTACAGACTCTGCTTAGTGAATCAACCTGCATGTCCATATTCAACTATTTTTTTCTGCTTCTTTTCATGAATTAATTTTTTACATAAACAAACAAAAACACTACTGTGGCAAACATTTTTTTTTTTATTATTATTCAAGTGCAAACATGTTGGGCTCTCAAAAAACAATGAATGATGGCACAAAACTGAAAAGTAGCCTATTAAGTGAAAAAACTTAATGGAATATTGGAAAATTAGAGCTACCATTTTAGAAGAACAAAACATATATTTGTCTGTAATACAGACTCTGTAATGTTTAGTCAACCAACCTGCATTTACATACTCTATTTTTTTCTGCTTCTATTCAATAATGAACTTTTAACATAAACAAACAAAACACATTACTGAGTAGCTACATTTTTTTTACATTTATCATTATTCCAGTGCAAACATTTTGGGCTCTCAGAAAAACATAAGCATACTTTCCACTATAGGCTATATCTCACCTACAGGGGGAAAAGTTTAAAGTTAATGAGATACTTGTGGTCTCTCCTGCTGGCGTACAATAGACTGGATGTCAATGTCAATGTTAGTGCAACCAATCCTCATGAGCTGAAACAGAACGTCATCGCTGATCCTGTTTCTCTTTTTCGACTTTATATGTTTCATTGTGGAGAAGTTGCTCTCGCAAATGTACGTGCTCCCGAACATGCTGGCCATTGATAGTGCAAAATCCCTGAGAAGTGGAAAGCGGGACTCTGGTAGTAATCTCCAAAATGAAACTCCCCTCTCACTGCGCTTTGCTTGAAAAAACGGGTCTGACTGAATTTCGCAGAGTTCAAGCTGCAACTCGGAGGGTTGCTCGCTGACAGTAGCAGAGAGGGGGTCAGTGAATAACGCTATTCGTGGCTGCATGGCGTGGAAATCATGGAAGCGGCACTTAAACTGCTGCTGTAGTGTTTCGATGTCGGCTCTGTATATGTGAAAAATGTTCTCGCATTCAGGGACATCTCTCCGCATCTCTTCACAAGCGGGAAAGTGTGCAAAATTTTGACGATTGGATGAAAATCCTTCTTTGAAAAGCTCTAATTTACACCGAAATGCATTCATGTGTGCGTAAAGGTCGGATACAGTTTGGCCTCGCCCCTGTAACTTTGTGTTCAGGTGATTGAGGTGTGAGGTAACGTCCCTAAGGAATGCCATATCGCAAAGAAACTCTGTGTCTCGGAGTTTTCGGATGTAGGCACTTGTATCGCCTCGAACACTGTCCTCCAAAAACACAGGAAGTTCGGTGCGCAACGCAAAAAAACGCTCCAGACACTTTCCTCGGCTCATCCATCTAATCTCGGTATGCATTTGTAAATCCCCATACGCCGCGCTCACTTCATCCAAAAAAGCTACAAACCTCCTGTGACTGAGAGACCTATTCCCTCCTCGGATGAGATTTGTAACTTTAGTCACCAGATCCATAACGTGACTGAAGTTAAGTGTCTTGGCACAGAGAGCCTCCTGTAGAATTAAAATAAAGATTAGATTCAGTGCTAAAATCTACACATCCTGTCATATTAATCTCATAAGGCCGCCCATATTCATAATCATAAAAAGTGAGCTGAAGATAAAACTCACCTGATGGATGATGCAGTGTAGTATAGGACAGTCCACCCCACTCTGTTGGAGGAGCCCGGCGAAACCATTGTGTTTTCCTTGCATCGCAGGTGCGCCATCAGTAACGGCGGCTGACAGCTTGTCAAAGCCACCACAGTACTCATTCATAGCACTGTTAACGGCGTTGAAAATATCCGTCCCTTTAGTAGTGTTGTGCAACGACACCAATTTTAAAAGTTCTTCGTGTACAACAAATGAACTGTCAATCGTTCTAGTGAAAATCAGCAGCTGGCTAACATCCATCACATCGGTGCTCTCATCCAACGCTAATGAGAAGTATTTGCAGTCGTGCATGACTTGTTTCAGTTTGCTATCGACGTGATTATGGATGTCAAAAATTCTGCGTGTCACTGTGCAACGGGACAAGGAGACCGTTTCAAAGTTTTTAGCCATATCCTCGTCTCCAAACGATTTGGCCATTTCTATTGCACACTTCTTCACCATTTCGCCATCTGACAAGGGCTTCTTGGCTTTAGCTAGCTCCAGCGCCACAGAGTAAGACGCCTTGAGGGCAGACTCCTGTGTGGATGTTATTCTGGTAAAAATACTCTGTTTATTGAGCTTCACTTTCAGGTCCGCTATAACAGCGGCCCTAGCAGCTCCGGTGTACTTTCCATATTTGTCCCTGTGTGTGGTATTGTAATGTCGACTTAAGTTGAAATCTTTAAATACTGATCTTGTTTCCAGACACACTAAACACATAGGTCTACCTTTGAATTCTGTAAACAGATAATCTGTTTCCCATCTCGTCTGAAAAGTACGATTCTCTTGATCCAGTTTTCTTTTTTTACCTCTCACGGACATGGTTCTCACTCTTCATCATTGACTGTAGTGAAGCAGGTCCGACTAAGTGTTTTGCATGGGAGGCGCCCTCTATCGGTAGACTGTATCAATACCATTTGGAATTTCTTCAGATGCGGTGAAACCAACATTTCTATGGTAGAATTTAATGCTTTACTCTGTATAAGATAAGATCTGTTATACGTTTTCCCCAATATCTGTTTGTTTTATGTTTGATGTTAAATGTCATTGTAAACTTTCAAAGTAAAAAAAAAAAAAAAAAAAAAAACATTTCTATGGTATTTGAAAATTGACCCGCGGGCCGCACTGAGTGAGGAGGCGGGCCGCATGCGGCCCGTGGGCCGCCAGTTGCCCATCTCTGCTCTAGATCAAAGGGTTCAAAAGTTATAACCATTTCAATGTTGAATTTTTGAACTGGTGGTGGCGCTATAGAGTTGGTCCTAGGGACACCAAATTTGATCCAATTACTATTCATGGCCATCTCTACAACTGTGCCAAATTTCATCATTTTCCTATGTACGGTTCATAGGGCTGCCATAGACTTACAGAGGAAGATTAATAACAAGAAAACTAACGGATACAATAGGTGCCTTGCCCCTTCGGGGATTGGGCCCCAATAAAAAAAGATACTACAAAGGGCATTTTATAAATAATAATAAAAAACAAGAACATTAAGTAAAACTGTAAAGTGTGTTTTTTTTTTTTTTTTTACTTTTGAACCATATAAATAAATAGATTTAAGATACTTGCTGTGAAGCACTTTGAAACAAACAAACAAACAAGCCTCTTTCTCTCTCCTACAGATGGCACAGGAGAAGTGGCATCACACAGGTAAGTTATTTACACAGTTCTCCCAACTCCGCATCCGCCCCACTTTTAAAGTGTTCAAAGCTGTCATACACCACATTGTCAAACCCAGAGGTGGTAGGATTTCCTAGTGGATGGACAGTAGGAAAATATCTTCTGGGTGCTTCCGGCCAGTTTTTCATTGGAAGGTGTGTACCTCTTCTGCTGTCCACCACAATTAGGCACGTGGCAAGCCCCTTTTTCCAGCCTCTTGATGAACGTGCCGGTACTGGACCTGAGGCCGGTCTGGCGGTGGGAGACAGCGCAGGAGCTTCCGGGAACGGTGCGTCCGACAGCACTTTCAGGTGAGGCGTCACCCCGTAGTTGGCGTTTTTCTCCTACCTGGCAGCGAAGGTCGAGATGGACTTGGCGTTCAAGATTGGCAGTGGAATGGCGAGACTGCCGAGGATGGGGTCGTCTCTGACTCGGTCTGCAATCCTTTTATACTGTCCCTTCAAAGAAGCCGTGACCTTACTGGGGAAGGTGAGCTGATTGGCCGGCACTCGGTTCTTCAGCATCTTGAGGAGGAGGTAGAGCAGGCGACTGTCCTCGGTCACCTGTGTCGCCTGAGCGTACCTCATGCAGCAAAACTTGGTCTTCTAGGCCGCTCTGGTCTCGGGAGAAACCGCCCCAAGGCACTGACCGAACAAGGGGTAGCCCCACCTGGACTCGTATTGCTTGACTAAGCGGGCGGCGGTCTTGTCGTGGAGAGAGCTGGCGGTGGCTGCGATCTTCTGCCTGAGGTCAGCCGGCACTAGGTGGTGGTCGCTGTTGTCGGCCAGTTCTAGGAGGAGCAAGGCCAGTGCCTCCACTTCCTCTATACCTGGCAGATGTTGATGGCTCATCAGCACGTCTTGCAGGACAGGACTGTCCTCCTCTTCCGCCTGTTTTGCCTGGGTGAAGACAATGTGCTTCCCACAGTCTATCGGGTCCTCCTCTGTATCAGAAGACATGCTGAGACCCTCGTCCGCCGTCTCACTGCTCAGCCGACTACTCTTCACGCGATTGCTCTTCCTCAACTGCAAATATGTAATTGTACTAATCACAAACGTGTCTTCTCAACAATAGTTTTTTTTGTACCAGGTTTGTCGTCATTGTTTAAGTGTGTGATCAAGTACTGTACCTTTGACCGCAAAGACATTAACCCACCTGCATGCAACTGAGGTGCTTGCTCGCAACTGCCCAGTGAGCGTCGACTGCCTCTGGCGACTTGAACAGGTGAATGCCATCGATGTCAAGGCCGGCTGGTCCCCGGAGCTCAGCAAGGATGGACTCTCACCAAAACAGTCTCCTGTTACACATAGGATATATTCTCAGCGTTGAGTGTTTAATCACATTAAACACATTCACACATTTAACACATACATTTTATTTTCAAAGCTGGATCTGACCGATACCTTAGTCATATGTGAATCTGAAAGCCACACTTACCACAACCCCACGGGTAATACGCCTTACATACGGCCTGATCTGATGAGGCTTGAGGAAGGCCATCACCTCATCATCAGAGTACCTGCCGTAGAGCTCTGGGTTACCATTCCTGACCGCCTGGACCAGGAGCATCTTGTCCGCCTTGTTCTAGGCGAGCACGGCACCCGCCATGGCACTCATGAAAGCCCCGTACTTGGCGTGGCTCTGCTTGATCAAGACGGCGTCCCAGCTGTGCAGCCAGTGGCGGATGTCCAGGCGGATGATGGTACCCCTCTTCACCCAGTCACCAAACAGATTCTCCAAGACCGACGAACCACTGTCACTGAAAATGATATGACATTTTGTGTAGGTGTGTTACATGTTGGATTATCCATTTCATCAAAGGTTTCAACTGCTATTGAACTCAACGACAGCCGTTGTTGTCCGCGTACACCACCTTCGGAACAGGAGCGTTGGCACGGCGAAAGCGGGCGACCAGACCTCTGGCCATGCGTGCGTAGCACCCCTCGGACTTCACCACCACTGTGGTTAAGAACTGACCCCACTCATTCAGCACGCTGGTGACGTACTGCATGGTGCCCTGGCCGTCGCCGTAGATCTTGAGAATCTATAAAAACAAAGATCCTGTACTTTGTTGTGCCGTCGATGCACAAGATTTCCCTAGTCGTACTGAGGATTTGGTCCCTGTACACGGGCATCTTCTCCATCTTCAGGATCAGGTGCGCACGCCTCAGAACCTGAGCAGACGTAAGGGGAGACGGGGCGATGGAAGGGGTGTAAGTGCCGGCTGCTCTCGCAAACGACAGGATGAGACGAAGACGATCCAGCCGCTGACGTGTGGGCATCATATAGAAGAGTCTGGTACAGGCCCCGACGCTCCACGTACCACTCGCCGTGGCCCTGCTGCAGCAGCCTCTGCACCTTGCTCATTGAGACGCCGTTGAGTCGGTCACTCATCAGGGTGACCACACTCCTGTCCACAGCACGCTTGCTGCAGATTAAGGCAATGGGCTGGGGCGAGGTTCATCAGAATTTTCGGACTGTACACCATCCAGGTGTACTGTTGCTGGGCACGGTGGGCGCCGTCCTCGTCGTTCACGTGCGCCTGGCTCGGCTCCTCCCTGAGCTTGAGACAGTGTTTGCACATCAACCTCCTGGTCAGCAGGGTGTAATGGAAGTTCAAGTCGTACACTTGACTGGCGTACCCTCTTCTCCAAGTAGTACTCTGGCGGTGCTAGGCAGTTGGTGTTGGGGCAGCGGATCAATGCCTTCATCACGCTGACCAGGCGCCAGATGAAGGCAGGGGTGGTGAAGAAGGAGAGCATGTTGGGCACAGCTCCCTTGACGGCCATAGGAGGTGGGGGCGAGTGGAACTCCATCTTCTCCTTAAAGGGATACTCCACCATTTTTTCATATTAAACTGTTATTCCCTTAACTAAGACGAGTTGATGCATACCTCTCATCTCAGTGCGTGCACTTAATCGCTCTGGCGCGCGGTGACACTTTGATAGCACTTAGCTTAGCCCAGTTCATTCATTAGGGATCATTAGGTATTATGGCGCTTTTCTAACTGGGTAAAATAGATAACTAATGTATGGCAAAAATAGCACTTGGGAGCACTTCGACTTGGCGCAGTAATATCATCACAGTAATATCACCAGGAGTGATGATTTTACCGCGCCGAGTCGAAGTGCTCCCAAGTGCTATTCCGCCATTAGTTTAACATCTATTTTACCCAGTTAGAAAAGTGCCACGTTTTATTTTGTCACCATACTTGGTCGTGTAACTGCCCATGTAACTATTTAAATAGGGGAATTGTGGAGGTGTTTGCTTGCTTTCAACTTCATCTCTGTTTGGTCTGCTTTCTGCAGAAAATAAAACACAGCCATAGAATAATCTCATAAAATAATACTTTTACTAATACTGGTTACTGCTTAAAGCTGCAGTCCGGCACTTTTTTGGGTTTAAAAATATCAAAAAAGACATTTTTGAAAAAAAACGTAACCAGCCAGTGTTCAAAACGATCTGCTTGCCTTACCTCGATTCAAAACGGTAAGCTTGTAATAATGATTTTAATTCCAGTGGTACTGGTGGATTTCCGCGGGAATTTCGAGCATGTCTTTGCGTCATTACGTCACTTCTGTACACATAGAGAAGGAGTCCCCGGCTAGCGTGTGTGGATGATGGTGGAGATTTAGCTTAGCACTTGGTATGGCGGATCCCGAAAGTTTAAAGCGACAATCACCAGTGACAACTGGAGATTCACCAGTTGTAAAACCCAAAGACTTAAAAAATATATATTTTTCACGTTTTGACGTGATATAAGCAATCGTTAGATTTAATCAGCATGATAGCCTACTGCAATGCTTCCCCCCACCCCCCGAATTTGGTCAGAACAAAAGTGAATGTTACTTACTTGTTCAGATGACATTTTCCGATGAAAATTCTAATGTTGACACTTTCAAAAAGTATACTCTGAGATTGCTGATGACAGTAACGTTACAGTATCCACAGCGACGCGGCAGCCTCAATACATTGTGTTCATCCGCGCTGTTTCATGCCAATTTACTACCCACGCACAGTTAATAATTCCGCGAATAACTGCAATTGCAGATTTCTAACAGAGATGGCGACAAAGAGGAAAAACGACGGACTGCAGCTTTAACATCAATTACTCGGGTCTAAAAGGTAACTGAGTTTATCTTACACTGTAAAACATTTCAAGTCTGTTAAACTTAGAAATGAAAGTTCACCTGCTGCCTTAAAAACATGAGTTAACTCAACTTAAATATATTCTTTGTTTCAACTCAAAATGTTGTGTTTTACAAGTTATCTAGCTAATAAACATATGTTGTTTCAACTTGATTCTCTGAGTTTAAACAACTCTGACAAATGTTGTTTCAACTTGATTCTCTGAATTTAAACAACTCTGACAAATGTCGTTTCAACTTGATTCTTCAAGTTAAGACAACTTACTAGGTTACATTATTGAAAACACATAATACACATAAATTGTCTGCTCAAAAATATTTTTTATTGTAAAATGTTCAATATTGCATAAACTTAACATTGGTTTTATGACACAATTCATGTTAGGAAAAAGGTTTTAAGTAAAGGATTATTTTTAAAGAGTTTCATTGTCACCTAGAATTTTATAATCATGTCATCTTTCACATACAGGAACAAAGAGTCTTTGCAGTTAACACCAGCAGTTGTTGTACACTTTAAAACGTTTAAATTCAGCTAAACTAAGAAATGACAAAACGCTTTAAGAACAATTTCATGTCATTTCTACCCTTGCAGAAGTGCAAAGTAACAATAAGTGTCCCCTCAGCAAAAGCTTCAGATATTCTCACAAACTACCTTGTATTAAAAACACATCTAAACATTTATGCTTGATATTTTTCAGCAGTACTTGTGTTTTACTTGAAATGGTCAGTATTATCAAAATTCATATTAGGAAAAAGGTTCTAAGTAAAGGATAATTATTAAAGAGTTTCATTACGTTACCTAGAATTGTATAATCATGTCATCTTTCACATACTTTCTTACAGGAACAAAGAGTGTTTGCAGTTAACACCAGCAGTTGTTGTACACTTTAAAACGTTTAAATTCAGCTAAACTAAGAAATGACAAAACGCTTTAAGAACAATTTCATGTCATTTCTACCCTTGCAGAAGTGCAAAGTAACAATAAGTGTCCCCTCAGCAAAAGCTTCAGATATACTCACAAACTACCTTGTATTAAAAACACATTTAAACATTTATGCTTGATATTTTTCAGCGGTACTTGTGTTTTACTTGAAATGGTCGGTAATATCAAATTTGAACAGTGTCAAATAACTGAAGTGTCTTTCAAAGACTGCAAATGTAACATGTCCCCTCCGATATTTGTTTGAGACTAGTCTATAATTTATATCTCAGCAGTTTGTTTCGTAGTCCATGTATCTTGGCAGAGCAGTGGTCAGTTTTAATCTTCATGATCACTTTCTGCAGGAATTCGAAGGAGTACCTCATACTGCGAGGATATTCAAGGTTAAGGCAGTAGATTGTGCCCATTAACAGAGCAAAGCCAGTGGGTATGTCTCTGAGATTATGGAGAACAATTGTCTCCTCTACCACCACAGCCACGTTGGAGACATCAAGTGGAAATGCATCATTCAAGACACCTTCGTGTCCAATCAGTAGTCCAACACGCATTCCCTTCATAATGACATCCAGGGTTTCACCATGAACCTAAAACAAATGGACAGTATCAATCCTAATTTAAAAGGCATGTAATGGATTTGGTGTATAAAATGATAGAAATGGTCCAATAAAAGAATGACAATTGCACTAAGCCATATCATGATTTTACTTTATTTCAAGGCTGGGATGACAGTCAAAACAAGCCACTGCAGAAGCACTAATTAGGCTAAAAGCCACTGTACGGTCAATTATTTATTATATACAAAGACTAAAATGAAGCAAATTAATGCATTATTATTGACTCTGGAATGAAAAGACATTTCAAAATCACAAAAACAAAATCATGACTTTTTTTTTCCAGTGAATACTTTTCCCCCCCTACTACTCTGCAATGAATTCAGTATCATTTGTATGTTAACAATGTGTAAATGTTTTCTTACATCACACATCTTGATTATATCCGAAGTATCCTCTGAAAAGAAGCGTGGAAGACCAAGTAAGGCAGCTGTTCTTCTGTTCTGATTTGTATCCTACGAACAAATTATAAACAAGACTGAGTGACTGGCATTATACAAATTAGAATCCCTATGTTAGTAAATATTGAATAGGGTATCAATTCAGATGTCCCGATTCTATTTCGATTCACAAGATCTCGAATCTCAAATAGTTATTGTTTTTGACCCATGTATTCTTGTATTGCAATAAATGTTGACACCCAAAATTTTAGATACCACTGAAATTTAACAATTCTCGATTCCATATAATACCACAGCTAAAACTACTAACATCAATTTCAAAGATTATTAAAAACAAGTAAACAGTTTTTAATTAAAAAAAGAACAAATCATTAAATAATAATAATGAAATAATCAGTGCTTTTCAGGTAGGCCTATTAAAAAATGTAATTAATCAAATGTAAAATAATTAGTTCATTGTTGTTCATACCTCCTTATCAAGACACTGCATTACACTGCTAAGGCTCAACCTCCTGCTTGACGATACGGCTACTTTGTACAGCTCTAAAAGACTTGGCACCAAGGCATCTAGTCCATTTAAGAATGACTGCAGTAGATCGGTGGTGACTAGTCTATTGAACTCTCCACTTATCTGAAACAGACACATAAGACAGCAAAGATTGAGAGGGAAAAGAGCGACAGATAATAGTGAGGGATAGCAAGTACAGATGAAAATTATTACACAGGCATATGTGAACCTCAAATTCATTTAAATCAGCCATGTCACTACCCATTTTAGCAAATACATAATTTCCTTGTAATTTATCTTGCTGTGAATGTTTGGGTTGGCACTGGTTACCTGTCTCTCATTGAAGAGCGCAGGCCATCTGTCCCTGACTACAGAGATGAGTGGCTCGTCACCAATGATTTCCTTTCTTCGCTGAGAGAATGTTGCAGTCATCAGTTCATCAAGAAGCTGCAGGTCTGGATCACACTTTTGGACCTCTAAAAGCATGGTCTTCCGATTCTCCTCTAAAGTGACTGCAGATTGTCCTTCAGGTAGATTTGGCAAGTAGTGGATTTCTCCCTTCTTTGACTTCTTGACTGCCTTGCAGCTTGTCTGTCCATGCTTTCTTTTATTTACAACAACTGCAGGGCATCCAGCTGCCATCAACTTCTGACGGTAATTGCCCATCTTGAATTTTAAACTGAAGACCCAGCAGTACCATCCTTTGGCAGAACCTGGCTCTTCGAGACAAGGGTGCTCTGCTACAAGAGCTTTGGCTACACTTTCATACTGATCTTTACTAGGATATGGAGTGTATTTTGATATCATATCAGCTAGTTTGTCCAGTATTTCACTCTTAACACCCTTGGAGATAACAATGACTGTTCCATCTCTGGCATGGGAATCATTTGCTGCTCTCAGTTGAAGTTCAACATCATGGGAGAAGTCAGGAATTACAAAAGGACCAGGCCAATCCACTGATGAAGTAGTAGTTGGTGAACTCAAGCTTGCAGAATCTAATGTCGAATGAGAAACTGAATCAGAAAATGTGAACAAAACTTTCAGTGTTGCTCGATCAGTTGGTAGATCTTTGATATCGGTCAAATTGCAGAGTTCATTTCCAAAATCTGGATCTTCAAACTGTAGAATGAAGTTTCCTTGCAAACCCAAACTGGTGCGTAGTGCTGCACATAATTTCTCAACTGACTCAGGCAAACTCTGCAGGGTAACACGCCTTATTTCTTGAGGTGAAATAATAACTCTGAGAAGCATCTTGGAGGAATCAGCAGCCGTAACTAGATGACAATACAATAAAACAAAAGCAAAAGGTCATAAAAGTATAGAAAAAAAGTAGGGATGGGCATTTTTAAAAAGAATTGTATTCAAATAAGTTTATTTAAATGACGTTTAACGAGAAAGACGTTTTAAGTTATCCAATTCTGAACAAGCTTACATTATATCTAAAGTTTTTTTTTTAGTTTATAACATTAAACAATATGTAAACAAAAACGTAAAAGAGCCAAAGTATTTAAGCTCAAGCAGAGCGAGCGGGAAAAAAACGCTAATAAAGCAGACGTCGACAGTTATCTTACAGAACGAACATATACACTCAAGTCGGTTATTGTGTTTATAGTTTCACGTTCAGCAATATCCACATGCTCGGATGAGAAAACATGCTCTGCTGACAGACATTGCAGAGACACAAAGATAACACAAAGGTTCTTAAACCCTCAACGAAACTTAAATGAAGCATATGTCTCAAAATAATTTGCTATCTGATGAGGTATCATCTCGGATCACCTGGGTTACAACTGTGCTTACCTGCTGTCGTGAATGCAGTGATACAAGGATTAGTTCACTTTCAAATTAAAATTTCCTGATAATTTACTCACCTCCATGTCATCCAAGATGTTCATGACTTGAACATGACTTGAATGAAAAAATAAAAGGTTTTTGATAAACATTCCAGGATTATTCTCCTTATAGTGACTTCAACAGCTATCAAACGGTTTAAGGTCAACATTGCAGTTTCAGTGCAGCATCAAAGGCTCTACATGATACCAGACGAGGAATAAGGGTTTTATCTAGCCAAATGATCAGTTATTAAAAAAAAAAAAATGTATATGCTGTATAAACACAAATGCCTTTTGATAGCTGTTGAAGTCACTATATGGAGAATAATCCTTCTTTTCGACTGAAGAAAGAAAGACAAAAATATCTTGGATTACATGGGGTGAGTAAATTATCAGGAAATTTTCATTTGAAAGTGAACTAATCCTTTAACGATTGGTGAGTCACAATGGGACATTCTGCCATTCTCAACTGTCCCAGATCTTTAGTTAGCGTGCTTGTGATTTATCATGGGTTCATTGCATTTATGGCTAGCAAAGCAACGTAGTAAAAATCTAATAGTATTTTTATTTTTCAAATAATAGCTAATTACAGATCAAATATTTTAATATTTGACTATTCGTGCACATCCCTAGACAAAAGCCATGATATTGTACAATGAATAAAGAACAGCAAGGACTGAATTAAACATATTGTGTCATTCTATTAGGCCAACAGTGAGTACACAAATAAAACAGTAAAAATAAAAATATTTGTAAAAGTTCACCTTACCTTATTTTATCTTATCATGAATGTCCTTCATATAGCTTCTTGGCTGACTCTGGAACACTCTGTAAGGTGACACGCCTTGAGGTGACAATAACTTCGAGGAGGAATCAACAGCAGTAACTGTCAAAACATAAATAAAAACAGTAACAGATATCAGAAGCAGCAATATAGACAAAGGCCATGAAATTGTACTCAAAGAACTGTATGGTCTGCATTACATTTGTTGCGTGATTGCATTAGGCTTGCCGTGAGTAAACAAGTTAAACAGCAAGATCTTAAAGATTTATATATACCTTATTGTAACATGAATGTCCTTGGAGTAATGAGCAGCTTTACATCAACAAGTTATGCGACGAGGGGGATGTAGTCATTCAGCTGTTCAGGTTGGACAGCCACAGTTACTGCAGGGTCTTTTTTGGTGAGCTGGTAACACCTTAGATGTTCCAAGAAGCCAGCTGTGAACAGTTCAACAATGAAAAGTATGCGACCATCCACTATACAGATCTCGAGTACTTTCCCAAAATCTGGTAGTCCACTTGTGTGCCCAACTGAGATCACCATTCCTTTGGAATATTTTGTTCCATTTAAATACACGGTGGATGTGAAAGAAACAATGTCCAGACCATTAAACTTGTTCCATATTGACACCCTGATAGCAGCATCCAAGATGTCCACAGATACAACAGATACATGACCAGTTTCAATGCTTGGTTTAAAAACACTTGGCATCTCCAAATAGTATGCCAACATTAGTTGATGTCTTGTGGCCAACGTGTGCAGAACATTTTTGAAGTTGCCAGCTTTACGGACCACCTTTTTAAAGAAGGAATGTTTTGCCTCAAATCTTAGTGTCCAAAATTCAATTACGGGACCAAATTTTTGGATTAACATGGGATAATGTTCCAAATAATGATGTTTAGGACGTAATTTAGTACATGGAAAAACTTCTAAAAGCAACTGTCGATGGTCAGAGATTTTGGCTTGCAGGTAGCACAGGGTTTCTGTTGTGAATGAGGAGCTGGATAACAACTCAACAATGTCTTTTAATTCAAGAATTATATTCCACGTTTTTTCCCCCTCTGGAATACAGTGGCCAACCAACAGTGGAAGAAATCTCAGAAGTGCCCAGTTCTCATGTCCATTGCCACCGATAGTTTTGTTTTTGTGAAAGTTTTTTTGTATCGTCTGGGGTCTGTTAGTTTTGTCATAGAATTGAAAGGGGAATGTTTTTGTTCTCTCATTAAGGTCATTCAATGTAAAATACTTCTTAGCAATCAGATCTGAGAGGCATATGCAGAGCTCCACGGGTACAATTCCTTCAAATGCATCATGTAGAAAATCAGGTGGAAATCCTTTTGCAGCATGAAAGTGAGCCAGTCTGTTTAAAGGACAGTCTCTCTTTATACCATCAACACAAGACAGATCACTTTGCTTAAGCACATTAATGGCTTCATCGAACAATTTTGGTGTTCTCAAGGTAAAAACCCCACTTCTGACATTATACTGCTGAAGATCTACACGATTTGCCGTACAAAATCTGCAAAACTTATCAACATTGAAAGACTCTTGAAATCCAGAAAGTGAGTGTGCACCCAAATTGTCTGCAGATACATACAAAACTGTCCCTTTGAGATTAGAGCCAAGACTCTGAACAAACACACCTTCTCTCTCAAGGAGCTCAAGATCCCTAATCAGAGGCTCTAGAACCTTGCTGTAACCATATTCTTTTATGTGTACAGTTTTGCACAACACAGCTAGATAAATTGATGATAATGTTGAGCGAAGTCGTATGGGTAAATTGGCAATCACCCAATATACCCCACAAATTTTGTGTTTTTTTTTTGAAGTACCTAACGGATTACAAATTTCGAAATCATCAATATATAGTCCAAGAGCTATACCCTTTTCTTCAGAGAGGATCTTGTTTTCTTTAAAATATTCTCCATCTCGAATTGAACCGTAATTACCTTCCTGTTGACCGGATCTCTCTAGTGTCTGAAGTACCTCTTTTCGTTCCAAAAGTTTACTGAGCAAATCTAAAATAGGAACATAAACAAAAGTATGATTTTTTTCTTGTGCATTTAACACATACTCAACTGGTTCAATAACAGAAAAGTTATTTTTATAAAAAGATTGTCTTTTGCGCTCCGTGCCAAGAGGCCCCTCCCTTGAGAGCAATCTGAGTGGGTTCAAAGTTTGTAACTCTTCAGTCAATGAAGTTACAACAGAGGCATCAACACTGCAATTATTGTCTTTCAAAATATTATCAATGACAGTCTTTATGTTTTGATGAGCAAATTCTCCAATGTCAAATAACTCATCAACTATTTCCTGTACTGCTGAATTTGATACATGTAAAAGTGTTTGCATGCGGAGAAATAGAGATCCCAACTGATTTTGGATGGTCTTGCCATTTTCAAGTCCAGATCCAGTCGCCTCAAATACAGAATCAGTTTCAAGATTATCTTCAGTGTCTGAAACAAAGTCGTCTTCAACAACAGGCACAGAAGCTGCGAGATCTGCCACAAGCTCTGGTCTGAAATTTTCTAAGGTGGAAGGCTTATGATAGCGACTTCTATGAGAAGTAAAAGTAGAAGTAGTCTAGCACACTAGACTTGAAAAAACAACCTGCAAATGGACAATTAACAATTTCTTTGTTTCTCAAATGAATCTTCAGATGGATGAAATATTTGTAAATGTCACAAGGCTCTGAGAATGTGCATAACTCACAGGATAATTTGGTTAAAATCCTGTATCCTTTTTTATGTTCTTTTAAATGGTTTTTAAGTTCGGCTTGGGTTTGAAAAGTTTTGAAACAGGCTTTATGAATACAGGTGAGGCCTGAATTCCTTCGATGGTGACCATGACACTCTTTGTAGTGCTGTAGTATTCTTCCCTGACCATTAGTAGAAAATGCACAAAACTTACATCGCCACTTCATTAAGGGAACATTCTTGAAATCTGTCAAGAGGAAGAAGAAAAAAAATTAAGAAAAAATGTATTGCACATTCTCAATGTAGGTCAGTGAAATGCTTAAAATCTAATATACCAAGTTTTATTATATAGATGGAGGTTGATATTTTAAGCGTCTTTGCACTGCATTACTAATCTCTACAAAGATCAAAATAAATCCAGTACCATTTTAAAAATCAAGCGAGAGAGCAAGACAGTTTGAAGACGGTGAGAGGGCGCGCGCGCGCGGCCGGGGCTCTTTCTCTCTGCTCATTCTTTAAGTATGCACCCTGTCACAAGCGCAGCAGTCAGTCATCTGTCACTTACCAATCAAAATAGGCCTTGGCGTGATAAAAATTCGCTTTTGCGGCCGCAAAATAAATAAATAATTCAATGCAGGAAAAACCTCGTTTCATCTTCTCTATTATTCAGCCTTTTAAATTTCGCGTGGTAGTCAGCTCCCTGTCACGTGACAAAGGAGCGGGAGTGATTGACAGTTAATATCAACCAATCTAAAAACTTGCTTTAAGTTAAGAACATAAGGATGAAGTTTGATTGGTTATGTAACGTTGTCCGGCCACCTCGTATCATAAGGTAAAGGTACACACTATGCAGTAATTTGTGAACGTTTTGTAGAGAAATTAAAACAGGTCGCACCACAACCATTATTTGCACTCGCCCAAATATATTTTTAGGTCGCACAGATGAAATTTCGCGAGCATATGCAACCAAAATGATCGCAATTTCGAGCCTTGTATTAGGAATATATAATATTGGCAGAGTTTTAACATGCTGACTGTCCTAGCCGAACGCGACGCGCCGTTTGAATGCTGTAACGTTATAGCTAGAGCATGATTGACAGCCGCACGCGGAGGGAAGACCAGTTTCCGTGAACTTGAATTATTTAACAATGTCAATATTCTTAAGTTACGTTACCACACATTAAGCTATGGAATGTCTTTAGATTACTTTTAAGCACTAAATCATTATATCAGATCGCATCAGGCCTTATCTTTTGACTGAGTTTTGTCGACGGGCGGAGGCAGAACGAAATGTGACGAAGGCGGCCACCTCATAATTTTCTAGGCCGGAAAAACCCTGCAGTATTTTCGGATTGTTTAATTTATAAATTCATGTTTAAGTCCTAACGTACACTAAACATAATCCCTCAAACATGATCATCACCATGTGATTTCCACTTAGCCCAAAATGAGCTGTGTATTGTTGGCTAAGTTAACTATGGCAACGGACATTTGTTCAAAGGAAAACAATGCTTTTCCGCTCCAGTAACTTAACGTTATACGCGTACACTAAACTACACACCCACCAACTAACAAAAAATACGGTATAAGCTGTGAACCAAAGTGATATCTTAAATTATTTTACCATTTGGTGTTCTGGTAAAAGGTGAACTAGTGAGGGAAAACACCATGGTGTCGTTAAATTCACAGAGCACGGTCAATGTACTGCTTACAAGAATTAAAACGTAATGTCCTTTATTTATAATTACAAATTAAAGAGAAAAACTCACCTTCCACGTATATTTTGTGTTTTTCAGCACGAATTCGCGTAATGACTCCTGCTGGCAGCTGCGCTAACTCAAAATGGCGACAACTTCTCTCTGTGTTTTCGCGGTATTTGCTCTGTATCACCCCTCCCCCAACGTTAACTTACAGCCACGAGTTAAATGAACATTTACAAGCCAGACAAAAATCACAAGTAGTCAACATAATGTATAACTTTAAGTTATTGTTTTTTAAACTTATACACTTGAGTTAAATTTCCACAACTTATCATTGCAATTGGAGTTAAAGACAAGAAGTAAGTTCATATAACTTAATGGGGCTATCATGTTTTACAGTGTACCTTCAACCTCCTTTCAAGGTGCCATGTGACAGGAGTGAACTCTCTGGCGTACTCGAGCAGTCGCTCCTTCTGCCACTTCAGCAGCTCGTTCTGCTCTCCCTGCTGGCAGTACTGGAACAGCAACCACACCAGCCAGCCAACATCGTTTTCTATAAGCCACCTGAAGGTCTGACCGGCGTACTTCCTGAACACGATGACCAGCTGACCTTTCCACAGCTCACCCCCGGACCTCTTGGCAGGCGCCTCTGCTGTCTTGGGATCCAGCCATGTAGGGTCAACAACGGTGCTGGGGGCCTCTGCCACAGAGTTTGCTGCCTCTGTACACTGCAGCCTGGCCTCTCCTTGCCGGTACAAAACGATGTTGGGGTACTGGTGTTGCTGTTGATGGCTGACCAGCGAGAATTTGGTGGTCAAGCTCTTCCTGCAGACATCACAGTCAAAGGTCTCCTTGGCGATGGCATGGATCTTCAGATGCTTCGTCAGGTTGGACTTTTCATTGAAAGTCTTGTCGCACACCCTGCACCAATGTCTAGGCATCTCCATGTTTCATCGGGTACAGTAAAACATGAATAAATTAGTAAAACTAAAAAGCAGATAAGAGCTTAAATAAATTTTTAGAGACCCTGCAGCCCTCGTAAAAGTAGTAACCAAAAACAGCCCATTCATTAATCACTTTGTTTTTAGCATGCAAATCGCGGTTGACATGTTTACACCAAGGTTATTTTCGTAAGCGAAAACTGAAACTAAGACTAAAACAAATGGTCAAAAAAACATTTTTGTTAACTGAAATAAAATAAAAAATTCATAATAAACGAAACTAACAACAGTTACGGAAAAACTAACTGAAAATAATAATTAGCAAACATAAATAATCGTTTTCGTAACTAATAAGCTCTTTGGTGGAAAATCTGACCTTTGGCTGTTTAAGGAAATGGCTGATATGGCGCTTCATACGCATGAAGTTGCTGAGGCGATTAACCACTGTCCTGTGACGCGCTCAATAAAGGAACGTAACCTAGAGCACATCGCTAGTGCTAAGCGGCTGTTCATAAAGGATGCGTCTGTTTAGTTGCAGTGGAATGGGAAATAACACAAGGTAATGAGACGCAAGTTGGACTTCTTTTAACTTGAGCGCAGCATTTTTAGAATGCCGTTTCATTTGTGAGACGCGGGTGCAATAGCAAAACAAGTTCGTCAAGCACAAAAAAAAACTTTAACTAGGCTACTACTGTATGTTTGAGATGTCATGTTTTCATGAAGGTTGACAGGCTGAAATGTGCTGTTATCTTTGTTTTTACAAAACATTTACTGCTAATACTATTATTGTCTGTGGAGACATTTCCCTGCAATGTATGGAATACCACCTGGACACACACACACTATCTTTGTGGGGACTTTCCATAGATGTAATAGCTTTTATACTGTACTTACTGTATATTGTCTCCTTACACTAACCCGACCCCAAACCTACCTGTCACACTAAACTTTCTGCATTTACATTTTCAAAAAAAAATAATTTTGTATGATTTATAAGCTTGTGTACCTCAATTTAGGTCCCCACAGTGGCATGAGTCCCCCTGTGTGTAGTCAGGTTTAAGTCCCTACCAGGATAGAAGAACATGTACACACTCTCACACTGCAATAGATACTTTATTATTTAATCACACTGGCTTTACAGCAGGCTGTGTTGGCTGTAGTCAGATGAATTGAGCTGTTTTCTTTGAGCTGTTTTCTTTTTTTTTCTTTTTTTATAAATGTACCAGTGGTCACTCTGATACACATTGCCATTGGAAGCTCCTTGTAGCAGCCGACGTTCCTGCTGGATCCTGCAGCCTATTTGGCAACCTCAAGTCAGGGGGGAGGGGATACACTGCTCTACAGTAATTTGAAAATGATTGCAGTACCAGTTTTGGCCACAATCTTACATACGGTTCCTTTAATGTTTGCCCAGATTACAGTTAGCTCTTGTGCAGACATCTTAATAATGAACATAAATAATGGTTTGAGATTGAACAAAGCACCAAATAAATGGAACTTAAAAGTATACAAGAAAAAATGTAAAATTCAGACAAACTAATTCATATTAAAGATAAAAATCTTGTTCAACATGCCTAGTTTACTTTTTTCAGCTGTAAATGTATCAGAGTGACCTATGTATTATTTTGTTTATATAAATACACACATGCATGTATATATTTGAGAAAAATTTGTTTTTTATATAAAAATAGTTCTATTAATATATAATTATTAGGGCTGTCAAAGTTAACGTGTTAATTACGCGTTAACGCAAAATCATATTAACGGCACTAATTTTTTTAACGCGCGATTAACGCAGCGCTTATTTTCTGTTTGACCTGTGGTGGCCCAACCCCTAGTTGGAGAAATGGAGTATTGCCAACTTAGCGACATTGCAGACACCTTTAGCGAATTTTTTTTTTTTTTTTCTCTTCACAAAAGCGCCCAAACCTTATTTAGTTTCTGAGAGTCACCGTTCTCTCCCAGCACGCGCTCGCACCTCTCTCTCTCTCTCTCTCTCTCTCTCTCTCTCTCTCTCTCTCTCTCTCTCTCTCTCTCTCTCTCTCTCTCTCTCTCTCTCTCTCTCTCTCTCTCTCTCTCTCTCTCTCTCTGAGCGCCATCAGCGTTTCTCACAGGTTCGCGTTTAAAGTCTGTGTAGAGAGAACGGTGTCGTCTTAGCGGCCTCTAATTTAATAACAAATTATCCTTTCGACGGAAGTGAATCAATCAAAACTAACTTTAGCTGGAAAATAACATTTTTCAAGAATCGCTATAAAGCCAAAAAACAATCTGTTACCTTAAATTAAACTGTACTACTGTAAAACCGCTTTGAAACAATCTACATTGTTAAAAGCGCGATATAAATGGAGGTGACTTGACTTTGAGCGCAGAAGGATAAACGGGGTCCATGCGAGCCCCATAGTCAGACTTGAACATTTTATTTGACAGTGACTGCTGTCACGTGACTCTTCTTCCACATTGACCATTGTTGGTACAGCTCAAACTGTGGCACGTAGAAGGAGAGTCATGCACAGAAATAAACAGAGAAGATTATTATTAGATACAGTGATTTTTTTAGAAGAAGAAAAAAGATTAATTGGTTTATTGAACTTACCTTGTTTATTATGTTGTGACGAGCTGTCATGCCACATTTACCACAGTAGCAGCTCAAACGGGCATGCAGGAGAGAGTCATGCACAACAAGGAACAGAGAAAACCAATATTGGAGTGATATTATACATGTTTATTGTGTTATTCATTTCAACAGAATTGAATCATATAGATTTAAGTATAGATAATTATATTTGTATAGATATTTTACTGATTGGCTAGACAAAACAGAATACAAAAGTAGAATATTGTACATATCTATCCATCTATCATTTTATCATATTTCATCTGTTTACTTGTATTTCCGTTAATCAGAGAACACATGCAAATGTGTCGTTGAATTATTGAAATATTAACTTAAAGTGCAAGTGGTAGGCCCACTTTTTGTAAATAATTTAGGTGTAAGGGGTTTGGCTGACAAAAAGTGCTTAGTGTTGCTGAGAGAAAGAAAGCAACTCGATCGCCTCCTGGAGGAGAAAGGAAGAATGACGAGGCTGAGCTGTGCTTTTCCTTTGCCGCACTAATAGCGGACAAAAGCCAGAGAGAAAGCAACATGTAAGAAAATCGATAGAATTTTACAGGATAAAGGAAAAGCCTTGTTGAAGTGATGATGAAGCTGTACCCCCCTTACAGCACCTGGTATTCCCAGGCAGTCTCCCATCCAAGTACTAACCAGGGCCGACCCTGCTTAGCTTACGAGATCGGGCGTGTTCAGGGTGGTATGGCCGTAAGCGAGAGTCTCAGCCGGTAGAGGGATATTTAAAGAAGACACACCAGCAGCAGCACTACACATGACGGACCGCATTGACACACGTCCCGAGCTGCAGGAAAAGACCCCTTTCCCCCTCAAGTGCTTTGAAGACTTTTTTTCTAAAAATATTTGTGTAGTTTTGAGCTTATTTAATGCTGCATGTGGATCCTGCTTCCTCCTCTGCTTCAACCAAGCGTGACAAAAGGTTTCTCATAGGCAGAGACTGTTTAAAAGCATTTATTCAAAGGGGTCATATGGGTCAAAGACGAAAATGGGGTTTCAAGTAGGGGTGCACCGATCCGATATTAGGATCGGATATCGGCCGCGATACTGACAAAATAACTGGATCGGGGATCGGAAAAATTAACAGATCCACGGGCCTTTTTTTTTTGGTCGCAGCAGAACCTTCGTCATTTGTCTGCTTCACGTGTCGCATGCTAGAAGCAACATGGAGCGAGCCAGAGAGTCGGCTGTGTGGAGATATTTCACGCTTGCCACGCCAACTAGTTCGTCGGCTATTTGCAATGTCTGCAAAGTAAATGTTTCGAGGGGAGGTGGTATTACTGCAAAGTACAATACTACTAATTTAATCAAGCACATCCAGAAACACCATGTTAAGGAGCACGCTGAATTCCTGCAGCTCAGCACAACTAATGGAGCGGACAATAACGTTACAGCCCAGCAACTAACTTTGCAGGATGCATTTCAACGACGCGAAAAGTTTCCGATGGAAAGCTTGAAAGCATCGGCAATTACACAGAAAGTTGTAGAATTCATTGTTTTAGATGCTCAGCCAATGTCAGTTGTTGAAGATGAGGGCTTCCGTCGCCTACTGGGACACTTAGAGCCGAGGTACTCTCTTCCATCACGCAAGTATTTTTCCGAGACCGCACTGCCACAACTGTACAAAAAAGTTTGCGAACACGTCTCGAAAGAGATTCAAGATATAAAAGCTATGATCTTTTCTACAGATATATGGAGCTCTGCTCAATGTCGCTTTTAAGTTTAACAGTCCACTGGTTGGACACGAGCTGTACACCACACGGTGCAATGCTTCAAGCTAAAAACTTTCATGGTTCACACACCAGCGATACCTGACCAGTGGCACATTCCTTTGAATAAAGTGCATGTCATACTCCGGGACAATGCAAGCAACATGAAAAAGGCCATGGACAACATGGGGGTGCGGAGCTTAGGCTGCTTTGCTCACTCATTGCAGCTTGTAGTCAATGAGGGACTACTGTCACAACGGAGTGTGAGCGATGCCATTGCAATCGGTAGACAAATTGTGGGGCATTTTAAACATTCTCCACTTGCGTATTCAAGGCTGCAAGATATCCAGCTCCAGATGCAAATGCAACCTAAACGCCTTGCAACAAGACGTCAAAACAAGAATTCTACGTACTTGATGATACAGAGTCTGCTGGAACAGAAGCGAGTCCTCTGTGCTTACATTGCTGACCATGACCTGCCCAGTACACTGACCGCTAATCAGTGGGCTTTGCTAGAAAAAATGAGCATTGTTCTAGCACCATTTGAAGAGCTAACAAGGAAAGTAAGCTCATCGACTGCCTCCACCGCTGACGTCATTCCAGCTGTCACCGTCCTCAAACGCATCCTTGCTAAAGAAGGCGATGCAGATACTGGCATCAAAACAATGAAAAAAACCCTGCTTCAAGCTGTCAACAAACGCTTTGACACTGTGGAAGATGAACCCCTATATGCACTTGCCACCCTGCTGGACCCGAGATATAAAGACAGGTAAGATAGTGTAGCCTCATTACATTAGGTCTATATTTATATATATATTATTAGTGATGCTCCGATTGATCGGCCGATATTGGCTAAAAATAGCTTGATCGGCGAACGCCAAAAGCGCCGATCAGAAAAGCCGATCACGTGACGTAAATTACTCGCGCAACTTTTTTCCACCTGCATGCGCGGCGCACGGTCACACAACAGCAGTCCAGAGCTTTTCAGTGGCAACATAGTGATATTACCGGTATATGCGCTTCATGAGGCACACACGCGCGGTCTCTTGCTCTCTCTGCCGTGCACGCGCTACGCGGTTTAGAGTACAGTTTCTGTCTCGCAGGCGCGCTCGCTCTAGATTCCGGAGATTTTAACTAATTCGCGGGCATCGGTGAGCCGCTATCAATATGCGGGAGACTCCCGGAACTTCCGGGAGGCTATTTTTTTGGTGCCCCCTCAGCTCTGCGCACAGCGTGTGATGATGCGCGTGATGGGAGCGGCGGCACTGTCTAGAGAGCAGGGGTCTCCAACACGGCGCTCGCGAGCTGCCAGTAGCTCGTGGCCTGACTGGAGGGAGCTCGCTAAGAGGCCGTTCACATATCGCGTCTTTTGCGCGCTCAAGTTCGTTATTTCAAATGTAGGCATGCGGCAAGCGCGCTCATTATAGAAGCGATGCGGCCGTTTTGTCCACGCGCAGCGAGATATAAAATATCAACTTCAGAATTCAGCAAAAGCTACTAAAACTTCTTTGTCGTTGTGGAGAGCGCAGTGCATGGTTGCATAGCAACGACAGACGCCACGGGAAAATCGGACCGAATTTTACTATTAAAGGTAGGGTAGGTCAGAATTGTCTAAAAAAAACTTTTATTCAAATTTGTTTAAACTGTCTTTATATACCAATGCATAATTAAAATGCAAGTACTCTGAAATAGAGAGTATAAAAAACCGAGTGACTCTAGTGTATTTAATCTTCAATAAACACAGCTCATTAATTCCATTCACTCCCACCTAAAAACGGGTGCGCGACTGCGCGCACTTGGGCAGAGCCAGTAATAACGGCGGTAGTCATGGCGACGGAGAGTGACAGTCGCGCAAGCCAATCCTGTGATTCGTCCCGAATGGAAATAATGAGCTGTGTTTAATGAAGATTAAACGGTCTAGAGTCACTCAATTTTTATACTCTTTTTATCAGAGTACTTACATTTTAATTATGCATTGATATATATAGAAAGTTGAATCAAATTTGGTAAAAAGTTTTTATATAAATCCTACCTACCCTACCTTTAATAATAAAAGATAAGATAATGTGCATTGTAAATGCCAGTCATTTATCTTTTTTTGACTCATTCTTTTTATTAAAAAAAACTATTTAAAGGCTGAAATATGAGGTTTATCTTTTTATAAAACCTTTTTTGTCAAAACTTTATTTGCACTTGTACATGTTAGTAGATAACATGTTGCAAGACACTCTTTTAAAATCTAGCCATAATTTATGTTATTATTTTAATGCTTATGTAAACAAAAAGTGCATATTGATGCAAATTTTATTTGTTATTTGCTGGTTAATGCGTCGTGTAGGTCTTAAATGTCAATCTTTATGATCTTAAAATGTCTTAAATTTGACTTTCAAAAGGTCTTTCATGAATTTTTGTCTGATTAACAACCTACTGGTTTTGGGGTGTAAAAATAGTTATTGCCACCTCATAGTTACCGGTAGTTTCATTTCTACAAATGGTGCAAACTCTGCTAGATTATAGATAAAAGATTCCCATTCCTCTGCCATTCTGTGATCGGCAATCGGCAGATCATGATTTTGGTGATCGGTAATCGGTGATCGGCCTCAAAAATGCTGATCGGAGCATCTCTATATATTATTATTACATAATAATTTTATATAATAAGAAAATTATGTATAATATTTTTTTTTACTCTCCACAATAACACTTCTACTGTATTTGATGAGATGCGATGCTGTAAATTTAAACATTTAGAATATAAATTATATAGGCTTTCATTCTATAAATAATTTATGCAAATTAATATATATATTACTTTAATCAGCCTCAGGTTTTTTAGTGTCATCAAGTGTTTCATATTTATTTAGCCTATATTTTATTTCTGTTTCAGATACTTTACAAGTGCACAATTTGCAAAGCATGCAAAAGATGCACTGACAGGGGAACTAGAGGAAGATAGATAGATAGAGTCTTTATTGTCCCATAGGGATAATCATTTTCACACATTTTTCCATTCTCCATAGCACAGAAATAAAACATATAAGGAACATATAGAACATATAACACATATCCAAGTGCATATACAAACACACAACTCATTAAGACACCTACATAAAAAAAAAAAAAACAACAACAAGGCAACTGAGGTGAGGGGGCAGTATTTACAGTTTGTTCAGCACTGTGATGGCGGTGGGGACAAAACTTTTTTTGAAGTGTGCTTTGGTCCAGGTTAGTGCTCTGTATCTGCGG
The DNA here is from genome assembly GCF_949152265.1 of Phoxinus phoxinus. Classification (NCBI taxonomy): domain Eukaryota; kingdom Metazoa; phylum Chordata; class Actinopteri; order Cypriniformes; family Leuciscidae; genus Phoxinus; species Phoxinus phoxinus. Next base: position 7,028,940 of record NC_136888.1, read on the forward strand.
GAGTAGTGTGAAGAATTTATTCAGGGGGTGGTCTGTGTCAGCTGCTATTGCGCGTGCTAGGCGTGTGATGGCTGTGTCATTCATGTCTGATAAGCTTGGTGTGGGAAGATTGATAATCTTGGAGGCAATATGTGTGATTTTAGTGAGTTTGTTTTTACAGGTGGCAGTTAGCATTGTGTAGAAACAGGTTGAGCAGTACAGCAGGGTGGGTTGAATGATACTTTTGTAAAGTAGGAGCAGGAGGTGAGGGGCAACAGAGAGGGCTTTTAATTTGCGTATTACATGTAGTCTTTGTTGTGCACGTTTCTGGATGGCAGTGACATGTTCCTTGAAGTTGATTTTATTATCTATAATTAGTCCCAGGTATTTAAAGCTGCTGACCTGTTCGATTGGTTGACCGTGAATGTGGGTATGGTTCAGTCCAGGTGGTGATTTGGATGTGTACATGACCAACTCTTTTGTTTTGTCTGTGTTTAGTTGGAGGTAATTGTTCTGACACCACTGTGAAAACTGTGAAATTGAGTCCTGATATGCTGTGATGGAGTTGTTGTTGTTGAGTAATCCAACTATGGCAATGTCGTCAGCGTATTTGTAGTAAGTAGTGACAGGTGATGGGCTATTGCAGTCGTTGGTGTACAGGGTGTAGAGGAAGGGACTGAGAACACAGCCCTGTGGGGCACCAGTGTTGGTGATGATGGTTGATGATGTTGTTGAGCCAATTCTAACGGTCTGTGGTCTGTTGCTGAGGAAGTTATGAATCCAGTGAATGAGAAGTGGGGAGATGTTGAGGTAAAGTGATTTCTTGATGAGCTGGTGACGTTGGATTGTGTTGAAAGCGGAGCTGAAATCAATGAAGAGGACTGAAGCAAAGTTTCCAGATGTCTGTAGGTGTTGAAGAATAGGATGGAGAAGGCATGCCACTGCGTCCTCCGTACCTCGTCTGGGTCTATATGCAAATTGATGTGGGTCCAGGTGTTGTCTGACAGTTGGCAAGATGAGGTGGAGGATAAATTTTTCCAAACATTTCATGATTATGGGTGTGAGTGCAATTGGTCGATAGTGGTTAGGCTCTGATGGGCGGGGTTTCTTAGGGATAGGTACAATGGTTGAGGTTTTCCAGAGGATGGGTATTGAGGCTGTCCTATATGATTCCCAGAAGATGGTGTGGAAAATGGGAGAGAGCTCCATGGCACAGAGCTTAAGCACCCTTGCTGGGATGCCGTCTGGCCCTGTTGCCTTGCCAGGTTTGCACCTGGCCAGCTGCTGTCTGACATCCTCCTCTGTGAAGGGGGGGTGTGTGGGTTCTTGGTGGGGGAGGGCGCTGAGCAAGTCCTCACATATGGTAGAATAGTCATGGGTGTCAAACCGAGCAAAAAAGTTATTTAGGGTGTTGGAGGAGGTTAATGGGTCTGGTGCTGTGATGTGGTTCTGTTTTTGTTTTTGTTCCTGTCCAGTTAGTATTTTGACTCTTTGAAAAGCTTGAGGAAGACCTGAGGAGCAGCACAGCTAGAGCATCACAGGCCGCAGAACCACTTATGCAAGAGTTTGACCAAATTGTGGAGGAGTGTGAAGCAAGCAGCAAGCAGTTTGAGCCCTGCAGTCCAACTGCGTGGATATCTTGCAGAGAAAACCGTCGCTGCCTCAGACAACCCATACCAGTACTGGGGAGTCAACAAATACAGATTACCTTGTCTTGCTGCCACTGCCACAAAATACCTCTGTGCCCCCTGCACTAGTGTAGAAAGCGAGAGAGTGTTCAGCACCGTTTCCAACATTGTGGATGAAAAGAGAAATAGACTCAGCAGAGAGAGCAGAAATGTTGTCTTCATGAGAAAGAATTTGCCATGGCTGATTAAGTGAGCATTCACAGGTCATGTTTGTGATGGTGGTGTGACACTGCACTACATGTTTACAATGTTTGGTTATTATTATATGTATGTGTGATCAAGTTGTTGTTCGACCAACTTTTTATTTGTTTATTCTCAGGTTCAGCTGCTATGTTGCATTTTAAATTCCTGTTTGCAGGACTTTGCACTTTAGATGTTTTACATGTTTACAATGTTTGGTTACTGTTTGATTACTATTGTATGTTCAACCAATGAATGTTTTGTTTCTTGTGGCTACATTTTATTTATTTTAATTTAAGAGTTTGATTACATTATATTTTAGATTTGAATGCACAATTGTTAAATAACAAATTTACAATTTATACATTTATAATAATTCAAATATTTGTTTACATGTTTACAATGTTTGGTAACTGTCAGATTACTATTGTATGTTTGACCAATACACTGTTTTGTGTTTCCACTGCTATATTTTATTTATTTACATTTATTTAAAGAAGTTTGATTACATTCTATTTTCGATTTGAATGCACAATTGTTTTATAAATAAATAAGAATTCAACACATTACATACATCTGTTATGTGCCTTTAGTCTCTTAAAAGAAGGTATACAGTTTATTATTAATTTAATAATAGTATCGGTATCGGGTATCGACAGATACACAAAGCCCAGGCATCGGTATCGGTATCGGGACTGAAAAAGTCGGATCGGTGCACCCCTAGTTTCAAGCATCAAAAAATAAATGTGTAATAGAGCTTAAAAAAATGCTTTTTTTTTATTTAATTTAAATTTAAATACTGACTATCATGTTTTTTTTTTTTTACCATGGTTTACAGAAGACACCCACTAAAATGTAATTCAGTGTTTTTAAAAAATCATTCTAAGCTATATTTCAAAAAAATCTTTCTAAATATAAAAAGAAGAGCAGAGTCCACATCACAACTATAACGATAACGGTTTAGGAAAACAATGTCATGGAATCACAGATCGATTTTTTTCTTTCCAGCTAATGAGTAGGGGGAGGCTGCAGACCTGGGGTGCTTCTCAATATCCCACCTCGTCTCCTCGCTCCTCCGTCCTCCATCCTGACCCGGAAACCGATCGAGCTCAGCCATCTTGAAGGACATCTCAGTTCTCTAATTGCACTGTGAGGAGGCGAGGATCGAGGAGTGAGGAGGCTTCCAGAGGAGCTATGAGCGAGGATACACAGGTGTATCCTATGCGGAAGTGTTTTATTGACTAAACGTGACGCACGTGTAAATTCTCCTTCACATAGGTCACAATAATTTTATATTTATATTATAAGAGGCGTAACCTCTTGTTGATGTTTGAATTATTATCAAACAAAACGGAGGCTAGCTAGACCCTCCCACGCAATAACCCCCCAAACCCCACCCCACATCATTCTTGTCGGTTATTGGCTAGAACAGTTTGTTATGTTTCGTGCTGCGGGTTGCTCTGTTTATTGCTCAGTTTGTTTTTGCTGCTGTTTGTGGAGCTTGGGCTCTCTGCAGAGACCGCGTTTTTTTACAGTGTCATCAGGGGACAGGCAGCTAGCGGATAGTGAGATGTTTGCGGTATGTGAAAAAAAATGTTTTGTCCTAAAAAACGCGCAAGATCACTTAGAGCACCTTTAAGAACAGAGCGACAATCCCTTCACTGTCCACCCCAATTACCACTTTTGGGCACCATGGATTGGAAGAAATACTCGCAAGTCCAGTCAATGCCTGAACACAGAGTTCCAAAAAATCCACCAAGCCAAAGAAGCTGAGCTTTGCGAAATAACTGTCTCTGAAGATAGACTTAAAAATTAGCTTTATAAGAAAAAGGTCAAATTGATTTCATTTCTAATTTCTGTGACTAGTGTGAAGTGTTTCTTTGGCTAAGTAGCATGTAAGTATTTTTGCAGCAACTGTATTTTGATTTGTTTTTTAGGTATCGGTGATAAGGAAACTGTGCAAGGAAAGTGGTGTTGATTCCATTGGCTCAAAAAGTGACCTCCTAGAGAGGCTTTCATCTGAGATGAAATCTTGACAGACTTATGACAAAGTATTCGAAAAGATTTGGGGTGCCTCTGGTAAGAAACAAATGCTTGTGTTTTGGTATGTTTGTGACTGACACTTTACCTTTGTGACTGCCACTTTACCTTTGTAGGTCTTATACTTTTATTACTGCTGCCTGACGTAGATGTTTTTTTCCCAGGAGGATGGGCTGTGGTCATGTGCCCTTGTGGAATTGTGTATAGCATCAAATGCTGTTTGCGCGCAGAGAGTCCGAGAGACTTTGCAGATGTCCTCCTATCATGGAAACACATACCCAATGTAGTCATCTATGATTTTGCACGGGGACTGGCCACACACACCAATCTTCGCTATCCTGAGACGTTAATCTTCACGCCACTTGAAGGTCGTTTAGCTGAACAGATGGCAACATAAAGATGGCAAAGGAAGGAAAGCTGAAGATCTCCTTGCCATGGCTTAGTATAAAAAAACAAGTCCCAGACAGCCATGGCCACCCAATTACAGGCTCAGCAGAGCACTGTGTCCTTAATGACAAATTTCATGAAGACAATTCAAAAGACGAACGGGATGCTCTCCGCAAGATTGGTTGTATAATATTTTGTGTTTGGCTGGTTAAGGATAAGTGCTACCAGAATGGTGTGTCGATTAGAACAGGAATGAGTCCAGAAGTTAATTCTCAATTGATTTATTGCCATTTGCTTTCTTTCTTCATTATCCCATTTCCTTAATATGGCTTTACAACTGCTGCATATTGCTGGTGTCTACAATCAAACAAAGTTAACTTTACTGATACAAATTATAATAATAAGTATACATTCACATAAACAAAGGAAATCTTTAAATAAATCAACAGTTATCAAATTCATATCAATACAAAAAGGTTAAATAAACTTACAAAGTCTAAGACGCAGCAAACACATGCAGCAAGCAGAGGAGCAAACAGTCAGCACAAAGAGAGACACACTAGTGAGGTTGATTGGTAAGGTAGTTATCCTCAGGTGAGGGAAGTTTCCAGGAAGTGGGCGTGTCTCCCAGTAGACTGACTAATTGGGATTTTTAACAGCCGCCCTCAAATATGACAACATATTTGTCCAAAGAAATCCCACTCATACAGTAGGAGCAGTGGGAAAGGCAGGAAGAACGATTAATCGGCTAACTGGACGGATAAATTGTTTGCCATTTATGACGATCTCAGCCACTCGAATGCGGCCATCAGAACTGGGCAGGACCTTAGCGACTGTCCCCATGGGCCAGGAACTACGAGGGAGCTGAGGATCCATCACCATGACCACAGCAGAAGTTGAGATAGAGGGACCATCCGTTTTCCACTTCTGACGGGACTGAAGGCTTGGGAGATAATGCTTGATAAATCTAACCCAGAACCTGTCAGCAAGGATCTGACTGTGTCTCCACTTCCTATGGGTCAAGAGCTCAGAGTCGGCATACATTACTTGTGGAAGGGACGCGTCTCGCCGCCCCATCAGAAGAATATTTGGCGTTATCGGATCCGTGTCCGAGATGTTCGATGACACGTAGCCAAGGGGTTCGGCTGCAGGCTTCACTGGAGGCTTCAGGTGTTCGGCTGCAGGCTTCACTGGGGGCTCTTGGGGTTCGGCTGCAGGCTTCGGGGGTCTGGCTGCAGGCTTCACTGGAGGCTTCGGGAATTCGGCTGCAGGCTTCACTGGAGGCTTCGGGAATTGTGCTGAAGGCTTCGGGAATTCGGATGCAGGCTTCACTAGAGGGTTTGTGAGTTCGGCTAAAGGCTCTGGTTCAGGCTCAGGCACATGTAATAAGGGGGCATTTTGACTCTGAGCAAAGGAGTGGCATATCTCTGTATTCCATTAATCTCATGGCGCTCTGTTTGTTGCTCTAGGCACTCAAAGGCTTGCTGATCCTGCTTGGACCTAATAACATCTTTAGGATTCTTAGAATATGGAAATATGTCGATCTGCCACAATCGTTCCACATCCCTCTGTAACTGGTCTTTATCAAGCGAAGTGAGAAGACACTGGATAGCAGTGCTGGATTCCTGCACCAGAGAGGTCGGCCCATACAACGTCCATCCTAAGCAAGTGTGCAGGGCAGCTGGACTTCCAGGGGGGCCAAATCTCACACATTCCGTAGAGCACAAGAGATGAGAATGGTCTGCACCCACCAACAACAATGGTCTGATCTTAAGAAACTCCTGCAACGGCAGGCCTTGGAGGTGCTGATAACGTCTCTGCAGAGTGGTGATAGGGTAAGTCTGCTCAGGTAGATGTAGTTGCTTAGCAGTGAAAGCATCTTTGATTTCATATTTCCTCTGCTGTTGGGAAGCTGATGAAATTGAAAATGACACTGTAGCACCCGCAATTTTCTCTGTGCCTTGTCTGATTGTGCACAAGATTAAGGTCTCAGTCGCCCCATGGAGGCCTAAACTCTCCGCAGCAGATGACAGGAGCATGGTTCTTTCTGAACCATCATCCAGAATGGCATAGGTCTCCAGAGATTTCCCGTTATGAGTCAAGACAACTCTTACCACTTTCAGGAGTACCGAATTGAATCCACTGGGCCTACTCAGATAGAGAATTTGTTGCTCACTTTTACGGGTATTCACTTCATGCAGGATTCCTAAATGCCGAACTTTGCATTGGGGGCAGCCTTTCTTTAAGTTGCAGTTAGATGAACAATGAGAACGTCCACACTTCCAGCAGCGGCCATTGTCCGTAATCCACTTTTCCTTGGCTGCTGCATCGAATTCTTGAAATTCCGGACACCGACTAAGATGGTGAGCTTGACTGTTACAGAAAGCACAGGATGGGGATGCAGATTCACTGGAGAATTTCACACGAGGATTAGTGCTTTGATTCTGGATGTGATCTCTAGCTCTCTCTTCCTGACTTACACCCTGAAAGAAAGTGGCGGTGGAATGATCTCTGGCCAGTGGTCCTGTGACCCTCCGTGATGACTCACTCACTTGAACAGCCAAACTTTGACATTCTGCTTCCTCCTCTAGCCAGTTGGCAAAGTCTATCAGATTATACGGCACATCTGGTCTTAATAATCGAGTTTGTCTGGCAAAACTGGCAACCTGGTCAGCGGGGAGCTTACTAAGCAGCTGATGGACATGGGACGCACAGGCCAGCTCCCTTGCACCTTCGTCATGGCCCCAGGACTGAAGCATGCCTACCAAAGCTCTAATACGTACGGCAAACTGACTGAATCCTTGAGAATCTCCAGAGCGAACATTTGGAAGGCTCTGGACTGAAGTAATTTCTCTTAACACCAGATGGTGTGGTTGGCCGTACCTCTTCCGAAGAGCTGTTAAAGAAGTAGTGTAAGGCTGTGGATGATGAGCATAAGCAAGGGCAAGATGAGGGGCTGAATCCAATTTCAAGTGATCAAGAAGGATATGATATTTATACTGCTCATTTTCCTCAAGTGGCAATAAGTTCTCCAAAGCCATATTTAGCATTGCAAACTCATTAGGGTCTTCTCTTCTAAAAAACGGAAATGAAGGCCTCTCATATGCTGACCTTCCGAGCTGAACAGGGGGCACTGATGTGTAGGACACAGGAACTGATGACTGGGCTGGAAGACAGGAGTGAGCAGCTGTCGTAGAATGAACCCTACGGGGAGAATGCACCCAATCAGCAGGTGCTTCATGAGACTGGGACGCCGAGACTGTGGGAATCATATCAGCAACAGAATGGCACTGAACATTTCTAGGGTGACTGGCTGCATACTCTTCTAGGTGCCTACCAGGATCGGCTAGTGCTGGGCCCAGAGGCAAATGGTGAGAACTACAAGCAGGCATGACTAGGGGATTAGTAGCAGATTCTGTCACTCTAACTGGTGGAGCTGGTACAGGCCCGTGGGGAGCCTGAGGAGATTGTCGTGCGGCAGCTATTGGAGCCACATACTCTGGATGGACAGGTAAGGCATATGGCAGATCAGGAAAAGGATAAGGGAAATACGGAGGCCTAAATGCTCCACCGTTTTGAACATAAGCTGGGTAAATTGACATTAGCGGCGGCATCCATAGAGGGCATAAAGGACCTGGAAAGTAGAAAGCATTTCCTGGCATTTGACTATATTGGTGGGCATCACTCCTCGCTAACTGAGGGTCACTGGGATAAAGTCCTGGATGACCAAAACCGCAGATTTGAGATAAGTCTTGATTGACACCTCGTGGCCGATTCAGGTAATGTGGAATCGGATTCACATTCATTGGGTGTTGTAAAGTTGAGTTCCCCTGACAGGGAACTGGTGGCTCAGGACGTGCATGAACATTTAGGCCTGCATGCATGTCCGGTGGTTCTCTACTAGATTGGGCAGAGGGTGTGGGAAGCATAGAGGCCGGTGGAGATGGAAGAGTGCTTTGTCTACTCGACCTTGGTGGTGAGGGAGGAGGCAGGCTTTGTCTCTTTTCCTGATGCTGACGCAGACATTCTCCTAGCTCCTGCACAAAGGATGTCCTAAAGTCCACTGATGGATCTCTCTCTCCTGCCCGTCTCTCAGGAGATGCAGCACGCAAACTTGTCTCCCAGTAGACTGACTAATTGGGATTTTTAACATTGGTCTTGTAGCCCAACTTAATTGTAAAGTGAATAGCCAGGTTGCGGAGCAGTTCTTTTGAAAATTAAAGAAAAATAACTACTTTCTAAATATGACCCTTCCATCAACCCACGTCTTCCTCATGAGAAGTATCATCCACCACCACAACAGTCAGAATAATTTGAGAAGACTAGAAAAAAAGTATTTGGGACAGAAGTGGTGCTGAACATCAACCACCAGACTGTTCTTGGTAATGTTTGGATTACTGCAATACCACTTTAGAATTGGTTCTTGGTATTACTTGTACAGATGTTGTCATGTACCAATATTTTGTGTTATCCAATTAAGCTGTTTCAGAGTCCTCTACTCATTCTGGTGCAACAGACGTTCGCCAAGTGACCAGTAAGTAACACAGTAGAGATATTTATCAAGCCACTTTAATGGCACTTGTTTAGTCTGTTATTGCTAAGCTTTGCGAAGTACAATGTAATGTTTCCTTATTTGCATGTGGTCCAATATTATATCATCTTTTAATATCAAACTCATCAATTAACCCTTTTATATCAACGTCTGATATACACTGTACTTGATTTTATTGACGTCTACATCTGTCATTTCATTGTTGTAATTATTGTATTGTTTTTTTATTGTTCGTTTTTTTTCTTTTGTTGCCTTTGGCTTGCTCAGTTGGGGATATTCAATTTAATTAATCAATGAATAATACTACTGATTAGCATTATCAAACATGGACGTTTTATTATTATTTTAATTTAATACTGTGAAGCTGCTTTGATACAATCTGTATTGTGAAAAGCGCTATACAAATATTCTTGACTTGACTTTTCTCATCAAAACTGATTATGTTCATCAGTGGTTGTATATCAAGCAGGGACACGTTTGTGTGCATTATGTTTTGTGATTTCTCCATAACGAATAGAGAGTATCCGCAATGGATTGAAGCGTGCGTCCGAGTGAAGACAGTACGGCGTGTGCGCGAGCCACACGAGAAAACACTGTATCCGCTCTACTGATCGCAGCGGCAACGAGCACCTTGATCACTTTATTTTAAAACCACATATCAGTGACATGATGGGTTTTAACTTCATTCAGAAGATTTTGGGTAACTGCACAACTGACAAATGACTTTGAGCGCACCGCCAACAGTGTGTGTGTGTGTTGTTTGATTACAGTATTGTATTTAAGATGGTGTTAGACTAAATAAATGGTCTTAAATATCATCTGCATATCTCTGTTGTGTTGACTAAACATTAGGCCTAATCCAAGTTTATAATTGTGTATCTTTAATTTGATGTTACGATTTCATCTACACATTAAGTATAATTTCAATTGGTTACATATTTCTCATTCTTTAGACAGTTGTTGGAGGAGCAAGATGGTGTTGGAGGTGTTTTGATGTTTTGTCAGATGAACCAGTCAGTACCAGTCATGTCAGTTCTCAACAGTACACAAAAGTTAAGGGAGTCTCAATCCTCTAATAGTGCAGTAACAGCCGTCATGCAATTGCTACACACAGTTGATCTCACCCAGTCTGCAAAAACATTTACAGTGAGCTCACAGTCACACACACGGCATAGTTTGTCTCTGTATTGTTCTGCCTGTGTAGTTGAAGTAATACCGTCTAATATGTATTGAATGTAAACTGCGGCTGAACCCTAGTATGCTGCTATTCTTGAATTCATACAAGTTATTGCTTAGCTTCAACACTAGTCTGTTTTTTTCCCCTCCGGTCTTGACTTGGTCCTGGTATTGGTCTCGACTTGGTCTAGGTCTTGGTCTCGACTTGGTCTAGGTCTTGGTCTCGACTTGGTCTCGGTCTTGGTCTCGACTTGGTCTCGGTCTTGGTCTCGACTTGGTCTCGGTCTTGGTCTCGGTCTTGGTCTCGACTTGGTCTTGGTCTCGACTTGGTCTTGGTCTCGACTTGGTCTTGGTCTCGACTTGGTCTTGGTCTCGACTTGGTCTTGGTCTCGACTTGGTCTTGGTCTTGGTCTCGACTTGGTCTTGGTCTTGACTTGGTCTCGGTCTTGGTCTCGACTTGGTCTCGGTCTTGACTTGGTCTGTCTTGGTCTTGGTCTTGTCTTGGTCTCGGTCTTGTCTTGGTCTCGGTCTTGGTCTCGACTTGGTCTCGGTCTTGGTCTCGGTCTTGGTCTCGACTTGGTCTTGGTCTCGACTTGGTCTTGGTCTCGACTTGGTCTTGGTCTCGACTTGGTCTTGGTCTCGTCTTGGTCTTTGTCTCGACTTGGTCTTGGTCTTGACTTGGTCTCGGTCTTGGTCTCGACTTGGTCTTGGTCTCGGTCTTGACTTGGTCTGTCTTGGTCTTGGTCTTGGTCTTGGTCTTGGTCTCGATACCCTCTGGTCTTATGCCTTCTGTACACCTAAAGACTTTGAAAAGATTTAGAAAAGACTTTATAAGATTATCAGCTCACATCTAAAGACTTGGTTTCACAGACTCACAGTCTCAGACTAAAGATTTTACAAACACTGAATCTTGTAGTGACACTATTTACAAGACTACAACAATTTTTTTCCTCCATTAAAATAGGCATTTTTATGGATATTCTTTGTTTGATGAGTAAAAATATGTGAATTTATATTGTTTAATTACAATAAAGACATTGTTTAGACATTGTTATGTGAACATCCCTTAATAAAGAGTTGACTATTTAATGGGATGACCTAACTTTTTCACATGACTGTACAGGTCCGTAGCCAGCCTATTGAAAGGGGGGGTTCTTTTTTTCCCAAAAGTGGACCTTTTTGCAGTTTTTCTCCACCTTTTGTATTTAATTATGATGGTTCAAATACTTCATTTTGGTGACTTTTTATGCACTAATAAAAAAATAAATAAAAAAAAAGGAGGTGAAAAACTACTGATCATGTATAGGCTACGTTTTTTTAATTATAAGATAATTACTTTTGTCTTTTTCATAGAACATCAAATAGCCTACAATATTTTTGTAAGTGGAGCTTGTTACCTCTAGGGGGGTCCGGGGGCATGCACCCCCGTAAGATTTTTTTTTACATTTTAAAGATAAATTCATTAATCTGGTGCACTTTGAGTCACCTTAATTTACTGAAGACTACACATTATATTATAATATTAATTCTCAATGTGTAGGCTACACATTCATATTAACCTGTGCCTTATATGATGAAAACGGCTTCGTTAATGTTTTTTGTCCCCTCCCCTCACAATGACAGAGTAACGTTTGCCTTAACTAATTATTAGCTACATTAAGTTACATGAATCACGTTACATGGGCCTATTTTCGGTTAAAAATGGCGAAATTAGACAAAGTTTATTAGTTTGCCTGATTATTTCTAACATGTATGACCTAAAACAGCTGTCAAATATGAAATATTTAGTTTAGCTACTTACATCTTATCTGCACTTGAGCATAAACTACTGACGCGTCGAGGTGCGCCTCGCGCTGCTGCTAAAATGCACGCTCAGCCGCTTCTGTGAACATAAAGCCCGCCTACTTTGATTTGATTGGTCATCTCAATTATTCTGACATTGACGGGCAGTGACGGACCAATGAGACTCAGATGAACACACACACACCCTGTCCTCTGTTTCTGACGTGCGCTCGGTGCGAAGCTATCTGGACGTGCCGCGCGTATATCATGTTTATTTGAAACAGCAACCCAGAATATTTGTCACAAGCATTGAATAAAACAATGATGACAATAATCACATTAATTTTTTTTTTTACCGACTTAAATTTTGGACCTTAGGCAGTGAGGGGGGGTTCATTCGAACCACCCGAACCCCCCCTGCCTACGGGCTTGCTGTATGGGGGTTATGAATCTATATCATTATATGATGAGAACAATAGTTTGAAATGTCTTGAAAGGGTATAATTTTAAATGCAGGCATGTCGATGGCTTCGGCAATATCGGTCCACTTCTTTTCTTTTTCCACTCTGTCGTGGTATAAATGGCAGTTTACATCAAAAAGACACGGCTGCTCTGCCCCAACCCGATCACCCCAAATGCGTCTATATAGCACGCAGTGTGGTGCGTGTGTATTATACGCTTGGGTAGGATTAGTGGTGTTGGGTGCGTGTGTAAATCACGCAATAAAGTGCGTATCATATGCACGCGCAAAACTGCGTATCATATCCACGTAAAAACTCATTTTCGCGTATAAATTGCACGATAAACACACTACGTGCTATAGAGACGCATTTGCGTGCTCGACAAGGCGCTCCTCTTTATCCACGGTCCATTTTCGCCTACTTGGCGCCATTGGCGCTCGTTGTGTTTCCACGTCCGTTGACATGTTTCTTTGTTGTGACTGATGGCTTCCTGTTTCCGGTTTTCTGAGAACAAATTTATTGGTTGTTGATTGTTTTACGTCACTATGACTACGCTAGGACTAACGATAATATCAAACATGTTTGATATGAAAGACTAGAGAAAGACTGGCATAAATCGGGTTGCCGACTGCAGATTATCCCCTCACATTTAACGATCGAGACGACGCGAGCGCGCCGAGACTCCAGTAAGATTCCTAAAGACTGCCGGTCTTTAGTCTGGGACTGTGAAAATCCTTTGGTGTACGCCCGGCATTAGTAGTGTCTTGGTCTCGGTTTAGGCGGTCTTGACTACAAGTCTACAGGCCATTGCACACTGAGTCCGAAATTTTCGTATGCGTTTTTTCGTATTCGTGATTCGGTGGCTCTGAATTGTCAAAGCACCATTCAAACACCATTCAAACTGCTTGTTACGGATGCGAAAAACGCAGAAAATCTAACCCGTTTCGATTTTTTTTATGACGGACGAAAGTTTCGGAGGCAGTGTGCAAGCGTGATTGACATAACGTGAGGTCGTATTTATTTTTTAACGTGCGAAAATTTCGGATGCGAATTTCGGACTCAGTGTGCAATGGCCTTACCCCTGCTACAGGCATGGGTATGGATAAAGTAATTGCACTAACTTACAGTAATTTTCCATTGGAGTTCATTATTCACGACCGAGATTGTTTCGTTTTATTCCCATAGAAACCTCTGCAGATGTGAACATGGAGGAAGTGGATGAGGATATGATTGTGGAGGATGCAGATGAGTATTCAGCTCAACCTTGGATGAAGCCTCATAATCTTCTACAAGACAAATTGGTAGTTGTTCATGTCTTCACTATCAATGCTAAAACATACTGTCCACAGTAGCCTGTATTGTAACATCCACAATTTGTGTTAACTAAAACATCCATTTTATAAAGACAAGTTGCCTATTTAAACAAAATATGAAGCATTTAGTCTTTCTTTTGTCCTTTGCAGCTCAGATACATCCTGGACACGGGGCGGCTGGCCGATGAGGTCATTGATGAGGAGAGAGTGACATGCCTCTTAAGAGAAGATTTGTGGACACTGGGTTTGAGAAGGGAAATGGAGTCTGATGTAAGTAGTAACGTTTTCATGTAGATATTTTTCATGGACCAGAAAAGTACAGCTGTGAGCGCAATGTATGCTCTTTGTTTTCTTTGTAGAAAGAACTTTTGTGTATGTGCTGCTAACTATCTTGATTATTTCTTGCAGATTGGAAATGCCTGCATGAAACTCATTTATGGAGATGCTCGAGCGAATGTATATATCTTTTTCACATGATTTTAAATAAGCTATTTGTAGTTTATACTTTTTTTTTCAAATATGAATGGCAATTGGTAGTCTTCTTAATATTTCCATTTGCTCTCACAGGGCAAAGAGCTATATACTGCTGATATGTATGTAATTACTACCGGTACATGGAAAGACAGTGTAGATCCCTTAAGCCTTGTTTATACTCAACGCGTCCGCAAGAGCGCGAAGTGCACGCGGCAAAAATTACGTCATTGCGGTGTTGCCGGTCGTGCGCGTTGGGTGCGCAAGGGCCCGTTTCGCCTGGCGGTGTGCACGGCAGATTTTGTAACATCGCGCGCGGCTCCGCATCCGAAGATGAACGACTTCTCATCACACCAGCACCCCTAAATTATTTGCTTACATTTAAAAAATGAGCATACAATAGCATAAAAAGCTTTTTTAATTGACATAAATGTCCATGGTTAATACAAATGTACACGAAAGTTAATGAAATGTTTAGTGAAATTAGAAAATATTTAAGAGATCGTTAATTTATTTGTATACGTACATGTATTCCCATATAGGCTAGCCTACATATATTTTGTTCTAATGTCACAAGTAATAATCTCAGGGTTTACTGGGTTTTACACGATTATTTTTGTATAGGGATGTTCGCCGGAGTCAAATGTGACGTCACGATATGGGCGTGGTCGCGAACTGGTTGGCAGAAAGAACCAAAACATGTCGCAGACTCCCAGCAGTCTACCTGTGTTTTGTCAGCATATGCTAATTATTTGTCCGAAGAACCAAAAAAGAGATATAAGGTTAAGCTTTTATATAACCAGGGTTCATGTTCTCTGCCTGATCAATATCACCTGAGTGAGAATTGGAGCAAAAGCCCGGACACATGGCCAGATTTGACATTCGGCGACATCTATCTGTATCTCATCGACACGCCATCTATGTTTACCAGAGAGTCGATGAAGGCGTACAAATCTTTAGATGCCTATAAATTAAGTAATAATTACGAATATTACTTGTTGTAACTAAGGATAACTGGTAAATATGTTACAACTAGAGTAAAAATACAGGTGTAATTTATCCATGGGCTATATTCAAAATTATCTTACCTCTGATATATAACATTGGTTAACATATACGTAAAATGTATGAATGAAAATACAATAATTTGCCATTAATTTATAAGGGTATGTCAGTGTTATTATACTTCCATTGCTCAGTCACAGCATGCACAAAAAGTTATGTAAACAAACACTTTGACACGTCTTCCGCGGTATTTTGTACAGTTATTCATTCATTAATTAACCCATCAATGCGATAGAACCTACTAGTAACATTTATTTACAAAATTAGTTTTAATTTTTAACGCAAAATGTAGGTAGCAGACGCGATCGTGGCCCGCTGGCTCCCATTGTTTTCCGCTGGGTATAGACGCCTAATTGCAGAAATTCAAAGCTTTCTTTCTTGATTCAGGCTGTTTAGGTACGCGGTAGAAGCTCTTGGGGTTATTACTCTTATCGAACCTGTTAACACAGCCGATCACAAAGCACGATACAACCATTTTCTTCTGTGTTTGCGCTGCGCTTTAAGCGGTCATTACTTTTCTTCTGCCAACCAGAGCGAGTCGTGACGTCACGGCGAACATCCCTATTGGTGGTGGTAACTAAACATTGTCACGTGTTTTTTCTTCTTCTCACCGATTCCTGATGGTTTAGAGAGGACAATTACTCGAGTCGCCCCCTGTAGTTTCAAAGAATAGAACAACGTGCGGACGCGTCAAGTATAAACGCCTCGACCGTTTGGAGAGGTGCGCGCGCAGTCAGCGGAGACTCGCGCTCGTGCGGACGCGTTGAGTATAAAATGGACAAAAGCTGCCGGCCCAGAACATTTTCTGTTATGTGTAAGATTTTACAAGTTATGGTGTAGCTCAAAAAACATTTGCGTATCACGTTTTATACAGCTTTGACTACTGTACTTATTATTGACTGATTATTATTTTATGTTGGTTTTATGGAGGGGTGTTTTTACCCTCTATATCATAAAGCAAAGGTAATTTAAATGTGAAATGGATTGTCATAACACTCTCTGTACTCCTAGCTACAACCAGGATTATGCGTCCCTATAGGTACTGAAGCCACTCTTAAAGGGATAGTTCACTTTAAAATTAAAATTCTGTCATCATTTACTCACCCTCAAGTTGTTTCAAACCTGTATTAATTTATTTCTTCTGCTAAACACAAAGAAAGATATTTTGAAGAATGTCGGTAACCAAACAGTAGACTGTACCCATTGACTGCCATAGTATTTTTTTTTCAATATATTTGTATCCTAAAGGTCTTTCCAACAGCATTGATTGTGGAGTTTTCATGCTCATGGTAAGCTATTAAAAAATGTTACTAAAGCAAAAAAAAAAATTCTGGAAATTAATCTTTACACTTTTTCGGTATGCCCTCCATATAATTTCACTTCGGTGAGCTTTTCTATTTTCTTCCTTAGAAGGTTGCTATAAAGTTGTACTTTATTGCTGGTCATTGAATTCTAACAAATTAAATGTTGATAATCCTGTGACATTACAATTTCTGTTAGCTTGACATGCCTGCAATCAGGGAGTGGTGTACGTCTAATTGAGCGTTTGAGACAGAGGGGAGTGTGTATTAGTTTCTTTACATCTCAGTTTGGTGTTTCATTCTTTGTTCCTTCCTTGTCAATATAAATAATTGACCAAACTGAGGCATTACAGGTCACTAAATTATTTATACATTATACATTAATTATATGTAATTATTAATTATACATTAAATTATCAATGCAGCCTGATTATTGTCCATAACAAGAGTTGTCCTATTGGGGGCCAACAAAGTAGATTTTTTTTCTTTCTTTTTAAAAGGCATGGGAAAAGGTTCGCCCACTGGACCGAGGAGGCAAGATGCCTGACTGAAGGGACATTACGACCTCTTTACAGGTGTTTTCCAGGATTAACACATGACTTGTTGCCGAGAGGAACCGAATGTTGTCCAACCAGGCTCTGGTGGACTTCATTGTGGCTAGAGGAACCGATAACCACATTCAGGTATCATCAAGAATGCATTTTTTTAACTGTATTCTAAACCAATAGCTTGTCTAGTAAATAAACAACTTACACATACATGGAAATGTTTTTAATGTCATTTTCCATTTTCTCTGCACAGTCCATCATCAATGGACAAAAAAAATCAAAGTGGCTTGACACTTTTTCCAAGTGTTGCATCAAGAAAGTGCCTGTGCCGTTGTTCATTGAAGATCAGGAGCAAACTGATGTTATCTACACTCACCTGACTTAAATTCTGGACAGCACACACACACACACACACACACACACACACACACACACACACACACACACACACAGTGACCAGATCAGATTCATTATGCATGTCCTTTTTCCAGAGGTAGGTCTTGTGTGTTAGTTAGATTCACATTGTTTTTAATGTCAAATAGTTTATCCATAATGTTAGACCATTGCTCTAAAAATAATAGTTGTGTGCTTAATATTAAACAATATATAATCAAGGTGTAATTTGGGCTGTGATAAATCTCAATTCTTTCTCTGGTAGTCCATCATCTGTGCTCTCGCTGTTGTGGAACATGTTCATCTTGGAGGCTGAGGAGAAATTCCTGCGAGGACCTGTCATTGATGCAAGGTACTGTAAGGATCCTATAAAATATTTTTTTTTGAAACATGACATCCTGCCATTATTTATAAATAACCATTGTTTCTACCACTATTCAACTTTTGCTTTTTTATTTATTTTGATCAGTGAGCGGGAGCACTTTGACAGGAGGATAAAAAAACAATTAAAGAAGAGTGGCAAGCCATAGGAGAGTCATCTACAGGAGTCATGCTGTTAATAAATAACCAAGTCATGCTGTTAATAAATAACTTTTTTGTGTGAAAAAATATTGTCACAACAATATTGTCTCTTTCTTTTAAATGGTCCTTGGAATTTTAGAAAAGGGTTAAATTGTGTTTGTCTTCATAAAATGCTATGTAGGACATGTTTTGTAGCTATATGACGACCAATTGTGAATAGTATATTTCATTTAGGATCCATATTACAAGGTACTGTATGTCTAATGGCCTAAATATGGTTAATACCTAAATGTAACTTTATATAAATTCACAACAACATATATCACACCGCCGGCGGCGAGAGCGTCAAAGTGGACGGAAGCTAATAAAGTTTACCAGTATAGTTATTTTTCTTGGTGTGAATGGCCTTTAAGAGAACTGGGTCTGCATTTACTTTTTACAGTGCCTTTCAACTCTCTCTGTTCGTGAGCATCTAAAATAAATCAATAACACAAATTAAAGTCAAAGTCAAGTAAAAATGTATTTAAAAGCAACAGATTTGCACTACAAGTGCAAATAAAACATAAAATAATCAAATAAAACATCGGGCAAATAAAAAGAAAGCATACAAAGAAACAATGCATCGTCCAAAATATAAACACATTAAACCAAATACATTTTAAGAAAACACAAACGATACAAAAAATATTAAGTTTAACATATATGTCAGTGCTAAGCATTCATCTGTACTATAAATGAGATGCTAAAATTGTTATTTGTTAAAGTTGTTTAATGTATACAGTGATACTGCCATTCAGTTTTTTGAAGAATTTGCATTACACTGAATGACAAAACTTCGACTTCAGCTGATATTGACAGCCATCAACTGGCCACTATATTAAACAATGAGCTTGACCAGCAAAATTAATCACAATTATTCACAACATCTGCTTATTTGTCAAAAAATCTAATAATATAAGTGTTTTGTGGGATTTCACTGAATGATATGCGTTTTTGTAACTCAGGCTACCACACCATGAAAAGGTGTAATTATCAAATATTTAAGAATAAACCCACTTTTCTGCGGCACCACATGATCTCAGGGTGCCACTTGATGATGTCACAGACTGTCGAATGACTATCTGCTTTTTATATGATTTCAGAACGGCTTCTTGATCCTGTTTCACCGAATGACCTCTGACAAACTGCATTTTCTGGACAAATTTTTTTTTTTAATACTTAAAAATAATAAGACATGATACTTTTAACATAACACAGCCAACACTTATGTGAACATGCCAAGACATTTTTTTTTGTTTATCTTGGTATTTTATGTTTATTTAAAGATGTAATGGCAAAATCAAACTCCAGACCATTACACTGAATGACAACTTTACACTTTGGAACATTATTACCATTATTATTAACATTATTAACATTATTTCACAAAAGTTATTTGAAATATTAAAGGTGACATATAATCGAGTCCCCGGTGCATCTACCAACCCAGAAAACATAAAAACTTTGTTTGTTAAGCCTTTCTCTGTAAGCATGTCAAAAATAAGCCGATCAGATTTCGCTCCCCTTCTGACGTAGGAAGAGGATCTTATTATAATATTACCGGCTCTTAATCTGCACGTTTACACACACCAGCCGTTTTCACAAGCAACAACAGTGTAACCAGTTCTGACACAATGGCAAAAGTTCGAGCAAAGCATGTAAACTGTTCTGTCGGACAGACGAGCACTGAACACTATAGAGTCCCAGCCTCAGATGAGACAAGAGAGCAGTGGATTCATTTTATTTTTAACGGAAATCCCCCAGAAACAGAGGAATCAATGTAACTCCACAATATCTAAATGTCTCCACTGACCAATTCAGAAACATCCAGGTTCAGTCTAAAAGTTGAATCTTCCTGAGTCTCTCTGTAAGGCTGCACTCGCTACAGTTATTTCTGAGATTTTGGATGAGATTATTCACATGTTTTGTTATACATACAGACGGTTGGTCCGGGAACGCCCCGTCACGTGATGTGAATTTAGCCCGTGGGGGAAAACATTGCCTTGGCTCTAATTGAAATACACGGGACAATCATGCCGAAGAGTTGCTGTGTCGTTTTCTGTACCGCCAATAAACAAACAAATTATGAATTGAAGTTCTACATCCTTCCTAATAAACACACAGAACCGGAAAGGAGGCCAATCGCTACGTAATGACGCGAGCCGTGAACCTAGGGAGTAGTTCGAGGTCTACACTCAATACAGACTGCAGTCGGTGAGTTAGGGATAACTGTCAGCACAGTCCCTCGGCAACTTCGTACTACTGATCACCGTTTTACAAAAGGATTAATAGTTTGAAGTGAAGCATATACGTACAAGTGACAAGGTTTTATGAAGTTATAGTATACAACATATACGAAAGTTGATTGAGTTATAGGCTAATAATGCAAAATATGTCTGGAAACGACACCTCCGGCCATTTGGTTGGGTCATTGACCCAGTTTTAATTAAATAAGGGCCATCATAACCTATGGCAGTTAATTTTGCAATGTACAGTTGTCGGTCGGCAGGCGTCAATGACTCGCAATACGAGATTTTTGTCATTCAAATACACACGATGTTCGCTGTGTTTCCCCCCCGCCGACTCCACCCTCGCCACGCCAGACCACGCCCCCAACTATGACTAGATGCCGACTGTATGTATAGTGTGTCACACACAAAATAACGCCATGTTTTTACTCACACCCAAAACGGGGCAAATTTGACAAACTATAATAAATGATCCGGGGGTATTTTGAGCTGAAATTTCAGACACATTCTGGGGACACCATAAATTTATAGAACATCTTGTGAAAAGGGGCATAATATGTCACCTTTAAGGTAGACTCTTTACTTGCATTTAACAGGGTTTTTATGTATCTAAAATTACTTTTGTTAATTTAATTTGATGCGGACACGAAATGGTGAAGTCTCGTCTTTGACCCGTATACAGATCGGTCATATATACAGATTGGTCATAAATACGTTGCTATATAAATAAAGATAGCTTGTCTTGACTTTTGAAACAAAGCAAATGTGCCTGTGATGACTTGATGACTTCTTTCCAGTCTTGCAGTCTCTCATGTTCTCGCTCAGACGTGGACAGGCTCTGAGTTTCTGCCAGGTTGGTGTTGGACTTCAGGCTTCGGGTCAAGTCTCGAGCTCAAGCTCTCAGCAAGCATGTTATTTCCTATCCAACACAAAGATTATATGAACAAGTCAACTCATGAATGATTTTTTAGAGCTAGAACAGAATTGAATTCTGTTTGCATCACGGATTCTGTTATTTTCCTGTTTACTACATGAAGCCGCTTTAAAACAATCTATATAGTATAAAGCCTATATAAATGAAGGTGACTTATCTTGACTATAACAATAACATTACAATGAACACAAATTTGAAAATCTCACTACAAATAATCCAGAATTGAAGACAAAAGATATAATCCTACTCTGTTACACTTCCTCACACCTGAAACTGATCGAGTGAATCTCCTGAACTTCTCCAATCTACTGTAGATCTCTACTAATCCATCTATGTTGTAACATCTGCTCTAACGTCGGGCGTTTAGCTGGATCCCGGGATAGGCACTGGCTAATCAGATCCCTGCACTCTGTACACATTTTAACAAGGAGAGAGCTGGTTAGTCATGACCATGTGACCTGGCATCTATGAAAACAGCATCTAAAACATGATTAATATACTGTAAAATGTTCCTTATCTTTAAAAAGTAAAAGTGAAGTATGTAGTTTCTGCGACACTAGTGGCAGCGAGTGGAATAAATGACAAAATAAAGCATATTTAAAATACATATTAGGAATACTTTTAGCTGTGTTGCATTTGCCTTTATGAAAATGTGCCTTTCTGCATCACAATGCTCTGTTCACTTTGACGTGTTCATGACCTGTTTAATCTTTGAAGGTATGAATGCAGTGAATTTTGGCTTTCACTTCTGTAACTAAAGCTGCATTTCTTTTCCCGTGGCTCTTGCCCCAAACTCTCGCTATACGCTGAGCTATATATAAAAAATCTTACATACTTCACCTTTAACTGTTTCTGTACAAAGCCTTTGCTTTATGTGTGTGTTTATCAATGTAATCAATATTATTCACTCACCTTTGGATAAGTTGGAGTTATGAAATGTAACTTTGGCTTGTGTGATTTCTCTTCTATTGTGAAAAGGACGACATGCGTTCACCATCTTGTACAGCAACACTCCTAGAGACCAGACATTTGCTGGGACGGCGTGGAATCGAGGTTCTGTCAAGACTTCAGGTGGGATGTGATCCTGTATTCCTGAGAGAAAGACATTTGCACATTGTTGAGCTTTTTTTTTTAAAGCAAATAATTAGTAAGTCACTACATTCAGGTTTCCACACTCCCAGAATGCTCACCAATGTATATTTTGCTGTCGTAGCCATCGCTGCTAAATAGCTGACCGCAGCCAAAGTCTATCAGCTTGAGGTCTACCGAGTCTTTCTTCAACAGGAAATTCTGCGGATGAGTGTCATTATGGAAAACACCACGATGGATGCAGTGTTGCACTGCCAGCACAGCCTGTCTCATGATGGACCGTGCTGTTGGTTCATACACTTGTTGATTACGAGTCATGAAGTCCAGCAAGCTCTCGCAGGGTTCAGGATACTCCATAACCAGAGTGAATTCTCTAGGATGTTCAAACCACTCGTACAGTTGTATGACGAAGGGGCTTATGGGTTCTCGCCTCATCATCATCAGCAGCGCCACTTCTGTAACGAGAGGTTCGGGATGTCCAGGCTAGAGAGAAGTAGTAGACAGAAGGTTAGCTGGGTAAAAATCTGAAGAAAACATATCATTTTGAAATGTACTTTTCTTTCATATTTTTAGATGCGTTCAAAAGAGCCTTTCCAGCTCAAAGTTATTTGGTGCCTCTAGGCTTATATTGATCACATTTACACCTAATGCTTCCTACGGGTGTATTGACTACAGTAATCTGCACTTAAACAACTCAATACACATTCAGGTTTTGTCCAACTTACAATATTAAGATAACGATCGTTGTCAATCTTGCGAATCCGCTTGATGGCAACCTGCAAAAAAAAAAAAAAGTTTCAATAACAGTGACAGTATTCAAGCGCCTGACCTTCTAAGTATTAAACTATCTGTTAATTGTTTTAAATGTGTTTTGTAAGAGCAAAATGTTTGTACAATTCAGTAAGATTTACCTTTTTGCCATCAAATTTGCGTGTTCCCAGGAACACCCTGCCAAATCCTCCGGATCCAATCATCTTGTCCACGTTATAGAGAGACTCAAAGGACTCTGAAAAACAAACAGAAAAATATGAGACAATTATTAGCTTGCTAGATCCATTGTTTTATTTAAAAAAATCAAACGTCCTGGTTGAGAA
This sequence comes from Phoxinus phoxinus, assembly GCF_949152265.1. NCBI lineage: Eukaryota > Metazoa > Chordata > Actinopteri > Cypriniformes > Leuciscidae > Phoxinus > Phoxinus phoxinus. The sequence goes on from NC_136888.1 coordinate 7,052,203, forward strand.
AATAATATTATAATGGGAGAAATAATATTAATATTCTCTAAAAGCAAGTCTTATTTTGAGTGGAAAACAAGATAATACTGTTTAAAATAATGTTGGAGAGATAATGATTTACCATTATTTGGCTCGACGCCGGAGTGATCTGGAGCAGGGGATGATGGTTCAGGATCAGGATCTGCTGGAGGAACGAAAGGCTCCACAACATTCACAGCACTACAGGAACAGCAGCAGAAAACACACTTGATAGCCTTCCAGAACCTGCGGAGACAACCAGGTATTTTCCTCTTCCTACGTTCTGGAGCTTTTTCTGAAATGAAGAAAAAACAATTGAAAACAACTATTAGACACATCTCTGACGTCAAATTAAGCAATGATATAATGACATAACTTACATTTTACTGTTAAATTCTGTAATGATACAAATCTAAAGTAATGGGAATGTTTCACGCTATCCACACAATTCTAAATGATTTTCTTGGTTAAAGGAACATTATATTTTATAATTTTGCATTATGGGAACGTTACTTTTGAATGTTCTCGGAATGTTTTGAAAATTTTAGTTAAACGTTCAATTGAAATATTCCTAAAAAAATAGATTTCACTTTATTTTGATGGTCCCTTTGTTGTTGTTGTCTATAAGTAACGCTGCACCTACATGTCTACTAACTCTCATTAGAGTATTAGTAGAGTATTAGTAGAGTATTAGTAGAGTATTAGTAGAGTATTAGTAGACTGGTAAGGTTAGGGTTAGAATAAGTTGACATGTAGTTGCAAAGTTACGTAAAGTCAACATAATTTTTCAAAAGGGACTATCAAAATAAAGTGTTTTCTTTACACAAAGAAATCAGAAAGAATATTTCAGCGAAATTTTGCTGAGCAACAGTAAATGTGACCGGACATTAACATGTTAAAACCTTGAGTCAGTTATGCATGAAATAGCAAAATCTCTATCTGTAGACTTTACACTGCCCAGCCTTATTTCAGTGTCACCTGTTGAGCTCTTGTTCACTGGAGAATCCTCCACGGCACCCTGAGCAGTTCGGCCAGTTGAAGTCTCTGGTGACTCGACAGGAACTTGACCCGGCAGCGGAGGACACAGAAACCCTTCGAGGCTGACGGACCCGGACAAACCCTGTTGGTTTGAGCTCTCCGATCCATCGCCACTCCACCTCCACTCGACGCTGTACGAGCCTCGGCTGCTCAGACTCAACGACTCTCTACACCTCCTCTCCACGTGGACCTCAGAGAGGGACCAAGCTGAGGATGACGTGATGCCCGGAGAAGAATGTGTGGAAGCCGTTCTCCAGGATCTGGAACGACCTGAGGATGGAACATTTCAGACATCAAAAGCTGTTTTTGTTTTATTTTTTATAATATTAATAATCAATGTCAGTGGTCACATCAATTGTTACTTTGGTTTCACTTTATTTCCTTTTAACACATTCGGTTGTCTATAAGTAACATTGCACCTACATGTCTACTAACTCTCATTAGAGTATTAGTATTAGTAGAATGACAAATCAGCCATTGAAAATAGAAATAGAAACTTAGCCATTACTTCTTTATTAAAAACCTATTCTGACCTCTGCGAGAGTGTTCATATGAAGTGGACGGACGTCCATCATCTGGCCTCTGCTTCGCCCTCGTCCCGTGATCCTGGCGTCCATCATCTGGCCTCTGCTTCGCCCTCGTCCCGTGATCCTGACGTCCATCATCTGGCCTCTGCTTCGCCCTCGCCCCGTGAGCCTGACCTGTGGACACAGAAAACTCAGAAGACAGAGCTGTTAAATATCCAGGAAGATCCTGGCTCTGTGTCTGGGTCGGATCCTGATCACGGTCATCATAACCGCGTCCCCAAACCTCCTGACCAGCCGTCTGAGAGAAAGCGGCTCTCCTGGATCTGGAGCGGCCTAAGGATGGAATGTTTCACACATCACATAGTTAGTAATGCTTTAATAATAATAATCAATGTCAGTACAACATTTTACTTCAGTTCAATACAAAAGTTTATTTCACATGCAAGGAATCAAATAAATGTGATCAAATGGGTTCTTCACATTAATGTAGTCAGTCATTGTACAACATCATACCATGGATAAACCTAAATGAAAAACTGAAGCACTCACCTCCTCTTTCACCCATCATGTGAGCCATGGACATCCTCCTCCAAAAGGCAATAAAAACAATACAAAATACAACACAAAATACAATACAATAAAATATAAATCACCTCAGAAATACTCCCCTAAAAATAAACAATTAAATAACTCCTTCTAAAATAAGAAAACAACAATCAAATGAAAAGTATTCTCAGAAATTAAATGACGCAAAAATTAAAAAATATTATTTAAAAAATATATCTCTATATAAAGGATATATCCTCCGATGTCCTTCTAGAATAAAAGTCTCCTCTCAGAAATCAGCTTCAAATTCGCAAGATTTGCTCAGAAAATTCTCTGAAAAAGTCTGTAAGTTCGCCTCGTCTCTCAACCAACAACAGACAGACTGCGATCGTTTTAAGTGTAAATATAAATGCAGAATTCATAACAACCGTCGCTATAGCAACTACAAATTCGAATCACTCATATGCTCACACGCACACACATATAAGCAGAGCAGAGCACGTGAGCACACGTCAAATCTGATTTATTAAATAGTTACAAATTTAATGTTTACATTTCTTTAATATGAGATTCTTTCATAGCAGTATTATTATTAAAAATCTGTGGAAAAAGGGAGAATAAAACGGACTTCATCTTATGAATTAAATTTGCCCATTTCCGCATACATAACCATCAAGGCCAATCAGCTTTCAGTATCTCTAATGCGTCATCAAACGGTTAGTATTAGTGGTGAAGAAATCCAAATTATTGTTGAATTCTCTATTAACATTGTTCACAGTTGTTACCCAGTTAACTATAAACTTGCTAAATTTAATAATAGTTGTACCCCATGTGCTCCTTTTGTCATTATTTTGAAGAGACAATCATGTGTTTTGGGACTGTGTGAATTGTAAAAGTATTTTGGATTTACTTTTCAAACGTTGTTAAAAGGTAACTTAGGCAGGCCAATCTATATTCAAACTTCTGTATAAACCAAACATACTCTCTGATATTAGACCCTTCTCATTTTAAATTTGTAATTAATTTATACATTTTCTTGCCAAATTTAATATTCACAAATGTAAATTTTAATTTGTTTAAGAAAGAGTTTGAGGACATCTAAAAACTGTGTGTGTGTGCGTGTGTGTGGATAAATATTTTTTGCTTTTACACACACACACACACACACACACACACACACACACACACACACACACACACACACACACACACACACACAGTTTAAAAGCTAAAAATATTTATCCAACTCCATTTAAAAACAGTCTGTCGCTGCCATCTTTTGGACATTCATCATATTGCATTGGTTTTAATTTCTTGTCCTCAAACAGAGCACTAATCTGTTTATTTTTAAGTTACACATTCTGTATTGATTAAAAAAGAAAAACCAAATGTGTTTTTTAGGGGTAGTATTATTTTATACAGAAATAAATTATTTATAATTCAGATGAGAATGAAGTTAATTAAAAATGTAAGGAAAACAAATATATTGATCTGAAATATAGCAAGTTAATTTAGTTTTTTGTAATTTTGTTATTGTGTTTTTATTAATTTAATTAATTATCTAATTTTATAAAACTATTGTCAATGCACTACAAATAAACTGGTTCTATGCCTTTACTTTATTAATAAAACATATAAAAAAATTCAAGGCTTAAGACATTTCTTAGACACATAACATGATTAGAAAAATGAAAAAAAAAGAATGAAAAAAAAAACTAGGGAATCACTAAACCGAGAGAATTATTCTAATTTTATGATACACTCAAAATATTCCACAACAAATCCTTTAAATTTAATAATATTCAGAAAAGAACAAGAATTAAAAAATAACTATAAACAAGCCAAAACTAAATAATTTAAAGCGAAAAAATGTGCTTGGAAACATCACTATAATGTGCATCATAGCACATTAATTTTAATTAATTTTAACATTAAAACACACACACACACACACACACACACACACACACACACACACAGGTGGAGTGAGGGGGAGGGGAAGGACAGACAGCGGGAGACAGAGAACATTTTAAACAAAAAGTAAAATAAAATCCTAACTGTGACAGAAAGTAGACTTTGATTATATTTAAATATACATGGAAATGCAGTGTGTATAATACATGGAAATGTTTAAAACATTGTTTACCAGTGAAGAAATATTTATCCAACCACATTTATACATAGTATAAAACACTAGATGGCACAATATACCTATTTTTAATAGACACATGTCAAGTCAAGTCATCTTCATTTATGTGATAAGGGACAGCTAACTGGTGCTATTTTTATTGACCTTTCCAAAGCCTTTGATACGGTGGACCATAGGGGATTATCACGCTTCCGGGTTTCATGGGCGGGATTTTTCAACTTTGTGCACGTCCACTTCCGGCGCAGTTCAACAATGGCTGAAACGAAGGCTAGATGTCACTGCTCTGTTCCACTTTGTCAATCAAACAAACAACGCCAACCTTATTTAAGTTTCCATGGATTCCCGACTGAACTGAGTCTAAGGAAGAAGTGGATTAAAGCGGTTCGCCGGGATGAAGGGCCAAACTTTAAAATAAAACAAGGTAGCACGTATGTTTGTATAAATATATAATGCAGAGGTGGGGATGCAGTATAAATAAACTTAGGGTCGTCCATCATGGGTTCGCCAGAGTGATGAGTGATTCACCGGAAGTGGCAGGGCACAAAGATCACTGAATGCGGAAGTAGTACGTATCAGCGTGATAATCCCCTATTATATCCTTCTAGACAAGCTTTATGCGATAGGTGTGAATCAAAGTGCTCTTTTATGGTTTCATTCTTATCTTCATAATAGACGGCAATGTGTTGCTTTTAAAGGTTCACTGTCTGATTATGTATTGGTTGATAAGGGGGTTCCTCAAGGTTCCACTCCAGGACCTCTTTTGTTTTCGATTTTCATTAATGATTTATCGCACATCGGCAAGATGCATCTTTGCTGATGATACCATAATTTATACGACTGACTCTGATATTCACTGGATCCAGAACAGGTTACAAGCTGATTTTATTACGACTCAAAAATGGCTTCAGTAACAACTTAGTGTTGAATATGGAAAAATCCTGTTGTATGTTGTTTGGGACGAGCCACAGACGACCATGTGCTCTTAACTTGCAACTGTTTTTTGAGGATGGGTCCTCCATGGTGAAATTGGAAAAATTTAAATACCTTGGTTTGTAGATTGATTGTGAGCTTACCTTTAAACCTCACATTGAGTATATCACAAAAAGAATATATGGCTGTCTCAGGACACTCTATAGATCTGTTAATTGTTTCACATTAGAATTTAGGAAAAGGTTAATTTCTCAGTTGATATTGCCCATTATTAACTATGCTGATATCATCTACATGAACACTAGTGACACTGCTCTTAAGCCACTTAATGTTGTTTTTAACTCTCTATGTAGATTTGTCCTGAGGTGTCCTTTTAAAACTCATCATTGCGTAATGTACATCACTAAATTGGCTTCAGCTTAATTCAAGAAGAGACTTCCATTGGTTCCTTTTTATTTTCAAATGTGCCTACTTTGACTGTCCTCCAAATCTGAAAGAACTCTTGGTTCCTCGTAGTCCTATGTACCCACTTAGAGTCATGCAATATCTCGTCTTTACTGTACCAGGAATCTTTTCAGCCGCTGGACGTAAAACTTTTCATTATAAAGCTACTAGGGATTGGAATAATCTCCCTCTTTCTTTGAGATCCATTTTATCTTTTCGCAGATTTAGGTTATCTATATTTCAATATCTTAACAATGTGTGTGAATGTTACGGATGTTGGACTAATAGTATTGCTTGTAATTGTTTTTGTTTTATGTAACTGTCTAATTGATTTACCTCCTGTGGATTTGATCTCTGGTGGTCTTATGTGACACCTCTTTACATTGAATTTCTTATATCATGGGTTCCAATTGTGTAATGAGGTAAATGTGATTTACTTATTGAGATAGCCATAACATTTCTGAGCTATAATGTGTCTTTGGTTTGGGGTAAAGGTGTAGGTAACTAAAGTGTAGTTACTAACCTATAGTAACTACATTGTTGTTGTTTTTTGTTTTGTTTTATTTTCTGTTGTATTGTTTATGTGTATATGGACCCCCTTGAAAATGAGATGTTGCATCTCAAGGGGCTATCCATTCATAAATTGAAATTGAAATGTATATAGCGCTTTTAACAATGTAGATTGTTTCAAAGCTGCTTTACAGAGATAAACGTATAATTTAAGGTAACAGATTGTTTTGGCTTTATAGCAGTTCTTGAATAATGTTATTTTCCAGCTAAAGTTTGTTTTGATTGATTCACTTCCGTCGAAAGGATCATTTGTTATTAAATTAGGGGCCGCTAAGACGACACGTTCTCTCTACACAGACTTTAAACGCGAACCTGTGAGAAACGCTGATGGCGCTCACGTGCGCATCAAGAATTAATTCTATAGTTATGTGCGTTTGAATATATGTGCGCATGTTTGTAATTCCCTACAAACCAAGCCTAAACAAACTACTTGTCCTGCCTATAAATTTGATACAGAATTTTATTTTATTTTATCAGGGGTAGATACGCAAATTTTCCACAATGCTTTATCTGTAGAGTAGGCTAGTAAAGGGATCCTCCATAGGGAGAGGCTAGTTGGCACTTCAGCACTGCGTTGTCATCGGGTCCAGGCGAAGGTCGTTCGTCAGATCTGGATACGGCCTGGATCCGGCATTTAAGACACTAAAATAAGCGTAGATGCGATTCTTCTTATGATGTAACGAGTACATCAGGATTTAAGGGAAGTGTTCCCAGTTCCGGCTGACCTAATCTATGCAGCCTAACATTGAGTTATAAAAGTCTATAATGTATTATGTGAATGCTAGGTCAAAGAGATGTGTCTTTAATCTAGCTTTGAACTGACAGAGTGTGTCTGCTTCCCGGACAATGTTAGGAAGACTGTTCCAAAGTTTTGGAGCTAAATAGGAAAAGGATCCACCGCCGGCAGTCGATTTTGATATTCTAGGTATTATTAACTGGCCGGAATTTTGAGATCGCAATAGACGTGAAGGACTATAATGCGTTAAGAGCTCCCTCAAGTACTGCGGAGCTAAACCATTTAGTGCTTTGTAAGTAATCAGCAATATTTTAAAATTTATACAATGTTTAATAGGCAGCGAATGCAGTGTTGACAGAACGGGGCTAATATAGTCATACTTCCTGGTTCTGGTAAGAACTCGAGCTGCTGCGTTTTGAACTAGCTGTAGTTTGTTTGTTAAGCGTGCAGGGCAACCACCCAGTAGAGCATTACAATAATCTAGCCTTGAGGTCATGAACGCATGAACTAAATGTTCCGCATTTGTCAATGAGAGCATATGGCGTAATTTAGATATATTTTTAAGATGGAAAAATGCGGTTTTACAGATACTAGACACATGACTTTCAAATGAAAGATAGGTATCAAAGAGCACACCCAGGTTCCTAACCGACGACGAAGACTTAAGAGAGCAGCCATCAAGTGTTAGACAGTACTCTAGGTTATTACGTGTGGAAGTTGTTTGTCCAATGATTAGAATCTCTGTTTTTTCAGGATTTAGTAATAGGAAATTACTAGTCATCCAATTTTTTATATCAGCTATGCATTCCGTTAATTTTGTGAATTGGTAGGTTTCGTTAGGTTTTGAAGAAATATACAGCTGAGTATCGTCGGCATAACAGTGAAAGCTAATTCCATGTTTCCTAATGATATCTCCTAATGGTAGCATGTACAGAGTGAACAGCAGCGGTCCTAGTACTGAGCCTTGTGGTACGCCATACTGAACTTGTGATTGATAAGACATCTCTTCATTTACTGCTACAAACTGATAACGGTCAGATAAGTATGATTTAAACCATGCTAGTGCAATTCCACTAATGCCAACATAATGTTCGAGTCTATTTAAAAGGGTGTTGTGGTCAATGGTGTCAAATGCAGCACTAAGATCAAGTAATACTAATAGAGAGATACAACCACGATCGGATGATAAGAGCAAATCATTTGTGACTCTAACAAGAGCTGTCTCGGTACTATGGTACGGTCTAAATCCGGACTGAAAATCCTCGCAGATATCATTTCTTTCTAGAAAGGAACACAGTTGTGAGGATACTGCTTTTTCTAATATCTTTGACAGAAAAGGCAGATTAGAGATCGGCCTGTAATTGACTCATTTTGTAGGATCAAGTTGCGTTTTTTTAACAAGCGGTTTAATCATAGCTAGCTTAAAGGTTTTTGGTACCTATCCTAAAGAGACAAAGATGAATTAATGATATTAAGAAGAGGATCTATGACATCTGGAAACATCTCTTTCAGTAGCTTAGTCGGTATAGGGTCTAACATAAAAGTTGTCGATTTAGATGATTTGACGAGTTTGCAAAATTCTTCCTCTCCTATAGCAATGAATGAATCAAATTTTCCCTCAGGGAGACTACAATGCACTTCCTGATGCGATACTGTATTAGACGGTTGCATAGTTATAATGTTGTCCCTGATATTATCGATCTTATAAGTGAAGAACAACTGTGTTGCTTGGAAAATTCTGGGCTTGAAGCTTTCTTTTTCGTTAGTTTAGCCACTGTTTCAAATAAATACCTAGGATTATGTTTATTTTCTTCTAATAGGGTTGAAAAATAAGCAGATCTAGCAGCTTTTAAAGCCTCTCTGTAAGCAATCGAGCTCTCCTTCCATGAAATCCGAAATACCTCTAGTTCTTCTAAGCTATCCGGGATGCTGAGATGATAAAACTGATTAGGAAGATTATTGATCTTTAGTGGCAGAAGTGATCGGTCTAACATATTTATAACACAGAGTCGGCTTTGCAGCCTTGGCTAAATGTAATTTACATGAGACTTGATAATGATCTGAGATGTCATCGCTCTGCTGCAGTATTTCAACAGCATCAACATCTATTCCATGTGATAGTATTAGATCTAGAGTATGATTACGGCAATGAGTCGGTCCTGACACGTGTTGTCTAACTCCAATTGAGTTTACAATGTCTTTAAATGCCAATCCCAATCCATCTTTTTCATTATCTATGTGTATATTAAAATCACCAACAATTAGTACTTTATCTGCAGCCAATACTAATTCTGATAGAAAGTCCGCAAATTCTTTGATAAAGTCTGTATGGTGCCCTGGTGGCCTGTATACAGTAGCCAGCAGAATTTTCAAACGTGATTTATCGTTTACACTATATATTTTTAAATTAAGCACCAACACTTCAAAAGAATTATATTTAAAACTAGATTTGAAAATATTACTATAAATTACAGCAACACCTCCTCCTTTGCGTTTCAGACAAACGTGTGTGTGTGTGAGCTCTATGCTGTTCACATAGCATCAACTGGGTGTATGAGATGCACACACACAAAATAGCCTATTGCGGACAAAAGACAAATTGTATGTCATGCTGCTGGGTGATGCCCACTTTGTAATCAAAATTAGTTTCTGATGTACAATAATGCATGAATGGTCATGTCTTTCAGGTGTATCTGATTGCATTTGCTGTGCAGTGGAACAGTCGCATTAATCACTCCGGGTTGCTGGTGGCCATGGCAGGCAGTATGGACCCGCGGCAGATTCACCGCCTGAATCAGCAGGCTGAGGGGCTCTTCGGTAAAGAGCATGTCCTCGAGCCCAACTTTGCCGCTCCAATGCCCTACCCTGCTGTATACAAGGACCCAGACGAGGAGGAGCTCCTTAGAGTAGAGTACGCCATGTGCCAGTCAACCAGCTTCACTGCAAGGGATTACTATGCCCAGCAAGGTACACAATCATGCATTATAACAATATACATGCATACTAAGCGGTCAAATACCTATAAATAAATGCATATTCTATCCATGACAAGTATGTATGATAGTTTCATTTTTATTTGACATAATATGAAACAAATGAACTGTAGCATTGCCATGTTGTGTTAATTAGTCTACTGTTAGTTGTTGTAACTGCCTAGACACACTGGAAATTAGTACATTACATATTTGCAGTTGAGGAAGAGCCGTGAAGAAGAGGAGATGGCTGAACAAAGTGAGGACAAGCTGGCAGATGAGGGTGTGGACGTGGGTGTAGAGTCAGAGGAGGATCCTATGGACACTGTCAGTGACAAACATGTCATCCTCACTCAATCAGAACAGGAGGAGGAGGAGGACAGTCCTGTTCTGCAGGATGTGCTAATGACCCAGAGCCATCTGCCTCTTCCTGGGCTGGAGGAAGTGGAAGCCGTGGCCCTGCTCCTTTTAGAACGGGCAGACAACAGTGACCGTCACCCAGTGCCAGCTGACCCAAGGCTGAAGATTGGCACTGCAGTTGGTGCTCTGCATGAGCATGACAGGTCTGCAGCCAACTTTGTAAAAAGGTATGAGTCTAGGTGGGGTTACACCCTGTTTGGCAGATGCTTGGGAGCTGACACACCTGATTCAATTCAATTCAATTAAAATTTATTTGTATAGCGCTTTTCACAATACACATTGTGAAAAGCAGCTTTACAGAAAATGCATTTCAAAAATGTACATCCAACAATACAGTTAGTTAATCATAAATTTAGGGCATAACATATCGCCGGCGTTGGGTCGTCTCTTCACAGGCGTTGGGTCATCTGAAGTCTCCATGAGAGGCTGGATACATAACTGGAGCTGACAAACTCTATTTGAGTTATAACAACAAAAAAGGCAGATGGGAAATAATTAGCATAGCTGCTGTTCATAATATGCTCCTGAGACCAGAGCAGCACAGAAGACAAAGTTTTCCTGGATGAGGTACCCTCAGGCAGCCCAGGTGACTGAGGATAGTCGTCTGTTGTGCCTCATTATTAAGATGCTGAAAAACCGGCCACCATCCAGTCGTCTCACCTCCTCCACTAAAATCACCAATGCAATCAAGGGCCAGTATAAAAGGATTGTAGACCGAGTCAGAGACGATCTCATCCTCAACGGTCTCTCCATTCCTCTGCCCAATCTGAATGCCAAGTCCATCTCTACATTCATGGCACGGGAAGAGAAGAAGGCTAACTACAGGGCAACAGTAATGCGTACCAGTAAGGTGAAACCCCACCAAAGAGTGCTGTCACTTAAAGTATGTGACTTTACTACTTTATTACAATATGTGAATATCTGCATTTATCAGCTGAATGGTTTAAACTTAAACACAACAAACCGTGTGAATTGATAGTCATACACATTATTTCTCATGAATTATTCTCATCATCGCATGTATGATTTATTTTTGCAGGATAGATGTTGAAGAGCTTGTGAACCGTCCCGTTCAACCTAAACCCCCTGTGGCCACGTACATCCCACCCAGAGCGTCAGCAGCACCTGTCCTGGTAGTGGTTCCTGCACAGCCACAGGGACCATCCATGATGCTCTGTGGGGCCTCCAGCAGTCAAGGGTTCATACCTTACATACCTTACTACACCTACATCGGTCACTACATCCCCATGCATATTTGCATTACATTACCTCATCTCCTTGTATATATTGTGCGCATATTGTATATTGCTCAATGTGTACATGTATAAATCTTTTAATAAGAATCCTGTAAATAATAACTTATTGGTAGCCTACCTATTTTGCTATATTTTATGCTAAATTACTTAATAATTAATGTTATGTTAATAATTATATTCTGTTTACCTTGTTACCTGTGTTATTGTTATTATTGTTGTGGTGTTTATTTATTTCTGATATGTAGATGTTGAACAAATAAAAAAAAAAGAATGTTTCCCCATTTGTCCACTTAATAGAGATAAAGACTGTCACATGAAACTGTATTGAGTATAACAGGGGCTGAATTACTTACCAGTAAGGTAAAGATAAAGTCTTTTTTTTCCAGCTAATGAACGATAAATACATTGACAGACAATCAGATTATTCCGCTTTAAAGAGCGCCAGCATTTAAAGTGGCAGACGAACAAAAACTGCAGTACATGCTTAGAATGAACAGCTTATCGTTCATTGGGTTCTGACGCTAATAAAGTTAACCATTAAAGTTATTTTTCTTGGTGTGAATGGGCTTTAAGAGAACTGGGTCTGCATTTACTTTTTACAGTGCCTTTCAACTCTCTCTGTTCGTGAGCATCTAAAATAAATCAATAACACAAATTAAAGTCAAAGTCAAGTCAACATTTATTTAAAAGCAACAGATGTGCACTACAAGTGCTGTACAATAAGACATCGGGCAAATAAAAAGAAAGCATACAAAGAAACAATGCAGCGTCCAAAATATAAACACATTAAACAAAATACATAAAAAAAAAACACAAACGATATAAAAAATATTAAGTTTAACATATATGTCAGTGCTAAGCATTCATCTGTAATATAAATGAGATGCTAAAAATTGTTATTTATACAGTGAATGACAAAACTTCGACTTCAGCTTATATTGACAGCCATCAACTGGCCACTATATTAAACAATGAGCTTGACCAGCAAAATTAATCACAATTATTCACAACATCTGCTTATTTGTCAAAAAATCTAATAATATAAGTGTTTTGTGGGATTTCACTGAATGATATGCGTTTTTGTAACGCACACCATGAAAAGGTGTAATTATCAAATATTTAAGAATAAACCCACTTTTCTGCGGCACCACATGATCTCAGGGTGCCACTTGATGATGTCACAGACTGTCGAATGACTATCTGCTTTTTATATGATTTCAGAACGGCTTCTTGATCCTGTTTCACCGAATGACCTCTGACAAACTGCATTTTCTGGACAATTTTTTTTTTTTAATACTTAAAAATAATAAGACATGATACTTTTAACATAACACAGCCAACACTTATGTGAACATGCCAAGACATTTTTTTTTGTTTATCTTGGTATTTTATGTTTATTTAAAGATGTAATGGCAAAATCAAACTCCAGACCATTACGCTGAATGACAACTTTACACTTTGGAACATTATTACCCCCATATTTTGACATTTTATTTTCACATATAATCGAGTCCCCGGTGCATCTACCAACCCAGAAAACATAAAAACTTTGTTTGTTAAGCCTTTCTCTGTAAGCATGTCAAAAATAAGCCAGATCAGATTTCGCTCCCCTTCTGACGTAGGAAGAGGATCTTATTATAATATTACCGGCTCTTAATCTGCACGTTTACACACACCAGCCGTTTTCACAAGCAACAACAGTGTAACCAGTTCTGACACAATGGCAAAAGTTCGAGCAAAGCATGTAAACTGTTCTGTCGGACAGACGAGCACTGAACACTATAGAGTCCCAGCCTCAGATGAGACAAGAGAGCAGTGGATTAATTTTATTTTTAACAGAAATCCCCCAGAAACAGAGGAATCAATGTAACTCCACAATATCTAAATGTCTCCACTAACCAATTCAGAAACATCCAGGTTCAGTCTAAAAGTTGAATCTCTTCCTGAGTCTCTCTGTAAGGCTGCACTCGCTACTGTTATTTCTGAGATTTTGGATGAGATTATTCACGTTTTGTTATACATACAGACGGTTGGTCTGGGAACGCCCCGTCACGTGATGTGAATTTAGCACGTGGGGGAAAACATTGCCTTGGCTCTAATTGAAATACACGGGACAATCATGCCGAAGAGTTGCTGTGTCGTTTTCTGTACCGCCAAAAAACAAACAAATTATGAATTGAAGTTCTACATCCTTCCTAATAAACACACAGAACCGGAAAGGAGGCCAATCGCTACGTAATGACGCGAGCCGTGAGCCTAGGGAGTAGTTCGAGGTCTACACTCAATACAGACTGCAGTCGGTGAGTTAGGGATAACTGTCAGCACAGTCCCTCGGCAACTTCGTACTACTGATCACCGTTTTACAAAAGGATTAATAGTTTGAAGTGAAGCATATACGTACAAATGACAAGGTTTTATGAAGTTATAGTATGCAACATATACGAAAGTTGATTGAGTTATAGGCTAATAATGCAAAATATGTCTGGAAACGACACCTCCGGCCATTTGGTTGAGTCATTGACCCAGTTTTAATTAAATAAGGGCAATCATAACCTATGGCAGTTAATTTTGTAATGTACAGTTGTCGGTCGGCAGGCGTCAATGACTCGCAATACGAGATTTTTGTCATTCAAATACACACGATGTTCGCAGTGTTTCCCCCCCGCCGACTCCACCCTCGCCACGCCAGACCACGCCCCCAACTATGACTAGATGCCGACTGTATGTATAGTGTCTGAAGCTCGTGTAAAGGATCGGCCCTCTTCTGAAAGGAGGCGGAACAGAAGCTCATTTGCATTTAAAGGGACACACACAAAATAACGCCACGTTTTTACTCACACCCAAATGGGGCAAATTTGACAAACTATAATAAATGATCCGGGGGTATTTTGAGCTGAAATTTCAGACACATTCTGGGGACACCATAAATTTATATTACATCTTGTGAAAAGGGGCATAATATGTCACCTTTAAGGTAGACACTTTACTTGTATTTAACAGGGTTTTTATGTATCTAAAATTACTTTTGTTAATTTAATTTGATGCGGACACAAAATGGTGAAGTCTTGTCTTTGACCCATATACAGATCGGTCATATATACAGATTGGTCATAAATACGTTGCTATATAAATAAAGATAGCTTGTCTTGACTTTTGAAACAAAGCAAATGTGCCTGTGATGACTTGATGACTTCTTTCCAGTCTTGCAGTCTCTCATGTTCTCGCTCAGACGTGGACAGGCTCTGAGTTTCTGCCAGGTTGGTGTTGGACTTCAGGCTTCGGGTCAAGTCTCGAGCTCAAGCTCTCAGCAAGTATGTTATTTCCTATCCAACACAAAGATTATATGAACAAGTCAACTCATGAATGATTTTTTAGAGCTAGAACAGAATTGAATTCTGTTTGCATCCCTGATTCTGTTATTTTCCTGTTTACTACATGAAGCCGCTGTAAAACAATCTATATAGTATAAAGCCTATATAAATGAAGGTAACTTGTCTTGACTATAACAATAACATTACAATGAACACAAATTTGAAAATCTCACTACAAATAATCCAGAATTGAAGACAAAAGATATAATCCTACTCTGTTACACTTCCTCACACCTGAAACTGATCGAGTGAATCTCCTGAACTTCTTCAATCTACTGTAGATCTCTACTAATCCATCTATGTTGTAACATCTGCTCTAACGTCGGGCGTTTAGCTGGATCCCTGGATAGGCACTGGCTAATCAGATCCCTGCACTCTGTACACATTTTAACAAGGAGAGAGCTGGTTAGTCATGACCATGTGACCTGGCATCTATGAAAACAGCGTCTAAAACATGATTAATGTACTGTAAAATGTTCCTTATCTTTAAAAAGTAAAAGTGAAGTATGTAGTTTCTGCGACACTAGTGGCAGCGAGTGGAATAAATGAC
The DNA here is from genome assembly GCF_949152265.1 of Phoxinus phoxinus. NCBI lineage: Eukaryota > Metazoa > Chordata > Actinopteri > Cypriniformes > Leuciscidae > Phoxinus > Phoxinus phoxinus. The sequence continues at coordinate 7,067,721 of NC_136888.1, forward strand.
AAAATAAAGCATATTTAAAATACATATTAGGAATACTTTTAGCTGTGTTGCATTTGCCTTTATGAAAATGTGCCTTTCTGCATCACAATGCTCTGTTCACTTTGACGTGTTCATGACCTGTTTAATCTTTGAAGGTATGAATGCAGTGAATTTTGGCTTTCACTTCTGTAACTAAAGCTGCATTTCTTTTCCCGTGGCTCTCGCCCCAAACTCTCGCTATACGCTGAGCTATATATAAAAAATCTTACATACTTCACCTTTAACTGTTTCTGTACAAAGCCTTTGCTTTATGTGTGTGTTTATCAATGTAATCAATATTATTCACTCACCTTTGGATAAGTTGGAGTTATGAAATGTAACTTTGGCTTGTGTGATTTCTCTTCTATTGTGAAAAGGACGACATGCGGTCACCATCTTGTACAGCAACACTCCTAGAGACCAGACATTTGCTGGGACGGCGTGGAATCGAGGTTCTGTCAAGACTTCAGGTGGGATGTGATCCTGTATTCCTGAGAGAAAGACATTTGCACATTGTTGAGCTTTTTTTTTTTAAAGCAAATAATTAGTAAGTCACTACATTCAGGTTTCCACACTCCCAGAATGCTCACCAATGTATATTTTGCTGTCGTAGCCATCGCTGCTAAATAGCTGACCGCAGCCAAAGTCTATCAGCTTGAGGTCTACCGAGTCTTTCTTCAACAGGAAATTCTGCGGATGAGTGTCATTATGGAAAACACCACGATGGATGCAGTGTTGCACTGCCAGCACAGCCTGTCTCATGATGGACCGTGCTGTTGGTTCATACACTTGTTGATTACGAGTCATGAAGTCCAGCAAGCTCTCGCAGGGTTCAGGATACTCCATAACCAGAGTGAATTCTCTAGGATGTTCAAACCACTCGTACAGTTGTATGACGAAGGGGCTTATGGGTTCTCGCCTCATCATCATCAGCAGCGCCACTTCTGTAACGAGAGGTTCGGGATGTCCAGGCTAGAGAGAAGTAGTAGACAGAAGGTTAGCTGGGTAAAAATCTGAAGAAAACATATCATTTTGAAATGTACTTTTCTTTCATATTTTTAGATGCGTTCAAAAGAGCCTTTCCAGCTCAAAGTTATTTGGTGCCTCTAGGCTTATATTGATCACATTTACACCTAATGCTTCCTACGGGTGTATTGACTACAGTAATCTGCACTTAAACAACTCAATACACATTCAGGTTTTGTCCAACTTACAATATTAAGATAACGATCGTTGTCAATCTTGCGCATCCGCTTGATGGCAACCTGTAAAAAAAAAAAAAAAGTTTCAATAACAGTGACAGTATTCAAGCGCCTGACCTTCTAAGTATTAAACTATCTGTTAATTGTTTTAAATGTGTTTTGCAAGAGCAAAATGTTTGTACAATTCAGTAAGATTTACCTTTTTGCCATCAAATTTGCGTGTTCCCAGGAACACCCTGCCAAATCCTCCGGATCCAATCATCTTGTCCACGTTATAGAGAGACTCAAAGGACTCTGAAAAACAAACAGAAAAATATGAGACAATTATTAGCTTGCTAGATCCATTGTTTTATTTAAAAAATCAAACGTCCTGGTTGAGAAAATAATATTATAATGGGAGAAATAATATTAATATTCTCTAAAAGCAAGCCTTATTTTGAGTGGAAAACAAGATAATACTGTTTAAAATAATGTTGGAGAGATAATGATTTACCATTATTTGGCTCGACGCCGGAGTGATCTGGAGCAGGGGATGATGGTTCAGGATCAGGATCTGCTGGAGGAACGAAAGGCTCCACAACATTCACAGCACTACAGGAACAGCAGCAGAAAACACACTTGATAGCCTTCCAGAACCTGCGGAGACAACCAGGTATTTTCCTCTTCCTACGTTCTGGAGCTTTTTCTGAAATGAAGAAAAAACAATTGAAAACAACTATTAGACACATCTCTGACGTCGAATTAAGCAATGATATAATGACATAACTTACATTTTACTGTTAAATTCTGTAATGATACAAATCTAAAGTAATGGGAATGTTTCACGCTATCCACACAATTCTAAATGATTTTCTTGGTTAAAGGAACATTATATTTTATAATTTTGCATTATGGGAACGTTACTTTTGAATGTTCTCGGAATGTTTTGAAAATTTTAGTTAAACGTTCAATTGAAATATTCCTAAAAAAATAGATTTCACTTTATTTTGATGGTCCCTTTGTTGTTGTTGTCTATAAGTAACGCTGCACCTACATGTCTACTAACTCTCATTAGAGTATTAGTAGAGTATTAGTAGAGTATTAGTAGAGTATTAGTAGAGTATTAGTAGACTGGTAAGGTTAGAGTTAGAATAAGTTGACATGTAGTTGCAAAGTTACGTAAAGTCAACATAATTTTTCAAAAGGGACCATCAAAATAAAGTGTTTTCTTTTCACAAAGAAATCAGAAAGAATATTTCAGCGAAATTTTGCTGAGCAACAGTAAATGTGACCGGACATTAACATGTTAAAACCTTGAGTCAGTTATGCATGAAATAGCAAAATCTCTATCTGTAGACTTTACACTGCCCAGCTTTATTTCAGTGTCACCTGTTGAGCTCTTGTTCACTGGAGAATCCTCCACGGCACCCTGAGCAGTTCGGCCAGTTGAAGTCTCTGTTGACTCGACAGGAACTTGACCCGGCAGTGGAGGACACAGAAACCCTTCGAGGCTGACGGACCCGGACAAACCCTGTTGGTTTGAGCTCTCCGATCCATCGCCACTCCACCTCCACTCGACGCTGTACGAGCCTCGGCTGCTCAGACTCAACGACTCTCTACACCTCCTCTCCACGTGGACCTCAGAGAGGGACCAAGCTGAGGATGACGTGATGCCCGGAGAAGAGTCTGTGGAAGCCGTTCTCCAGGATCTGGAACGACCTGAGGATGGAACATTTCAGACATCAAAAGCTGTTTTTGTTTTATTTTTTATAATATTAATAATCAATGTCAGTGGTCACATCAATTGTTACTTTGGTTTCACTTTATTTCCTTTTAACACATTCGGTTGTCTATAAGTAACATTGCACCTACATGTCTACTAACTCTCATTAGAGTATTAGTATTAGTAGAATGGCAAATCAGCCATTGAAAATAGAAATAGAAACTTAGCCATTACTTCTTTATTAAAAACCTATTCTGACCTCTGCGAGAGTGTTCATATGAAGTGGACGGACGTCCATCATCTGGCCTCTGCTTCGCCCTCGTCCCGTGATCCTGGCGTCCATCATCTGGCCTCTGCTTCGCCCTCGTCCCGTGAGCCTGACCTGTGGACACAGAAAACTCAGAAGACAGAGATGTTAAATATCCAGGAAGATCCTGGCTCTGTGTCTGGGTCGGATCCTGATCACGGTCATCATAACCGGGTCCCCAAACCTCCTGACCAGCCGTCTGAGAGAAAGCGGCTCTCCTGGATCTGGAGCGGCCTAAGGATGGAATGTTTCACACATCACATAGTTAGTAATGCTTTAATAATAATAATCAATGTCAGTACAACATTTTACTTCAGTTCAATACAAAAGTTTATTTCACATGCAAGGAATCAAATAAATGTGATCAAATGGGTTCTTCACATTAATGTAGTCAGTCATTGTACAACATCATACCATGGATAAACCTAAATGAAAAACTGAAGCACTCACCTCCTCTTTCACCCATAATGTGAGCCATGGACATCCTCCTCCAAACTGCAATAAAAACAATACAAAATACAACACAAAATACAATACAATAAAATATAAATCACCTCAGAAATACTCCCCTAAAAATAAACAATTAAATAACTCCTTCTAAAATAAGAAAACAACAATCAAATGAAAAGTATTCTCAGAAATTAAATGACGCAAAAATTAAAAAATATTATTTAAAAAATATATCTATATAAAGGATATATCCTCCGATGTCCTTCTAGAATAAAAGTCTCCTCTCAGAAATCAGCTTCAAATTCGCAAGATTTGCTCAGAAAATTCTCTGCAAAAGTCTGAAAGTTCGCCTCGTCTCTCAACCAACAACAGACAGACTGGGATCGTTTTAAGTGTAAATATACATGCAGAATTCATAACAACCGTCGCTATAGCAACTACAAATTCGAATCACTCATATGCTCACACGCACACACATATGAGCAGAGCAGAGCACGTGAGCACATGTCAAATCTGATTTATTAAATAGTTACAAATTTAATGTTTACATTTCTTTAATATGAGATTCTTTCATAGCAGTATTATTATTAAAAATCTGTGGAAAAAGGGAGAATAAATCGGACTTCATCTTATGAATTAAATTTGCCCATTTCCGTATACATAACCATCAAGGCCAATCAGCTTTCAGTATCTCTAATGCGTCATCAAACGGTTAGTATTAGTGGTGAAGAAATCCAAATTATTGTTGAATTCTCTATTAACATTGTTCACAGTTGTTACCCAGTTAACTATAAACTTGCTAAATGTAATAATAGTTCTACCCCATGTCCTTATTTTGTTATTATTTTGAAGAGACAATCATGTGTTTTGGGACTGTGTGAAATGTGTGAATTGTAAAAGTATTTTGGATTTACTTTTCAAACGTTGTTAAAAGGTAACTTAGGCAGGCCAATCTATATTCAAACTTCTGTATAAACCAAACATACTCTCTGATATTAGACCCTTCTCATTTTAAATTTGTAATTAATTTATACTTTTTCTTGCCAAATTTAATATTCACAAATGTAAATTGTAATTTGTTTAAGAAAGAGTTTGAGGACATCTAAAAACTGTGTGTGTCTGCGTGTGTGTGGATAAATATTTTTTGCTTTTAAACTGTGTGTGTGTGTGTGTGTGTATATAATCACACACACACACACACACACACACACACACACACACACACACACACACACACACACACACACACACACACACACACACACACACACACACACACACACACACACACACACACACACACACACACACACAGTTTAAAAGCTAAAAATATTTATCCAACTCCATTTAAAAACAGTCTATCGCTGCCATCTTTTGGACATTCATCATATTGCATTGGTTTTAATTTCTTGTCCTCAAACAGAGCACTAATCTGTTGATTTTTAAGTTACACATTCTGCATTGATTAAAAAAGAAAAACCAAATGTGTTTTTTAGGGGTAGTATTATTTTATACAGAAATAAATTATTTATAATTCAGATGAGAATGAAGTTAATTTAAAATGTAAGGAAAACAAATATATTGATCTGAAATATAGCAAGTTAATTTAGTTTTTTGTAATTTTGTTATTGTGTTTTTATTAATTTAATTAATTATCTAATTTTATAAAACTATTGTCAATGCACTACAAATAAACTGGTTCTATGCCTTTACTTTATTAATAAAACATATAAAAAAATTCAAGGCTTAAGACATTTATTAGACACATAACATGATTAGGAAAATGAAAAAAAAAGAATGGTAAATGGTAAATGGTAATGGTAATTTTAACATTAAAACACAACACACACACACACACACACACACACACACGCACACACACACACAGGTGGAGTGAGGGGGAGGGGAAGGACAGACAGCGGGAGACAGAGAACATTTTAAACAAAAAGTAAAATAAAATCCTAACTGTGACAGAAAGTAGACTTTGATTATATTTAAATATACATGGAAATGCAGTGTGTATAATACATGGAAATGTTTAAAACATTGTTTACCAGCGAATAAATATTTATCCAACCACATTTATACATAGTATAAAACACTAGATGGCACAATATACCTATTTTTAATAGACACATGTCAAGTCAAGTCATCTTCATTTATGTGATAAGTGCGTTTGATGACGCATTAGAGATACTGAAAGCTGATTGGCCTTGATGGTTATGTATGCGGAAATGGGCAAATTTAATTCATAAGATGAAGTCCGATTTATTCTCCCTTTTTCCACAGATTTTTAATAATAATACTGCTATGAAATAATCTCATATTAAAGAAATGTAAACATTAAATTTGTAACTATTTAATAAATCAGATTTGACGTGTGCTCACGTGCTCTGCTCATATGTGTGTGCGTGTGAGCATATGAGTGATTCGAATTTGTAGTTGCTATAGCGACGGTTGTTATGAATTCTGCATGTATATTTACACTTAAACGATCGCAGTCTGTCTGTTGTTGGTTGAGAGACGAGGCGAACTTACAGACTTTTGCAGAGAATTTTCTGAGCAAATCTTGCGAATTTGAAGCTGATTTCTGAGAGGAGACTTTTATTCTAGAAGGACATCGGAGGATATATCCTTTATATAGAGATATATTTTTTAAATAATATTTTTTAATTTTTGCGTCATTTAATTTCTGAGAATACTTTTCATTTGATTGTTGTTTTCTTATTTTAGAAGGAGTTATTTAATTGTTTATTTTTAGGGGAGTATTTCTGAGGTGATTTATATTTTATTGTATTGTATTTTGTGTTGTATTTTGTATTGTTTTTATTGCAGTTTGGAGGAGGATGTCCATGGCTCACATGATGGGTGAAAGAGGAGGTGAGTGCTTCAGTTTTTCATTTAGGTTTATCCATGGTATGATGTTGTACAATGACTGACTACATTAATGTGAAGAACCCATTTGATCACATTTATTTGATTCCTTGCATGTGAAATAAACGTTTGTATTGAACTGAAGTAAAATGTTGTACTGACATTGATTATTATTATTAAAGCATTACTAACTATGTGATGTGTGAAACATTCCATCCTTAGGCCGCTCCAGATCCAGGAGAGCCGCTTTCTCTCAGACGGCTGGTCAGGAGGTTTGGGGACCCGGTTATGATGACCGTGATCAGGATCCGACCCAGACACAGAGCCAGGATCTTCCTGGATATTTAACATCTCTGTCTTCTGAGTTTTCTGTGTCCACAGGTCAGGCTCACGGGACGAGGGCGAAGCAGAGGCCAGATGATGGACGTCAGGATCACGGGACGAGGGCGAAGCAGAGGCCAGATGATGGACGTCAGGATCACGGGACGAGGGCGAAGCAGAGGCCAGATGATGGACGTCAGGCTCACGGGACGAGGGCGAAGCAGAGGCCAGATGATGGATGTCCGTCCACTTCATATGAACACTCTCGCAGAGGTCAGAATAGGTTTTTAATAAAGAAGTAATGGCTAAGTTTCTATTTCTATTTTCAATGGCTGATTTGTCATTCTACTAATACTAATATTCTAATGAGAGTTAGTAGACATGTAGGTGCAATGTTACTTATAGACAACCGAATGTGTTAAAAGGAAATAAAGTGAAACCAAAGTAACAATTGATGTGACCACTGACATTGATTATTAATATTATAAAAAATAAAACAAAAACAGCTTTTGATGTCTGAAATGTTCCATCCTCAGGCCGTTCCAGATCCTGGAGAACGGCTTCCACACATTCTTCTCCGGGCATCACGTCATCCTCAGCTTGGTCCCTCTCTGAGGTCCACGTGGAGAGGAGGTGTAGAGAGTCGTTGAGTCTGAGCAGCCGAGGCTCGTACAGCGTCGAGTGGAGGTGGAGTGGCGATGGATCGGAGAGCTCAAACCAACAGGGTTTGTCCGGGTCCGTCAGCCTCGAAGGGTTTCTGTGTCCTCCGCTGCCGGGTCAAGTTCCTGTCGAGTCAACAGAGACTTCAACTGGCCGAACTGCTCAGGGTGCCGTGGAGGATTCTCCAGTGAACAAGAGCTCAACAGGTGACACTGAAATAAGGCTGGGCAGTGTAAAGTCTACAGATAGAGATTTTGCTATTTCATGCATAACTGACTCAAGGTTTTAACATGTTAATGTCCGGTCACATTTACTGTTGCTCAGCAAAATTTCGCTGAAATATTCTTTCTGATTTCTTTGTGTAAAGAAAACACTTTATTTTGATGGTCCCTTTTGAAAAATTATGTTGACTTTACGTAACTTTGCAACTACATGTCAACTTATTCTAACCCTAACCTTACCAGTCTACTAATACTCTACTAATACTCTACTAATACTCTACTAATACTCTACTAATACTCTAATGAGAGTTAGTAGACATGTAGGTGCAGCGTTACTTATAGACAACAACAACAAAGGGACCATCAAAATAAAGTGAAATCTATTTTTTTAGGAATATTTCAATTGAACGTTTAACTAAAATTTTCAAAACATTCCGAGAACATTCAAAAGTAACGTTCCCATAATGCAAAATTATAAAATATAATGTTCCTTTAACCAAGAAAATCATTTAGAATTGTGTGGATAGCGTGAAACATTCCCATTACTTTAGATTTGTATCATTACAGAATTTAACAGTAAAATGTAAGTTATGTCATTATATCATTGCTTAATTTGACGTCAGAGATGTGTCTAATAGTTGTTTTCAATTGTTTTTTCTTCATTTCAGAAAAAGCTCCAGAACGTAGGAAGAGGAAAATACCTGGTTGTCTCCGCAGGTTCTGGAAGGCTATCAAGTGTGTTTTCTGCTGCTGTTCCTGTAGTGCTGTGAATGTTGTGGAGCCTTTCGTTCCTCCAGCAGATCCTGATCCTGAACCATCATCCCCTGCTCCAGATCACTCCGGCGTCGAGCCAAATAATGGTAAATCATTATCTCTCCAACATTATTTTAAACAGTATTATCTTGTTTTCCACTCAAAATAAGACTTGCTTTTAGAGAATATTAATATTATTTCTCCCATTATAATATTATTTTCTCAACCAGGACGTTTGATTTTTTTAAATAAAACAATGGATCTAGCAAGCTAATAATTGTCTCATATTTTTCTGTTTGTTTTTCAGAGTCCTTTGAGTCTCTCTATAACGTGGACAAGATGATTGGATCCGGAGGATTTGGCAGGGTGTTCCTGGGAACACGCAAATTTGATGGCAAAAAGGTAAATCTTACTGAATTGTACAAACATTTTGCTCTTGCAAAACACATTTAAAACAATTAACAGATAGTTTAATACTTAGAAGGTCAGGCGCTTAAGTATTCTGTCACTGTTATTGAAACTTTTTTTTTTTTTTGCAGGTTGCCATCAAGCGGATGCGCAAGATTGACAACGATCGTTATCTTAATATTGTAAGTTGGACAAAACCTGAATGTGTATTGAGTTGTTTAAGTGCAGATTACTGTAGTCAATACACCCGTAGGAAGCATTAGGTGTAAATGTGATCAATATAAGCCTAGAGGCACCAACTAACTTTGAGCTGGAAAGGCTCTTTTGAACGCATCTAAAAAGATGAAAGAAAAGTACATTTCAAAATGATATGTTTTCTTCAGATTTTTACCCAGCTAACCTTCTGTCTACTACTTCTCTCTAGCCTGGACATCCCGAACCTCTCGTTACAGAAGTGGCGCTGCTGATGATGATGAGGCGAGAACCCATAAGCCCCTTCGTCATACAACTGTACGAGTGGTTTGAACATCCTAGAGAATTCACTCTGGTTATGGAGTATCCTGAACCCTGCGAGAGCTTGCTGGACTTCATGACTCGTAATCAACAAGTGTATGAACCAACAGCACGGTCCATCATGAGACAGGCTGTGCTGGCAGTGCAACACTGCATCCATCGTGGTGTTTTCCATAATGACACTCATCCGCAGAATTTCCTGTTGAAGAAAGACTCGGTAGACCTCAGGCTGATAGACTTTGGCTGCGGTCAGCTATTTAGCAGCGATGGCTACGACAGCAAAATATACATTGGTGAGCATTCTGGGAGTGTGGAAACCTGAATGTAGTGACTTACTAATTATTTGCTTTAAAAAAAAAAGCTCAACAATGTGCAAATGTCTTTCTCTCAGGAATACAGGATCACATCCCACCTGAAGTCTTGACAGAACCTCGATTCCACGCCGTCCCAGCAAATGTCTGGTCTCTAGGAGTGTTGCTGTACAAGATGGTGAACGCATGTTGTCCTTTTCACAATAGAAGAGAAATCACACAAGCCAAAGTTACATTTCATAACTCCAACTTATCCAAAGGTGAGTGAATAATATTGATTACATTGATAAACACACACATAAAGCAAAGGCTTTGTACAGAAACAGTTAAAGGTGAAGTATGTAAGATTTTTTATATATAGCTCAACGTATAGCGAGAGTTTGGGGCGAGAGCCACGGGAAAAGAAATGCAGCTTTAGTTACAGAAGTGAAAGCCAAAATTCACTGCATTCATACCTTCAAAGATTAAACAGGTCATGAACACGTCAAAGTGAACAGAGCATTGTGATGCAGAAAGGCACATTTTCATAAAGGCAAATGCAACACAGCTAAAAGTATTCCTAATGTATTTTAAATATGCTTTATTTTGTCATTTATTCCACTCGCTGCCACTAGTGTCGCAGAAACTACATACTTCACTTTTACTTTTTAAAGATAAGGAACATTTTACAGTATATTAATCATGTTTTAGACGCTGTTTTCATAGATGCCAGGCCACATAGTCATGACTAACCAGCTCTCTCCTTATTAAAATGTGTACAGAGTGCAGGGATCTGATTAGCCAGTGCCTATCCAGGGATCCAGCTAAACGCCCGACGTTAGAGCAGATGTTACAACATAGATGGATTAGTAGAGATCTACAGTAGATTGAAGAAGTTCAGGAGATTCACTCGATCAGTTTCAGGTGTGAGGAAGTGTAACAGAGTAGGATTATATCTTTTGTCTTCAATTCTGGATTATTTGTAGTGAGATTTTCAAATTTGTGTTCATTGTAATGTTATTGTTATAGTCAAGACAAGTTACCTTCATTTATAGAGCGCTTTATACTATATAGATTGTTTTAAAGCGGCTTCATGTAGTAAACAGGAAAATAACAGAATCAGTGATGCAAACAGAATTCAATTCTGTTCTAGCTCTAAAAAATCATTCATGAGTTGACTTGTTCATATAATCTTTGTGTTGGATAGGAAATAACATGCTTGCTGAGAGCTTGAGCTCGAGACTTGACCCGAAGCCTGAAGTCCAACACCAACCTGACAGAAACTCAGAGCCTGTCCACGTCTGAGCGAGAACATGAGAGACTGCAAGACTGGAAAGAAGTCATCAAGTCATCACAGGCACATTTGCTTTGTTTCAAAAGTCAAGACAAGCTATCTTTATTTATATAGCAACGTATTTATGACCAATCTGTATATATGACCGATCTGTATACGGGTCAAAGACGAGACTTCACCATTTCGTGTCCGCATCAAATTAAATTAACAAAAGTAATTTTAGATACATAAAAACCCTGTTAAATGCAAGTAAAGTGTCTACCTTAAAGGTGACATATTATGCCCCTTTTCACAAGATGTAATATAAATTTATGGTGTCCCCAGAATGTGTCTGAAATTTCAGCTCAAAATACCCCCGGATCATTTATTATAGTTTGTCAAATTTGCCCCATTTGGGTGTGAGTAAAAACGTGCCGTTATTTTGTGTGTGTCCCTTTAAATGCAAATGAGCTTCTGCTCCGCCTCCGTTCAGAAGAGGGCCGATCCTTTACACGAGCTTCACACACTATACAATACATACAGTCGGCATCTAGTCATAGTTGGGGACGTGGTCTGGCGTGGCGAGGGTGGAGTCGGCGGGGGGGAAACACAGCGAACATCGTGTGTATTTGAATGACAAAAATCTCGTATTGCGTGTCATTGACGCCTGCCGACCGACAACTGTACATTGCAAAATTAACTGCCATAGGTTATGATTGCCCTTATTTAATTAAAACTGGATCAATGACCCAACCAAATGGCCGGAGGTGTCGTTTCCAGACATATTTTGCATTATTAGCCTATAACTCAATCAACTTTCGTATATGTTGCATACTATAACTTCATAAAACCTTGTCACTTGTACATATATGCTTCACTTCAAACTATTAATCCTTTTGTAAAACGGTGATCAGTAGTACGAAGTTGCCGAGGGACTGTGCTGACAGTTATCCCTAACTCACCGACTGCAGTCTGTATTGAGTGTAGACCTCGAACTACTCCCTAGGCTCACGGCTCGCGTCATTACGTAGCGATTGGCCTCCTTTCCGGTTCTGTGTGTTTATTAGGAAGGATGTAGAACTTCAATTCATAATTTGTTTGTTTATTGGCGGTACAGAAAACGACACAGCAACTCTTCGGCATGATTGTCCCGTGTATTTCAATTAGAGCCAAGGCAATGTTTTCCCCCACGGGCTAAATTCACATCACGTGACGGGGCGTTCCCAGACCAACCGTCTGTATGTATAACAAAACATGTGAATAATCTCATCCAAAATCTCAGAAATAACAGTAGCGAGTGCAGCCTTACAGAGAGACTCAGGAAGAGATTCAACTTTTAGACTGAACCTGGATGTTTCTGAATTGGTCAGTGGAGACATTTAGATATTGTGGAGTTACATTGATTCCTCTGTTTCTGGGGGATTTCCGATTAAGATTAAGAGCTGGTAATATTATAATAAGATCCTCTTCCTACGTCAGAAGGGGAGCGAAATCTGATCTGGCTTATTTTTGACATGCTTACAGAGAAAGGCTTAACAAAACAAAGTTTTTATGTTTTCTGGATTGGTAGATGCACCGGGGACTCGATTATATGTCACCTTTAATATTTCAAATAACTTTTGTGAAAATAAAATGTCAAAATATGAGGGTAATAATGTTCCAAAGTGTAAAGTTGTCATTCAGCGTAATGGTCTGGAGTTTGATTTTGCCATTACATCTTTAAATAAACATAAAACACCAAGATAAACAAAAAAAAAAATGTCTTGGCATGTTCACATAAGTGTTGGCTGTGTTATGTTAAAAGTATCATTTCTTATTATTTTTAAGTATTAAAAAAAAAAAATTGTCCAGAAAATGCAGTTTGTCAGAGGTCATTCGGTGAAACAGGATCAAGAAGCCGTTCTGAAATCATATAAAAAGCAGATAGTCATTCGACAGTTTGTGACATCATCAAGTGGCACCCTGAGATCATGTGGTGCCGCAGAAAAGTGGGTTTATTCTTAAATATTTGATAATTACACCTTTTCATGGTGTGGTAGCCTGAGTTACAAAAACGCATATCATTCAGTGAAATCCCACAAAACACTTATATTATTAGATCTTTTGACAAATAAGCAGATGTTGTGAATAATTGTGATTAATTTTGCTGGTCAAGCTCATTGTTTAATATAGTGGCCAGTTGATGGCTGTCAATATAAGCTGAAGTTGAAGTTTTGTCATTCAGTGTGATGCAAATTCTTCAAAAAACTGAATGGCAGTATCACTGTATACATTAAACAACTTTAACAAATAACAATTTTAGCATCTCATTTATATTACAGATGAATGCTTAGCACTGACATATATGTTAAACTTAATATTTGTTGTATCGTTTGTGTTTTCTTCAAATGTATTTGGTTTAATGTGTTTATATTTTGGACGCTGCATTGTTTCTTTGTATGCTTTCTTTTTATTTGCCCGATGTTTTATTTTATTATTTTATGTTTTATTTGCACTTGTAGTGCAAATCTGTTGCTTTTAAATAAATTTTGACTTGACTTTGACTTTAATTTGTGTTATTGATTCATTTTAGATGCTCACGAACAGAGAGAGTTTAAAGGCACTGTAAAAAGTAAATGCAGACCCAGTTCTCTTAAAGCCCATTCACACCAAGAAAAATAACTATACTGGTAAACTTTATTAGCTTCCGTCCACTTTGACGCTCTCGCCGCCGGCGGTGTGATATATGTTGTTGTGAATTTATATAAAGTTACATTTAGGTATTAACCATATTTAGGCCATTAGACATACAGTACCACCTTGTAATATGGATCCTAAATGAAATATACTATTCACAATTGGTCGTCATATAGCTACAAAACATGTCCTACATATAGCAGTTTATGAAGACAAACACAATTTAACCCTTTTCTAAAATTCCAAGGACCATTTAAAAGAAAGAGACAATATTGTATATATAGAAATATTTTTTCACAAAAAAAAGTTATTTATTAACAGCATGACTTGGTTATTTATTAACAGCATGACTCCTGTAGATGACTCTCCTATGGCTTGCCACTCTTCTTTAATTGTTTTTTTTATCCTCCTGTCAAAGTGCTCCCGCTCACTGATCAAAATAAATAAAAAAGCAAAAGTTGAATAGTGGTAGAAACAATGGTTATTTATTAATAATGGCAGGATGTCATGTTTCAAAAAAAATATATTTTATAGGATCCTTACAGTACAGTTATCTCGGGACAGGCGTCCCGAGATAACAACAAAAAAGGCAGATGGGAAATAATTAGCGTAGCTGCTGTTCATAATATGAATGCATTTGATCTGATTTAACTGTAGTATAAAAGGTACGATGCATTATGTGAATACTTGGCTAAAGAGATGCGTCTTTAATCCAGTTTTAAACTGGGAGAGCGAGTCTGAACCTCGGACAATATCAGGAAGGCTATTCCAGAGTTTAGGAGCTAGATGTGAAAACGCCCTCCCTCCTTTAGTGGACTTAGTTATCCTAGGTACGACCAGAAGCCTCGAATTTAGCGATCTTAAAGAGCGCGATGGATTATATGGCGATAGAAGATCTCTTAAATACACAGGAGCTAAACCATTTAGGGCTTTATAAGTCAGTAACAATGCTTTATAATTGATACGGAACTTAATAGGTAACCAGTGTAGAGATGATAAAATTGGCGTTATATGATCATATTTTCTTGACCTAGTAAGAACTCTAGCAGCTGCATTTTGGACTAAAATCAAAATCACTGTAAAATCAAGTACAGTGTATATCAGACGTTGATATAAAAGGGTTAATTGATGAGTTTGATATTAAAAGATGATATAATATTGGACCACATGCAAATAAGGAAACATTACATTGTACTTCGCAAAGCTTAGCAATAACAGACTAAACAAGTGCCATTAAAGTGTCTTGATCCTCTACTGTGTTACTTACTGGTCACTTGGCGAACGTCTGTTGCACCAGATTGAGTAGAGGACTCTGAAACAGCTTAATTGGATAACACAAAATATTGGTACATGACAACATCTGTACAAGTAATACCAAGAACCAATTCTAAAGTGGTATTGCAGTAATCCAAACATTACCAAGAACGGTGGTTGATGTTCAGCACCACTTCTGTCACAAATACTTTTTTTAAGGCCTCTAGTCTTGTGGTGTCTACTAGCTAGTCTACTGTTGTGGTGGTGGATGATACTTCTCATGAGGAAGACGTGGGTTGATGGAAGGGTCATATTTAGAAAGTAGTTATTTTTCTTTAAATTGCTAAAGAACTGCTCCGCAACCTGGCTATTCACTTTACCATTAAGTTGGGCTACAAGACCAATCTTGCGGAGAGCATCCCGTCTGCTTTTGAATTGTCTTCATGAAATTTGTCATTAAGGACATAGTGCTCTGCTGAGCCTGTAATTGGGTGGCCATGGCTGTTTGGGACTTGTTTTTTTATACTAAGCCATGGCAAGGAGATCTTCAGCTTTCCTTCCTTTGCCATCTTTATGTTGCCATCTGTTCAGCTAGACGACCTTCGTGTGGCGTGAAGATTAACATCTCAGGATACCGAAGATTGGTGTGTGTGGCCAGTCCCCGTGCAAAATCATAGATGACTACATTGGGTATGTGTTTCCATGATTGGAGGATATCTGCAAAGTCTCTCGGACTCTCTGCGCGCAAACAGCATTTGATGCTATACACAATTCCACAAGGGCACATGACCACAGCCCATCCTCCTGGGAAAAAAACATCTACGTCAGGCAGCAGTAATAAAAGTATAAGACCTACAAAGGTAAAGTGGCAGTCACAAACATACCAAAACACAAGCATTTGTTTCTTACCAGAGGCACCCCAAATCTTTTCGAATACTTTGTCATAAGTCTGTCAAGATTTCATCTCAGATGAAAGCCTCTCTAGGAGGTCACTTTTTGAGCCAATGGAATCAACACCACTTTCCTTGCACAGTTTCCTTATCACCGATACCTTAAAAACAAATAAAAATACAGTTGCAGCAAAAATACTTACATGCTACTTAGCCAAAGAAACACTTCACACTAGTCACAGAAATTAGAAATTAAATCAATTTGACCTTTTTCTTATAAAGCTAATTTTTAAGTCTATCTTCAGAGACAGTTATTTCGCAAAGCTCAGCTTCTTTGGCTTGGTGAATTTTTTGGAACTCTGTGTTCAGGCATTGACTGGACTTGCGAGTATTTCTTCCAATCCATGGTGCCCAAAAGTGGTAATTGGGGTGGACAGTGAAGGGATTGTCGCTCTGTTCTTAAATAACAACAGAAAAAGCAAAATGTTCAAAAAAAGATTCTAAATAGCATACCAAATGTACAGAAGAGGCACATAAAAGCAAGATAATTTCTTTTTACAAAGCCACGACCAATCATTTGCAGGGCCAGTTTATCCCAGAAGTCATCCATATCCATGTGTCCATTGAAATCCTTTGGGGGTGGTTTGATGTCACTCACTAACAACATACAGAAAGGAAAAATAATAATAAGACGACCTGTATAATAGAGAAAATTAGGTATAAGCCTCCTGTGGCTAAATATGCACAAGCAGTGTCAAATCACCCAGAATGTATACACAGAATTTCAATTTGGTCTATGACAACACACTTACATGACATGTTGAATGCTCCTTTTCTGTGGAGATCCATGATGACAATGGGTGGATGATCCCCACGTCACACAAGAGTATTCATACTCGTGACCTGAAAGTGCCTCAAAACGGATATAGGCATGGAGCACTGTTTTGGCTGGAGGAAACTGTTCCCCTATAGTGACCTCCAGACACTGAACCACTCTCCCGACAGCAGTGTGGGCCTATAATTTCAGATAACACAAACAATAATTGCTATCTACTTCTTGAAAAACCTTGCAAAGCATTTATTTTACTAGAAGTAATGGTAAATTATTTAAGATAGCCTAACCTGTAGCGTGTTTCGAAGATGTAGGCATAAAGGGAGGTCAAGAATGACACTGTCATTAAAATTGTGCAGGCCATCTTTCCACTCTTGATACCTGTAGTGGATTCCACATTGGTGGCAACATTTTGAGTAGGTGGCAACGTCTGAAAAATACCATGTTAGAAAATTAAGCCATACTAAAATACCATTTAGGACATATTCAGAACTGATGCCAGTATGTATTTTATAGATCCTTTTGGCACCAAAATTACGATAATTCATGTATTTGTAAGAATGTCGGCCTTTGATGTGATGAGCAGAGGGTCTGATAAAGGTACATTTCCAGCACAACATCTCATCAGGAATGAGGCTGGTTGGGTATGTGCTTGAAAATGAAGGCAGATGCAGATGCTCAGGAAGAGCTGCAGGGATGGTCTTGTTGTTCATGACATACTGAATCATAGATTCCAGCGCTTTTGTCGGGGGGTACAGTAGGCCTGCGTCATCTACACTTTCATGAACTGGATTGGTCTGATCTGTGCTTTGGACGGTCCTGAAAAGCTGATGCTCAGTCTGGAACAGGCGGCATTTTGCAATGTATTTATGGAGGCAGGATCTTCTTGACCTGGCACAAGGACAATGCCAGGAGTTCTGCTTTACATCATATGTGACCATTATTCTTCCAAGTTGCAGGATTCTTATTAAAAGATTTATACATGTACACATTGAGTAATATACAATATATGTACAATATATACAAGGGTATGAGGTCATGCAGTGCAAATATGCAATGTTAAGCAGATATTTACATTCACTAAAAACATTTTTTTTTCCACTGTCTGATTTGATGCCAGACAATGAGAAAATAGGCATGTGTTTTATAGATGGTGTATAATGAATCGGTGAATTGGTATAAGAGGCAGATATTGTAGCCAATATGACTTATTATATTTTAGCCTTATGAGAATATAAATAACATGGCAAATTAAATTACATTGTAACCCACAAAGTCCAAATAATGTTGAGGTATCGGTTGGGTTTTATTCGATACCAGTACCTACTCTGGATTTTTTAAACGGTTCCGGTGCTTAAACGGTTCCTGAACCGGTACTTAAGAAAACTTCTTGCCTTGACGTCTGCGTCTGTGCCTGCTTGCGCGTCAATGATGCTCCCTAGGCCCACTTCGTCCAGGATTTTTCCTCTAAGTTTTACTGGTTCTGTGCTGGTTGCGTGAATTTTCTGAATTTTTTTCTTTCCTTCGTGGATCCTAAGGCCAAGTTGGGCTGAGACAGTTGAAAGGTCACATGTTTTTTCTTGCATTTGCTGGCGACTGTGGGAGAGTAAGGCAAGGTCGTCAGCAAAATCCAGATCATCGAGCTGTTTCCCCAGTGTCCACTGGATTCCATTTCTCTTTCCTGCGGTTGTCTTCTTTAGGATCCAGTCAATTGCCAGAAGGAATAGGAATGGAGACAACAGACAGCCTTGCCTGACTCCAGTTTTAACCTCTAAGCTTTTTGTGAGATGACCACCATGGGCCACCTTGCAGGTCATTCCTTCGTAAGAGTTCTTGATCAGGCTTGCAAGCTTGACTGGTATCCCGTAGTGCCGAAGTAGCTGCCAGAGACTTTCTCTGTGGACACTGTCGAACCGGAATCTTTCCGGAATCCTGTTTGTTCATCTCTCAGCCGGTGGTCCACTGCATTTTTCATTCTATCTAAGATTATCCTGTTGAAGATTTTGCCTGGTACTGATATTAGTGTGATTCCCCTGTAGTTTGCACAGTTGCTCAAGTCCCCCTTTTTTTGGTATTTTAATGAGGTAGCCCTCATGATGAAAAGAGTCACTGTTGTAACTTGAAAAAAGCCAGAAATAAAAATATTACTATCAAAATGGTTTATACACTTAAGGTTACAACTACTAGTAGCATATTCTGCTCAACAGACAACAGCTCATAAAAATTGCGGCGTTTAATACTGATGTAAAAACACTCATAAGATCAACATTTTGTCTTCACATATTATGACTTTTACTTTAAGCAGAGAAATATTTAACACACACAGTATAGCCTATATATAGTATAGCCAGTGTTTGAACTTTGTTAAAACATTTTGCACACGTAACTTGTCACACACGCAGTTGAATGGCAATGGTGTTTACTAGCCTACTTGATATGCAAGATTTGCAGTTGGCATTAAATTTCTAGACTTACCCGAAGAGGAGCGGCTGCTGTTATCATCATCTGTGATGATATTATCCACCACCACACTGGCAGAGCTGGGAGTGGGACTCTCTTCAATTTGTCCGGCGGCGAGGCCAACACTAGCTGCTGCTGTTGTTGACGTGCTTGGCTCTGCGTTTCGCTCTTGTAGGTTGTCAAACACGGTGCATTGTTCGGCTTTTAAGTACACTCCATGTCTCGTCAGATGTTTCATCAAATTCGAAGTGTTACCTCCCTTGCATGCTATTGCTGTAAGGCATTTGTTGCATGTCGCTGAGTCTCCATTACACGTGAAATGCAGCCAAACCTTTGATCGCTTTGACTTCGGCATCTTCATTAATCCTCTCGCTTGCTCTCTATCAGTTCAACAAGTGTGCCGAGTAGCGGCACTGACGTCACGCAAGTTGACGCCGGAACACCAGGGGGCGGTAAAAAGAAAAGTCAGGCACCGAAATCAGGCACCGAACTTTTCATTCTTATTCGGTCTGGTTACTACCGTTTACGTCAACGGCTGTGGCTGTGCAGGAACCACTACCAGGACAGGTGCTGCTGATGCTCTGGGTGGGATGTACGTGGCCACAGGGGGTTTAGGTTGAACGGGCTGGTTCACAAGCTCTTCCACATCTATCCTGCAAAAATAAATCATACATGAGTATAATTCATGAGAAATAATGTGTATGACTATCAATTCACACGGTTTGTTGTGTTTAAGTTTAAACCATTCAGCTGATAAATGCAGATATTCACATATTGTAATAAAGTAGTAAAGTCACATACTTGTAAAATGAAGAACTGAACAACTTACCTCCGCTTCTGACCATGCTTTTTCCCAGCTGCATGACGTAGGCTCTGGTACTGAACCTGAGGTCGATCTGGAGCTGGAAGGGATTCTGGCAGAGTAGGAGCTGCTGGCATTGGTTCTTCTGACAGCACTCTTTGGTGGGGTTTCACCTTTGGCATTACTGTTGCCCTGTAGTTAGCCTTCTTCTCTTCCCGTGCCATGAATGTAGAGATGGACTTGGCATTCAGATTGGGCAGAGGAATGGAGAGACCGTTGAGGATGAGATCGTCTCTGACTCGGTCTACAATCCTTTTATACTGGCCCTTGATTGCATTGGTGATTTTAGTGGAGGAGGTGAGACGACTGGATGGTGGCCGGTTTTTCAGTATCTTAATAATGAGGCACAACAGACGACTATCCTCAGTCCCCTGGGCTGCCTGAGGGTACCTCATCCAGGAAAACTTTGTCTTCTGTGCTGCTCTGGTCTCAGGAGCATATTATGAACAGCAGCTACGCTAATTATTTCCCATCTGCCTTTTTTGTTGTTATCTCGGGACGCCTGTCCCGAGATAACTCAAATAGAGTTCGTCAGCTCCAGTTATGTATCCAGCCTCTCATGGAGACTTCAGATGCCCCAACGCCTGTGATGAGACGACTCGACGCCTGTGAAGAGACGACCCAACGCCGGCGATATGTTATGCCCTAAATTTATGATTAATTAACTGTATTTTTGGATGTACATTTTTGAAATGCATTTTCTGTAAAGCTGCTTTGAAACAATATGTATTGTGAAAAGCGCTATACAAATAAATTTTAATTGAATTGAATTGAATCAGGTGTGTCAGCTCCCAAGCATCTGCCAAACAGGGTGTAACCCCACCTAGACTCATACCTTTTTACAAAGTTGGCTGCAGACCTGTCATGCTCATGCAGAGCACCAACTGCAGTGCCAATCTTCAGCCTTGGGTCAGCTGGCACTAGGTGACGGTCACTGTTGTCTGCCCGTTCTAAAAGGAGCAGGGCCACGGCTTCCACTTCCTCCAGCCCAGGAAGATGCAGATGGCTCTGGGTCATTAGCACATCCTGCAGAACAGGACTGTCCTCCTCTTCCTCCTGTTCTGATTGAGTGAGGATGACATGTTTGTCACTGACAGTGTCCATAGGATCCTCCTCTGACTCTACACCCACGTCCACATCCTCATCTGCCAGCTTGTCCTCACTTTGTTCAGCCGTCTCCTCTTCTTCACGGCTCTTCCTCAACTGCAAATATGTAATGTACTAATCTCCAGTGTGTCTAGGTAGTTACAACAACTAACAGTAGACTAATTAACACAACATGGCAATGCTGCAGTTCATTTGTTTCATATTATGTCAAATAAAAATGAAACTATATCATACATACTTGTCATGGATAGAATATGCATGATATTTATAGGTATTTGACCGCTTAGTATGCATGTATATTGTTATAATGCATGATTGTGTACCTTGCTGGGCATAGTAATCCCTTGCAGTGAAGCTGGTTGACTGGCACACTCTACTCTAAGGAGCTCCTCCTCGTCTGGGTCCTTGTATACAGCAGGGTAGGGCTTTGGAGCGGCAAAGTTGGGCTCGAGGACATGCTCTTTACCGAAGAGCCCCTCAGCCTGCTGATTCAGGCGGTGAATCTGCCGCGGGTCCATACACCACGTCTGCCTACCATGACCACCAGCAACCCGGAGTGATTAATGCGGCTGTTCCACTGCACAGCAAATGCAATCAGATACACCTGAAAGACATGACCATTCATGCATTATTGTACATCAGAAACTAATTTTGATTACAAAGTAGGCATCGCCCAGCAGCATGACATACAATTTGTCTTTTGTCCGCAATAGGCTATTTTGTGTGTGTGCATCTCATACACCCAGTTGATGCTATGTGAACAGCATAGAGCTCACACACACACACGTTCGTCTGAAACGCAAAGGAGGTGTTGCTTTAATTTATAGTACTATTTTCAAATCTAGTTATAAATATAATTCTTTTGAAGTGTTGGTGCTTAATTTAAAAATATATAGTGTAAACGATAAATCACGTTTGAAAATTCTGCTGGCTACTGTATACAGGCCACCAGGGCACCATACAGACTTTATCAAAGAATTTGCGGACTTTCTATCAGAATTAGTATTGGCTGCAGATAAAGTACTAATTGTTGGTGATTTTAATATACACATAGATAATGAAAAAGATGGATTGGGATTGGCATTTAAAGACATTGTAAACTCAATTGGAGTTAGACAACACGTGTCAGGACCTACTCATTGCCGTAATCATACTCTAGATCTAATACTATCACATGGAATAGATGTTGATGCTGTTGAAATACTGCAACAGAGCGATGACATCTCAGATCATTATCAAGTCTCATGTAAATTACATTTAGCCAAGGCTGCAAAGCCGACTCTGTGTTATAAATATGTTAGACCGATCACTTCTGCCACTAAAGATTGCTTTATCAATAATCTTCCTAATCAGTTTCATCATCTCAGCATCCCGGATAGCTTAGAAGAACTAGAGGTATTTCGGATTTCATGGAAGGAGAGCTCGATTGCTTACAGAGAGGCTTTAAAAGCTGCTAGATCTGCTTATTTTTCAACCCTATTAGAAGAAAATAAACATAATCCTAGGTATTTATTTGAAACAGTGGCTAAACTAACGAAAAAGAAAGCTTCAAGCCCAGAATTTTCCAAGCAACACAGTTGTTCTTCACTTATAAGATCGATAATATCAGGGACAACATTATAACTATGCAACCGTCTAATACAGTATTGCATCAGGAAGTGCTTTGTAGTCTCCCTGAGGGAAAATTTGATTCATTCATTGCTATAGGAGAGGAAGAATTTTGCAAACTCGTCAAATCATCTAAATCGACAACGTGTATGTTAGACCCTATACCGACTAAGCTACTGAAAGAGATGTTTCCAGATGTCATAGATCCTCTTCTTAATATCATTAATTCATCTTTGTCTCTTTAGGATAGGTACCAAAAACCTTTAAGCTAGCTATGATTAAACCGCTTGTTAAAAAAATGCAACTTGATCCTACAAAATGAGTCAATTACAGGCCGATCTCTAATCTGCCTTTTCTGTCAAAGATATTAGAAAAAGCAGTATCCTCACAACTGTGTTCCTTTCTAGAAAGAAATGATATCTGCGAGGATTTTCAGTCCGGATTTAGACCGTACCATAGTACCGAGACAGCTCTTGTTAGAGTCACAAATGATTTGCTCTTATCATCCGATCGTGGTTGTATCTCTCTATTAGTATTACTTGATCTTAGTACTGCATTTGACACCATTGACCTCAACATCCTTTTAAATAGACTCCTTAAATAGACTTTAAATAGGTCCTTGTCCTTTGATGCGCATGCGTCGCGAGTGAGCGCTGTGTTTGTATTTGAAGCTCCGTCGACTTGATTCATAAATCGTTGATTTTGTTCTTTACACTCATTTAGGAACGAGCATTTTCTATTTTTCCAGCGTGTGAACATATCTCCGATACTACTCTCTATAAAAAACAATCGGATTGCTTTGATATCGCTAGTTATATCCAACTTTCCGAACTTCCGTTACTATCTCTAACGATAGCCCGCTAGCATTGCACGCGTGGCCTCGCCTATCGACCGTCTTATTTACACTCGAATCACTGAAATCGCTCTGTTTGTGTTGGAGTTTGTGTTTGTGCTTGTGCTTCGAATCGCTTGTTGTGTTTGAAGTTTGTGTTTGTGCTTGTGCTTCGAATCGCTTGTTGTGTTTGAAGTTTGTGTTTGTGCTTGTGCCTCGAATCGCTTGTTTGTGTTTGAAGTTTGTGTTTGTGCTTCGAATCGCTTGTTTGTGTTTGAAGTTTGTGTTTGTGCTTGTGCTTCGAATCGCTTGTTTGTGTTTGAAGTTTGTGTTTGTGCTTGTGCCTCGAATCGCTTGTTTGTGTTTGAAGTTTGTGTTTGTGCTTCGAATCGCTTGTTTGTGTTTGAAGTTTGTGTTTGTGCTTGTGCTTCGAATCGCTTGTTTGTGTTTGAAGTTTGTGTTTGTGCTTGTGCTTCGAATCGCTTGTTTGTGTTTGAAGTTTGTGCTTGTGCCTCGAATCGCTTGTTTGTGTTTGAAGTTTGTGTTTGTGCTTGTCCTTCGAATCGCTTGTTTGTGTTGAAGTTTGTGTCTGTGTTCGAACCGCTTTGGTTGTATTTGGAGTTTGTGTTTCGAGTCGCTTAACTGTTAGTTTGTGAGCGTGTGAACATATCTCCGATACTACTCTCTATAAAAAAAAAAACAATCGGATTGCTTTGATATCGCTGGTTATTTCCAACTTTCCGAACTTCCGTTACTATCTCTAACGTTAAGTTAGCCCGCTAACATTTGCACGCGTGGTCTCGCCTATCGACCGTCTTATTTACACTCGAATCACTGGAAGGATACGGGTTCTATCCATGATTTCAGTCCTAAATTAGTAGTGATATTGGTAGCATCACTGCTAATTTATTGTTCATCTGTCATAATGGCGAATACATCGTATGTGTGTCTACCTCTGAGTGCAGGTGAGGACACGTTTGAGCTGCATTCGGTGCGGTTGGAGCTGGAGTCCGTGGAGAAGCAGATCCGTGATCTGCTGGGGAGGCAGGCCGAGCTGCGAGACCGACGATCAGCGCTTGAAGCATCACGCGCCGATGCTCACAAGTCAGTGGTTAGTAACTTTTCGACTCCGGCCTCCTCTACTCCGTGTATTTCTCTGCACAGGACCCGAGCATCCCTGCCCTCATTCACCCCGGCACCGACACAGCACCATGGACCCTGGATGATGCCACAGCGGAAGACACGAGCCAGGACCAGAGCAAGGACCTCTCCGCCCCTCCCGGTCTTCGAGATCTCCACCCGGAACCGCTTCTCCCCTCTTCGCGAGACGGAACGCGACGACGCTGTGATCATCGGCAGTTCCATGGTCCGGCATGTCCGCGCTACCTCAGGTAAAGGTATGGTGCGCACTCACTGCTTTCCTGGTGCTCGTGTTCTCGATGTCGCTGCGCAGGTCCCCGAGATCCTGAACGGTGACGAGCGCGTCGGAGCTGTCGTGCTGCACGCGGGGGTGAACGACATCAGGCTGCGGCAGACGGAGGTTCTGAAGAGGGACTACAGGAGCCTGATCGAGACGGTACGCAGAACATCGCCTGAAGCAAAGATCGTCGTGTCTGGACCGCTTCCCACGTACCGACAAGGACAAGAAAGGTTCAGTAGATTGTTTGCACTAAATGAATGGTTAATGTCATGGTGTAATGAACAGAGACTGCTCTTTGTAAATAATTGGAATCTGTTTTGGGAGCGACCTAGGCTCTACCGTGCTGATGGCCTGCACCCCAGCAGAATCGGAGCGGCTGTTCTGTCGGACAACATCTCCAAGACGTTACACACCATATGACTAGTAAGTCAAAGTCCAAATCACATTCTTTGCTGTCCCAAATTAATTGATATAAGTACCAGTGTAGAACACTATATAGAAACTGTGTCTATTCCTCGTTTAGTGAGGCCAAACAATAAATCTACTGTAGGATCTAAGAAAAATCTAATTGTGATTAAACCAGAAAATCTCAATATTAGTGAACAAAAACAATTTCTAAAGCTAGGTCTTCTAAACATTAGATCGCTTACACCTAAGGCGGTTATTGTAAATGAAATGGTCACTGATAATAGCTTCGATGTACTCTGCCTTACTGAAACCTGGCTTAAACCAAATGATTATTTCGGTCTTAATGAGTCCACTCCACCAGGATACTGTTATAAGCATGAGCCCCGTCTGATTGGTCGTGGCGGCGGTGTTGCAACAATCTATAGAGATATTCTTAATGTTACTCAGAAAACAGGCCACAGGTTTAATTCGTTTGAAGTACTTGTTCTAAATGTTACGCTCCTAGATGTAAGAAAGAAATCCTTATTATCTCTAGCCTTGGCTACCGTATATAGACCGCCAGGGCCTTACGCTGATTTCCTAAAAGAGTTTGCAGATTTTCTCTCAGATCTATTAGTCAATGTCGATAAGGCAATAATTGTTGGAGATTTCAACATACACGTTGATAACACAAATGATGCGTTAGGAGCTGCGTTTACAGATTTATTAAACTCCTTTGGGGTCAAGCAAAACGTTAGTGGTCCCACTCATCGTCTTAATCATACTCTAGATTTAATTATATCATATGGAACCGATCCAACCGATATAGATATTATACCGCAAAGTGATGATGTCACTGATCATTACATGGTAACTTGCATACTACGTACGGCTGAAATGTGTCATGTTGCGCCACGTTATCGACCAGGCAGAACAATCCTTCCAACTACTATAGATAGATTCTTGAATAGCTTACCTGATCTATCTCCGCTCCTCAGTGAACCCAAACTAACAGATGAGCTAGAGGAAATGACTAGCAGTATGAGCATCATTTTCTCTAGTACATTAGAAGCTGTTGCACCAATTAGATTAAAAAAGGTTAGAGAGAAAACTAAAGCACCATGGTACAACAGTGCTACGCATGTTATCAAGAGAGAAACTCGTAACTTAGAGCGCAAATGGAAACAAACTAATTTAGAGGTCTTTAGAATCGCGTGGAAAGACAGTATGTCACGTTATAAAAAGGCTCTAAAAGCAGCCAGGGCTGAGCATCTCCGCAAACTAATAGAAAATAACAAAAACAATCCAAGGTTTTTATTTAACACTGTGGCTAGATTAACAAATAAACAGACATCACCTGAACAAAATATTCCGTTACATTTTAATAGTAATGATTTCATGAATTTCTTCACTGAGAAAATAGAAAGCATCAGAAACACAATTGTAAATGTACAATCTTTGACAGCGTCTTATGATTCAGCCTCAATTATTGCCCCTCAAGAACAACTACAGAGCTTTACAACTATAGGACAGGAAGAGCTAAATAAACTTATCACTGCATCTAAACCAACAACATGTTTATTAGATCCAATACCCACTAAACTACTGAAAGAAGTGTTACCTGTAGTGGAAGAGCCTCTTCTCAATATTATTAACTCGTCTCTATCTTTAGGACATGTTCCAAAAACATTCAAGCTGGCAGTTATAAAACCTCTTATTAAAAAACCACAATTAGATCCAAATAACCTAGCAAATTACAGACCCATTTCAAATCTTCCATTTATGTCTAAAATACTAGAAAAAGTTGTGTCCGCTCAATTGTGCTCTTTCTTGCAAGAAAACGATATCTATGAAAAGTTTCAGTCTGGATTCAGGCCACATCATAGCACAGAAACTGCGCTGGTTAAAATTACAAATGATTTACTTTTAGCTTCTGACCAAGGCTGTATCTCAATACTAGTTTTACTCGATCTTAGTGCTGCGTTTGACACTATAGATCATAAAATACTCTTAGATCGACTTCAAAATTACACTGGTGTTCAGGGACAGGCATTAAGCTGGTTTAGATCGTACCTATCAGACCGTTACCATTTTGTCCATTTAAATGGGGAAAAATCAAAGATAACGTCAGTAAATTATGGAGTGCCGCAGGGATCTGTATTAGGCCCCCTGCTATTCTCAATTTATATGCTGCCACTTGGTAATATTATAAGAAAACATGGAATAAGTTTCCACTGTTATGCCGATGACACTCAATTATATATTTCATCTAGACCAGATGATAACACTAAATTATCTAAAATGACAGAGTGTGTTAAAGATATAAAATATTGGATGACGTGTAATTTTCTTCTATTAAATTCAGATAAAACGGAGGTATTACTGATTGGTCCAAAAAACTGCCCACAAAACCTCTTACAATACAACCTTAATCTAGATGGACGTCCTGTTACTTTATCCTCTACAGTAAAAGACCTGGGTGTTATACTAGACCGCAACTTGTCTTTTGAAAATCATATTTCAAATGTCACAAGAACAGCCTTTTTCCACCTTAGAAACATTGCTAAGCTACGTAATATGCTATCAGTTTCTGATGCAGAAAAGTTAGTTCATGCATTCATGACCTCGAGACTAGATTACTGTAATGCTTTATTAGCTGGTTGTCCTGCATCCTCCGTAAACAAGCTACAGTTAGTCCAAAATGCAGCTGCTAGAGTTCTTACTAGGTCAAGAAAATATGATCATATAACACCAATTTTATCATCTCTACACTGGTTACCTATTAAGTTCCGTATCAATTACAAAGTATTGTTACTGACATATAAAGCCCTAAATGGTTTAGCTCCTGTGTATTTAAGAGATCTTCTATCGCCATATATTCCATCGCGCTCTTTAAGATCGCTAAATTCGAGGCTTCTGGTCGTACCTAGGATAACTAAGTCCACTAAAGGAGGGAGGGCGTTTTCACATCTAGCTCCTAAACTCTGGAATAGCCTTCCTGATATTGTCCGAGGCTCAGACTCGCTCTCCCAGTTTAAAACTAGATTAAAGACGCATCTCTTTAGCCAAGCATTCACATGATGCATCTCATACCTTTTATACTACTGTTAAATCAGATCAAATGCATTCATATTATGAACAGCAGCTACGCTAATTATTTCCCATCTGCCTTTTTTGTTGTTATCTCGGGACGCCTGTCCCGAGATAACTCAAATAGAGTTCGTCAGCTCCAGTTATGTATCCAGCCTCTCATGGAGACTTCAGATGCCCCAACGCCTGTGATGAGACGACTCGACGCCTGTGAAGAGACGACCCAACGCCGGCGATATGTTATGCCCTAAATTTCATGATTAACTAACTGTATTTTGTGTGTATATTTTTGAAATGCATTTTCTGTAAAGCTGCTTTGAAACAATGTGTATTGTGAAAAGCGCTATACAAATAAACTTGAATTGAATTGAATTGAATAGACTCGAACATTATGTTGGCATTAGTGGAATTGCACTAGCATGGTTTAAATCATACTTATCTGACCGTTATCAGTTTGTAGCAGTAAATGAAGAGATGTCTTATCAATCACAAGTTCAGTATGGCGTACCACAAGGCTCAGTACTAGGGCCGCTGCTGTTCACTCTGTACATGCTACCATTAGGAGATATCATTAGGAAACATGGAATTAGCTTTCACTGTTATGCCGACGATACTCAACTGTATATTTCTTCAAAACCTAACGAAACCTACCAATTCACAAAATTAACGGAATGCATAGCTGATATAAAAAATTGGATGACTAGTAATTTCCTATTACTAAATTCTGAAAAAACAGAGATTCTAATCATTGGACAAACAACTTCCACACGTAATAACCTAGAGTACTGTCTAACACTTGATGGCTGCTCTCTTAAGTCTTCGTCGTCGGTTAGGAACCTGGGTGTGCTCTTTGATACCAATCTTTGAACCCATGTTGGACGACCCTAAGTTTATTTATACTGCATCCCCACCTCTGCATTATATATTTATACAAACATACGTGCTACCTTGTTTTATTTTAAAGTTTGGCCCTTCATCCCGGCGAACCGCTTTAATCCACTTCTTCCTTAGACTCAGTTCAGTCGGGAATCCATGGAAACTTAAATAAGGTTGGCGTTGTTTGTTTGATTGACAAAGTGGAACAGAGCAGTGACATCTAGCCTTCGTTTCAGCCATTGTTGAACTGCGCCGGAAGTGGACGTGCACAAAGTTGAAAAATCCCGCTCATGAAACCCGGAAAAGTGATAATCCCCTATGGTCCACCGTATCAAAGACTTTGGAAAGGTCAATAAAAATAGCACCAGTTAGCTGTCCCTTATCACATAAATGAAGATGACTTGACTTGACATGTGTCTATTAAAAATAGGTATATTGTGCCATCTAGTGTTTTATACTATGTATAAATGTGGTTGGATAAATATTTATTCGCTGGTAAACAATGTTTTAAACATTTCCATGTATTATACACACTGCATTTCCATGTATATTTAAATATAATCAAAGTCTACTTTCTGTCACAGTTAGGATTTTATTTTACTTTTTGTTTAAAATGTTCTCTGTCTCCCGCTGTCTGTCCTTCCCCTCCCCCTCACTCCACCTGTGTGTGTGTGTGTGTGTGTGTGTTTGTGTGTGTGTGTGTGTGTGTGTGTGTGTGTTGTGTTTTAATGTTAAAATTAATTAAAATTAATGTGCTATAATGCACATTATAGTGATGTTTCCAAGCACATTTTTTCGCTTTAAATTATTTAGTTTTGGCTTGTTTATAGTTATTTTTTAATTCTTGTTCTTTTCTGAATATCATTAAATTTAAAGGATTTGTTGTGGAATATTTTGAGTGTATCATAAAATTAGAATAATTCTCTCGGTTTAGTGATTCCCTAGTTTTTTTTTTTCATTCTTTTTTTTTCATTTTCCTAATCATGTTATGTGTCTAATAAATGTCTTAAGCCTTGAATTTTTTTATATGTTTTATTAATAAAGTAAAGGCATAGAACCAGTTTATTTGTAGTGCATTGACAATAGTTTTATAAAATTAGATAATTAATTAAATTAATAAAAACACAATAACAAAATTACAAAAAACTAAATTAGCTTGCTATATTTCAGATCAATATATTTGTTTTCCTTACATTTTTAATTAACTTCATTCTCATCTGAATTATAAATAATTTATTTCTGTATAAAATAATACTACCCCTAAAAAACACATTTTTTTTTCATTTTTTTTATCAATGCAGAATGTGTAACTTAAAAATAAACAGATTAGTGCTCTGTTTGAGGACAAGAAATTAAAACCAATGCAATATGATGAATGTCCAAAAGATGGCAGCGACAGACTGTTTTTAAATGGAGTTGGATAAATATTTTTAGCTTTTAAACTGTGTGTGTGTGTGTGTGTGTGTGTGTGTGTGTGTGTGTGTGTGTGTGTGTGTGTGTGTGTGTGTGTGTGTGTGTGTGTGTGTGTGTTATACACACACACACACACACAGTTTAAAAGCAAAAAATATTTATCCACACACACACACACACACACACACACACAGTTTTTAGATGTCCTCAAACTCTTTCTTAAACAAATTAAAATTTACATTTGTGAATATTAAATTTGGCAAGAAAAAGTATAAATTAATTACAAATTTAAAATGAGAAGGGTCTAATATCAGAGAGTATGTTTGGTTTATACAGAAGTTTGAATATAGATTGGCCTGCCTAGGTTACCTTTTAATAACGTTTGAAAAGTAAATCCAAAATAATTTTACAATTCACACAATTCACACAGTCCCAAAACACATGATTGTCTCTTCAAAATAATGACAAAAGGAGCACATGGGGTACAACTATTATTAAATTTAGCAAGTTTATAGTTAACTGGGTAACAACTGTGAACAATGTTAATAGAGAATTCAACAATAATTTGGATTTCTTCACCACTAATAGAGAGCCTAAGTCCCGCCCCTCCGCTTCCGGCTCATGGGACCTTATTTCGGAAAAAATATGTATGGAAGTCAATGGCGAGAGATAACTTATCTTTTTATTCCGTCTGAACTGTCCCCTGAACTACACATATGATGTTTGTCAATTTAAAAGGTAAATATGAAAGTCAAGAAAGTCGCAGTTTGTCATAAAACAGAAGAGTAACGTTTAGTTGTATGTGAAAATCGCTCGATGAACTACATCTCTCGTCTCGCACTATGTAGCCTACGTCACAAGATCCGTTGCTCGTATGTGTGTATTCTGGCTCAAAACACGAGTCAGGCATGACGGCGTAACGTTAGGATTATAATGTAAGACTATAGAAAAAATGACAGACGTTAGCTTCAGTAAAGTTAGCTTCATTCATTGAGAGAAAAGGTATGACGTCGCATGTGCGCCTTCTGGGTTTGTAGTCTTTGTAATTACGTATTTTCACAGTCTTATACCTCAACAGTTTTACATCAAACTGCGACTTTCTTGACTTTAAAATGTATCTTTTAAATTGACAAACATCATATGTGTAATTCAGGGCACAATTCAAACGAGATCAAAATATTTGTTGTCTCTCGCCATTGACTACCATACAATATTTTTCCGAAATAAGGTCCCATGGTGGTCGACCGGAAGGGGAGGGACTTAGGCTCTCTATACTAACCGTTTGATGACGCATTAGAGATACTGAAAGCTGATTGGCCTTGATGGTTATGTATGCGGAAATGGGCAAATTTAATTCATAAGATGAAGTCCGATTTATTCTCCCTTTTTCCACAGATTTTTAATAATAATACTGCTATGAAAGAATCTCATATTAAAGAAATGTAAACATTAAATTTGTAACTATTTAATAAATCAGATTTGACGTGTGCTCACGTGCTCTGCTCATATGTGTGTGCGTGTGAGCATATGAGTGATTCGAATTTGTAGTTGCTATAGCGACGGTTGTTATGAATTCTGCATTTATATTTACACTTAAAACGATCGCAGTCTGTCTGTTGTTGGTTGAGAGACGAGGCGAACTTACAGACTTTTGCAGAGAATTTTCTGAGCAAATCTTGCGAATTTGAAGCTGATTTCTGAGAGGAGACTTTTATTCTAGAAGGACATCGAAGGATATATCCTTCATATAGAGATATATTTTTTAAATAATATTTTTTAATTTTTGCGTCATTTAATTTCTGAGAATACTTTTCATTTGATTGTTGTTTTCTTATTTTAGAAGGAGTTATTTAATTGTTTATTTTTAGGGGAGTATTTCTGAGGTGATTTATATTTTATTGTATTGTATTTTGTGTTGTATTTTGTATTGTTTTTATTGCAGTTTGGAGGAGGATGTCCATGGCTCACATGATGGGTGAAAGAGGAGGTGAGTGCTTCAGTTTTTCATTTAGGTTTATCCATGGTATGATGTTGTACAATGACTGACTACATTAATGTGAAGAACCCATTTGATCACATTTATTTGATTCCTTGCATGTGAAATAAACGTTTGTATTGAACTGAAGTAAAATGTTGTACTGACATTGATTATTATTATTAAAGCATTACTAACTATGTGATGTGTGAAACATTCCATCCTTAGGCCGCTCCAGATCCAGGAGAGCCGCTTTCTCTCAGACGGCTGGTCAGGAGGTTTGGGGACCCGGTTATGATGACCGTGATCAGGATCCGACCCAGACACAGAGCCAGGATCTTCCTGGATATTTAACATCTCTGTCTTCTGAGTTTTCTGTGTCCAAAGGTCAGGCTCACGGGACGAGGGCGAAGCAGAGGCCAGATGATGGACGTCAGGATCACAGGACGAGGGCGAAGCAGAGGCCAGATGATGGACGCCAGGATCACGGGACGAGGGCGAAGCAGAGGCCAGATGATGGACGTCCGTCCACTTCATATGAACACTCTCGCAGAGGTCAGAATAGGTTTTTAATAAAGAAGTAATGGCTAAGTTTCTATTTCTATTTTCAATGGCTGATTTGTCATTCTACTAATACTAATACTCTAATGAGAGTTAGTAGACATGTAGGTGCAATGTTACTTATAGACAACCGAATGTGTTAAAAGGAAATAAAGTGAAACCAAAGTAACAATTGATGTGACCACTGACATTGATTATTAATATTATAAAAAAATAAAACAAAAACAGCTTTTGATGTCTGAAATGTTCCATCCTCAGGCCGTTCCAGATCCTGGAGAACGGCTTCCACAGATTCTTCTCCGGGCATCACGTCATCCTCAGCTTGGTCCCTCTCTGAGGTTCACGTGGAGAGGAGGTGTAGAGAGTCGTTGAGTCTGAGCAGCCGAGGCTCGTACAGCGTAGAGTGGAGGTGGAGTGGCGATGGATCGGAGAGCTCAAACCAACAGGGTTTGTCCGGGTCCGTCAGCCTCGAAGGGTTTCTGTGTCCTCCGCTGCCGGGTCAAGTTCCTGTCGAGTCAACAGAGACTTCAACTGGCCGAACTGCTCAGGGTGCCGTGGAGGATTCTCCAGTGAACAAGAGCTCAACAGGTGACACTGAAATAAGGCTGGGCAGTGTAAAGTCTACAGATAGAGATTTTGCTATTTCATGCATAACTGACTCAAGGTTTTAACATGTTAATGTCCGGTCACATTTATTGTTGCTCAGCAAAATTTCGCTGAAATATTCTTTCTGATTTCTTTGTGTAAAGAAAACACTTTATTTTGATGGTCCCTTTTGAAAAATTATGTTGACTTTACGTAACTTTGCAACTACATGTCAACTTATTATAACCCTAACCTTACCAGTCTACTAATACTCTACTAATACTCTAATGAGAGTTGGTAGACATGTAGGTGCAGCGTTACTTATAGACAACAACAAAAAAGGGACCATCAAAATAAAGTGAAATCTATTTTTTAAGGGAATATTTCAATTGAACGTTTAACTAACATTTTCAAAACATTCCGAGAACATTCAAAAGTAACGTTCCCATAATGCAAAATTATAAAATATAATGTTCCTTTAACCAAGAAAATCATTTAGATTTTTGTGGATAGCGTGAAACATTCGCATTACTTTAGATTTGTATCATTACAGAATTTAACAGTAAAATGTAAGTTATGTCATTATATCATTGCTTAATTTGACGTCAGAGATGTGTCTAATAGTTGTTTTCAATTGTTTTCTCTTCATTTCAGAAAAAGCTCCAGAACGTAGGAAGAGGAAAATACCTGGTTGTCTCCGCAGGTTCTGGAAGGCTATCAAGTGTGTTTTCTGCTGCTGTTCCTGTAGTGCTGTGAATGTTGTGGAGCCTTTCGTTCCTCCAGCAGATCCTGATCCTGAACCATCATCCCCTGCTCCAGATCACTCCGGCGTCGAGCCAAATAATGGTAAATCATTATCTCTCCAACATTATTTTAAACAGTATTATCTTGTTTTCCACTCAAAATAAGGCTTGCTTTTAGAGAATATTAATATTATTTCTCCCATTATAATATTATTTTCTCAACCAGGACGTTTAATTTTTTAAATAAAACAATGGATCTACCAAGCTAATAATTGTCTCATATTTTTCTGTTTGTTTTTCAGAGTCCTTTGAGTCTCTCTATAACGTGGACAAGATGATTGGATCCGGAGGATTTGGCAGGGTGTTCCTGGGAACACGCAAATTTGATGGCAAAAAGGTAAATCTTACTGAATTGTACAAACATTTTGCTCTTGCAAAACACATTTAAAACAATTAACAGATAGTTTAATACTTAGGAGGTCAGGCGCTTGAATACTGTCACTGTTATTGAAACTTTTTTTTTTTTTTGCAGGTTGCCATCAAGCGGATGCGCAAGATTGACAACGATCGTTATCTTAATATTGTAAGTTGGACAAAACCTGAATGTGTATTGAGTTGTTTAAGTGCAGATTACTGTAGTCAATACACCCGTAGGAAGCATTAGGTGTAAATGTGATCAATATAAGCCTAGAGGCACCAAATAACTTTGAGTTGGAAAGGCTCTTTTGAACGCATCTAAAAAGATGAAAGAAAAGTACATTTCAAAATGATATGTTTTCTTCAGATTTTTACCCAGCTAACCTTCTGTCTACTACTTCTCTCTAGCCTGGACATCCCGAACCTCTCGTTACAGAAGTGGCGCTGCTGATGATGATGAGGCGAGAACCCATAAGCCCCTTCGTCATACAACTGTACGAGTGGTTTGAACATCCTAGAGAATTCACTCTGGTTATGGAGTATCCTGAACCCTGCGAGAGCTTGCTGGACTTCATGACTCGTAATCAACAAGTGTATGAACCAACAGCACGGTCCATCATGAGACAGGCTGTGCTGGCAGTGCAACACTGCATCCATCGTGGTGTTTTCCATAATGACACTCATCCGCAGAATTTCCTGTTGAAGAAAGACTCGGTAGACCTCAAGCTGATAGACTTTGGCTGCGGTCAGCTATTTAGCAGCGATGGCTACGACAGCAAAATATACATTGGTGAGCATTCTGGGAGTGTGGAAACCTGAATGTAGTGACTTACTAATTATTTGCTTTTAAAAAAAAAGCTCAACAATGTGCAAATGTCTTTCTCTCAGGAATACAGGATCACATCCCACCTGAAGTCTTGACAGAACCTCGATTCCACGCCGTCCCAGCAAATGTCTGGTCTCTAGGAGTGTTGCTGTACAAGATGGTGAACGCATGTCGTCCTTTTCATAATAGAAGAGAAATCACACAAGCTAAAGTTACATTTCAGAACGCCAACTTATCCAAAGGTGAGTGAATAATATTGATTACATTGATAAACACACACATAAAGCAAAGGCTTTGTACAGAAACAGTTAAAGGTGAAGTATGTAAGATTTTTTATATATAGCTCAGCGTATAGCGAGAGTTTGGGGCGAGAGCCACGGGAAAAGAAATGCAGCTTTAGTTACAGAAGTGAAAGCCAAAATTCACTGCATTCATACCTTCAAAGATTAAACAGGTCATGAACACGTCAAAGTGAACAGAGCATTGTGATGCAGAAAGGCACATTTTCATAAAGGCAAATGCAACACAGCTAAAAGTATTCCTAATATGTATTTTAAATGTGCTTTATTTTGTCATTTATTCCACTCGCTGCCACTAGTGTCGCAGAAACTACATACTTCACTTTTACTTTTTAAAGATAAGGAACATTTTACAGTATATTAATCATGTTTTAGACGCTGTTTTCATAGATGCCAGGTCACATAGTCATGACTAACCAGCTCTCTCCTTATTAAAATGTGTACAGAGTGCAGGAATCTGATTAGCCAGTGCCTATCCAGGGATCCAGCTAAACGCCCGACGTTAGAGCAGATGTTACAACATAGATGGATTAGTAGAGATCTACAGTAGATTGGAGAAGTTCAGGAGATTCACTCGATCAGTTTCAGGTGTGAGGAAGTGTAACAGATAGAGAAGGATTATATCTTTTGTCTTCAATTCTGGATTATTTGTAGTGAGATTTTCAAATTTGTGTTCATTGTAATGTTATTGTTATAGTCAAGACAAGTTACCTTCATTTATAGAGCGCTTTATACTATATAGATTGTTTTAAAGCGGCTTCATGTAGTAAACAGGAAAATAACAGAATCCGTGATGCAAACAGAATTCAATTCTGTTCTAGCTCTAAAAAATCATTCATGAGTTGACTTGTTCATATAATCTTTGTGTTGGATAGGAAATAACATACTTGCTGAGAGCTTGAGCTCGAGACTTGACCCGAAGCCTGAAGTCCAACACCAACCTGACAGAAACTCAGAGCCTGTCCACGTCTGAGCAAGAACATGAGAGACTGCAAGACTGGAAAGAAGTCATCAAGTCATCACAGGCACATTTGCTTTGTTTCAAAAGTCAAGACAAGCTATCTTTATTTATATAGCAACGTATTTATGACCAATCTGTATATATGACCGATCTGTATACGGGTCAAAGACGAGACTTCACCATTTCGTGTCCGCATCAAATTAAATTAACAAAAGTAATTTTAGATACATAAAAACCCTGTTAAATGCAAGTAAAGTGTCTACCTTAAAGGTGACATATTATGCCCCTTTTCACAAGATGTAATATAAATTTATGGTGTCCCCAGAATGTGTCTGAAATTTCAGCTCAAAATACCCCCGGATCATTTATTATAGTTTGTCAAATTTGCCCCATTTGGGTGTGAGTAAAAACGTGCCGTTATTTTGTGTGTGTCCCTTTAAATGCAAATGAGCTTCTGCTCCGCCTCCGTTCAGAAGAGGGCCGATCCTTTACACGAGCTTCACACACTATACATACAGTCGGCATCTAGTCATAGTTGGGGGCGTGGTCTGGCGTGGCGAGGGTGGAGTCGGCGGGGGGGGAAACACTGCGAACATCGTGTGTATTTGAATGACAAAAATCTCGTATTACGTGTCATTGACGCCTGCCGACCGACAACTGTACATTGCAAAATTAACTGCCATAGGTTATGATTGCCCTCATTTAATTAAAACTGGGTCAATGACTCAACCAAATGGCCGGAG
The DNA here is from genome assembly GCF_949152265.1 of Phoxinus phoxinus. NCBI lineage: Eukaryota > Metazoa > Chordata > Actinopteri > Cypriniformes > Leuciscidae > Phoxinus > Phoxinus phoxinus. The sequence continues at coordinate 7,105,530 of NC_136888.1, forward strand.
GTGTCGTTTCCAGATATATTTTGCATTATTAGCCTATAACTCAATCAACTTTCGTATATGTTGCATACTATAACTTCATAAAACCTTGTCACTTGTACGTATATGCTTCACTTCAAACTATTAATCCTTTTGTAAAACGGTGATCAGTAGTACGAAGTTGCCGAGGGACTGTGCTGACAGTTATCCCTAACTCACCGACTGCAGTCTGTATTGAGTGAAGACCTCGAACTACTCCCTAGGTTCACGGCTCGCGTCATTACGTAGCGATTGGCCTCCTTTCCGGTTCTGTGTGTTTATTAGGAAGGATGTAGAACTTCAATTCATAATTTGTTTGTTTATTGGCGGTACAGAAAACGACACAGCAACTCTTCGACATGATTGTCCCGTGTATTTCAATTAGAGCCAAGGCAATGTTTTCCCCCACGGGCTAAATTCACATCACGTGACGGGGCGTTCCCAGACCAACCGTCTGTATGTATAACAAAACATGTGAATAATCTCATCCAAAATCTCAGAAATAACAGTAGCGAGTGCAGCCTTACAGAGAGACTCAGGAAGAGATTCCATTTTTAGACTGAACCTGGATGTTTCTGAATTGGTCAGTGGAGGCATTTAGATATTGTGGAGTTACATTGATTCCTCTGTTTCTGGGGGATTTCCGTTAAAAATAAAATTAATCCACTGCTCTCTTGTCTCATCTGAGGCTGGGACTCTATAGTGTTCAGTGCTCGTTTGTCCGACAGAACAGTTTACATGCTTTGCTCGAACTTTTGCCATTGTGTCAGAACTGGTTACACTGTTGTTGCTTGTGAAAACGGCTGGTGTGTGTAAACGTGCAGATTAAGAGCCGGTAATATTATAATAAGATCCTCTTCCTACGTCAGAAGGGGAGCGAAATCTGATCTGGCTTATTTTTGACATGCTTACAGAGAAAGGCTTAACAAACAAAGTTTTTATGTTTTCTGGATTGGTAGATGCACCGGGGACTCGATTATATGTCACCTTTAATATTTCAAATAACTTTTGTGAAAATAAAATGTCAAAATATGAGGGTAATAATGTTCCAAAGTGTAAAGTTGTCATTCAGCGTAATGGTCTGGAGTTTGATTTTGCCATTACATCTTTAAATAAACATAAAATACCAAGATAAACAAAAAAAAAATGTCTTGGCATGTTTACATAAGTGTTGGCTGTGTTATGTTAAAAGTATCATGTCTTATTATTTTTAAGTATTAAAAAAAAAAAATTGTCCAGAAAATGCAGTTTGTCAGAGGTCATTCGGTGAAACAGGATCAAGAAGCCGTTCTGAAATCATATAAAAAGCAGATAGTCATTCGACAGTCTGTGACATCATCAAGTGGCACTCTGAGATCATGTGGTGCCGCAGAAAAGTGGGTTTATTCTTAAATATTTGATAATTACACCTTTTCATGGTGTGGTAGCCTGAGTTACAAAAACGCATATCATTCAGTGAAATGCCACAAAACACTTATATTATTAGATCTTTTGACAAATAAGCAGATGTTGTGAATAATTGTGATTAATTTTGCTGGTCAAGCTCATTGTTTAATATAGTGGCCAGTTGATGGCTGTCAATATAAGCTGAAGTCGAAGTTTTGTCATTCAGTGTGATGCAAATTCTTCAAAAAACTGAATGGCAGTATCACTGTATACATTTAACAACTTTAACAAATAACAATTTTAGCATCTCATTTATAGTACAGATGAATGCTTAGCACTGACATATATGTTAAACTTAATATTTGTTGTATCGTTTGTGTTTTCTTCAAATGTATTTGGTTTAATGTGTTTATATTTTGGACACTGCATTGTTTCTTTGTATGCTTTCTTTTTATTTGCCCGATGTTTTATTTTATTATTTTATGTTTTATTTGCACTTGTAGTGCAAATCTGTTGCTTTTAAATAAATTTTGACTTGACTTTGACTTTAATTTGTGTTATTGATTCATTTTAGATGCTCACGAACAGAGAGAGTTTAAAGGCACTGTAAAAAGTAAATGCAGACCCAGTTCTCTTAAAGCCCATTCACACCAAGAAAAATAACTATACTGGTAAACTTTATTAGCTTCCGTCCACTTTGACGCTCTCGCCGCCGGCGGTGTGATATATGTTGTTGTGAATTTATATAAAGTTACATTTAGGTATTAACCATATTTAGGCCATTAGACATACAGTACCTTGTAATATGGATCCTAAATGAAATATACTATTCACAATTGGTCGTCATATAGCTACAAAACATGTCCTACATAGCATTTTATGAAGACAAACCCAATTTAACCCTTTTCTAAAATTCCAAGGACCATTTAAAAGAAAGAGACAATATTGTTGTGACAATATTTTTTCACAAAAAAAAGTTATTTATTAACAGCATGACTTGGTTATTTATTAACAGCATGACTCCTGTAGATGACTCTCCTATGGCTTGCCACTCTTCTTTAATTGTTTTTTTTATCCTCCTGTCAAAGTGCTCCCGCTCACTGATCAAAATAAATAAAAAAGCAAAAGTTGAATAGTGGTAGAAACAATGGTTATTTATTAATAATGGCAGGATGTCATGTTTCAAAAAAAATATATTTTATAGGATCCTTACAGTACAGTTATCTCGGGACAGGCGTCCCGAGATAACAACAAAAAAGGCAGATGGGAAATAATTAGCGTAGCTGCTGTTCATAATATGAATGCATTTGATCTGATTTAACTGTAGTATAAAAGGTACGATGCATTATGTGAATACTTGGCTAAAGAGATGCGTCTTTAATCTAGTTTTAAACTGGGAGAGCGAGTCTGAACCTCGGACAATATCAGGAAGGCTATTCCAGAGTTTAGGAGCTAGATGTGAAAACGCCCTCCCTCCTTTAGTGGACTTAGATATCCTAGGTACGACCAGAAGCCTCGAATTTAGCGATCTTAAAGAGCGCGATGGATTATATGGCGATAGAAGATCTCTTAAAGGGTAACTAAACCCCTGGTCAGAGCCTGACTCCACCCACTGGCAATATTTGAAAAATGCTGGAAAAGTGGGCAGAGCCCAACGGACGAACCGAGGGCGGGGCTGAGCGGGTGATTGACAGACCTGCAGTGATTGACAGCTGCTGTCAGACTCGCTAAGATGGAGAGTGACGCAAGTAGCTTTGCAACAGAGCGGTCATTTAAAGTTGAGGACTTTTCTCACCTGAAGTGGACGAATTGTCTGTGGACACAGAGCTAAAACCATATCAATTCGAGCCGCGAGCTCAAACTGCGGTGTCGCATCGCATTAAGTTAACTCCCGCCTCGCGATCGGCATCCGACGATGCTAGCGAAGCAGCTGCGCAAGAGAGAATGGGTCCAGTATCTGAGTGGATTATTATTACTATTGACCTACGTTAAGCATATTTTGCCGCTATGTGAAAAAAAATATCCAGCAAAACGCGCCGGCGGTTGTGGAGTCCATGCAGGAAGAGCAGCGTTTGGCACACAAGTGCATGTAAACACTGGCGCCTAATTTCCAAGTCTGGTGGAAAGTTATGCAGTCCAGCAGTGCTGTTGCTACCGGCAACACTACACCTACCATCCTAACCACTGTACTAAACACAGATAAAGCTAATGCTAAAAATCTACACTATCCTAACTGATGCAATACTATGCTACTAACTAACTATGCTTCTAACAACACTAACAACTATGCTAAATAACTACCTAGGCTACACGAAATAATCTAAATAACTATATAAATGCTATGCTAACTAGATGCTAAAATACGCTATCCTGATCGTTTCCAATACTCGTAATTCCAATTTCCAGCTCCTGACTCGCTAGTAGCTAGCCTACAGTGGTTTTGACGGAAGCAGATGCTTTTATACCAGGGGCTGCCAGGGGCGTGGTGAGCTCGCAGCGTCACAGAGTACCCTACGTCAGAGAGTACCCCTACTTCAGGAGATTCCGTTTAACCTGAAGAGGGCAGCACTCAGACGTTTTTACACCATATATTTGAAAATTAAAACACTTTATACTCAAATGTTAAAAAAAGTACTCGAATCAATGAACAGCATTTATGAAGCTCCATTCGTACAGATCATTAACTAAAAAAAGTTGGTTTAGTGTTTAGTTACCCTTTAAATACACAGGAGCTAAACCATTTAGGGCTTTATAAGTCAGTAACAATGCTTTATAATTGATACGGAACTTAATAGGTAACCAGTGTAGAGATTATAAAATTGGCGTTATATGATCATATTTTCTTGACCTAGTAAGAACTCTAGCGGCTGCATTTTGGACTAAAATCAAAATCACTGTAAAATCAAGTACAGTGTATATCAGACGTTGATATAAAAGGGTTAATTGATGAGTTTGATATTAAAAGATGATATAATATTGGACCACATGCAAATAAGGAAACATTACATTGTACTTCGCAAAGCTTAGCAATAACACACTAAACAAGTGCCATTAAAGTGGCTTGATCCTCTACTGTGTTACTTACTGGTCACTTGGCGAACGTCTGTTGCACCAGAATGAGTAGAGGACTCTGAAACAGCTTAATTGGATAACACAAAATATTGGTACATGACAACATCTGTACAAGTAATACCAAGAACCAATTCTAAAGTGGTATTGCAGTAATCCAAACATTACCAAGAACTTGGTAATTGGTGGTTGATGTTCAGCACCACTTCTGTCCCAAATACTTTTTTTTAAGGCCTCTAGTCTTCTCAAATTCTTCTGACTGTTGTGGTGGTGGATGATACTTCTCATGAGGAAGACGTGGGTTGATGGAAGGGTCATATTTAGAAAGTAGTTATTTTTCTTTAAATTGCTAAAGAACTGCTCCGCAACCTGGCTATTCACTTTACCATTAAGTTGGGCTACAAGACCAATCTTGCGGAGAGCATCCCGTCTGCTTTTGAATTGTCTTCATGAAATTTGTCATTAAGGACATAGTGCTCTGCTGAGCCTGGCCATGGCTGTCTGGGACTTGTTTTTTTATACTAAGCCATGGCAAAGAGATCTTCAGCTTTCCTTCCTTTGCCATCTTTATGTTGCCATCTGTTCAGCTAGATGACCTTCGTGTGGCATGAAGATTAACGTCTCAGGATACCGAAGATTGGTGTGTGTGGCCAGTCCCCGTGCAAAATCATAGATGACTACATTGAGTATGTGTTTCCATGATAGGAGGACATCTGAAAAGTCTCTCGGACTCTCTGCGCGCAAACAGCATTTGATGCTATACACAATTCCACAAGGGCACATGATCACAGCCCATCCTCCTGGGAAAAAAACATCTACGTCAGGCAGCAGTAATAAAAGTATAAGACCTACAAAGGTAAAGTGGCAGTCACAAACATACCAAAACACAAGCATTTGTTTCTTACCAGAGGCACCCCAAATCTTTTCGAATACTTTGTCATAAGTCTGTCAAGATTTCATCTCAGATGAAAGCCTCTCTAGGAGGTCACTTTTTGAGCCAATGGAATCAACACCACTTTCCTTGCACAGTTTCCTTATCACCGATACCTAAAAAACAAATCAAAATACATTTGCTGCAAAAATACTTACATGCTACTCAGCCAAAGAAACACTTCACACAGAAATTAGAAATGAAATCAATTTGACCTTTTTCTTATAAAGCAAATTTTTAAGTCTATCTTCAGAGACAGTTATTTCGCAAAGCTCAGCTTCTTTGGCTTGGTGGATTTTTTGGAACTCCGTGTTCAGGCATTGACTGGACTTGCGAGTATTTCTTCCAATCCATGGTGCCCAAAAGTGGTAATTGGGGTGGACAGTGAAGGGATTGTCGCTCTGTTCTTAAAGGTGCTCTAAGTGATCTTGCGCGTTTTTTAGGCCAACATTTTTTTTTTTTTTTTCAAATACTGCAAACATCTCCTCACTATCCGCTAGCTGTCTGTCCCCTGAACACACTGTAAAAAAAAACACGGTCTCTACAGAGAGCCCAAGCTCCACAAATTATGTTTTATAAACAAAGTTCGGGAGGAGCACGTTCAAATAATTGATCCAATTATCACATCATTCCAACCAGCTGTCAACAATCAGTAATCAACATTTCTATCCAATCAGCATGAGTGGAGACCTATATACATACTAATTTGACTCACCAACGTTCCTCGACAGTTTTTCAGCATCCCTCCACCACCCCGTCTCCTCACACTCGCCTGGTTACTTCCTAAACCAGCAATACGGGAGTACTCTGGGTTCGGGCCGAATACCGAGCCCGGAGCCCTCTCCTCGGACAGCACGCCAAATATGCATACCATTTATTCCATCTGACTTATTTGTAAGTGTGAACTCGTGAAACAGTAGCAAAAACAAACTGAGCATTAAACAGAGCAACCCGCAGCACGAAACATAACAAACTGTTCCAGCCAATAACCGACAAGAATGATGTGGGGTGGGGTTTGGGGGGTTATAGTGTCTATGGTTATTGCGTGCCGTGGATGAGGAGGAGGGAGGGTCTAGCTAGCCTCCGTTTTGTTTGATAATAATTCAAACATCAATAAGAGGTTATGCCTCTTATAATATAAATATACAATTATTGTGACCTATGTGAAGGGGGAGGAGAATTTACACGTGCGTCACGTTTAGTCAATAAAACACTTCCGCATAGGATACACCTGTGTATCCTCGCTCATAGCTCCTCTGGAAGCCTCCTCACTCCTCGATCCTCGCCTCCTCACAGTGCAATTAGAGAACTGAGATGTCCTTCAAGATGGCTGTGCTCGATCGGTTTCCGGGTCATAGGATGGAGGACGGAGGAGCGAGGAGACGAGGTGGGATATTGAGAAGCACCCCAGGCCTGCAGCCTCCCCCTACTCATTAGCTGGAAAGAAAAAAATCGATCTGTGATTCCATGACATTGTTTTCCTAAACCGTTATCGTTATAGTTGTGATGTGGACTCTGCTCTTCTTTTTATATTTAGAAAGATTTTTTGAAATATAGCTTAGAATGATTTTTTAAAAACACTGAACTACATTTTAGTGGGTGTCTTCTGTAAACCATGGTAAAAAAAAAAACCATGATAGTCAGTATTTAAATTTAATTTAAATAAAATTAAGTTTTAAATAAAAAATCAAAAAAAAAAACTTTTTTAATTAAACAGGACACATTGTAATGTACAAGCATTTTTTGAAGCTCTATTACACATTTATTTTTTGATGCTTGAAACTAGGGGTGCACCGATCCGACTTTTTCAGTCCCGATACCGATACCTGGGCTTTGTGTATCTGTCGATACCCGATACCGATACTATTGTTAAATTAATAATAAACTGTATACCTTCCTTGAAGAGACTAAAGGCACATAACAGATGTATGTAATGTGTTGAATTCTTATTTATTTATAAAACAATTGTGAATTCAAATCGAAAATAGAATGTAATCAAACTTCTTTAAATAAATGTAAATAAATAAAATATAGCAGTGGAAACACAAAACAGTGTATTGGTCAAACATACAATAGTAATCTGACAGTTACCAAACATTGTAAACATGTAAACAAATATTTGAATTATTATAAATGTATAAATTGTAAATTTGTTATTTAACAATTGTGCATTCAAATCTAAAATATAATGTAATCAAACTCTTAAATTAAAATAAATAAAATGTAGCCACAAGAAACAAAACATTCATTGGTTGAACATACAATAGTAATCAAACAGTAACCAAACATTGTAAACATGTAAAAAATCTAAAGTGCAAAGTCCTGCAAACAGGAATTTAAAATGCAACACAGCAGCTGAACCTGAGAATAAACAAATAAAAAGTTGGTCGAACAACAACTTGATCACACATACATATAATAATAACCAAACATTGTAAACATGTAGTGCATTGTCACACCACCATCACAAACATGACCTGTGAATGCTCACTTAATCAGCAATGGCAAATTCTTTCTCATGAAGACAAGCATTTCTGCTCTCTCTGCTGAGTCTATTTCTCTTTTCATCCACAATGTTGGAAACGGTGCTGAACACTCTCTCGCTTTCTACACTAGTGCAGGGGGCACAGAGGTATTTTGTGGCAGTGGCAGCAAGACAAGGTAATCTGTATTTTTTGACTCCCCAGTACTGGTATGGGTTGTCTGAGGCAGCGACGGTTTTCTCTGCAAGATATCCATGCAGTTGGACTGCAGGGCTCGAGCTGCTTGCTGCCTGTGGTAAATGTGGCATGACGGCTCATGTCACAACATAATAAACAAGGTAAGTTCAATAAAACAATCTTTTTTCTTCTTCTAAAAAATCACTGTATCTAATAATAATCTTCTCTGTTTATTTCTGTGCATGACTCTCTCCTTCTACGTGCCACTGTTTGAGCTGCTGTACCATAATGGTCAATGTGGAAGAAGAGTCACGTGACAGCAGTCAAATAAAATGTTCAAGTCTGACGATGGGGCTCGCATGGACCCCGTTAATCCTTCTGCACTCAGTCAAGTCACCATTTATATAGCGCTTTTAACAATGTAGATGGTTTCAAAGCGGCTTTACAGTAGTACAGTTTAATTTAAGGTAACAGATTGTTTTTTGGCTTTGTAGCGATTCTTGAAAAATGTTATTTTCCAGCTAACGTTAGTTTTGATTGATTCACTTCCGTCAAAAGGATAATTTGTTATTAAATTAGAGGCCGCTAAGACGACACCGTTCTCTCTACACAGACTTTAAACGCGAGCCTGTGAGAAACGCTGATGGCGCTCACGTGCGCATCAAGAATTAATTCTATAGTTATGTGCGTTTGAATATATGTGCGCATGTTTGTAATTCTCTACAAACCAAGCCTAAACAACCTACTTGTCCTGCCTATAAATTTGATACAGAATTTTATTTTATCACTACGGGGTAGATACGCGAATTTTCCACAACGCTTTATCTGTAGAGTAGGCTAGTAAAGGGATCCTCCATAGGGAGAGGCTAGTTGGCACTTCAGCACTGCGTTGTCATCGGGTCCAGGCGAAGGTCGTTCGTCAGATCTGGATACGGCAGGCTGCGGGAAAACTTCGGGATAAACAAAGACACTAAAATTAGCGTAGATGCCATTCTTCTTATGATGTAACGAGTACATCAGGATTTAAGGGAAATGTTCCCAGTTCCGGCTGACCTAATCTATGCAGTAGGGCTGTAAACGATTAATCGAATCCAAAATAAAAGTTTGTGTTTACATAATATGTATGTGTATTATGTATAATTATTTTGTATATATAAATACACACACATGCATGTATATTTTTGAGAAATATTTGCATTTATATACTGCATATTTTTATATGATTTATATTATATATTAATAGAACTATTTTTATATAAATAACACATTTTTCTATAAAAATGCATGTGTGTATTTATATAAACAAAATAATACATAGGTAACTCTGATACATTTACAGCTGAAAAAAGTAAACTAGGCATGTTGAACAAGATTTTTATCTTTAATATGAATTAGTTTGTCTGAATTTAACGTTTTTTCTTGTATACTTTTAAGTTCCATTTATTTGGTGCTTTGTTCAATCTCAAACCATTATTTATGTTCATTATTAAGATGTCTGCACATGAGCAAACTATAATCTGTGCAAACATTGAAGGAACCGTATGTAAGATTGTGGCCAAAACCCGTACTGCAATCATTTTCAAATGACTGTAGAGCAGTGTATCCCCTCCCCCCTGACTTGAGGTTGCCAAATAGGCTGCAGGATCCAGCAGGAACGTCGGCTGCTACAAGGAGCTTCCAATGGCAATGTGTATCAGAGTGACCACTGGTACATTTATAAAAAAAGAAAAAAAAGAAAACAGCTCAAAGAAAACAGCTCAATTCATCTGACTACAGCCAACACAACCTGCTGTGAAGCCAGTGTGATTAAATAATAAAGTATCTATTGCAGTGTGTACATGTTCTTCTATCCTGGTAGGGACTTAAACCTGACTACACACAGGGGGACTCGTCTCACTGTGGGGACCTAAATTGAGGTACACAAGCTTAGTTATAAATCATACAAAATTAGTTTTTTTTTTGAAAATGTAAATGCAGAAACTTTAGTGTTTGGGGTCGGGTTAGTGTAAGGAGACAGAATATACAGTAAGTACAGTATAAAAGCTATTACATCTATGGAAAGTCCCCACAAAGATAGTGTGTGTGTGTCTAGGTGGTATTCCATACATTGCAGGGAAATGTCTCCACAGACAATAATAGTATTGGCAGTAAATGTTTTGTAAAAACAAAGATAACAGCACATTTCAGCCTGTCAACCTTCATGAAAACATGACATCTCAAACATACAGTAGTAGCCTAGTTAAAGTGTTTTTTTGTGCTTGACGAACTTGTGCCCGAACTTGTGCCCGCGTCTCACAAATGAAACGGCATTCTAAAAATGCTGCGCTCAAGTTAAAAGAAGTCCAACTTGCGTCTCATTACCTTGTGTTATTTCCCATTCCACTGCAACTAAACAGACGCATCCTTTATGAACAGCCGCTTAGCACTAGCGATGTGCTCTAGGTTACGGTCCTTTATTGAGCGCATCACAGGACAGCGGTTAATCGCCTCAGCAACTTCCACCAAAGAGCTTACAAAAACGATTATTTATGTTTGCTAATTATTATTTTCAGTTAGTTTTTCCGTAACTGTTGTTAGTTTAGTTTATTATGAATTTTTTATTTTATTTCAGTTAACAAAATTTTTTTTTTGACCATTTGTTTTAGTCTTAGTTTCAGTTTTCGCTTACGAAAATAACCTTGGTGTAAACATGTCAACCGCGATTTGCATGCTAAAAACAAAGTGAATAATGAATGGGCTGTTTTTGGTTACTACTTTTACGAGGGCTGCAGGGTCTCTAAAAATGTATTTAAGCTCTTATCTGCTTTTTAGTTTCTCTCATTTATTCATGTTTTACTGTACCAGATGAAACATGGAGATGCCTAGACATCGGTGCAGGGTGTGCGACAAGACTTTCACTGAAAAGTCCTGACAAGGCATCTGAAGATCCATGCCATCGCCAAGGAGACCTTTGACTGTGATGTCTGCAGGAAGAGCTTGAGCACCAAATTCTCGCTGGTCAGCCATCAACAGCAACACCAGTACCCCAACATCGTTTTGTACCGGCAAGGAGAGGCCAGGCTGCAGTGTACAGAGGCAGCAAACTCTGTGGCAGAGGCCCCCAGCACCGTTGTTGACCCTACATGGCTGGATCCCAAGACAGCAGAGGCCTGTCAAGAGGTCCAGGGGTGAGCTGTGGAAAGGTCAGCTGGTCATCGTGTTCAGGAAGTACGCCGGTCAGACCTTCAGGTGGCTTATAGAAAACGATGTTGGCTGGCTGGTGTGTGGTTGCTGTTCCAGTACTGCCAGCAGGGAGAGCAGAACGAGCTGCTGAAGTGGCAGAAGGAGCGACTGCTCGAGTACGCCAGAGAGTTAACTCCTGTCACATGGCACCTTGACAGGAGGTTGAAGGTAAGATAAACTCAGTTACCTTTTAGACCTGAGTAATTGATGTTAAGCAGTAACCAGTATTAGTAAAAGTATTATTTTATGAGATTATTCTATGGCTGTGTTTTATTTTCTGCAGAAAGCAGACCAAACAGAGATGAAGTTAGAAGCAACCAAACACCTCAACATTTCCCCTATTTAAATAGTTATATGGATAGTTACACGACCAAGTATGGTGACACAAAATAAAACGTGGCACTTTTCTAACTGGGTAAAATAGATGTTAAACTAATGTATGGCGGAATAGCACTTGGGAGCACTTCGACTCGGCGCGGTAAAAGTCGAAGTGCTCCCAAGTGCTATTCCCCCATACATTAGTTATCTATTTTACTCAGTTAGAAAAGCGCCATAATACCTAATGATCCCTAATGAATGAACTGGGCTAAGCTAAGTGCTATCAAAGTGTTACCGCGCGCCAGAGCGATTAAGGCTAGCTAGACCCTCCCTCCTCCTCATCCGCGCACTAACAACCCAAACCCCACCCCCAAATCCTTCTTGTCGGTTATTGGCTGGAACACTGTTTGTTATGTTGTGGTGCGGGTTAGACCAGTTTGTTTTTGTTGCTGTTTGTGGAGCCTGGGGTGTCTACAGAGACCGTGTTTTTTTTAGAGTGTGTTCAGGAGACAGGCAGCTAGTGGATAGTGAGGAGATATTTGCTGTATGTGACAAAAAAAATGTTTGGCCTAAAAAATGCGTGACATCGCTTAGAGCACCTTTAAGGAGAAGATGGAGTTCCACTCGCCCCCACCTCCTATGGCCGTTAAGGGAGCTGTGCCCAACATGCTCTCCTTCACCACCCCTGCCTTCTGGCGCCCGGTCAGCGTGATGAAGGCATTGATCCGCTGCCCCAACACCAACTGCCTCGCACCGCCAGAGTACTACCTGGAGAAGAGAGGGTACGGCAGCTACGCCAGGCAAGTGTACGGCTTGAACTTCCATTACACCCTGCTGACCAGGAGGTTGATGTGCAAACACTGTCTCAAGCTCAGGGAGGAGCCGAGCCAGGCGCACGTGGACGACGAGGACGGCGCCCACCGTGCCCAGCAGCAGTACACCTGGATGGTGTACAGTCCGAAAATTCTGATGAACCTCGCCCCAGCCGTCAGAAGCATGTTCATTGCCTTAATCTGCAGCAAGCGTGCTGTGGACAGGAGTGTGGTCACCCTGATGAGCGACCGACTCAACGGTGTCTCAATGAGCAAGGTGCAGAGGCTGCTGCAGCAGGGCCACGACGAGTGGTACGTGGAGCGTCGGGACCTGTACCAGACTCTCCTGTACGATGCCCACACGTCAGCGGCTGGATCGTCTTCGTCTCATCCTGTCGTTTGCCAGAGCAGCCGGCACTTACACCCCTTCCATCGCCCCGTCTCCCCTTACGTCTGCTCGGGTCCTGAGGCGTGCACACCTGATCCTGGAGATGGAGAAGATGCCCGTGTACAGGGACCAAATCCTCAGTACGACTGGGGAAATCTTGTGCATCGACGGCACAAGGAAGGTATGTACAGCATAAAGTACTTGAGACCATATGGAACAGACTGACTGTTGACAAACACCACGCAATGAATGTTCTGCTTTGTTTTTATAGATTCTCAAGATCTACGGCGACGGCCAGGGCACCATGCAGTACGTCACCAGCGTGCTGAATGAGTGGGGTCAGTTCTTGACCACAGTGGTGGTGAAGTCCGAGGGGTGCTACGCACGCATGGCCAGAGGTCTGGTCGCCCGCTTTCGCCGTGCCAACGCTCCTGTTCCGAAGGTTATGTACGCGGACAACAACTGCTGTCGGTGAGTTGATGCAGTTGAAACCTTTGATGAAATGGATAATCCAACATGTAACACACCTACACAAAATGTCATGATATCATTTTCAGTGACAGTGGTTCGTCGGTCTTGGAGAATCTGTTTGGTGACTGGGTGAAGAGGGGTACCATCATACGCCTGGACATCCGCCACTGGCTGCACAGCTGGGACGCCGTTGTGACCAAGCAGAGCCACGCCAAGTAAGGGGCTTTCATGAGTGCCATGGCGGGTGCCGTGCTCGCCTAGAACAAGGTGGACAAGATGCTCCTGGTCCAGGCGGTCAGGAACGGTAACCCAGAGCTCTACGGCAGGTAATCTGATGATGAGGTGATGGCCTTCCTCAAGCCTCATCAGATCAGGCCGTATGTAAGGCGTATTACCCGTAGGGTTGTGGTAAGAGTGGCTTTCATATTCACATATGACTAAGGTATCGGTCAGATCCAGCTTTGAAAAATAAAATGTATGTGTTAAATGTGTGAATGTGCTCAATGTGATTAAACACTCAATGCTGAGAATATATCCTATGTGTAACAGGAGACTGTTTTGGTGAGAGTCCATCCTTGCTGAGCTCCGGGGACCAGCCGGCCTTGACATCGATGGCATTCACCAGTTCAAGTCGCCAGAGGCAGTCGACGCTCACTGGGCAGTTGCGAGCAAGCACTTCAGTTGCATACAGGTGGGTTAATGTCTTTGCGGTCAAAGGTACAGTACTTGATCACACACTTAAACAATGACGACAAACCTGGTACAAAAAAAAAACTATTGTTGAGTATACACGTTTGTGATTAGTACAATTACATATTTGCAGTTGAGGAAGAGCAATCACGTGAAGAGGAGTCGACTGAGCAGGGAGACGATGAGACGGCGGACGAGGGTCTCAGCATGTCTTCTGATACAGAGGAGGACCCGAAAGACAGAGTCTGTGGGAAGCACGTTGTCTTCACCCAGGCAGAACAGGCGGAAGAGGAGGACAGTCCTGTCCTGCAAGACGTGCTGATGAGCCATCAACATCTGCCAGGTATAGAGGAAGTGGAGGCACTGGCCTTGCTCCTCCTAGAACTAGCCGACAACAGCGACCACCACCTAGTGCCGGCTGACCTCAGGCAGAAGATCGCCGCCACCGCCAGCTCTCTCCACGACAAGACCACCGCCCGCTTAGTCAAGCGGTACGAGTCCAGGTGGGGCTACCCCATGTTCGGTCGGTGCCTTGGGGCGGTTTCTCCCGAGGCCAGAGCAGCCTAGGAGACCAAGGAGACCGAGGTACACTCAGGCGACACAGGTGACCGAGGACAGTTGCCTGCTCTACCTCCTCCTCAAGATGCTGAAGAACCGAGCGCCGGCCAGTCAGCTCACCTCCCCCAGCAAGGTCACGGCTTCTTTGAAGGGACAGTATAAGAGGATTGCAGACCGAGTCAGAGACGACCCCATCCTCGGCGGTCTCGCCATTCCACTGCCAACCTTGAACGCCAAGTCCATCTCGACCTTCGCTGCCAGGTAGGAGAAAAACGCCAACTACGGGGTGACGCCTCACCTGAAAGTGCTGTCGGACGCACCGTTCCCGGAAGCTCCTGCGCTGCCAACATCCCTCACACCGCCAGACCGGCCTCAGGTCCAGTACCGGCACGTTCATCAAGAGGCTGGAAAAAGGTGTGGTAACAAGAGGTGGTAAGTTGTCATAAGCTCTTTGTTTCACCTGTTGGCTGTGGAAAGCAAACAGCACACACGTCATATCAATACGCATTACATGTGTATTTTATATTTTCAGATTATTTGTTGAAGAGCCAGAGCCTGTGCCTCCTGTGAACCGGCCCGTTCAGCCCACGGCGTCGTTCTTCTCCACTCGGCCAAAGCCTGCTGCGCTCACCCCCATTCTGCCAAGGTCTGCTGCGTCCACCTCAAGCCAAAGCCTGCTGCGCCCACCTATGGACCACTCCATGTGTTGGCAGCACCCATACTGCTGGTTGTCTTCGCACAGACTCCCTCTGTCCTGTTTCGTGGGCCATTGTGCAGCCAGCGCTTTGTACCTCCTGCACCAACAGTCAAGGCATTCATGCCGAACAAGTCCTCACAGCCATGTGGGGCTTGCCACGTGCCTAATTTTGGTGGACAGCAGAAGAGGTACACACCTTCCAATGAAAAAGTGGCCGGAAGCACCCAGAAGATATTTTCCTACTGTCCATCCACTAGGAAATCCACCACCTCTGGGTTTGACAATGTGGTGTATGACAGCTTTGAACACTTTAAAAGTGGGGCGGATGCGGAGTTGGGAGAACTGTGTAAATAACTTACCTGTGTGATGCCACTTCTCCTGTGCCATCTGTAGGAGAGATAAAGAGGCTTGTTTGTTTGTTTCAAAGTGCTTCACAGCAAGTACTATCTATTTATTTATTTATTTATATGGTTCAAAAGTTTAAAAAAAACACACTTTACAGTTTTACTTAATGTTCTTGTGTTTGTTTTTTATTATTATTTATGTTGCTGTTAAAATGCCCTTTGTAGTATCTTTTTTTATTAGGGGCCAAGCCCCGAAGGGGCAAGGGACCTATTGTATCCGTTAGTTTTCTTGTTATTAATCTTCCTCTGTAAGTCTATGGCAACCCTATGAACCGTGCATAGGAAAATTATGAAATTTGGCACAGTTGTAGAGATGGCCATGAATAGTAATTGGACCAAATTTGGTGTCCCTAGGACCAACTCTATAGCGCCACCACCAGTTCAAAAATTCAACATTGAAATGGTTATAACTTTTAAACCCTTTGATCTAGAGACATGAAACTTAGTGCACCTGATTCCGCTCATCATGCTGATCAAAATCAATATAGTCAAATCAGACTCCGCCCATTACAGTAGTGGCCATTTTGAAAAGTACAGTGTTTAGTTTTTTCGCTACTCCTTCAAAATTGGTCCAATTTTGTCCAAACCTGTGCTCAAATGATCTTCGGACTGAGCCGCATAGAAATGACTGAACATAATTTTTTGTTATACTGGAGAAAAAAAATTATGTCGCCGCAAACAAAGTTAACGATGTCCACCCAAAATTGGCTAAGTGGCTGTATCTCGGCCAAAGTTTGATCAATCGAAACGAAAATTGATACACTTCATCGGAAGCATGACCTGAGGTTCCATGCCAAAGTTGGGAACAGCGCCACCTACGAGTCATGAGATATGAAAAATTGCTATTTTGGCCAATAACCTTTGAACAGTTTGTCAGAAAATCATAAATGTGATATCTATGGATTCTTTGCATCATGCCGAATTATCCAAGATCGGATGAACCACGTGTCCACCATTTTGAATTTTGTCAAAATTTGCCATAACTTTTAAACTATTTGACATATCTTCACAAAATGTAGTATGGATGATCGACACAATGCCCTGAAGGTACATGAGAAGACTGAACACAGCGCCAGCTAGTGTTCCAGAGATATTAGCTATTTTGCAAAAACGCTTATAACTTTTGAAAACATTGTTCAAATTTTGATTTCTTTACGTCATTATGTTCCTTGCCTTATTCTGATTCCATTGATATCTCATTTGTCATTTTCCAATAATGTGACTATCCGCCATATTGGAACAAATAAAAAAGTTTTTTCGCTACTCCTTCAAATCTTGCTCAATTTTGTCCAAAATTTGACCAGATGTTCTTTGGACTGAGCCGCACAGAAATGACTGAACAGATTTTTGATATTCACTACCGTTCCAGAGATATTCATCTTCAAAGTTGACCTAGACTGTGTTTGTTGCCTTATGCTAGTTAGCTTAGCATAATAATTGGTTAGCATGCTAACCAGATGCCATTCTTTCTAATGTGGCTCTTCAGCTATCAGGATAACCATAAGCTACATTAGCATAGCATGCTAATCTGGCTAACATGTTATGGAACTTTTTTTGTGAACTCATTCTCACACTGAAACCTGTCCTCAGCAGGTTGCAAAACACGCATGAGCGATTAGCTCAACGTGTTACACCACGGATCCCAATGCTTAGCGTTGTGGGTTCGCCACTCAGTGTGACACGTGCCCAGACTGCATGAGGTACTGTGGCAGGAAAAGATGCAGAAGTTGCATCTGTTCCAGGCATTGTGTCCAAGAATAATCTCACCTGAAGCTGTCACATACAACATGTAGTGTTTTTACATACAAATTCATTGTTCTTCTTCTTCCAGAATGTTAGTCGATGGCAGCCCTATGATCCACAAGTAAGAAAATTATGAAATTTGGCACACTTATATTGATGGTAATAGAGAAGTAATCAGACCAATTTTGGATGATTTAATCTAATTCTTTTTTAATACAATATGCTTTGCATTCACTTCAAAATTCTTAATTTTGACTTGATTCTCTCTTGAAACTATTGGATTTCAGCAGCTATAAAAACATACGTCTGCCAAGTGGCGCAATGAGATAAGTGACAGACTCTTGACCCATAGACAGTGGGTTCGAGTCTGGCATGGTACAATTTTGATGTACTTGATGTACATTCAATTTCTGATGTTTTGCTCTTCTGGCTCCGCATTGCACTACAGCGGCTTTAGCTTGCTGTGCCTTGCAGGGCTTGGCCCCGTATTGCTGTTTGCAGCTATATTTATTTATGTTGCTGTTAAAATGCCCTTTGTAGTATCTTTTTTTTATACAAACATGTTCTGGCCTATGTTCAATATCAAGGCCAATCTAACCTCAATCATTTTAACCTTAATCAGTTCCGATCTAACACAATCAGTTTACATACTTTGTCTGCTTCATGTTTAACAAACGTTTGCCAAAGAAAACAAAAAAAATTAACAGACAGGAATGGCTTGAGCCTTTATTTGTTGATTGGTGACCTGAGTCTTTGGATAATCCTGTTCTTTATTGGGCTTTGGCCTGTACAAACCAATTGTTCATTTTTATCTCAAGTACAAGTTTGTGTTTTTAATTGTTAAGTGTTTTTGATTATTATTAATGTTATTTATGTGTGCGTGTCCTTGTGATGTTTGTATGTCTGTCAGTTCCACGTTTAAATAAATGTTTGCAAATGGTAGTAAATGTTTGTCTCTCGTCTTGTCTCGTGTTCTCGCTCGTAGATCTGTACCTTGTTGTGGTGAGCGAGCTTTAAACCAAACAGATTACTTGTTTACTTGTGTTTCCATGCATTGCCTTTTAAATTAAACACATTCTGGGTGAAAAATAAAAGTTGTAAAAGTATTTCAAGTATTTTGGAGTCTCTGTATGCTTGGGTTTCAGAAGGGATGGGATAGTGTAAAAAACAACAACGCAAATAGAAGTCCTTGTTTCTTCTCCGCCACTACCAGAGGTGTGAATACAGCCCACTGTGTGCTGGCTGTACCCCCTGGGTGGTCACAACAATGAGTTCTGTGAACGGCTCTGATGTCTTCCAGACAAAGTGAGAGTGCACTGATACATTACACCCTTTCTTAATTCAGCCCAAAAATGCAGACTGATCTCATGAAATGGCGCATGTATGACACGTCAATTCGTATTCCATTCGGCGTGCTATCAAGACGCATAATCGCTTTTTGGCGTGTTTTTCAATCACATCTGGGGATATGGTTCGTTTCGGCGTAGACATACATGCGGAATCACATCCAGGGATGGTTCAGCACATTTGCTGGGGATGGCTCAGAACATTTGACAGATGTTGTGCCGAATTTTGACTCCCTGCCAAATTATTACCCCCCTCGTTTAAGTCAGTACCTGATTCCCTAATCCTAACCGCACTTCTAATCCTAACCCCTCACCCACAACTAATCCTAAACCTACCCATACTAAGGCGTAGACATGACTTGGCAGTGGCATGTAGGTTTATGCAAAGTCATGATGTCATGTTGCAAAAATGTAACAATTGCACACTTTTCCACTTGACTATATGAATCTCATCAGCTACATCAACTCAAACTATGAAAATAATAAACAAAACATTCAGCAGATTAGTCGATTTCAATAAACTAGGCCTTGTACATGACAATTTCTGTAAATAACACTTCAGGACGTTGACCACCAGATCGCACCATCCGTTTTGATCGATCCCAGGGTTGAGCAATATGTATTTGGGGGGATTCCCAAGCAAATTCCCCTCCAAGTGCCTAAGCTATCGTCAGCCGTCCAATAGTTGAGCAATGCTGAGCAGCGATCAGCCAATGGTTCCAATCATTGAGCGAGGATCGGAAAACCGCCATCTAGTTGTGTGAGCGGTTTTATAAAAAAAAACTGCCGTACAACAGTGTGGAGTTGAAATTCGATGTGTAAATATGCTTTAAAAGAGTAAAAATGTCAACCGCAAATTGCATGCTAAAAACAAAGTGATGAATGGGCTGTTTTTGGTTACTACTTTAAAAATGTATTTAAGCTCTTTTTTTTTAAATGAGTTTTACTCATTAATTCATGTTTTACTGTACCAGATGAAACATGGAGATGCCTAGACATCGGTGCAGTGTGTGCGACAAGACTTTCACTGAAAAGTCCAACCTGACAAGGCATCTGAAGATCCATGCCGTCGCCAGGGAGACCTTTGACTATGATGTCTGGAGGAAGAGCTTGACCACCAAATCATCGCTGGTCAGCCATCCAGTACCCCAACATCGTTTTGTACCGGCAAGAAGAGGCCAGGCTGCAGTGTACAGAGGCAGCAAACTCTGTGGCAGAGGCCCCCAGCACCGTTCTTGACCCTACATGGCTGGATCCCAAGACAGCAGAGGAGGCTGCCAAGAGGTCCGGGGGTCAGCTGGTCATCGTGTTCGGGAAGTACGCCGGTCAGACCTTCAGGTTGCTTATAGAAAACGATGTTGGCTGGCTGGTGTGGTTGCTGTTCCAGTACTGCCAGCAGGGAGAGCAGAACGAGCTGCTGAAGTGGCAGAAGGAGCGACTGCTCGAGTACGCCAGAGAGTTCCCTCCTGTCACATGGCACCTTGACAGGAGGTTGAAGGCAAGATAAACTCAGTTACCTTTTAGACCGGAGTAATTGATGTTAAGCAGTAACCAGTATTAGTAAAAGTATTATTTTATGAGATTATTCTATGGTTGTGTTTTATTTTCTGCAGAAAGCGCAATCGAATAAAGACCGGGCTCCTCAGACCGTCCCCGAACTCTCTCAGCAGGACCCCAACTACGCCAACGAAGCAGGGTTGTTGGCTGCTGCAGGTATAGTAGTATTATGCTGAAATGAACTTGAAATGACTTTGTAGTATGCTGTGGAGCTGCTCGGACTTCTGTTTGTGCCACGTGAAATTGTATCGATCAATGCAATACATTTTGTGGTGTTCTCCTCTTCAGAGAGTGTCCTGGACAGGTCCGAGGCGTCGGTCAGCACACAGCTGACCACCTGGGGAGACCTTGCCAACTCTGTGTGGCAGGACGACAGGACCCTCGTCCCTCCTGCTATTGAACTCACCGACAGCAGTTGTTGTCCGCGTACACCACCTTTGGATCAGGAGCGTTGGCACGGCGAAAGCGGGCGACCAGACCTCTGGCCATGCGTGCGTAGCACCCCTCGGACTTCACCACCACTGTGGTCAAGAACTGACCCCACTCATTCAGCACGCTGGTGACGTACTGCATGGTGCCCTGGCCGTCGCCGTAGATCTTCTTGAGAATCTATAAAAACAAAGCAGAACATTCATTGCGTGGTGTTTGTCAACAGTCAGTCTGTTCCATATGGTCACAAGTACTTTATGCTGTACATACCTTCCTTGTGCCGTCGATGCACAAGATTTCCCCAGTCGTACTGAGGATTTGGTCCCTGTACACGGGCATCTTCTCCATCTCCAGGATCAGGTGCGCACGCCTCAGGACCCGAGCAGACGGAAGGGGAGACGGGGTGATGGGAGGGGTGTAAGTGCCGGCTGCTCTGGCAAACGACAGGATGCCTCGCTGAGACGAAGACGATCCAGCCACCGACGTGTGAGCATCATACAGGAGAGTCTGGTACAGTTCCCGACGCTCCACGTACCACTCGTCGTGGCCCCGCTGCAGCAGCCTCAGCACCTTGCTCATTGAGACAGCTTTTTGTGAAGAAAAAAAAGAAAAAAAACTTTCAAACCCAATACTGCGTCTGTTTCTTTCACCTTGACTCACATAACTTTCAATAATAAATCATTCGATAACTCAAATGTACAAAAAGAAATGTAATCAGATATTGGATTTGACTCAAAACACCATGATTCAGAATTCAGGGCTCCAGACTACGACCAATTGGTCGCATTATGAGACCATTTTTCCTGCCGGTGCGACTAAATATTTATATAGGTCGCACTGGCGCGACCACAACGTTGCCGAGGAGTGAATGCAAACAAAATAAAAGCAGAACGAAAATGTGCTACTCATTTATGCTTCACATAAATGAGTCGCATAAAACTTCACATAAATGAGTAGCATAAAACGTATCTCATAGGATACGTTTCAAATAACGTGCTAGCAAACTAAGTGCTCCAGTTTAACGGTAGCCTATTTATTCAGCGCGCGCAGCTCAAACAGAAATGCACGACTAATAATAACGATGAATAATTTGGGTCTGACATATTACATAACATGAGAACACTATTGTATTGAATCGTTTTGAATGCATTGGGTTTAGTTGCCGTCTTCAGTGCGTTGTTCAGGGAGAGCACGTCCACAGTCACACATTCTGCATCTGAGGCGGAGCTGGTGACACGTTGTATTAGTAGTAGTCATTATATTTTATTATTAAATAATTAATTTAATTAAATGATCAATCACATCGAAACATTTTACAATCCTACTAGCCCTTTATTTAGATTAAAAACCATTCTCATTCATTTGGTGAGGAACATCGCGTTTTGAGCAGGATTTGCCGACCCAGTCGACAAATTGTTGTTTTTATATTGTTGAATTGTTGGCCGCTGCAGCAGACGCATATGCAGTATTAAGGCTAACGATTAATCGATTAATTGATCGTTAATTTAAACGACGATCGATCATTAGAATTTGTGAAAACTGACATCCCTACCGTTAACTGAAGATTATAATATTGAATTGGCATTAAATAAAAATAAAATTAACGAGTGTCTGTGACCCGTTAAAATTTTTTAAAAAAAATGTTCACGGGTTTATTTTAACGAGCAAACAGCAGCATGCAGAACAGATCAACAACAAAACCTGCATTCACATCAAATGATCACGCACCTGTAGCATTTCTGACAGTGACAAAAGAGAAAAAAAAGAAGGAAATAATAAAAAAAAACTAAAATAGGCCTACACTAAATATATTTTTTAAACTTAAATAATTAACAAATTAAGATGACAAGAAGAAAACACTGAATCAGGTTGAAGCTTTGAAAAAGCTTTTTTGAAAAAGCAGACTAAGTTTTTTCGTCAAATAAAAATAGCAGGCCTACCTCAATCCACAGCTTCAAGATCTTATTTTAAAAAAAGTAACATGTCTACATGATGCAGGGATTAAAGCAAAAAAAAATCTTCCATGGCCAAACCCCGTTCCACAGCCTGTCACGCATCCAGTGTGAAGTTTTTTTCTTCTTGTAATTAGGAGTATAGTGAGTACATGGCATGGATTACCTTCACAAATGAAATACTCAAAGAACATTTGCATTTAAAGTAAAGGCCATTTTGAACTGCGTTTCTATTATTTACACATCTTTGTGATGTAGTAGTCATACAAATAATAAAATATTTGCATAAATTTAACAACTTTTTATTTCTCAAATAATAAAAGCCAACAGAGCCTTTGCTGCAAAGTTAGCTAAATATCACAAACTATATTTTAACCTAGCCATTATGAATAAATAATAGGGGTGTAACGGTACGCACCTCGGTTTTAAAGTCACGGTTCGGTTCATTTTCGGTACAGTAAGGGAAAGAAATGCAAAACATTAAACTGCTGGTTGTTTACTATAAACTTTTTTTTAACAATTTGTTTACACTTTTTTAAACACACTTTTTAATAAAATATAACGTTAGGCTAATAAATAAAAAATATATAAAATAAAAAAAGAATAAGAAATAAAATACTGCTGCAAAGTTCTCCACTAAATAAAATACTCTCAAACCAATATTGGCCGTGACGCTAGCTAGCGAGAGGCTGGGCTAAAGCGAGCGTGCCGTGTATGTGGTGATCTTTATTTATGCGATATTTATGTCCGAGCCCGACCCGAGAGTTAAAATCCAATTTTTTTTCTCATACTAATGACACATGTACGTTTGTTTATGTGGAAAGCCCGTTCGGAAAGCCTGTCCACAGATGAGCGCATCAGCGCTCTTAACAAAGGCGCGCTTGCACGTGTTTTGTTGTCACAGCAACATAAACAAATTTCCGCACACAGGAAGACAGATGTTATGGTAATATTTTACATGTATTTGAATCACAAAAACGATTAATCAGATTTAATCAGTGCAACGCGGAGACCTTCCGACACTTAATATGTTCGTGTGGAAACTCGGAATTGACGTATGTTCCACACACAAAACTAGCCTAATTTACGTGAAAAATTGCATTCGGTGCACATGTGCACCGTACCGAAAGTCCTGTACCGAAACAGTCCGGTACGAATACATGTACCGTTACACCCCTAATAAATAATATGTTATTTTTTATATAAAAAGTGAACCGCATGAGCAGGGCCGTACACAGGGTTTTATAAATAAAGAGGTCCTTGCTAAAGGGATCTTGCTATGGGGGGTTCGGGGGCATGTTGCAAGTTGCGCAAACACAGACAAGCGGAGTGATACAAACAGTGAAGACTCCCAGTGGTTACTGGTGAAATATAACATATTCGAGGGCCATACAAATATTAATATTTATACAATACTACTATTATGGAATTATATTTAATAGGTGCTTGTGTTGTTAAATTGAGCTTATATAACATGTATATGTATAGGAATACATTATAATAATGCAGTGGCGGGCCGTGCATTTCACACCTAGGCCTTCAGTGATGTCCACCCTGAATTAATAACGTTTAATAGTGTAGCAGCGCACGCACATACTCTCTATAATTGTTGGTAAATTCCAGTTTTTATTTTGCACCGGCAGTTATAGGGTTAATTCTGTGAGTTCGCGAAAGGCCGGGCAGAGAGAAACGAGCGAGTGAGTTCGGCTTGTGTACAGTGGTTCTTGCGTTCCTATTATAAATTCAGAAACGGATCCTCATCCCTGTCTTATCATTCAATGGCTATAGTATTAATGTTTGAAAAAAAGTTGTTTCGATCAAATTTACAAGAAAAATTAGGAAGAAAATCATATTCAGCACGGACAAAAGCAGGGGCAAAAAATGCATTATACTCTCCAAAACTGATTTTTTTTTTTTTTTACACAAAATCCATCCTAATTTCTTTCCTCAAAAA
The DNA here is from genome assembly GCF_949152265.1 of Phoxinus phoxinus. NCBI lineage: Eukaryota > Metazoa > Chordata > Actinopteri > Cypriniformes > Leuciscidae > Phoxinus > Phoxinus phoxinus. The sequence continues at coordinate 7,130,132 of NC_136888.1, forward strand.
GACTTGAATTACTTGGTTGTACAGGTTGTCTGTGCTTTTCAGTCCCAGCAACCTTTTCTATCGCCATCGAGGCTAATGTGCTGAAAGTCGAGTCTGTCCCGTCGTATTTCTGTCATAAGTTTTAATTCGCTTTAGTGCTGAGAGTGTCTGCTCGACAGAAGCAGTAACGTTAAACAGGGAAAACACCGCAAAACATGACGATGTGTAACGTTACAGCCGACACAAGCTCCCACACAGATTTATGAACGAAATCAATGAGATCAGCGGGACTTTTGCCTTCAAAATCAGTCCTGGCATAACTTTACATTGCAGTCAGTTCTGTTTTTACCCGGACAGATCGATAGAGTGCCGAGACTCTGCGTAAGCTGGATAAGGGATTTTTTCCGGTAGATTTGAACCTGCTGGTGGTCGAGGAAGGAAATAAACATTAATTTGTGGGTTGAAAAACTATTAAATCTGCAGGAATATATTTTAGTTTACACAGTTCGCTACAGATGCGGTTAGCTATCTCTGACTACCAGTAATAATAGTACACGCTCTGACCATCCAATCAAAGGGCGTGAAAATGCCTACGTTATTGTACGCCTGCTAGATGGCCCCGGTGCAATCAACTCGATATCTGATTGGCTGATTAAATCTGACCGATTATCTGATTGGTTAAAGCAACAGTTTCATTGCCATTCATTTAAGCTACAGGCGCCCCCACTATCGATTCTGAAGGCCTCGAGGCAGATACATTTGACCCTGGCAACACATGATGACTGAAATATGATTGGATAAAAGCACTAAAATAAATATACACTACTGGAAGCAGCGCAACCAAGAGAAAAGCTATGAAATTATGAGAACGGACTATTGGGAATAATTTAATACTCATTCATAAAAAATATATATTAAAGTGCAAGTCAGTGATTCTCATAGTGTTTAGGCCAGCAGAGAAGGCCTTGCTGGCCCTGACGGCCCACCACTGTAATAATGTTAATCTCATGGGCACATTATGCAACACCTGCTCTTCCTCTCTCATCTCTATTCTGTCTTCTCGCAGTCTCCTAATCTTAATATCTTACCTTCCAAAAGCTGATATTTGATTGATAAAGTCGTTGCAAACTGTTGTTTGGTTTAGCTACACATCTCACAGGCCAGACTCGTATTTTATGACCGTTACTGAAGCGTGTCGTGAAGCGTCGCGCTGGAATTCGCGACCGGCTCGCAGCTTCTGTGAACATAAACTACAGCCCTAAAGACTAACTTAGCTACTTTGATTTTTTCATTCACCTTGCCTGGGAAAACAAGCGAGGCGTGTTGCAACAGCGTCGCTCTCTATTTGAGCGCACTTTTCACTACTACATGTTAAAAAGACGCACGTGAGCGCAAACATGTGAACGGCCCCTAAAGCAGCACAGATGAGGTCGGTTATCGTGGCGATATGCAATATCATTGCAGCACCAAAGTAGAGTTAACATTAGGTAATCATTTCACAACCTTCATTTTGCACTTATTCTGAGCAGTTTTTCTGTTAGCGGGTATAGAAAACCCGGAGTGGATCGGGAGCGGAGTGATCACAATGCAGTGCAGATAGGAACGTGCTTTAGCGCCACTCCAGTCTTTGATCACATCCCCCTCAGCAGGGTGAATTCACCTCGTCCTTCCTTAATTTAAGACCCATTCAAACTAAAATGAAGACCTTTATTACACTATTTGAGAAATGTAAGCATGTTTACGTCCTTAAAATTATTAAAAGTGAACTTAAGACAATGACAGGGGAGCCCTGATATTGTCGGAAATCTGTCGTAGACTCTGCAATTAACGGAAATCCGTCGTAGCGACGGATAACTTTAATCCCTGAATATGTCTTTTTGAGTTTTATTAAAATTAACAATTGGTCATCCAGCCAGCATAGCCTACAGCAGGGGTTTTCAACCTGTGGGGCCCCGCGAGAAACTGAATTCAGAGGCTTAAAGGGTTAGTTCACCCAAAAATGAAAATAATGTCATTAATGACTCACCCTCATGTCGTTCTAAGCCCGTAAGACCTCTGTTCATCTACGGAACACAGTTTAAGATATTTTAGATTTAGTCCGAGAGATTTCTGTCCCTCCATTGAAGCTGTATACAGTATACTGTCTATGTCCATAAAGGTAATATAAACATCATCAAAGTAGTCCATGTGACATCAGTGGGTTAGTTAGAAGTTTTTGAAGCATCGAAAATACTTTTTGGTCCAAAAATAACACAAAATAAGACTTTATTCAGCATTGTATTCTCTCCCGGGTCTGTTGTCAATCTGCGTTCAGGACTCCACAGTGACGCTGCTGACGTAAGGCGCTGATGACGTGTTATCTGGTGCGCCCGAGCTTCGTTTACAGTCTGAGGAAGACGCACGCTATATTCAAGCTATTCTACATTGTTTGCGTGGATATCATTTTTTTAATGGTGCGTAAATGTGCATGTCGCGGATGAGACACTTTTACAGCGTGCGTTTCCCTCAGTCTATAAATGAAGCTCCGGCGCACCAGATAACACGTCATCAGCGTCTTACGCCATCAGCGTAACTGTGAAGAATTGACAACAGACCCGGGAGAGAATACAATGCTGAATAAAGTCTTATTTTGTGTTATTTTTGGACCAAAAAGTATTTTCGATGCTTCAAAAACTTCTAACTAACCCACTGATGTCACATGGACTACTTTGATGATGTTTATATTACCTTTATGGACATGGACAGTATACTGTACAGCTTCAATGGAGGGACAGAAATCTCTCGGACTAAATCTAAAATATCTTAAACTGTGTTCCGAAGATGAACGGAGGTCTTACGGGCTTAGAACGACATGAGGGTGAGTCATTAATGACATTATTTTCATTTTTGGGTGAACTAACCCTTTAAGTGAAACGCGAATGTAAGATAGCAAATCTTTAGTCATCCACTAGAGGGGGCAATCTGATTAGTCCCGCAGCTAATCAGGCGAGGCGACCTTAACATTAGTTGGCTACAGAGCAGAGGAGCAGTGTTGACGTGATCAAGTTCAAGCTAAATATTAAAACAAAAATGGACCTGTGGCTTACACGTAGTAATACCAGTGATAAAACGGGTGAACCGTCAGGCAAGAAAGAAGAGTGTCCGACTGAACCCGTACAACTTCCGCAAATTGATGTCGAACCCTCCGCGTCAACGGGGCTTTCCACGCAGAGGATTAATAGCAAAAACCAAAGGCCTGGGTGCATCAAAACGACGAAAGTATGATGAACAGTACATAAAATACGGATTCACATGCATCACACTTAATCACGAACTACGTCCACACCACAGTGTGTTGTATGTTCTGAGGTGCTTGCAAATGATAGTTTGAAACCTGTGAAACTTATACGTCACTTACAAACCAAACACCCGACGTTAAAAGATAAACTGGTTGACTTTTTTCGCCGTAAAGAATCACGAATAAAAAAATCAAAAACAAACTATGACGAGCCAAACCACTGTGGCAGTCAAAGCACATTTAGTTGCCAAGGACAAAAAGCCTCATACTATTGCAGAGAGCCTCATTCGTCCAGCAGCAATGGCCATCTGTAGAAATATGTTTGGAGATAATTTTGCCAGTGACGTTGAACAAATCCCACTATCAGACAACACTATGAGCCGCCGTATTAATGAAATGGCAACCGACATCAAATGTCAACTAATTGAGAGAATACGGGACGGAATTTCTTTTTCATTGCAATTAGACTCTCTATTGCAAAACTCCTCGCAACTACTTGTATTTGTTCGCTACCGTCATGAGAGAAAATTGCTTGAAGATCTGTTATTTTGCTCAGCAATGGAAAAAACATGCACCGGAAGAGATATTTTTGAAATACTCAATGTTGGATGAACTTGGTCTTTGTTGGGACAACTGTGTCGGTGTGTGCACAGACAGAGCAGGAGCCATGTTAGGGAAAAATAAAGGACTCGCTGCTTTGGTTCGTGAAGTAGCTCCGCATGTGCGTTTCACAAACTGTATGATCCACAATTGCATCAAGACTCGCCCCATAAAAACAAGACTGTTTGGCCTATTATGCAAAGAAATGGGGTCAGAATATGAATCGTTACTTTTGCACACGGAGGTACGGTGGCTTTCCAGAGGTAAAGTATTGCAGAGGATATTTGCATTGCGTGACGAACTAAGACTTTTCTGCTCGATTGTGCATCTTCCTTTGCAAATGTTTTTACTGACCCAAAGTGGCTCACAGATCTTGCATACCTGTCTGACATCTTTGATAGACTCAATACCCTTAATTCGTCTCTTCAGGGCCCGAATTCAAACCTACTAACAATGTCCAATAAAATTGTGGGGTTTGTGAGGAAATGGAGTGATGGAGAGGCCAGGTTGATGGGGGTAATGTAGACATGTTCCCAACCTTGGATGAATTTCTCACAGAAAATTAGCTTAATTGGGATGATACAAAAAAAGAAATAACTCTCCATCTACAAGCCCTGTCTGCACATTTCAATAAGTATTTTCCTGAGCAGCATAGTTGGAACCAGTACGACTGAGTTCGTAACCCCTTCATCGAAAGCGCAGTGAGTCTGTCATCAAATCAGCAGGATGCCCTTCTGGACCTTTTTAAGTGACCAAACTTTGAAGACACTGTTTGACTCGAAAACACACTGCCAGAATTCTGGCTGTCAGTGGAGACAGAGTATGCTGAACTTGCGAGACTTGCAATTGATATACTTTTGCCTTAACTTGGCTCTGCGAAGCAACAATTTCTATATTAACTCACATCAAAAGCAAGTATCGCTCACGCTTATTGACAGTGGACGATGATTTACGGATAGCTGTGTCGGGTATCAAACCACGGATTGGTATGTTGTGCTCTCAGAAACAAGGCTCAGCCATCACATTAGGTAAGCCAGATATGTACCGTTTCAATATAACTATTTTTATGCACGCTATGAGTTACTGACGAGTGGAAAGAGTTTTATTGTGAGATTGTTTTGTATTCTACCTAATTCGCATTTATTGTACTTGCACTCTCATCTACCTACTGTTGTTTTGTCTGCTGTCTTAATGTAAATTGCCTTTATCGTTGTTTGTTTATTGTAAAGCGTCCTTGAGCCCTGTAAAGGCGCTATATAAATACAACTTATTATTATTATTATTTATGCAGTAGCAAGGCTACGGTGAATGCGCAACTTTTGTTTGTTGATTTGAGTTTTGTAAATCAAACGTGCGAGTCCCAGTCACGCCGACCCTGTCTTCCTTCTAAACACTGAACCTCTTCACAACTTGTATATCAATGATGTTTGTTTGCACGCACTTTGGGAGGGTGGGGGGCGCGAATGAAATTAGACAAACTTGGGGGGGGGGGGGGGGCATATCCTAAAAGGTTGAAAACCCCTGGCCTACAGCACCTCAGCGAAATGTTACTTTATGGTTTCTATAGTATTTGTATGAAAACCAGTAGCCTAAATGCATTATTAAATACTGTAATTATATTCCATTAGTCCTTTAATACATTGTCTACTTTAATAATATAATATAATTCAATATGTATATGCCACATTTCATGGTGCAGTAAATATTACTAGGCTAACGTTACAGTAAATCCGTGGTAAATGATGGGAATTTGTAGACGGAAAAGCTTCAGACTGTATCGTTGCGCACAGTGTTTCTCCTGTTCGTCGATGGCGCTTCATCTGCCTTTAAACTGGTTTAAATCACTGAGACATTGGTGTTCTTCGCTGAATTCAAGCGCTTCTCACTGGATCTCGTGACCGAGGCCGATCAGAGTAAACGCATCTGCTCTAGTGAGCTCGCACTGCGCTGCTGCGTTTGGACTTTGAGCCGAGCGGATAAACGGTCCGTGTGGCGCGCGGTTCAAATGAGTTTCGTTCCGCTTTTGCCGCATAAACATTTTCGAATATTTATTGAACTCTTGATATAGTTTTATCGAGAAAAATTATATTGCGAATATTATCGTTATATCGCCCAGCCCTACGACTCAGTTGATCAAAGTTTGTGAATCAAAGGATTCAGTTTAAAGAGTTGTTCAAACTTCTCTCGATCAGTTCAAGTGCAAATCAGTTCACAAACAGGTCTACTCGGGATCTACTCTGGAAAAGAGCAAAGAACTGAAATCCTCCAAGCACAGCGCTCACGGTTTAGAGGACTTGACTGCGCTGGACGTGGAGAAACGAAAACTCCTGTGGCCCAAGGTGCCAGAGAGCATCTATTTTGTCTACAGAACATGCATTGCTGGAATATAATTTACCATAAAAATTTGAGACGTATTTTGAAATAATAATAGGGTCCTGTGTTTCATGGCCATTAATATTAAGTTTTCTAATAGATGTATACTCTCCATTCCTTTTCTCCAAATTATGGCATGTTTATAACTTTTCAGTTGATCCGGTCCAATATCTTATGGTTTTACATGCAATTCCCAGGGAATTTTTGAGATTATTAGAAGGTCATAATAATTATTCTCTACAAACAGTAGAAGAATTTACTTCTTGTATTAAGTTGCAGGACAAGGATTTCACAAGTTCTGGATGTAATAGTTTTTTGCGTTCCCTTCTTCAATCTAAATGTATACTTGCTGTTACTACTCACTGGAATTCTTTATTTAAAAAACGTATTGATTGGAGTAAAATTTGGATGACACCTCAGAAGTATTGCATCACAAACAAAGTGAAAGAGGTTTCATATAAAAAATTTCCATAGAGTTTACCCAATTAAGTCACTTGTGGTACATCGCTTTAAAGTGAACATGGAAGATATTTGTGCTTTTTGTAATATTTCCCCTGAGACTATTACAGTTTTTCTCGATTGCTTAAACACATTTCTTGAAACTATGCCTCATATTCTCAAAACAGTAAACACAAATCCATAACGTCTCACCCAGTTCCCCAAACATCCTATTTTCAGGGCAAAATGAAGCTCTACACTCAAAACCATTCACTCTTGCTGAAAAACCAAACTTTGTCCTCAGACTGGACACACAAGCCATCAAAATCAAACACACTACAACATAGTCTTACACACTGGTGTAATAAATTCAAAACAACATTTCCAAAACTGGTAAGTTATGTTGCTTGTGGTTCCCCCCCTCACAAACTTTTCACATGATGAACACAAGACACAACCAATGGATACATTGGCATATTTTAATTCATTCATGTACTCTTGTAAAAGTATTTTTATTTTATTTTTTACTCCTGTAATTTTTATTTATTTTTATATTTACTTATGTAAGATATGTGTGTGACCATCATATGACAGTAAAAGAGCACACACAAACCTTATTCAAATATGGAATTGTATTGGAATGGTAAAGAGTGTTGGTCGTGACAGGAGGGCCTCCACTAAAGGATAAAATATGATGAACAAGTCTAAGAATGTTCCACTTATGGTTGAAAAACCATCATTGGCCTAGAAAGATAACAGTCTGGGAGTCAAGACTATAAAGGAGGAAGGATGCTCTCCCTTCACTGTCACACTCTGCAGACACTCTGTGTGACTGTACGACTGCTGCCGTTTTCTTGCTAGAAAATAAACCTCATCAAAGACAATGGGAAATGTTTGTCTCTTATTCAGTGATAGAATTTTGTTTGCCACCAGCACACCTCCCTGAAGCTTCTGATGATGGAGGTGACGGTGAAGTGTCTCAAATTCGGCCTTACTCATAGCCCAGCCTCCCTCATAGTCATACCATGGACAAGGACATGGTCAACTAAAGTGGCTTGAATTTCATCCGAGACCACTTGTCTTCTTGCCCTTCCCCTTACCTTTCCTCCTCTTCCTATCCCTCCCTGACTTCTTTCTTCATGTCTTTCTGGATCTATTGTTCCAAAACTCAAACTGATTCGGGCACTTTTATCTATCTTGAAGGATCTGATAGATGTGTGTTAAATTTTGACTCTTAGTGTTTTCACCTGGGCAATTGTGTGCTAACTGAGCTAAAGCTGTGCTGACTTGAGTGAACAATATTGAATACTAGTGCTTTCTAAATGACCACATGGTGTAGGCAATGAGAAATGAAGGGATTTGTGTTTATAGTTTAGTGAAATGGGTGTGCTTTTTGATAAATGGCATTATGGTTTTGAAATTTTAGTTCAAAAGCCTGGTTATAGTGTTTAAGCAATCGAGAAAAACTGTAATCATCTATTTTGGGAGTGCCCCAAGACTCAAGTGTTGTGGAAAGAACTCAGTAATTACTTGCAAAGAAAAGTTATGACTCCTGTTAACTATGAAGAAATTGATGTTATGTTAAAATGTTTTTCATTCGAGGGTGATAAAAATATTTTGTTTATATTTGATGTAATTGTTATAATTGCCCGTTACTATATTCATAAAGTTAAATGAAATGGAAAAATACCACATTTTGAACATTTTAAAATATATTTAGAAACAACATCCAAAAGTAAAAACTTAAAAGCTAGGAAAACGACACAGTTGTTTGACAGGTAACGTAGACTCACTGTATTCCGGACACTTTGCACAGTAAAAAGTCCCGTAAGATATCAATCCGTGGAAAGATAAACCTGATTGGCTCGTCTGCCTCTGGGGACATGCCTTCCACATGTTCCCAAATTTGATTGACACATTTTTGGACTAATCATTTTGGAGAAATCTTGAAAAAACTGCCGGGAGACGCAGTGTCCGGATTACAGTGAGGACTCACGGTGTTCCGGACGGCTGAAAATCTTTACTCGCTGTGTTTCGGACAGATAAGGAGGAGTCATTTCTAATATAAAATACATATATTTTAACAACTATAAGTTGGTAAAATAATGATATTAATATTCATATGTTGTATATTTAATATTTATAAGTGTCTATACACTCTTTTAATCGACGATTGCTCATGTGAAGCACATGCGTCGATCACATTATATTCTAACGTTAACGAGGTGTTTTAACGAGGGTGCAGTGATTCATGTCTGACAAAGTGCCTAATTGAACGTGTATATCCCTTAAAAAAGTACAAATATTTGCAAATTGTAACTCATAATTATTTTATAAGACCATAAGAATTTTTTTTTTTTTTTTTCTGGTGGGTGATCATGTTAAGAGCCGATGTATTCTCCCCTCTTCATTTTGACCTGCCGGAAAACCCTCCCCCCGACATTTTCTGAACAGTCATTGGTGTACGTTAGAAACTCACGTTGATTTCTTTGAAACGATTGGCTCTGGAAACATGCTGGTCGGAATCGAAAGAGGCAAAGATGACACGGATATATATAGATGCCGTGACCTGAAAGTGTTTATTTATAGAATTTGCGGGAAAATGTCAAGTGTCCAGAATACCGTGATGTAGTGTTGTCACGGTACCAAAATTTCAGTATTCGGTACCGATACCTGTGAAAATCCACGGTTCTCGGTACCAAACCAAAGTTTAATTTAGACTAAATTTACCAGTAAAAATCCATGGTTCTCGGTACCAAAGCAAAACACAAAAACATGCTAGCTGAACAACACACTATTTTTATTAATAAAGTTAAACAATGCCATTCTTTATACTTGTTTAAAATTGTGTTTCAAGTTTTTTCACAAGTAATAAATGAAAATAGATTACAGACCTAAAAAACAAAACAATAAGCCATGACTGAATAAACACTCTTCTTATTTATAAACTTTAACATTTTTATAAATTAAACAAAATATGCCATGACTGAACAACAAGCTATAAATTAAAATATTATTATAAATGTAAAAAAAAAAAAAAAAACAATGGCATAAATTAAGTATTTCAAGCCAAGGATTGTAAACATTTGAGTAATTAAATAACTAGATAAATAACAAGCATTATTTTAAACAAGTTTCACCCAAAACAATACTGGCCTAACCTACACAGTTATTCCTTAAGTTACTTTCTTTGCCATTTCCAGATTTTCTGAAAGAAACACTAGCATATCAACATGTTCCTGACTCAGTCTTGAGCGTCTTGGGCTAACAATATACCCTGCAGTACTGAACACTCTTTCAGATGAACAGCTTGATGCAGCAATGCAAAGATACTTCCTGGAAAACTCTGATAGTTGAGGTAGTGTACCCATATTTGTTTTCCACCAAGAAAGTGGATCATCCTCAGCACTGACCTCAGGCATCTGACCGTATACCAAGAATTCACCATTTATCTCGTCACTTGCAGAAAGAGGTGCTTGACTTGAATTTGATGATGTTTGTTCTCCTTTCTCTTTCTTTTCCCCTTGTATGCTGGAAAGCAGAAACTTCAGGTCATTTTTGGATTTTTTTGATGGCCTGACTTCTTGACTTGACTCTCCTCCAGACACCCGAGATGCATTTCCTTCATTTTCATTGCCCATTTTCCTCACCTCATCCAGGAGACTTTGCTTCACATCATCCTTTAGAGAGACAAAGCTGTTCTTAAATCGTGGATCAAGGTAGGTTGCAGTGTTCAAAAGAGACCTCAGCTGCAGATCATCATAGCGATGCTGAAGATACTCGTGTATCTTTCCCTTCATCTCTTGGGCTAATGCAGAGTCACTTTGTTCATGACTGAGACACTCAAATATTTTCCAGAGTAATGGCAAGACTGAGGATAGGGTGGTATGTTTTTCCCCGCTGAGTGCATCAGTAAAAGGACTGAGTGGCTCAAGAACTGCTTTAACAGTTTCTAAAACTGTTATGTCTGAGTCTTTTGGTTTCGGATACCATTTTTTCCTGTCTTCAGCCAAGACAGCACAGACAACCTGCTGCTGCTCCAAGAAACGTTCCACCATATCATATGAAGAATTCCAGCGAGTGGGTTCATCATGAATGAGTTTGTGGTCTGGAGAGGACAGATCTTTCTGTTTCTTGGTCAGCTGGCGTGAAAGTTTTGGTGATCTTGTAAAGGCAGAAATAGTTTTTCGAAGCCTTGACAGCACTGCTGACACCCTGTTTATGTCTAACGCCTTATTTACAGCAAGGTGGAGATTGTGTCCAAAACAAGGAATCCAGGTGTAGTCCTCAAAGGCTTTTTTGTTATTTGTGGCATTGTCTGTTGTGATGCCTGACATTCTTGCAATGTCCAACTTCCAGTCTTCAAGTTTTTCTTCAAAGGCCTCCTTCAAACTTTCAGCAGTGTGATCTGTGTTGAGACCACAACAGCCAAGACACCAGGATTGCAATTCCCACGATTTAGTGATGTACTGCAGAGTTACAGACATGAAAGTGTCTGCAGTTCTACTTGTCCAAAGATCTGTTGTGCAGCTGTAAAACGGTTTATCTGTGAGATGCTGGATTATGAGGTCTCTGGTGTCATTGTAGATGCAGGGAATCTCAGTGTACATAAAGTTTCGACTTGGAAGCTGGTATTTTGGGTTGAAATTATGAAGCATTTGCTGGAATCCAAATTTTTTAACGGTATAAATGGGCACTTTGTCCATACATATGAATTCAGCAACAGCTCGGTTCAGCTTTCTTGCCTCGGGTGAGTTTTTGTCATATTTTTGCTGCCACTGAAAAGCTTCTTTAACTGTTGGCTGTTTATGAGTTTGCTGGGGTGTTACATGGTCTTCCTCAGCCTGCAGCTGTAAAAGGAAAATATAATAAATAAACTTTATAAGTATAGAACTCAAACAACGGGCTGAGTCTGACCAAATGAAACATTAGATTTTCTCTAAATAACAAATCTAAGCTTTTATAATAAATCTAGATAAGTTAAAAAAATTAATTAAATTATACATTTCAAAATGTACTCATACATTTATAAAATTAAAAGTGTTTATCTGTTAACTTAATTTAATGCAATGAATAAATGTGAATGATCAAGTGTTTGTATTAAATAACATCCGCACAAACATTAATTTATGTTGAAAAATATATTCACTCACACTGTAAGTTGATGTTAGATAATGCATGAAGTAGCATAATGATAGTGAATGGTACTATTATAACACGTTTTTTAATGCACCTGTATTTAATCAAACTGTTCATATTTAATTTGATTTAAACCTGCTAGTTATCTAGTCAAGAATAAGCCTAGAACTGCTTTTCTGACAGACTGATTTTGAGGAAATAAACACTGTTGTTAACCATACATTTGTACACCTTTTGGATATACAATCATTAAAAATCCTCTATTGTGTAAAAGCAGTAAACGCCTTTATATCCTCCTGTTTTTTTACCCTAATTAAATGTATAGGAGCTTTAAATAGATAAAGAATCTTAATTCTAACACTCATTATATTTGCGTTAGCCGCATCAGGCACGCTATTGATTTACTACACAAACGGCTGTTTATTTCTATCCGACATTCAAATTAAAATGATATATAATTCATAACAGAAGCTCTAAATTTTAAATTAGTTTGAAACTTACCTGCTTGAACTCTTTCATTAGATCCGGGTGTCGGTCTTTGAGGTGTTTTATTAAGTTAGATGTGTTTCCTCCTTTTGAGAGAAAACTTCGATGACAATGTTTGCAAATGGGTTTTTGATTATCAATGATGTTCCCCTCGTCATCAGCCGCAAAACCGAAATATTTCCACACATGGCTCTTTCCTCCTTTTCGGTACTACCGGTACTTAAGAAAACTTGGTACCGTGACGTTTAATTTTTTTTAGTACCGACTTGGTACCGAAGTACCGGGTTTTTTGACAACACTACCGTGATGTCCGGAATACAGTGAGTCTACGTTATAAGTTTAAGTAAAATGCCCTCTATTTTTTTTTTTCATTTAATTTTTTTTACCCTTGACATATTTGGTTGTATGTACTCTTGTATGTCAGGGCTCCAGACTGCGACCAAATGGTCGCATTTTGCGACCAAAATTTGAGAGTGTGCGACTGAATTTTACATCCAGTCGCACATATGCAACCAGTAATTTTTTACACGTTAAACGTGGAAGGGGCTTATCAATGAATCCGAAATGTGTGGCAGGCCAATGAGTGCGAGAAGAATAGGGAATGGCCACTGTAAGTGGCTAATGTGTGGAGGGGGAGGGCCCTAGAGATAATCGAGCGTGCGTCTGTGGGAATTGGAGACGGAGACAAATATCACAGCCTGCTATGAGCGTCTGAGCAATGAGCAAGCAAACTATTGACTCGTTCTTCCGACCTCCGGCTAGTGTGCCAGTTAAATTCACTTGCTGGCTTACCAAATAATACATTACAACAATGTTAATCAAAACGATTACTCTTTGTAAACTGTTCAATGTGAGTGCCAAATGCTCGAACATGACCTGTCATTTACGCCGTCATCACCCGGGAGTTGATAGCGCACGAGCGCCGGCGAGACCTGAACTGCAGACGTTACCATCGGTGTTTAAACTAAACTCATTTATGTTCTGCCAATGTAAACATTCAAGAGCAAGACGTGAAAGAGAACTCGTGTCTAGATTTGTGCGCGCGAGTGCGTGTATTCGTAGGCTACTCATCTCAGACAGCGCGCAAATATTGAGTTATCTTTCAAGTCGAAAGTGCAAACTTTCATTTGCACTTGAATGGACAAATTCACACAAAACATGGCCGTCTTGATGAGTATCCTAGCAGATATAGTATCTGTTATGCCTTAAGCTCTGAATTGAATAGCTTTTGTAACTTTAATAAGGATTAATCTTTAATTTATACAGTCAAATATGCAATGTTATTTTACATTTGATTCTTTTATTCAATTTCTGTACCTGAAAATTAATGTTAGACCTGAAAAGCATAGTTTATTATTAGTAGGCTATCTTTGCTCTATTGTATTTATTTGTGCTTTTGCTTGGTTAGATTATTTCTTCTTATTTTCTTAATTTTTTTTGACAGTAGTCTTTTTTTCCCCATGAACACATACCGAATCATACCGAAACTGTGAACCTAAAACCGTGATACAAACTGAACCGTGAGCTATTTGAAACGTTGTAGCCCTAGTACAGTGTCACAGTCGGATGATGATGATGATTCAGAGTGAGAGGTTTTAGTGGCGAAAAAGGCCGAACCCACCATTTTCGGGAAGACTGGTTGAGGTAGTACTGTACTGGTAGTACTGTAAGGAGACGATTTCCATAAACTGCGAATGTTGCAGTCGCTACCCCATAACTGCGGGGAACACGAAGTTTGCCGACAGTGCAGGCACTTCACAGTTTAAACACAATACTATATTTAAACACAATCTTAGCCTCAAGCATAGAGTATGCCGTGACATGTTAATAAATCAACTGCCGGTTGCTTTTAGAAGACAAGAGGCTGTAACGTTAAATCAGAGCGCAAAGGCATTGTAATTTCTGCATCTATTATCAAAGTATTTATTAGTAATACACTGGAAATGAGTAGAAATGTGAATATTTGGTTAGTATGTTGATTTACGGTGTGTGCTCCTAAATTTTCTTGTTGTGCCCCTAAAATTTTCAGTTGGGGGCCACTGTGCTCCTAGTGAAAAAAGTTAGTCTGGAGCCCTGTATGTAAATTATGTTTTGTTCTTATTAAAATTCAATAAAAAAATAAAAGTTCAAGTGCAAAAAACAAAGTTTGTCTATTTCAGAAGCAAAAAAAAAAATCAAACAATTAATCCCATGAATCAAAGTCCTTTGAGTCTGAAAAACAAAAGAAAATAAATATCCTACCAGTTGATAGTTTCAAATTACGGTTCAAAGGGGAAACCGGTCCATGGGCACTGGTCAGCTCGCCATTTGTGGAAGATTAATAGCATCCACCACCAGGCAGACGATTCATCTCCAATGGATTATTTATGGCACAAAACAGGACACAGTTGCGGATCACGTTCACATGGGAAAAAAACTGAGAAAAAGAAAAACCAGCCTTGCAAAACACAAGACAAACGTACAAGAATTAATTTCTGATTCAACTTTTCCATAACAATATTCATGCGCATCTCAAATAATCTAACTTTTCGACATTTATAGAACACATCGACACTCATAAATCACTCATTGTCTCAACTCATAACACAATAAGCATTGTTACACGTGGTAGCTTTAGCCCATGGCTAACTAGTTCAGCTCGCGCTGTGAGAGCGGCCTACTCAACTCAGCTAATATCAAATCATTTCTGTTATTGACATATCTATATATTTCATATGTCTTTTTATAATCAAATTTCATATAAAAAATCACTCACCAAAACGAGATTGCATCAAATATTCACTTAAAACAGATTATTCAATACAGATTTTCACTCTGGGATCCTTCGATTTCCACTCCACTTTTCTCTCTCAGACGAAAAGTTTCCAAGTGATTTATGATTTAGTTAAAAGGAGTTTCTGGATAAATGCTCCGTGTCCTGCTGCTGCCTCGTGCTGTTCATGATGACTGACAGCGGCGCCGGCGCGAACTGTGGGCGGGCCTTATGAATATGCCGCTACGGTTGGCTCTCAGGGGTGTCAGTCACTGCAGCACAATCAGTGATTGGATGAATTGCGTTTCTTTGTAGTACACTTTAATTCTTTCCTTTTCTTACAGTTTTTTCCAACTGCTTACACACAAAATATTTTCATGTCACACGATTTTTTAAACCTTTCACTCAAAAGTGCAAAACTACACACCAAATCTCCAAAACCATAAGCTATTTCTCAGCCTTTGACACAATTTTCAATTACATTAAACACACAACACACAATTCTCTACCTAAAACTAGGCGCGGATTTATGGGTGCCCACCCAGATTGACCGGTGGCTCACCCAATCAGATTAATGAAAACATTACATTTTTAAATTTTAATAATAACGAATTAATAAATCATTTCATTTTAATAGTTTCCTAAAGACATTTATGTACAGTAGCTACGAAAAAAAGCTACAAAATAAAAATATTATGACGGCATATGACGTGTCAGTCCAGTCAAGTCAAGTCAAGTCACCTTTATTTATATAGCGCTTTTTACAATACATATTGTATCAAAGCAGCTTCACAGTGATAACATGAAAATAATACAAAAAACAATTTCATCATCGTCCACCTTTAAGGCAGATCTATAATATTGTTGAATATTAAATGTCCCCAACTAAGCAAGCCAGAAGGCAAGCAACAGCGGCAAGGAACCAAAAATCCATCAGTGACAGAATGGAGAAAAAAACCTTGGGAGAACCCAGGCTCAGTCGGGGGCCAGTTCTCCTCTGGCCAATGAGTGAACAGTGTATGAAGTTCAGAATGAATCAGAGTATTTGTCCAGTTCCGGTTGGTTGAAGTCGGAGTGGAGAGGTGGAGAGACTGGTTGACACTTCAGGTCAGCGGCGTCGTCGTGTCCTGGCGCTTGTCCTTCATCAGATCTGGATACGGCCTGGTTCCGGTGGACAGCGGTAAACCTCGGGATAGACAGAGAGACTAATATTAGCGTAGACGCCATCCTTCTTATGATGTACATGAGGATATATACGGGAAGTGTTCCCGGTCCCGGCTGTTCTAAACTATGCAGCCTAACATTGAATTATATAAGTCTATAATGTGTTATGTGTATGCTAGGCCGAAGAGATGTGTTTTTAGTCTAGATTTGAACTGACAGAGTGTGTCTGCTTCCCGGACAATGGTAGGAAGACTGTTCCAAAGTTTTGGTGCTAAGTAGGAAAAGGATCTACCGCCAGCAGTCGATTTTGATATTCTAGGTATTATTAACTGGCCGGAATTTGGAGATCGCAGTAGACGTGAAGGACTGTAATGCGTTAAGAGCTCGCTCAAGTACTGCGGAGCTAAACCATTTAGTGCTTTGTAAGTGATCAGCAATATTTTAAAATGTATACGATGTTTAATAGGCAGCGAATGCAGTGTTGACAGAACGGGGCTAATATGGTCATACTTCCTGGTTCTGGTAAGAACTCGAGCTGCTGCGTTTTGAACTAGCTGTAGTTTGTTTATTAAGCGTGCAGGGCAACCACCCAGTAGAGCATTACAATAATCTAGCCTTGAGGTCATAAACGCATGAACTAATTGTTCTGCATTATTCATTGAGAGCATATGATGTAATTTAGATATATTTTTAAGATGGAAGAAAGCGGTTTTACAGATACTAGACACATGACTTTCAAATGAAAGATTGGTATCAAAGAGCACACCCAGGTTCCTAACCGACGACGAAGACTTAACAGAGCAGCCATCAAGTGTTAGACAGTACTCTATTACGTGTGGAAGTTTTTTGTCCAATAATTAGAATCTCTGTTTTTTCTGAATTTAGTAGTAGGAAATTACTAGTCATCCAATTTTTTTATATCAGCTATGCATTCCGTTAATTTTGTGAATTGGTAGGTTTCGTTAGGTTTTGAAGAAATATACAGCTGAGTATCGTCGGCATAACAGTGAAAGCTAATTCCATGTTTCCTAATGATATCTCCTAATGGTAGCATATACAGAGTGAACAGCAGCGGTCCTAGTACTGAGCCTTGTGGTACGCCATACTGAACTTGTGATTGATAAGACATCTCTTCATTTACTGCAACAAACTGATAACGGTCAGATAAGTATGATTTAAACCATGCTAGTGCAATTCCACTAATGCCAACATAATGTTTGAGTCTATTTAAAAGGATGTTGTGGTCAATGGTGTCAAATGCAGCACTAAGATCAAGTAATACTAATAGAGAGATACAACCACGATCGGATGATAAGAGCAAATCATTTGTGACTCTAACAAGAGCTGTCTCGGTACTATGGTACGGTCTAAATCCGGACTGAAAATCCTTGCAGATATCATTTCTTTCAAGAAAGGAACACAGTTGTGAGGATACTGCTTTTTCTAATATCTTTGACAGAAATGGCAGATTAGAGATCGGCCTGTAATTGACTAGTTTTGTAGGATCAAGTTGCTGTTTTTTAACAAGCGGTTTAATCATAGCTAGCTTAAAGGTTTTTGGTACGTATCCTAGAGACAAAGATGAATTAATGATATTAAAGTCCGCGTGAACCGGAAGTTACAAACGACTTTTCTCAAGTGTTGTGACGCATTTCCGAGTGAAACGGAATATTGAACAGAGGGCAGGGTTTTACTTCAGCGCTCCTCCTCTCCATCTCTCGCCCATAGCAGAGTAACGGTTTGAGGGGAGTGGTTAAGCGATTAACCAACCCAAGTCGTCAAGCCTATGTCATCAGAAAAGAACGCCATTCCAGACCCGGAAGTAACTTTTCAGACTTTGATTAAAGATAACTTCGGCAAACAATTTTTTTCCGTGTATTAACTTGCACGGATTAATTGTTCACCACAAGACTAGTAATATCCGCTAACAAAGTAAATAGGGTCAATTTTGATTTCATGCCGACTTTAAGAAGAGGATCTATGACATCGGGAAGCATCTCTTTCTGTAGCTTAGTCGGTATAGGGTCTAACATGCACGTTGTCGATTTAGATGATTTGACGAGTTTGCAAAATTCTTCCTCTCCTATAGCAATGAATGAATAAAATTTTCCCTCAGGGAGACTACAATGCACTTCCTGATGCGATATTGTATTAGACGGTTGGATAGTTATAATTTTGTCCCTGATATTATCGATCTTATAAGTGAAGAAGTTCATAAAGTCATCACTGCTGTGTTGCTTGGAAACTTCTGGGCTTGAAGCTTTCTTTTTCGTTAGTTTAGCCACTGTTTCAAATAAATACCTAGGATTATGTTTATTTTCTTCTAATAGTGTTGACAAATAAGCAGATCTAGAAGCTTTTAAAGCCTCTCTGTAAGCAATCGAGCTCTCCTTCCATGAATTCCGAAACACCTCTAGTTTTGTTTTCTTCCAGTTGCGCTCAACTTTTCTGGCTGCTCTCTTAAGGGCCTGAGTGTGCTCGTTGTGCCACGGCGTTGGACTATGTTCTTTAATCTTCTTTAAGCGTAACGGAGCAACTGTGTCTAAAGTGCTGGAAAAGAGAGAGTTAAAAGTTTCTGTTGCAATATCAAGTTCTTCTAAGCTATCCGAGATGCTGAGATGATGAAACTGATTATTGATAAAGCAATCTTTAGTGGCAGAAGAGATCGGTCTAACATATTTATAACACGGAGTTGGCTTTGCAGCCTTGGCTAAATGTAATTTACACAAGACTAGATAGTGATCTGAGATGTCATCGCTCTGCTGCAGTATTTCAACGGCATCAACATCTATTCCATGTGATAGTATTAGATCTAGAGTATGATTACGACAATGAGTAGGTCCTGACACGTGTTGTCTAACTCCAATTGAGTTTATAATGTCTTTAAATGCCAATCCCAATGCATCTTTTTCATTATCTATGTGTATATTAAAGTCACCAACAATTAGTACTTTATCTGCAGCCAATACTAATTCTGATAGAAAGTCCGCAAATTCTTTGATAAAGTCTGTATGGTGCCCTGGTGGCCTGAATACAGTAGCCAGTAGAATTTTCAAACGTGATTTATCATTTACACTAGATATTTTTACATTAAGCACCAACACTTCAAAATAATTATATTTACAACTAGATTTCTTAGTGGTTTTGAAAATATTATTATAAATTACAGCAACACCTCCTCCTTTGCGTTTCAGACGAGGTTCATGTTTATAACCGTAATCTTGTGGCGTTGACTCATTTAAAGCAATGTAATCGTTTGGTTTTAGCCAGGTTTCTGTCAAACACAGCACATCTAGGTTATAATCTGTAATCATATCATTAACTATTAGCGCTTTTGAAGTAAGAGATTGAATATTCAGCAACCCAAGCTTTATCATTTGCTCATCCGTATTATATCTGTTTTTTATTTGTTGAACATCAATTCAATTTTTAACCTTAGATGGGTTTGAACGTTTTTTGGATTTCCAAGTTCGGGGAACAGACAGAGTCTCTATATGATGATATCTAGGTGAAAGAGGCTCTATGTGATGGGATTTATCTGACCTTGGTGACGTGAGGCCGCTAGCAGACGGTCGGTTAAGCCAGTCTGTCTGCTTCCTGACCTGAGGCCCAGATTGTCATGTTTTATCTCTAAGACTATGAGCCAAATTACTAGAGAGAAAAGCAGCACCATCCCAGGAGGGATGAA
The DNA here is from genome assembly GCF_949152265.1 of Phoxinus phoxinus. Classification (NCBI taxonomy): domain Eukaryota; kingdom Metazoa; phylum Chordata; class Actinopteri; order Cypriniformes; family Leuciscidae; genus Phoxinus; species Phoxinus phoxinus. The sequence continues at coordinate 7,150,028 of NC_136888.1, forward strand.
TACCATCTCTTTTCAACAGGTCAGGTTTGCCCCAAAAACTTTTCCAATTGTCTATGAATTCTATATTATTCTGCGGACACCACCCAGACAGCCAGCCATTGAGTGAACACAATCTACTAACTATCTCATCACTCCTGCAAACAGGAAGGGGGCCAGAGCAGATTACAGTGCTTGACATCGTACTTGCAAGTTCACACACCTCTTTAATATTAATTTTGGTGATCTCTGACTGGCGGAGTCGAACATCATTAGTGCCGACGTGAATAATAATCTTAGAGAATTTACGTTTAGCATTAGCCAGCACTTTCAAATTTGCTTTGATGTCAGGCGCTCTGGCTCCCGGCAAACATGTGACTATGGTGGCTGGTGTCTCTATTTTCATGTTCCGTGTAATAGAATCGCCAATAACTAGGGCACAATCAGAATAATTCTCAGTGGGTGTTTCACTGAGCGGGGCAAATCGATTTGTTATCGGAACGGAAAAGTGTTTTTTTGATCCGCGACTAGAGCGATCTCTCACTGTCACTGTCAAGAATTAACTAGGCTAGGTGCATCCAAAATAGTATCTAAAGCTCTAGCACTCTTCTTACTATTCTCGATTAAAGTTTGGATGCGTGTCTCTAGTTCTGAAATCTTCTCCGTCAGGCTGACTGTCTCCTTGCATTTATCACATATAAATCCTATATTGCCGACAGAGAAGGCTATGGTAAACATGTGACATGAAGTGCAGGTGACAATAACAGGAGAAGACATTACTCACCGTGTTTGTTGACTGACTCTTACTCACCTGGGCTTTTATGAACTCAAAGGCGCGGGCGCGCGCGAGAAAAATAAATAACTGAGCGCACGGGTGGTGCGTTAAAAGGCTAGCGAGTTAGCGTGTTGTGCTGACAATAACGGAAGCTAGCAATGTCAGGTTAATCTGAGATGTTGGGTAAGCTGTATTTAGTAGTATAAACAACTAGAAACGATAATAAATGATGGTTCAAAACAGAAATAAATACGAAGCTAATACAAGGCTTAGACGCAGCAAACAAACTCACAGCAGCAGCAGTCACAGCGAGGCAGACAGGAGCAATCGATGTCCAGTGATGCTATCACGCAACACCGCGGGCTCGGGCACGTTTCGGACCGAAAGTTTTCCGCGGCAACCTAACTGAGCTATGGCTAAACAGCTATCATTGACACACTTAAAAAAACACGTCTAGATGATGATATACTTCTGGACCATGTCATAACGTTACCTGAGGAGGAGGAGGATGGTCGTGAGACACTTAACGTTAGTGGCTTATTTTCATCAAGTCATGCTAGCGTTAATGTTAGCATGAAGGCTGACACTGCACTCCACCGCCACAGACCGCCACCAGCATCCAAAGAGACAACCGCTGGCTACACCATCGGATCTATCGGCATTGGAGGAACCTGCCACTCAGCCAAAGCTGTCAACATTTCCGTCTACTGTCATAAGTGGAAAACCATGCTCATTCAACAGCAACTGGTATGAGAAATTCAAATGGATTGAATACAGCAAAGAACGGGACGCAGTGTTTTGCAAGGCGTGTAAACATTTTCCGGAGATGCACACAGAGTTTGCTTTTATTAAAGATGGCTACAAGAACTGGAAACGTCTCAGAGAAGCCTGCGACAAACATGAAGCAAGCACGCCCCATGCTATGGCGTTAACTAAGCAAAAATCGTACATGGTCAGTCATGCACCGCAAAGCCACGGGACAGTTTTGAACCAGCTGCACGGTGACACCCCGTCATTTGTGAAGCGAAACAGGGAGCATATTAAAGTTGTGTTGGACATTGCCATGTTATGTGCCAAGCTGGAAATACCACTCAGAGGCCACAGAGAAACCGAGGATGCACTTAATAGCCTAAAGGTAATTTCTTAGAGTTCTTTAAGTTCATGTCAAAATATGCTCCAGAAATTGAAAATAGACTTAATGAGCTGCCCCGAATTGCCACATTCATGAGCCACCACATCCAGGATGAGCTGATTGAAGCTGCAGCATCGATCCTACTCCGTAAAATAAAGACTGAACTGCATGGGCAATATTTTGCCATACTTGCAGATGAGTTTAAGGATTTAGCTAAACGTGAGCTGGTTGCAGTGTGTGTGCGATTCATACATGGAGGAATTATCAAAGAGCGGGCGGTGGGCTTTGTTGAGGCCGCAGATCTGTCAGCGCAAGGGATATCACAAAAAATCCTGGAGGTCCTTCAACCACTCGAACTGGATCCTGCTCTCTGCGTCGGTTTCTGTTTCGATGGAGCATCGGTCATGTCGGGGCACAAGGGAGGGGTACAGTTTATTTTGAAAGGAACATTTCCTAAAGCCATCTATGTGCATTGCAATTCTCATCTGCTAAACTTCACAAGTCTTAGTCACAAAGAACTTCGGACCGCATCCGCGCGCAGTGTGAAATCTCTTATATGGAGCCTGGGAATCAGGTGTGTATAAGCTTAAAAAACCCGAGGCCCCTCCGTATATTCACCAGGCCCACCTATTAATGACGTTCTGTATCCGCCAGTGCCTAAAACACAAAAAATCGAACAGGAAGTGACTTGCTTTCCTTTTGTAAACACAACCAATCAAAATGCTACACTTATTCACAAGGTCACACACACACTCCTCACATGTGCAAACACTAATTGCTTTACTGATCACTAACCAATCACTGCTTTACTGTAGTATACACGGGTTTCTGTGCAACGTCATCTCATAGATGCGCGCGCATCTCAGAGGCAGAAAGCAACAGTCTTTACGGCTATATCTAGCAGAAGCAGAGATGACGCGGAGCTGTTGTGCTGTAAACTAACCTAAATGCATAGGGTATGTCAGGTTTTTATGAGGTTTTCAACTAACTAACGTTTTACTTAATGTTATATTACAGTTTTTTTCAATTGCTTAAGCACAATTTTGAAAACAGGGCCCGGTTTTTCAAAACCCTTCACACAATTAGCACAACACTACACCAAAGTAGCACAACACCTCAGATCATTTGCAAAATGAAACACTTTTGTCAAAACTATACAGTGTCTTATAAAAACCTTATTTTGTTGTCATAACATAAACACAACCATCATATGGTCTGACTCTGTTTGAATCAGTTTAACACTCCTGTGCTCAACCTAAAACACTTTTAGCATTTACACAGAAAGTGTAAAAATAAATTCACCAACACCACATGACACCAATTGTGCAGACTGATGAAAATAATTTATTTTCATGTACTCAAGTCAGTCAATACTGAACAAATATTCATAAAACATTTTCCAGTTTTCATATATTATTACTGAACATACCATTGTACTCTAAGCTTACAGTAATACTGTAACAAATTACATATCCAGTTCAGTACCGAAAAAAAAACTAAAAAAAAAAAACTAAACATCTCTCCGCCTAGCTGGATCTGGCCACAGGGCTTCGTCAACATCACAGGCTATATTTTCATTTGCAAGTGTTATGGAAATTTTACATTTAGATGTGTTTCTTTTACTTTTAGATGGGTACAACTTTTATTAACGATGAAGATTCATTTTTACTCATAAGCATTTAAAAGAATATAATCAAAAGCACATTATTAAAGATATAAAACTAAGTTTTATATCTGTAAGTTGGAATAGGCTTGCAGGAACAATATGTTCTAAGAAGAACTAAGTAGCAAGTGACTTTTGTACTCCAAGTGTGAAAAGATGTGCGCAGCTTTGATCGAACTAAAGATAGACGAGATGTGTGAAGAAGAGCAGCAGAAAGAAACAGGAAACTTTTGCAGACATGACGTTGCTCAGACCAGTTAGAATTTGGGTTGGACATGAGCTAATGAGCTAAGACATCTCCATTTAAGGTAACAAAGGATTTTTACACAGGGTGTGTTAGGGTATATAACCTTGGCGAAAGGGACTAGCCTTCGCCTTCTCATGTCAGATGCTCTCTGTGTGAGAATGCCATAGACCTTCTCATATCAGACGCTGTCTGTATGTTGAACGTCTTATTTCATGCATGAAATAAAATACTTTGTTTAATCTCTTGAGAATCGACTTTGTCTCCTTCATCCAGGTTTTAATATATAGAAAATTTCCACAACAAATGGCGACGAGGATGGGATTGCAAAACCGATGATCGTCGTGAGGGGAACAGTTGACTGGCCATCCCGAGAGAACACTCTACGGCTCGAAATCCTCAAGTTTAAGGAAAGAGAATTGTTCAACTCCTCACGACGACCTAGGTGGACGCAATTCCAAGAACTCACAGACAGTGAGACTCACAAGACGGTGAGAAGAAAATTATTTACGTAGTAAATAAGAAAATTATTTGCGTATTAAAGTTTCGCCTAAAAGAGTCACGTTTTGGGATAAGCCTAGTAAATTCCCAAAACACCAGACATAGGTTGTCTGGGAAAGACCTACATTGACGAATTTAGGCAAGTTTGAAAGACCTGCATCGACGGATGTTGGCGGGGGCGTGGGTGACCGCGCGAGGGAAATTTAATACGTAGAAGAGAGCGTGGGTGGCTGCGCGAGGAAAATCGATAGGTAAATATAAAGTAATAAAATTTAATACGTAAACTAAAAATAAAAATAAAATAAAATTGATTAGCAAATATAAATTAACAAAATTATAGGGAAATTGAACAAACAAAATTGTTTAAGTAAAAATGGGTAACGGAAATTCAAAAAAGAAGGATGGAGAACAGGTTGATTTCTCGAAGGGTTCATACAAAATAATGGACAAAGTAATAGGAATTTGGTATCATGAATATGTGCCGTATTTAAAAGAAAATTATGGGTTCAATGGGGGTTTAAGCGTGTCACATTTGACAAAAACCAAAGAGAATTGGTCGAATCACGTTGTCAAGGGGAACAAAGAAAGACATTATAAATACTGTGGGATAGTCATAGAAAGATGGTTGGAAGAGGCAACGCGCAGACAACAGAAACAAGTCTGCCGAGCCATCGCACCATCATTCTCTGACGAAGACAGAAAAAGCGCATCAAGAAAAGCGCTATCTAATCTTAAAAATGACTGCTCTGACATTGCTTTTTCTTCCTCCCCTTTTGACATCTGCTGTGCGAGACTGAGAGAGGAGGACGGGACGTATCCGGCTCATCTTCCACCTCCTGGCAATCCTAACCTGATTCCGGCTGACGCAGTGACACGGGGACATGCAGTTCCGAATGCTCCAGTCCTACAACCACCACCGCTCTACAGTCCTCGCCAAGATGAAAGTAACAACGAAGCATCAACATCAGCAACACGCTCTGGGACCACCTACGGCGCAAAGCGGCCAAGGGACAACTTCGAGCAGATTGAAGAAATGGTGAGATCAAACCTGAGAGACTTAAGTATTCACCCACGAACTTCCGTGAAACGCAAATTGAGTGGGTCAACGAAGAGACGGGAGCGTCTGCAACGAACGCGCCGACCATACCGATCAAAGAAAGACGGTGCAGACTCTGAGACAGAGGATGACAACGAAAGTGAACTTCAGGCACCTATGCTTGAGGTGGCGGGAGCAGCGGGACCCATTCTGGTCATGCGACCATGGACGCAAGAAGAACTGAAAAGCGCGTCTCAACATCTGCCTAACCTAGAAGCGGGTGGGGCAAAACTGGGCGCTGATCTAGCCATTTTCTGCCAGGAGTTTAGACCGACTCTGGGGGAACTGTGGAGATTGATGGTTCTGAAATACGGACCAGTCCAAATGGCGAAGCTGTCAGGTAAATGGCCCGCTGATTCCCGTTTGAAGAACATCGAGTACAGCCACGAAGATAATGCTGATTATGTGGGTAAGGTCAATTCAATCATTTCAGCACTTTCTGAGGCGTTTCCACGAACTCTAGACGTACAGAAAATCCGTCAGTGCACCCAAGAAAAAGATGAAAATACGGAAGCATTTTTTGTACGGCTGAAGGAGTGCTTTGATCGTTATGGTGGTATTGATAAAAGACCCCCTGCAGCGGAACCAGCAGGAGAAGCCGTGGGGTCAGACCCGTACGATGACTACCTAAAGACTTTGTTTTTAGATGGCTTGGACAGTGACATTTCAAAAGCAATTCAAAAGAGCTGTGTCGGATGGCAACTTGCCTCTACAGCAGAAATTCGACGACATGCAAAACATCATGAAGACGTCATGAAAGCACAGCGAAAAATCAAAGCAGCCAAGCAAGATAAAGACTTTGCGTTAGCCCTAGTGACAATGCAAGGTGTGCACATGAACAACAACAATTCTCAGTATCACCAACAGAACCAGAGAGGCAGAGGAAGGGGTCGTGGAAGAGGACGAAGCTTTCCACAAATGAGACGAGGACAAAATGATTCGGACATATGCTTTAACTGCAGACGTAAAGGACATTGGCGGGATGAGTGCCCACACGGTGAAGGCGGGGGTCAGGCGGATTGAAAGGAGAAGGGGGTGAGCGACGGGGTTCCTGTCTCTCCAGCAGATGAGTATAATTTACCTTTATTTTCTGATTTCTGCTCTATGCAATGAAGACTTGCTTGCTAGGGTTTTCTATAAGGCTAATTTTTCTTTACCCTTGATAGAAATGAATGTTAATGACGCATCTTTGCTATTTCTGCTTTGACACGGGAGCTTCCAATTTTGTAATTAAAGCCACAGAGTTTGAAAAACCAATTCCACTCTCTGGTAAGACGACTTCTTACAGAGGTGCAACTGGTCATGTGGCCATAGAACCATATTCGAAAACCCTTGAGTGTTCAATTGAAGGGGAAAAATAGAATAAAAAATTAAGCATTGTTTTTTAATTACTAAGTTATGCCCAGTGAATTTAATGCGAAGGGATTTACTTTGTAAGTAGGGTTTTTTGTTTACTGTGGTGATCAGGGCTTATCAGCTGACATGAGAATGACGCATGAAACTGAAAGCACAGAGGATTTTTCTCTGTTTGTATATGAATGGCAAATTTCTGACACATGTCTGACCACAAAGCGGCTCATGACAGAGTGTTGCCATCTTCTGAATCTATGAGAGACTCAGATTTACATTGCACTTCTCATGTAAGCACTGATCATGATGATGAATATGCGCAGCAATGATTTAATGTTGACATAGAAATTGTGAAGACTGACTATGTGTATTGGACTGACCAATGGTGTTTTGAATGTGAAATTGACTGACAAACAGACAGTGTTTTATGACATGGAAAATGCACAAGCCTCATATCGCTGGCCAAACCAGTGAAGGCTGAATGGCGTGACGCGGGTCCCTTCATGGCCAGGTGCCATGAACTGACCGACTGGGTCATAATAGATCAAAAAAAAAGAATGATCTGCCAAAATGAAGGTACCAAAAACAGCCATGTCATGGGACACTGAGAAGTTTGAGAGCAGTCACAGTGTTGGATGAGGAAGTGAAACTAAACAGACTGAGTTTAACACAACTCCCTGTCATAACAGACGGGTTGGAGAGAGTTTCCAAAATGTTTATGGGCTACTGATAAAAAAATGATGTCTGATTGCAGATTGTGAGCCGATTCAAATAAAGACCAAATCCGACTATAGACCAAAAATAAAATGCAGTATCCACTAAAAAGGAAGTGGCAGTTTGTAAGTGCCAGGCTCATACTTCAGGTAGTGATGACGTTTCTAAGGAAAACAGGGTGTCAGAGTTTAGCAGCGAAGGCTGCAGCTCGACTTCCTGTTCGGATAACCATAGCAATACGGCTGAATGAGGAACTAGGTGACAGAAGCGATTAGAACAACACGCTTCTGCCTATGATAAAGAGAAATGGAAGAAGGCAGGCCGTGAATATAAAAATGGACAATGGGGCCCCAGAAACAAAGGGAGATGTTTACTATTATGCAAAATAACTGATTTACCAAAGTTTTTTCCACAGTGGCAGCAGATTTTTGCAGCAGATGTTTGATTTGTGGTATTAACAATGTGGGGAGGGGTCAGGCAATGAGACAGGGGGGCATCCCAGGCCGCAGAGACCATTCTCAAATGTAATGCTCGATTATATTGAATTATCAAAATCTGACAAAAAGAGATACTGCATAGTGGCAGTCGACATGTTTTCAGAATGGGTAGAAGCCATGCCAACAACAAAGGCAGATTAAAAAAGGAATGGCAAACCTATTCCTACAAGAAATTATCCCACCATGGGAATTTCAAATCCTGAAAAATTATTAAGTGGCAATGGTTCACATTTTGTAAACAGTGCAATTTCAGCAGTTGAAGCATTCCTGGGTACATCCGGAAGCGGGAGGAGCTAACTTACATGAGAATGAGAAAGAGGGGACGCGCACAGCTCTCACCATTTGAGATTCTGTTTGCTCGCCCACCTCAGATGGACTGGGAGGCACGAAATCCTCGAACATTGCCTGACACCACTATTTGTGAGCATGACATGTTGCAATATTGTGTTGAGCTGGATAAGGTGTTCTGTGATATCTCAAAACAGGTCCAGGCAGCAGTTCCAGAGCCAGCTGAGACGGCCCTGCACAGCATTCGGCGAGGAGAGTTCGTGTTGATAAAGGATCTGAGACGAAAGCATTGGAAGGCGAAAAGGTGACAGGGACCATTCCAGGTTTTGCTGACAACTCAAAATGCGGTGAAAGTCGAGAAGCATCAGCTCATGCGGCTAGCTGCAACGGAAGAAGAATCCCACTCAAAGCTAACGAGTGCCAAACAGAGATCAGACTAACCAGAGACGTGTCATCCCGTAGGTTACCAATTTGAAAACCACCGTCACTGGAGAGCAGACGAATCAATAGTAAGAGACGATTGTGCAATTTCAGGAGTGGTCAGAACTGTATCAAGGACTTTGTGGAACTTTAACGGCGTGGGCATTGAAATAACCTGTCTGATCATATCAACTAGACCTGCCCTGAGACCAAAAATACATCGAGAAACGGGACTGATATCGTTCAAACAAGAACATTTTCTCGCCTGACAAGGTTGTAATGTGTGGCAATAGGTCACTAAATCTTATCCTCTTAATTAGTGTGGCTGTAAGCCTAGCACGAGATGATAGCATATAGAGGTGAAAATGACAAAGGGAAAATGGGGTAAGACCATGTATTTTTGTAAGGATCCATGTCAAGGGCAATATGTGTACGGAGGTAATCAGGATTTTTGGAATTAGAAGAAAATCACTGAAAATTTAGGAGAATTAATAGGGTTAATTCCATGTACTATGTAGAAATTACTGAATGTGAAAATTCTATAGAAATCAAATTATCTCCAAAGAAAGTCAAAAGTCAGAACCCATCAGAACACAGCACTAGAGACTTTGGCAATGTATGGGCAGTGAAACGACAATTAGGCGACGTATGTTTATGTAAATTAGGGACCCAACAAGGGGCAATAATGGCTGGTACAGCACACTGTAAAACCACGATAATCATGAATAATAACAAATGTATAACATCTAATGGTACAAATATCACATGTCCAGGTGACGACAAATGTCTCGGAGAGACAACAGCTTGAACAGTATGGGCACACCCTTCCTAAGAAATGGATGGGGTGCTGTTATCCAGGACTTTTAGATGTAGGAGGTTTATTTGAAAATATGCAAAATGTTAGGAACCTCTTGTTTTAATTTGACTGACGTCTATCAAAAAGTATCAGACATAATAGAACACATGAAAATGGCCATAGCCACTCCAGATGAAATGTAATCTTCACTAGATAATTGGTTCTTGGGCCTGCAGGGGTGGACGAAATAGTTAATAAGTACCATTATGCCAAGCGGATGTTTAATTTTGATTTTGATTTTTCTTTTAATGATTCCATGTTTAATGAATTGTATTTCTAGAGTCACTGCTAAGGCAGTGACTGCCACAATGGTGAGAATGAATCCAGGGGAATACACAACAGTGATAAGTAGAGCACCAGAGGACGAAGTTAATGTTTCAGTGGCTGATGATGATGATGATGATGAGGATTATGAGAACGAGAGCGAACATGAGTTTGACTAGAAAATTAAGTAACCATGGAAAAATTTACCTGTTGTGAATTACTATGATTATGGAAGAGTAAATGTAAAATTGTGTGTATGTTCTTTGAATGAACATATGGGGGATTGTTATGGAAATTTTACATTTAGATGTGTTTCTTTTACTTTTAGATGGGTACAACTTTTATTAACGATGAAGATTCATTTTTACTCATAAGCATTTAAAAGAATATAATCAAAAGCACATTATTAAAGATATAAAACTAAGTTTTATATCTGTAAGTTGGAATAGGCTTGCAGGAACAATATGTTCTAAGAAGAACTAAGTAGCAAGTGACTTTTGTACTCCAAGTGTGAAAAGATGTGCGCAGCTTTGATCGAACTAAAGATAGACGAGATGTGTGAAGAAGAGCAGCAGAAAGAAACAGGAAACTTTTGCAGACATGACGTTGCTCAGACCAGTTAGAATTTGGGTTGGACATGAGCTAATGAGCTAAGACATCTCCATTTAAGGTAACAAAGGATTTTTACACAGGGTGTGTTAGGGTATATAACCTTGGCGAAAGGGACTAGCCTTCGCCTTCTCATGTCAGATGCTCTCTGTGTGAGAATGCCATAGACCTTCTCATATCAGACGCTGTCTGTATGTTGAACGTCTTATTTCATGCATGAAATAAAATACTTTGTTTAATCTCTTGAGAATCGACTTTGTCTCCTTCATCCAGGTTTTAATATATAGAAAATTTCCACAACACAAGGCAACGTGGGAAGAATCTTTTTGAGTGACGAATCCACCCTTGTATGGATGCTGGTTCAATTTGATCACATGCTTCCTCCATAGCTTGAAGATCATAAGATCAAGGCCGGAGATCATAAACCTTCCACCGCCATGTTGAGAAGAACTCCTCGATGGGGTTCAGGAAGGGGGAGTATGGTGGTAGGTATTGAACTGTGAATTGTGGGTGTTGTTGAAACCAGTTTTGAACCAGAGCAGAACGATGGAAAGCTACATTGTCCCAGATGACAATGTATTGCATCTGGTCCCTTTGGTTTGCTGCTGTGATGATATTGTGTAATCTGTCTAAAAATGTAAGAATGAGTTCAGTGTTGTAAGGACCCAAGTTGGCATGGCGGTGGAGGACCCCATTCTGTGTAATGGCAGCACAAAGGGTAATGTTACCCCCACGTTGCCCTGGTACATTGACAATAGCCCTGTGGCCGATGATGTTTCTTCCCCTTCTTCGTACTGTTGTCAGGTTAAATCCAGCCTCATCAATGTAAATAAACTCATGTGGGACTTCCTCCGCATCCATTTGCAAAACTCTCTGAAATACAGCAAAAGATCACATTGTGTAGATCAGTATACTGTAGGTCTGCTATACAGTAAAATTACATGTACAGTAAAAAGGTTATGTGTGCAGTACACAATACTACAGTCAGTGAACAAAACGTACCACCACATATTCACGCCGCAGGACTTTCACCCTGTCTGAATTTCTTTCAAATGGCACTTTATACAGTTGTTTCATCACAACTTGGTGTTTTTTAAGGATACGGGCTATTGTTGACAGAGAGACCTGTTGGACATTATTGAAAATTAGGTGATCATTGACAATATGGGCTTGAATTTCTCGAAGTCTGATTGCATTATTGGCCAAAACGAGGTTTATGATCTCTCTCTCTTGCTCCTGTGTGAATATGGGGCCCCTTCCTCCTTGGTGTTCACGACGTTCAATCCTATGTTGGCCAAACAAAATACACAGCTTACTGTAAAATGATACACACAGGAATATATACAGTACCAAAATATAGAGTACATATACAGTACTGTTGATATAGTACATGCAGTAAGCAATGGATTTTCTGTTGACTGAAGAGAAGTTTCTCACCTGTGCTCTTGACGAAATGTCCGAACTATTGATGCCACTGTGTACCTGCTTAGGTTAGGCTGTACTCTCAATCCAGCCTCCCTCAGTGTTAGTCCGTGGTTTATTACATGGTCCACAATTGTAGCACGAATTTCATTACACAGATTTGGTTGTCTTCTTCTTTGTGCATGTCCTACCCCTCCTCCAGGTCTTCCTCTCCCTCTTCCTCTTCCTCTTCCTCTTCCTCTCCCTCTCCCTCTCCCTCTTCCTCTTCCTCTTCCTTGGCCTCTTCCTCCACCTGGTACTCTCTGGATTCCCCCTCTCATCCGCACTCTCCCTCTTCCTCTGACACCATCCATTTTTGTTGAAGACAGGTGAACTTACCTGTTGCCTTTTTATAGTGCTTTAACCTGATTGGTGTGTCTACAATTAAGCACCAGTGTGTGTGCACACCTGGTGCCTGTGTTTAACCAATTGGTTCATGGGTGTGCTCATTTGAAAGCCTTTGCTTTGAAATTGCAAGGAAATGACATCATGATAAATTTCTGTGTCAAATGCATACAAGTGTGTTTAGTGTTTTGCAAATCACTGTGTGTAATGTTTTGCAAAAAGTGTGAAGCTGACAATGTGCTTACAGTTGTGCAAATCTAGGCCGGTGTTTTGCTCCTTGAGTGTAAAGTTTTGCTAATTGTGGGAAAGTTCTAATTTTAGTGTGTAAGCAATTGAAAAAAACTGTAATATGCAAATGAAACACAAGCAAACAGATCCAACTCTGAAATTGCAGTTTATTATTGAGTCAACAAGAATTTACAAACAATGCGAAATCTACATTAATTACAATGTTCTTTTACAGAACTCGGCATAACATATAGCGGTCTTGCCTCTTGGATGCGCGCGCATCCGGTATTGTTTGTATACGAGAAACCTGTGTATGGGCCTATAAATAGGTCAAAGGTCAGATTGCCTGTTTTGAACAATAGATGCCAACAATGGACAGAGATCCCACACACACACAATTGTGTTCTTTACTGTATTCTAAAAAATATACATTGGGTTTACATATGTTTATGGTTTTGGTGTATGCTACTGTATCGGAAAGAACCTATATAAACATATATGTTTTAATATAGGTTTTGATATAGGTTTTTAATATATGTGACATATATAAAATTGGCCGTTTTCCTATATTATATGTACATATATGCACATATATGTATACATATATGTGCATATATATATGTACACATATATGCACATATGTGTACATATATACGTGCATATATGTACCTATATGTGTACATATATGTACCTATTTGTGTACATATATACGTGCATATATGTACCTATATAGGTACATATATGCACGTATATGTGTGCATATATGCACATATAGGTGAACATATACGTGCATATATGCACACATATATACGTGCATATATGTACCTATATAGTACGTATATATGTGTGCATATATGCATGTATATGTTCACCTATATATGCACCTATACGTTTACCTATATATTAGTACAATTATTAATGTATATTATGTGCATATATGCACCTATGTTTACCTATATTAGTAAAATTATGAAAATCCATAGCTAATAGGCAACATAAATAAAAGCCCAAAATGTAGAAATTTACATTATTTATTTACTTAAAATAGTACAAGAATAAAAATAAGTTAAAAAAACAACAGAAAAAAAATTTGTATCTTGTTGATCTTCTCAGCTCCGTGAGCTTCGAATTGATAGATGTGCCCATCTGCCCTCGGCTGGCTGCCGGCCACTTCTTCAATGTAGCATCTAGAAAAGACAAAAATAATAAGACAGTATAATAATAATAATAATATAGTGCTTCATCAGGAACCCAACGTGCTTACAGTACAGCTGCGATTGGACACATATTTTGGATAAAGGGCTGATCATCATAAAAAATGCGTCATGTAAACACGTCAATTGGAAGATTCTGATTGGATTCTGCTAAATCTGAAAGAAACTCTGATTGAAAACATCACCCGCATTTTCCTGCTAGGTTTACTCGAAGAGCAATAGGATATGCAAATCAAGCAAATCATTACCGGTATAGACAAAATAAGGCACAAACAAAGGACAGAGGGGATTAAGGGTAAAGGAGGGGTGAAAATGATTATTTATGAACACTTCAGATGACAACAATATGCCATGAGGTTATTTGCAACACTATATGTTCTACAAAATATAGGACTACACACCTTACAGCGCAATATCCCAGAAATGTGGCTTTAGAAGAGGAAAGGTAGGATCAAGAAGTGAGCAAGCGATGAATTAGTATTATAGGTGCCAAGCAGATACAGTAACAATAATGATGCCTAATAAACATTGATACAAGTAGGCTATTGTTAAAGTGGTGAAATTATAAAGTCTTAAAAGTTTTGTTTTCCCTTCTCAACGCATTATGCATTTACTCACCAAATAATGGCTGCCTTTTTAATTTGGTCAAGGGCGACCAGCTGCTCCCCATCCCCTCTGGTTGGCTTCCCACCTTAAAGTAATATTTCAAAATTATTATAAAAGGGGGTAAAATGAAGGTGGAGAAAGCAAGAGTTTGTTTTACATACACACATCACATTTTCTTGAGGTGCAAGGAAATACAAAAATGCCAAGCAAAAAAGTGATGGTATGCCGGCACACAAACATAATTTATTCCAGAGAATATGACTGACATGACAAGGACAGAAGAGATAAGGAACATGTTGTTTTGTACCGTTCAGGTTGCTTTTCAGCAAAGTCTCCAAATCAAGGTGCCCAGCAGCAGATTCCACACCATGGCAGAGGTGGCAAGGCTTTCCACGCTTCTGCCTGGCAACACCCCAGAGCCCTTTATAACTTCAATCTGAAAAATTATTTCACATCACAATATTAATTTATTGGCAACTTTTAGAAACTTTTTCATGTTTCATATTGATTCTTATGTTTAGCTTCCCAATAGTTAATAGGTTTTTATGTATAAATGCAGATTAATAATATGTATAAATGCAGATTAACGATAAATATATGAAACAAATTAAAAGGATAGTTCACTTTGAAATTAAATGTTGGTATGTTTTAGCTTACCTCAAGGGAATCCAAGATGTAGGTGTCTTTGTTTCCGCAGTAGTTTCAATTTTGATATTTGTCTGTCAGTCATATAATGCAGGTCTATGGTCACCTCCTCAAAGAGCATACACAGAGAAGTAAGTTACAAATTAAACAATTCCCCGTCTTAAGTACACATCGATGGCCTAAGACACGAAACGAGCGGTTTGTGTGAGAAAACGAACAGTATTTATATCGTGTTTACCTCTTGTAACCGTCCAAGTGATCTGAGGGCGGGCGTCACACACCAGGAAGCGCGCGCGCCCTCAGATCATTTGGACGGTTGTGTACAAGAGGTAAACACGATATAAATACTGTTCGTTTTCTCACACAGACCGCTTTAATTAAAATTAGGAATAACGTTACTTACGATTGATGATAATGTCTTTCAGAAGGTTAGAAGGCGGCCTTTTCGCCATTCCACCAGCTTCTCAGTTTTTTTCAGTCCTTTCAGGAAAAATTCCGGACACAGTCGATTGCCAAAATACTATGGGACCCTGTATCGTCACCCTTAGTCCATTCAAGTACGTTAGGACATAACGGAACTCCAACGGTGATATCGCCATTTTTACTCCCAGCCGCTAAGTTATCTTTCTTTCGGCGCGAAATAGCGCGCTGGGCCGCATGCGGATGACGTCATCAACTGCGCGACGCTGTAGCGGCCAATCGGTAGCAGCAGAGTGGAGAAATGCTTGCCAGTATAAATAAATAACGTTAGGGAAATAAGACGCAATTAAAGAAAAGCAATAGATATGGATCCAGTACGTTACAAAAGGTACCTCGTTGACTTGAAATTGGCAAAAAGGCTTGGTTGACAAAATAAAAAAACGACAAACCAATTTGTTATACATTTCCTTCTTTTCCACTATCTTCTTCTGTTGTTTATATGACGGTTGGCAAACCAACTAAAGGTGCATTTCCGCCACCTACTGGGTTGGAGTATGGAGCATTGGTACACTTAGGAAGAGAAAAAAATGTTATATATTTTTATTTTCCACTATCTTAGAAAGAATTGACCTTGTAAATGTTTCAAAACGTGCGGACATCATAGCTTTCCATCTCCTCTCACTTAATTGCCATAATAAAATTCCATAACATGCCAACATGTGATACCAATTTCACGTGTTCGCTAAGTTACACAAGTTCTTGCATTTAAAAAAAAAAAGTTAGTTCTTAGTTATAGCCTTGATAAAAGAAAATGTCATATCTTGCCAAAGAGCTACAAAATGACCAGATCCTGCCATGAGCTATATAGGAGACATATCTTATGTACATATAGGGCTTATATGTGGATATAAAGAAGCAATACAGGAGACCTATATGGCCTGTATATGCACATATATGCACCTCAATTTTGCCTATATGTGGCATATACGCATATATGCAGCATATATATTATCATATATGTGCATATATGCTGTATATATGCAGCATATATGTGCATTTAAACTGCATATATGTTTCATATATGTGCATATATGCAGCATATATGTGCATTTAAACTGCATATATGTTTCATATATGTGCATATATGCAGCATATATGTGCATTTAAACTGCATATATGTTTCATATATGTGCATATATGCAGCATATATGTACATATAAACTGCATATAGGTTTCATATATGCGCATATATCCTCATATAGGTTTTTTCCATGTGGGATACAACAGTAATGTTTGGCCTAATAAATATTTGCATTGCACTGGTGTTTACAGTGTACTTGTTACCCCTCTCAGCAGATGACTTTCACTGTAGAAAACTGTATTGAAATGTAGATAAGGCTATGAAAGACCAAAGAGCTTTAGATTTAGAACAACAGTGTTTACATGGTATATCCAAAAATTTACTATTATGAAAGAAGTGTTTGCCATTTGATGCAAATGCTTCATTCTGACTTGTGTTTATGGCATTTTGAATGCAGTGTTACATTTTGAAGGAGATGTGAGGCATTTTGCATTTTGTGTGTGCAGTTTTGGGAAATGTGTGTAGAGTTTTGAAAAAAGGTGACATAGTTTTGAAACCGTGTGTAAGCAGTTGGAAAAAACTGTAAAGGGTAACTAAACCCCTGGTCAGAGCTGGAAAAGTGGGCTGAGCCCAGCGGAGATATAGGGGACATTTACATTTACATTTGTTCATTTAGCAGACGCTTTTATCCAAAGCGATTTACAAATGAGAACAATAGAAGCAATTAAACAAGCAATAGGACAACAGTATGTAAGTGCTATGACCCTTTGCAGGTCAATCCAAGGTTTTTTTTTTTTTTTTTTTGGAGTGGAGTATCCCTTTAAGATAGAATAGAGGAGAAAGTGTTAGTATTACTTGATCAAGTGCTGCCGAAAAAGATACGTCTTCAGCAATTTCTTAAAAATGGCTACGGATTCAGCAGCTCTGATTGAGTTAGGCAGATCATTCCACCAGCAGGGAACAGTCATGGTTAAGGTCAGAGAGAGAGATTTTTTGCCTCTTTGAGATGGCACCACAAGACGCCACTCGGTTGAAAGAGCGCAAGTTTCTGGATGGCACATAAGTCTGAAGTAATGAGTTCAGGTACAGGGGAGCAGTGCCAGTTGTTGTTCTGTAGGCAAACGTCAGTGACTTGAATTTGATGCGAGCGGCAATCGGCAACCAGTGCAATTTTGTGAGGAGAGGAGTGACGTGCTCTCTTCGGCTCGTTGAAGACCACTCTAGCTGCAGCATTCTGGATCAGTTGCAGAGGTTTGACAGTGCAAGCTCGGAGACCAGCCAGGAGAGCATTACAATAGTCCAGTCTGGATAGAACAAGCGCCTGAACAAGGAGTTGTGTAGCATGCTCTGATAGGAAAGGCCTGATCCTTCTGATGTTGTACAAGCCAAAACTGCATGACCGGGCAGTGCTAGCAATGGACGAACATAGCAAGGGACAAACATAGACTGTAAAAAAGTATGGACGTAGTGTCCGTGACGTCACCCGTAGGTTTCTAAAGAGCATTTTTGAAGCCTAAAGGGGCGGAGCCGGCCATCGACATCACGTTAGCTCAGGCTTGGGAGCTAATGCTATATGCTACTCACAGTACCAAGTGATTATGTACAACTATTCTGCTAGTTGAAAATGTATAAAAATGTATGCAGTAACTTACAATATTACTCTGAGAGAGTGTGTGTGTGTGTGTGTGTGTGTGTGTGTGTGTGTGTGTGTGTGTGTGTGTGTGTGTGTGTGTGTGACCGTGATTTATGTCCATACATGTCAGTCACTCTTTTATTACAGTCTATGGTCCGTCAGCGCGGCATCACTCGTCAAGTTCGTAGAGAGAGAGCTTTATTATTCAGTCCATTTTAAATTCTGATTTTGGCCGCATCTCAAATGGGTCAAACCATAGATATATTACCTATGAAGTTCAAGTAAATGCGCTAGAAATCCGCGCTCATTCAAGGATGTGCATTTATTGCATGGACGGAGAAAGCACCGACACCTGCAGGATTTCATCTGACGGTACATAAGCATGTTATAATCTGTTCCAGAGCAACGGTAACAAGTGTAGCCTTTATATCTATAGACGTTTTTAAATCTGAAAACTCCAAAAAGCTACGAAATTGTCAGACATCCTTTAGTGCAATGTTACAGAGGAAAACAACTGAAATACAGCGCTGGTTGTTCTCTCGAACGATACTCGACGACAACGACAGAATCCAAAGCCGTGGGCGAAGTAATGGGTGTATTAAATTGTATTAAATAATCCCGAAAAAAGCACAAACACGGCAGAGATGGCAAGTTCAGCAGCTGGAATTTGCTGAGGTGAAGTAACGGCTAGCATTGACATCAGCGGCAATCCACCTGTCACTCAAGTGCCCACGCTCTTAATTATTTAACAATTTAAACGGATGAGTTATAAAAAAATTCACCCCCCTCACAGTTTTCATGAAGGGCAAAATTAGCTGTGTAGACCAAAACCCCTTCGAGTACCAGGCTGTAAACATGTTTTTTTTCTGCTGTAAAGTTGGGCATTTCAACATGGGGAAGATACAGATTTGACTCACTTCTGCAAGCCAGCCTCAAGCGGCCAGTCGATGAATTGCCATTTAATTCACTTCCGTGTTGGTTTCAAGAGAGAGACAGGGAGGTTGCCGCTTGGGGACGAACCGAGGGCGGGGCTGAGCGGGTGCACCTGAGACCCGCAGTGACGGAGTGATTGACAGCTGCTGTCAGACTCGCTAAGATGGAGAGCGACTGGAGTGACGCAAGTAGCTTTCCAACAGAGCTGTCATTTGAAGTCGAGGACTTTTCTCCCCCACCTTCACCTGAAGTGGAGGAATTGTCTGTAGACACAGAGCCATATCAATTCGAGCCGCTGACTCAAACTGCGGTGTCGCATCGCATCAACTCATTAACATTGCATTAACTCCCGCATCGCGATCGGCATTCGACGATGCTAGCGAAGCAGCCGCGCAAGAGAGAACGGGGCCAGTATCTGAGTGGATTATTATTACTATTAACCCTCTAAGCGCCAAAGTCGCAAAATTGCGACAAGACGTCATACTTAATAAAACAGGCTGTAGATCCTAATATGGTGTAATATCTCATTTGTATTCCCTACCACTAGATGGCAGACATGTAATACTTTGATTCAAGACCAAAATGACGTCATGTTCCTATTCAAAGTATTGGAGAAAACAGCA
Source organism: Phoxinus phoxinus (assembly GCF_949152265.1). Classification (NCBI taxonomy): domain Eukaryota; kingdom Metazoa; phylum Chordata; class Actinopteri; order Cypriniformes; family Leuciscidae; genus Phoxinus; species Phoxinus phoxinus. The sequence goes on from NC_136888.1 coordinate 7,169,602, forward strand.
GAGCAAGTGAGCGCTCGTGTCATTGATGCGGAAGCAGTTCAGTTCAGAGCGTCTGAGTAAATTGTGAGATTTGTGAACGAAAATCATCAAATGGCTAATAAAAACTTGTATCGTGAGGATGTGTTGCAAATGTTATTCGCCGATTTTGACTCTGAAGGGGAATATTTGCCTTTTGAAAATGACGATCGCGCTTCTCCCGGTACATCTTTGCCGCGAAATGGTGCAGCTCGCGCTTCTCCCGGTACATCTTTGCCGCGCAATGGTAAATCTGTATTTTTTGCTGCACTTGTCCGGCTTGTGACAGGGCGCGGGCGCGCACTGAAAGAACGAGCAGAGAGAGAGAGAGAGACACAGTCGCGCGCGCGCTCTCTCTATTTATCAAAAATAAAAAAAAAGCATGTAAATAAGTTCCAACATCAATTCAATATCTAGTATTTCCTGAATATTACTGATGAACTGATCAAAAAGTAGGCTACTGTTCACATGCGTTTTACTACTATATAGTATAGTAATAATTTAGTACTTTCTCCTGTTATTGTTGGTTTCATCTTTTCTCATCATTTGGAATGAGGATAAAAAAAAAAAAATGAAAAAAAGCATGTAAATAAGTTCCAACATCAATTCAATATCTACCATTTCCTGAATATTATGAAATTCAAGAGGGCCGCCCCTGATGACGTCATAATATGCAAATTATCTAATTTTATATAGAGTATATTTACACCCCACATAAACTTTCAGTCATCCCCAACATTTTTCTAATTTACTGTAGATCTCTATCTTTAAGTCATTTCAAGCCACAAGCTTTTGAAATTTTGATGTAAAAATCCAGCATTTTTTTTAAAAAACCTTGGCGCCTAAAGGGTTAACCTACGTTAAGTATATTTTGCCGTTATGTGGAAAAATATCCAGCAAAATGTGCCAGCGGTTGTGGAGTCCATGTAGGAAGAGCAGCGTTTGGCACACAAGTGCATGCAACCACTGGCGCCTAATTTCCAAGTCTGGTGGAAAGTTATGCAGTCCAGCAGTGCTGTTGCAAACAGCAACACTACACCTACATACCATTGGCGACTGCTGGTCTTTCAAAGAGGGGAAGCTCATTTTCGGCCTACATCATAAAAATGGTCCAAAACTTCCATCAAAATATGTGTTTCGTGATTGTCAAAACATTAGGTAATTAAACAGAATTTTATTAAGTTTAGTAAAAACATGTTACAATGTTTAGGCCTACATGGTACAATGAATGTAGGCTACTGATTTTATTATTGCTTGACACACGATTTCATTTCAATGCAATTTTATTATTTTGATTTGATTCCGATCTTGATTCAATATCGATTCATTTGGATAAATATTAGGTAGCCTAACTTACATTCATTTTTTTTTTCAAGAAAAAAAATATCATCTAATGCTGTAAACATACAGAGAGCCCTGTCAGCTGGTATTATTATTAAAGGTTAAATAACAACTCAAATTAAATATAATACAAATTATATAATTTGTCATATAGTGCACATATTTAGCAAAATACTCCTGTAGCTAATTTTTCTAGCCAACTAACGTGCAATGGTTATTAAATGGCTTTCTTGATCCTGAGGTAACGTAACGTTACGTTAAACCTAAACGTTGTGACATTTTTTTCCAGCTGTTTTATTGATCTCTTTCCGCGTTGGAAAGTTGGTAAGTTGTACTGGATCTTTCAACATGCTGATTCGTGTTTATTTATTATTTACTAGTTGTAAGTGACAGATGATCTGTCACGTCACATTTACAAGTGCTAAAGCGATATTTATTGTTTGAATTTCGTAATACAATTTACAGAATCGGAGAGCTGAGAATTTGCTTATCAAAAGTAACCTTCTCTTTGTTGTCTGTCAGTGTCAGTGTCCTCTTTGCTTCGCCATTTTTACCTGCGTGAGAAAAGCGTTTTTCAGTTTACTTTTCACTGAGCTCAAATAGCTTCAGCTATTGACAGAAATTCTGTCAATCAAAAGGAGATGACAGACCCTCCAATCACCACGCAGACGCCCGGAATCCGGGCCCGCCCACTCCTCCATTCCCCCCAGAGACGCTGAGCGTCTGTGGGCGGGACATAATCGCAGCATTTATCCAATGACCGTCTAGTTTCGGAGCACTGAAAAAAACTGTTCAAAGCAGCCCCATTGAAGTCAATGGACGCTCGGGCTTCAACAGAAAAATGCACTGTGACGCTACGGGAATGAATGAGAAGGAAATCGAGTCAGCTGACCAGCTGCTGATTCTGAACAAACTCGTCTTCGAGATGAACGTGTTCTAAAGCATTTTTAGTCAATAAAATGTTAACAAAATAGTACATATATTTGACCATTAATTGTTGACATTATAGGGGAAGCCGAGCTTCCCTTGCAGTCTTAAAGAAATCGCCACTGCTACATACCAGCCTAACAGCCTAACCACTGTACTAAACACAGATAAAGCTAATGCTAAAAATCTACACTATCCTAACTGATGCAATACTACTAGCTAACTAACTATGCTTCTAACCATACTAACAACACTAACAACTATGCGAATTGACTACCTAGCTAGGCTACACAAAATAAATAACTATATGCTATGCTAACTAGATGCTAATATACGCTACCATGGTCGTTTTCAATACTCGTAATTCCAACTCCTGACTCGCTACAGTGGTTTTGACGGAACCAGATGCTTTTATACCAGGGGCTGCCAAGGGCGTGGTGAGCTCATGTGGTGGCAATTTTATTATATTCATTGATCTTTAGTAAAATATAGATGATTCAAAGAATGTCACATGGGTGTCTCTCACTTGTAGTGAGAGAAGATTCTGTTTATGTACCTGGGGAGGCAGAAGGGGGAGACACTCCAGAAAACAGACGAACAAGGACCTCTGACCCAGGTGTCAGAAGGCCATTTGGTGCAGGGGGGCTTAGTGGGCCAACTAGTGACGTAAACTAGATATGGTTCCTTTGTCTATGGAAAACTACTGGGAGGAAGGCTCTGGGGGAAGAAGACCTTGGAAGAGCTAGGATAAAAAGGTGGTTCAGTCTGTCTGGGGGTGTGTCACTCTTCTGCACAGGGTAACAACTGTGTATTAGACTGCTCCTATTCTTGCAAGAATAAATACTTCTCTTTTTATAATTTGACTCTGAGTGTCTCTTACGCAGTGATGTTTGTTTGATGAATTTTTGCCACAACACTCTCACCAAGGGCGTGGTGAGCTCGCACCAAGTGCGTGACAGAGTACCGTCACAGAGTTCTCTACTTCACAGGGTACCCCTACTTCAGGAGATTCCGTTTAACCTGAAGAGGCACTCAGACGTTTTTACACCATATATTTTAAAATGAAAACACTTTATACCCAAACGTCAAAAAATGTACTCAAATCAATGAACAGCATTTTTGAAGCCCCATTCTTACAGATCATTAACTAAAAAAAGTTGTTTTAGGTTAGTTACCCTTTAAAGCTACAGTATGTAAGATTTTAAGCCACAAGAGGGCGCTGTTTCCAACAATAACAAAGGCGAAGCTTGACAGTGATGGGAATAACGCCGTTATAAATAACGGCGTTACTAACGGCATTACTTTTTCCAGTAACGAGTAATCTAATTGATTACTCTTCTCATCTTAATAACGCCGTTACCGTTACTGCCAAAAAATATGGCGCGTTACTATAACTGTTGAAGCTGGGGTTTTTTCATCAGACGAACTAGATCTCTGAGCGAGAGGCAAATACTTTTTTTTACTGTTCTTCCTTGGTTAGTGGGCAGAGCACGAGACAAGCGCATAAATGCTGACGATTGGCTGAGGTAGAGTAACATTTCATTGTAAGCCAATCAGAGGTAGAGTTGGGCGGGTGTTCGAAAGCACGCATAGTAGTGATGCGCATTCGGCTCTTTTGACTCAGCTCACTGAAAAGAGCCGGCTCTTTTGGCTCACAAACGGCTCTTTAAATGACTTTGACTATAATATTAAAATTTTTATTACATAATTATTTAATTTCTATAGGCTAAATTTGTAAAAATAGAGTCGGCTCTTTAGATATGCCAGCCAGCTCCTGGCGTTCACCTAAAAGAGCCGGCTCTTAGAATCGCCTCATTCGCGAATCGCGAACGACCCATCAAAAGCTCATTCGCGAACGAGTCGACCCATCATCACTAACGCTCATTCGCGAACGACCCATCATCACTAACGCTCATAAATTGCGAACGACCCATCATAGCGCATAGTCGGACAGGACAGGACACACAAGGAACAACACAAGCCAGTCAGTCAACGAGAGACAGGTATGGCCACGAGCCCAAATAATGAAGGCTAGTCTCACTTTGTCCCACAGCAACATTTTTTTCTTTTAGATGTGTGTACAATGTTTCATGTTTCTGTTAATAATGTATTGTAGCCTATTAAGTGTCCATTTCATTATAATATTCAGATTTGTCATAAATAATTGAACATGCACATGTATTTTAAGTTCCGTTAAAGAGGGGTAGAGGTGGGGTCACATTTGAGCATTTAAAATTTAATTTGACTTGAAAGTAACGCAATAGTTACTTTCTTAAGTAACTAGTTACTTTTAAAATTTGTAACTGAGTAACTAATTTAGTTACTTTTTGGAAGAAGTAACTAACTAGTAACTGTAACTAATTACTTTTTAAAAGTAACTTGCCCAACACTGAAGCTTGATGACGCTATGAAGGAGAGTGGAACGATGTTAGTGGAATTAATGAATCATGATCACGGATGAGGTAATTTATTAGTTTTTGTATTACCTGTACGTCTGAACGCGAAATTTTATGTCATGATAATGAATTAACTAGCCTGGGAAAACCCAGACCACTCTCAGTTGTAACTGAGTAAGGGTCTGGCAAAGCTCCATAGACAATTCATTTCCACAGGGGCGTCACCAACGGATGTCGGATAGATCTAAAACCAATCAGAGCGATGAATGACATGACGTATGCAGAGCGACGGAGAAATATCTCGAGACTCTCAGCAATTCTCTGTTTGTGTTAACGAAAATGACAATTTTAAATTGCTTGAAACAGACGCGATAGCTGATTCGAACGAGTGATGTCGTGATGTTCCACGGCGGCATCCATCTCTGTAATGTACAAAATCTGTAGTGGTCTGGGTTTTCCCAGGCTATGAATTAACTACAAGGAACGCAAAATGTTATGCTATATTATCCTGTTACAGCTATTTGTCAAATGATTTGTTAGGTTAATGCTGTGTAGTTTTAGGATGTTTATAGTTAATGAAGAGTTGTTTTACGTGTTCAAACCAATCGTAGTAAAATTAAATTTGAACGGACATTTGCAAGTAATGGCTTAATATTTTTTAACAACAGATATCCGATTGTATTTAATTGCACTGCCATAATCTGGGTCACGGACTGGCCGACCAATGTGGGCCGGCCCACCTGGTACACAAATATATTAAAATAATGACGGAAATTTTTTTTTATTGATTTTTGATTAAAAATTTTATTTCAAAATCATAATAGACTATTACATGCGTGGGTGCGGGGACGCGGCCGACAATTTTATATAATTTATAATGTTGATATATTGCATCATGATAGTGTCGTGGGTAAGTGTCCCATCATATAACGTGGTAGACCCGAGTTCGTGTCCCAGCTAGAGGAACTTTACTGATTTTGTCCCCCTTCTCTTTCGCGAAGCTCTCTCCATCTCGAAAACGCGACACAGGGATTTTTGTCCTTGTTTTATTCCTCCGTTTGTCACAAATTCTGCGTGTCTCCCCATATGGACGCTTACGTTTTGTTGGCACTTCAATACTCGCCAAAGAGTAATCGTGATCCATGATGTACACAACAGCTATAACCACAACTTCCGCATTTGTCCACATGATATTGCGGAAACCAAGGATAGAGCGGATATTGCGTCACTGACAGGCGCCATTTTTTTCCGGGACGGACAATTATTTAAAATTGGAATTTATCTGAAATAAAAAATCTTTGGAGACTTTTGGGATATTGTAAGTACATAACTGCAGGAAATATATAACACTGTCCAAGTGATTTTTGGATCTTTTATTACAAAATTGTTACATATTGTATCTTTAACTTTTTCCAACTCTCAAGTCATTTACTGGTGGCCTGGGTTATCCGGGTTACAACTGAAATTTTCAGTTTAATTGTGTCTAAGATTGTGCAAACAATGGTTCTAGCTTAGATTATTGCCCAGTGGTTTGGTCGAGTGCATAAAGACAAAAAAAAATAACAATAAGAATGTAGGCTTACTGGTGAAAAAGGCCTACTGTCTCTCTGCTTTGTTTACTTTTATAATAAATATTTCTGTGTCTAGAAGTCCCATAGACAGTATATAAAATGGACACAGCGAACCCATAGACTTCAACTGAGAAAAGTAAAGTAAATTAGAAGCACTCACGTTCTGATCGCCAGGCGTTCTGCGCAGGCTCAAACTGAGGTTGACGACGTAGATGTGACGTGAGCAACCTGTCTGACAGCTGTCAATCTTCTAGTAGCTGTGCCGAGAGAAATCTGAATCATTCCCTTCTGAATCTCGCAGAGACGGAGAGCGTGAGTATTAGCTGTCCATGAGCTAACAGCAGGATCAACTTTATCACTTTATGGGCTTCTCCCTTGACTTTATCGGACTTTATGCCTCCACGTCTTCCCGATTGCTTTTGAGCTTCTCCGCCCGTCTATACGGTAATTTCTCGACTGTGCGACAGAGAGTCGAGTGGTTATGACGCAATCGTTAGCCTATTTTTACAAAAACTGCTTATAATGAATATAATGAATATAATTATGGGCCATAATGAAAGATACAAGGTAATGGAGCCTTTTATACATTGTCGTGTTTCTTTAGAAATAAATAATGGACAAATGGAGTCTATAAACACCTCAAATGTAAAGTTATTTGCTGTCAAAGTGACGCAAAAATGAATGGGAGTCAATGGAATGCTAACAGCAGGTGATGGCTTGATAGCCAATGGCGGCCACCGGGGAAGCTTCAGTTTACTAACCCCCTTGAGAATTCCTAAATTCCTGTACTCTCAATTTTTGTATAGTAGTGCTAGTCATGATTTTGTCACAAGGTGACGAAGTAGAGGCGGAACTAAAAAGTCCCGCGGAGGGACGTTTCCACCCGGAGCGACTTCAACAGAACACCAAGCCAGCCTCGGGTGCGTCGCTACCATGGTAACAAAAGCCGCTGATGGCAAAGTGACAGCAGGTGCGGTGGATTAAGCGGCTGCTTGATGATTGGGACACGTAGCCTTGAGAGACAGATAAAAGCAGAGCGGGGAGACAGAAAAGAGGTCTCTCTCGTGTTGGGTTGTTGCTGCGCACTGTCTTGGTTTCTGTCGAGGTGGGCTGGGAGATTTCTGTGGGTCGAATCGGCTGGCGAGATCGCTCTGTGGAAAGGGGTCTGCTACGAAGAACTGGGTGGCGAAGAACAGAGAGGTAGAGGGCGAAACCATATACAAAGTAGCATTGAGTCTAGGTGAAGATGGGTCAAGATAAGTACTAACCTTTCACTGGCTGTATTGAATGTTGACTTACACCCCAATATATTGCATATGAGAAGAGGTGGAATAGAAGAGGAGTCCAGACGCCTGAATGTGAGGACAGTTGTTGTGACACGTGATTATTGTCCCCACATTCTCTCTTCTTACAGTCCCCACTGGTCAGAGCGAGGCAGTAAACTTTCTCCTCTAGCCAGCTTCCCATCGGCAAGACATTGGGAAGGAGGTGGGCCGTGGCCTTAATTCCACGGAGTGGGTGAGAGTGACGTGTGGAAATGCTGTGTCCCACCGTGTGTGTTTGAAGCTAAGTTGCTGCATGCCTAATGTACAGAGTTCCGTCACGTGCCCATCGGTCCTGCCTTGTGTTACAGTCTGGAGTTTCCGAGGAAGTAATTAAGTGGCTGTGAATTCTAAGCCCGCCCGACTTTAGGAGCTGGACGACTGCCTGGACTTGCCCATCTGCCACCCGGTCAACGTTCCCGCCGTCCCTCCGAATTTGTCTGCACCTGTTATACTGGGGAGAGCCAACCGTACTTGGAGTACTTACTTGCTGTCCAGTCGACGCCCCCTCCACAGCCACAAGCCTTCTGTACCTGTTATACTGGGAGGCAGCAAACCGTTCCTGGAGTACTTACCTGCTGTCCAGTCGACGCCCCCTTCATAGCCGTAAGCCTCCTGTACCTGTTATACTGGGACGAAGCCAACTGTACCTGGGGTACTTGCCTGCTGTCCAGCGAACGCCCCCCTCAGCACTTGAGGCACGTCCGCCGTTGGGTTGGTGGTATTCCCCCACCGCCCATTGGATATCGAGGAGGAAGAAGTTTTTTAATTCGGATTTTTTAATTGTTTTAAAGCGGCACTTGGTAACTTTTTCAACTTAATAAATCCGTTTAGAAATCATTTGGATGGTTAAATAATCTGTTCTGGTGAGAATGGTTACTTTCCCCGCTCCCCCCAGCGTTCCCAGGCGGAAAACCAGCCTTGCAACATTGGGACTAACGTCCCGGTAAGTTGAAAATAGGAAGTCTTGTGAGAAGCGAGAACGAGCGAGAAACACGAACTGCTTTACGGAATACAAAATGTACATGTCAATGTTAAATGATACTGTGTATGATGTATTACCCACCTCGGTAGACATGCTCCACACGATAAAGTTGGTGCGTCTGGGACTCATTTGTTCACCACACCGGCTCCGACCATAACAAAAGCACATGAGCAGCGGTAGAAAGGGGGAGGAGTGCGCCGGCGCGCCGCAAGTGACTTTACGACAGTGATGTGAAAAATATACGCACCGCAGCTGTAGGGGAGCTCGTTGAGAAAATCAGCAAAGCGGTGGCTAGAGTTACCGAGTGCCGCTTTAAGTTAATAAAGCCTGCTCAAATTTGACCCTGTTGTCTGCTTGGTTTCTGGTCTGCTCCTCAGTGGTACTGGGTAAAGGGAGGGTGTAGACCGAGTCGACCCCCCCGACCTGTGACAATTTAAACACCAGGCATGCATAAAAGGGATGTTTTTTTTATTTCCTGTTTCGAAAACCACTGCAAAACAACGGACTGTAGTGTATAGAAGCATGAAAATAGAAGGATGAAAGGATTTACCATTGATATTACCCATTTAACAAGAAAAATTTGTTGTAAAAAATATTTTAAGGAACATTTAATAGCACTATATATAGTAAATAGTTGATTTTGATATTTGGAATGAATGTTAGGTTCATTGACTGAACTTTTTATTGTTGTTGATTAAATGTAGTATTTGCATTTAATTGTTGGGACCCCAGGAAGAGAAGCCACTGCCTATGTAGTGGCTAATGGGTATCCAAGTAAACAAATAAACTTAGATCATAGATGGAAAATACCTTTTACAGCCAATACAGGCAATTTACTAAGAACAAATATTTTTTTAATACGTTTTTTTGACAGGAAATTTTAAAACATAGGTAAATAGCTAAACAATAACGCCCAAATGTCAAAATTATGATAGGAACTCAAAAAAAAATTGTTTTGCTTTTTTGAAACTGCTTTTTTGATGTGCACAAGTGACACAATGATGTGAAGATTTAACAGGTTTGAGAATTTCATTTCTGATCTGAGAAATGTACCAAAGCGACTGAGAAAAACTGTAATTATAGTAACATTGTGCACACTGTGCAGGACATTTAATGATGTAATCATGGGTCATATTAGCTCATTTCACACGTTTTCCACTTTGGGGTTCGTGAGGGAACTGGTGGTTTGTTAGTTTAAACTAATATTATATTTATATAAAAATTACATTATATAAGTAATTTAAAAAAAAAAATATATATATATATATATATATATATATATTTTTTTTTTTATAAATAAAAAACTTACTAAATACATATATATATATATATATATATATATATATATATATATATATATATATATATATATATATATCATCTCTTTATGATTTACTATTTATCCGGTTCCTAAAGAAAGTGTAGCGCTTAGTGTTGCTGAGAGAGAGAAAGAAAGCAACTCGATCGCCTCCTGGAGGAGAAAGGAGGAATGACGAGGCTGAGCTGTGCTTTTCCTTTGCCGCACTAATAGCAGACAAAAGCCAGAGAGAAAGCAAAATGTTAGAAATTGGAATTTGAAAGAATAAATGAAATAGCCTTGTTGAAGTGAATGATGTAGTGAAGATGAAGCAGCAAAAGCTTACAGCACCTGGTATTCCCAGGCGGTCTCCCATCCAAGTACTAACCAGGCCCGACCCTGCTTAGCTTCCGAGATCGGACGAGATCGGGCGTGTTCAGGGTGGTATGGCCGTAAGCGAGAGTCTCAGCCGATAGAGGGATATTTAAAGAAGAGCAGCAGCAGCACTACACATGACGTTGAGTAGCTTAACTGAGAAAAAATAAAATAAAACAACATGACTGAATATAGGCTATTACAGTCCAATTAAATATGGGTCAATATAATTTGCTTATATAATTCTTTTTAATGTATAGTTTTAATACGAGTTTGAGATAAAACGCGTAGCCTACATAGCCTACATTATAAAAAATTATCAAATAAACAAAAATATATGTAGGCCTATATATTTATTGGACTGTAATAGCCGAATAGCCTTCAGTCATGTTTTGCAGCTAACAAATTTTCAATCAATATCATTGGGATGCATAACAATTAAGGTAATAATTTCCAATCTTTTTGCCTTTTTCGTTCTTTCTTTTTTTCAGAAAAAGGGGCGAGTCAACGTTTTTTTTTTTTTTTCTTAGTTACTCGGCGTCATATAGTGCTGCTGCTCTTCTTTAAATATCCCTCTACCGGCTGAGACTCTCGCTTACGGCCATACCACCCTGAACACGCCCGATCTCGTCCGATCTCGGAAGCTAAGCAGGGTCGGGCCTGGTTAGTACTTGGATGGGAGACCGCCTGGGAATACCAGGTGCTGTAAGCTTTTGCTTCATCTTCACTACTCACATCATTCACTTCAACAAGACTTTTTCCTTTATTCTTTCAATTCTATCTATTGGCTTTTGTCTGCTATTAGTGCGGCAAAGGAAAAGCACAGCTCAGCCTCGTCATTCTTCCTTTCTCCTCCAGGAGGCGATCGAGTTGCTTTCTTTCTCTCTCTCAGCAACACTAAGCGCTACACTTTCTTTAGGAACCGCTCCTCTCCTCAACTAGACCAGAGCTTCATAAACTCTTTTTTGACAGCTGAACCCTTTACACGTAAATGATTTACACAGAGTAGGCTTCATTAGGCCTAACACTTGCACTTTTTTTAATTCGCTTTGGTACTATTTTCACAACCAAGGTTTACATTTTCAACACTCTTCTCACAACAGATCACCAAAAGTGCACTTTTTTCAAATATGTCATCATGTTTTCAATTGTGTTAGTACGATACTCAAAATCACAAAATATCCTTTTCACAACACAAAATAACTGTTTCATCTACAAATGTTTCATTCACAGCAGTATTTCTAATGATGTGACCAAACCAACTGTACATAATACAAGTCAGTTCAGAGTGCCAAATTTGACTTAAAATGTTGCACTGAATGTTGAAACTAAGAATGGATGTAAACAATAAAAGAGGGAGAGGAGGGAGAGTATGTGTACAAGAGGAGGTGAACAAGGAGGAAGAGGACGAGGACGAGGAAGAGCAAGGTGTGGAGAATGTTGTCAAGGCTGGATCTGGCTTTAGGGTTTTTCTCTTTTCTGCAGAGATGACATTGTCTGTGATGTGGAGAAACTCTTCCGGCCGGACCAACATGAAGACATGATGCTGATCTGCAGTTGCACAACTCTTCTCAGTGGACTTTACAGTAACATGCTTTTCATTTACAGTTTTTAAGAGATGTTTTGGCTTCTGCAGTTGGGTCACATATTTTCACAGTATGCAAGTGCTGAATATACAGACATTCAGTACAATACAATACTTGCAGTGCATACAGTATACATTTTATTGTATGTGGTAGCCTACTGTAAGTTGTCATTATACTTTTTTTTACATACATTGCAAACTTTGTTACACTATACTTTTTTTTCTGTAACTGCATGCTTTGAATTCTGTGTTCTCCATTTTTTTATGTAGTGTCTAATGAATGATCTGTAGTGTGTATAATATTGACTCATGTGTGTATGATCTGAAAGCATTGTTTGATTTTGAGCACAGATAAGTTGATTTTACCAGAAGAGTCAGATCTTCTCTGAATTTGGTTTGAAAATTTGGTTTTGTTTAAGGTTTTGAGAAAGTGAGTGATGGTTTCAAGAAATGTGTTTTAGCAATTTAGAAAAACTGTAATGTGACAGAAAATGTGTCATTTACTGATAGTTATGTATACATTATTGTATTTTAAATGGTGGAAAACCCTGTTATTGATATAAAATAAAGCATTTTTCATCTGTACATGACTGTGAGGACGAGCACTTCTGTGGTGCTTGGAACTCTATAATTAATTAAAAATCAAATATTGCCACATTGATGGCTCATGAAGGTGTAATTGTTCAAATAACATTGTTTTATTTTAAAATGTAAAGAAATTGTAACCATAAAGTGTCTTTTTTTTTTTTAAGTGTACTATTTCTGTAAAGGCTAGGGACAGAAAAAAGGGACATTTCCATAGAATGATATACGGCCCAGGCAGTTTTACGCCCCTGTTGTTCCTGATGCGTCCAGTACCGTCCCGTACATAGACTTTGACTAATTTAGTGATTTTTGTTAATTTAAATATAAACGTTACTGTCAAGTTGTGATCTATTTCTTGTGCAATTCCCCACTTGAAAGGGACAGTCCCTCCACATGAAGATTTTAACTGGATTTCACTCAATAAACAGCCACAGGATCAGTTGCTTGTCTTTTATTTACCATTCTTTGGTGGGCAGTAAACAGGTGAAAAACCTCAAAAGAGAAATGACAAATACAAGTTATTATCCGAGTTGACAGCCAAATTAAATACACAAAATGATTCACATTCACCTCAGATAAACTCATTACTGCCATTATAAAATACAAGGTTTCCACTTTTAAGCAAATGTTTTCCAAAATAAATACCCACCATTCTGAATCAAATGAGCAGAATCAGGATATTTTTAGCTAAACTATGTTCCATACTTTAATCCAATTTACTAAGTCTTACATTTTTTAGCCAAAGATATTTAGACTATAAATTTTTTACTAAATTATCTGTAGATATTTCTGGATCCAACTCCGCCCCCTGGATCTCGTGTACTGCAGTGAGGTACTACTGGATTTATAGGCTACTCCTAGGCTTACGTTTCTAAATTACAAAGGGCCTACTGATGTTTTTGTTATTATATTTTCAATATTATAGCCTATTATTTGTCCATAAACATATCTGGTTATAGTAAACATTTGAAAACAACATATTTTGTCATCCTTGCTGCAAGCTTACAAAAGCGATAATCATTAAATGTGAAGGGGGGCCCTAAAATATTTTCTTGGGAAAAATGGGCTCTCAGACAAAAAAAGGTTGGGAACCACTGCTTTATAGGATCCTTACAGTACCATAATGTCAATGACAGATAATAATGATCCATAATCATTTTTAATCCATTATCATTTTTTATTAGCAAAGTTTCAGTCTCATGACCTTCATCAGGCATATCCTATATTAACCACAAAAAACTTATTTTTAGAGCAATGGTCTCACATTATGGATAAAATATTTGACATTAAAAATGTGATATGGAAAAATGTGAATCTGACACCATGCAGAGCACAGCTAACACACAAGACCCACCTCTGGAAAAAGGACATCCATAGTGAATTTGATCTTGTCACTGTGGGTGTGTGTGGGTGTGCTGTCCAGAATTGATGTGGTGAGTGTGGATTGCATCCATTTGCTCCTGATATTGAATGTACAACAGCACAGGCACTGTCAGCCACTTTGATTTCTTTTGGCCACTAATGATGGACTGTGCAGAGAAAATTTAACATGACATTAAAAACATGTCCATGTATGTCTTTGTTAGTCGTTTATTTACTATACAAGCTATTGGTTTGGAATGGAGTTAAAACCGACAGTATAGGCTATAGGCTAAAACAAAGATTGGTATTTATGAATACATCAGCATCTTCTGCACCTGTGTACACCTTGCTTGTGTCATGAATCTGGTATCCTTTTCTTTCTCTCTCTTCTGGTTACACACACGCACACACACACGCTCACACACACACACACACACACACACACACACACACACGCGCGCGCACACACACACACACACACACACACACACACACACACACACACACACACACACACACACACACACACACACACACACACACACACACACTTTACCATAGTCTCCTTCTCTTACCTCCAGGGCCGGATTAAGAGTTCAGAGGCCCCTGGGCAAAATGACTTGTAGTCAAAATGACATCATAGTCAAAGCCTTAGGTAACAAAATATAAAATATAAAATAAAGAAGAAGAAGAAGAAGTGGCGAAGATAAAAAATATTTGTCATTATTTTCTTTGTTATTAAAAATGAAGAACAAAAATACACATCTTAATATACAAATGAAATAAACAGTGCTTTATTTTTTCAGCTGTGTATTTAACAGCATTGAAGAAAGTCATTAAATGAACAAATATGAAAATAAAACACAACATAGACTTCACTGTATAAATTGTACATTGATTCTTATTAAAGCTACTATTAAAGTTCTCAGTCAAGAGTGAGGGATTTGCGCTTTGTATTTTGTTGTTTTATTAAAAGGGATAGTTCTCCAATTTTTTTTAATTGTCATCATTTACTCTCTCAAGCCGTTTCAAACCCGAATAAGTCTCCCTCTTCTGTTGAAAATAAAGGTTATTTTGGAAGAATGTGGGTAACCAAACAGTTGATCATAGTTTTTTCCTATGATAGTCAATGGGGACCAGCAACCGCCCGGTTAGCCACACTCCTCAAACTATCTTCTTTTGTGTTCAGCACAAGAAAGAAATGAATACAGTTATGGAACAACATTAGAGTGAGTGAGTAAATAATGACATAATTTTTATTTTTGGGCAACTATCTGTTTAAGGACAAGTGGCAGCATGTTTACTATTAGGGCTACTGTCACATTAAGATCTGCCCGCGACGAGTCTAATATACACACATTTGACAATCAGATTTTTTTCTTAACTTTTTCTACTGTTCTTTCACTTTAGACATAACCAACTTTGTTTATGTAAACCTTGTGTGTATTTGACAGTATTAGAGCAATAAGACTTGAAAGATTACTTAGTAACCAGGCGCTGTTAGACAGGCTTTTAGTGCATGTGCCTTTATGAGTGGGTGTTTGCGCTCAGAAAAGCGCCCGTTAGAACAGCGCATCAGCAGCGAATGACATGTTTAACAGGTAAGGCTTTAAAGCACATGCAAATAATTAATTTTTATAAACCACAGTGTCCCGTTCCTCTGCATTTCATGTGAATATACGTCGCGCTGTACAGTATGTTGAGATGGAGGCGCCAGAACTGCAAACTGATAGAATGCACGATACTACGATATTTCTTCAAAAGCAGATCGTGGACACATTTTAATCGTCCACGATCAAAAATTGTGATATCGCACACCCCTAATCTAACATAATATTTTACGGTGCCCAGGGCCCCTTAGATGTCCTGTGCCCCTGGGCAAGTGCCCAGTTGCCCTAATGGTTAATCCGGCCCATGATTGGAGATGAGTTGTCCAAGTGGCAGCATATGGAGAGAGAGAACAGAACAGGACCGAGAATGGATCCTTGAGGCACACCGGATGACAGAGGGGCAGATGAGGAGGAAAAGTCGTCAAGCATTACTGAAAAAGTTATGTTAGTGAGATATGAGGAGAACCAAATGAGCACTGCGCCCTGCAATCCAACAAAATGTTGAAGACGGGAGATGAGGATGGAATGATCCACGGTGTCAAATGCAGCGGTAAGGTCCATTAGTACCAAAACCACAGAGCTTTTACTATCCAGAGCAATGTCATCATGGACCCTCAGTAACGCTGATTCAGTGCTATGTCTAGACCTGAAACCGGACTGAAATTTATCACTAATGACGTGCAGTTGTAGGTGAGACTGAAGCTGGGAGAAAACAAGCTTCTCCATCAACTTAGACAGAAGTGACAGATTTTGGAACAAAATTGGACAGTATGGTGGGATCTAGGTTGGGTTTCTTGAGCAGCGGTCTAACAATAGCGTGTTTGAGAGCAGTGGGAACAGTCCCCAAACTAAGACAGCTGTTTATGAAGGTGACAAGAAAAGGACCTACGATGTCAATAGCCTCTTTCAAAATCCTGGCAGGAACAGCGTCTAGAGGACAGGTGGTAGGCTTCAGCTCATGGACAGCTTTTTTGAGGTCCTCCAGAGTAACTGCATCAAAGTTCTCCAGCACGCAATGCGTCGCTCGGGAGGAAAAGACAACAGCAGGATCTTGTGTGATAGTTTGCTTAACAGACGAAACCTTGTCCAAAAAGTGTTGTTTGAATGCATTGCATGTATTTTCTGATACATCATTCAAAACAATAGACACCGGCTTTATGACAGAATTAATAGTGCTGAACAGGATTCCAGAGCGGTGGCTATTGCTATTGATGAGATTAGAAAGGTACTGTCCTTTAGCTTCCTTCACTGCTCTCTGATAGGTGGCAAGACTGTCTCTAAACATCTCCAGTGACACCTGCAGCCTATCCTTCTTCCATTTTCGCTCAGCCTGTCTACACTGGCGCCTGAGGGCTCAAGTTGAATTATTGAGCCAGGGGTCCGATGGACCTTTGGTCGTCTTTACCTTGTAGGGCGCAACAGAGTCCATAATCTGGGAGCAGATGGTGTGGAAGGAGGAGAGGAGAAGGTCAGGACATGGAGGCGATGAAAACGTGAATGTTAAAATCCCCACAGATTAAAATATTATCAAACTTTGCCAGAAACTCTGTCAGAAACTCAGAAAACTCATTTAAAAAAGCCTTATTTAGCTTTGGTGGCCGGTAGATTACTGCACATAAGATGGAACATGGTAGTGTGAGCACAAATGCTTGTAACTCAAAGCTGGAATACCCTCTAGTGGACAGCTGGCGGCATATCAAGGACTGTCTGTGTGTAGTAGCTATCCCCCCGCCCCTACCCGTTTGCCGCGGGGTGTTTAGGTAAAGATAGCCAGAGGGGAGGAGTTCCGAAAAGGCACTGACGTCACCTGGGGGAAGCCAGGTGTCGGTGAGGAAAAACAAATCCAGATTGTACGAGGAGATGACATCATTGAGGACAAATGTTTTGTTATTGAGCGATCTGTTGTTACATAATGCCATGCGAAACGTGGTCGAGTTGACAGGCGGCGATGTCACACGAGGAATTGGACGGAGGTTTCCTTGGACGCAACCCCGGAAAGATGTTTTGACGCGGCGGGGACACGGAAATGGAACGCCAGTGTTGGAATTAACCGGCCGAAGCCATCGGTAGCATTCCCACGATCTTCTAGCACTGCCAAGTCCTAATTGATTTCCAGTCCTCGGCGAAGGAGAATCCAGGTGAGTCCTCAGCCTGACATGTAACCCCCTTCTCCGACCGCGTCTTCTGCGACGCTTACTGCCTGGTAGCAGACAGACAGGGCGTCTCAGGTAAGAAGGAATTAATGTCAACAGTGGCGGTGGTGGTTTGAAGGATTGGGCATTTAGGAGGTGATTAGTTGCAAAACGCAATTCCAGCAGCGTAGTGCGATCATAAACAATAATCGGCGAGACGGTAGCAAAAACAAACATGAAAAAACAGAGAAGCAAGTGGCAAGCCAAACATACTGGCGCCATCTTCAATGACACCGCTATACCCCAGTATGTGATGTAGTACTAAATAATATTTTAATTAGTACTTCTACCAGATAATGTTGTATGAGTTATATCAGGTCAAACTGTAGTTTCTATAGTAAAGAGCCTCTTGCTAATTTCAAAGCACCATGCTAATACAGCTAACCAATGGATGACAGAGGCGGGGTAGGTTGTAACACGTGTTTTGAAAGTGTTACAACCATCCCCTTACATACAACTAAGAACATTTTTGTGATTTTAATAATTATACAGAATGCAGAACTCGGGTGAGAAAAGCAGATCGTGGAGTCGATGCCAGTCTTTTAATGCCTCTCTAGCTCACCTGCCGCCCGGCTCCTCTCCAGCCACTCATGCTGTGCACCTCGGGGTCCATCGTAGGTCAGTCTTTCAGTCCATCACTCATGGCCATTTCCAAAAGCAGGCCCAAGGAAAGAGACAGGTAGGGGTGGGAAGAAGAGGCGCTCGGAATCCTCACTGATACACCAGTGAAGCTGGCATTGGAAGAGGAGGAGCGTCAAAAGGGGAAAAACATCAGAGAAAAATCTTGGGGAGTGAGAAAAGCAAAACCAAGAAGGTAAAAAAACTGCAGAGAAAAAGGTGAAGGCTGACAACTCCTCTTCAGAAGAGGACGATTTATGTGTCGTCTGCATGAAACCATTTGGAAATTCAAGATCCAAAGAAGATCAAGTGTGTTTTTTGTAGCTTTTGGGCCCACCATTGTGATTGATAAAGAATGCATTTCATTTGTTCGTTCTGTGGTAAATGTTCATGTAATTTGCTTTCATTCACACACACACACACACACACACACACACACACACACACACACACACACACACACACACACACACACACACACACACACACACACACAAAATATACACATACACTCCCCATATTCACACATATTTTATTGTTGCAGCCATTCATTTCAAATAAAAATGTTGTTGTGGCATATCACTTGGAGTACCCTTAGTTTTTGTGCATTTTGTCTACCCGTTACAACTTTACAGTTTTGTTACAACCCCAGTATGTGCCACCTTGTATTAATGATCATCTCACAAAGTATGTGATATAGTTAAATAAATTTAAATTGTTGACATTTGTAGTAGACAAATATGGGTACGTTGCCTAAAAGTTTCAGACGTAGCTAAAAAAAAAAGGGGTTGTTTTAGGTGCTGAAGAAAAAAGTGTTACAACCGTACCCAGTCTCCCCCAAATATGCAAATTTAATATACAAATCTATATGATTCACTTCTGTTGAAATTAATATCACAATAAACATTTATAATATCACTCCAATACTGTTTTTTTCTCTGTTCCTTGTTGTGCATGACTCTCTCCTGCATGCCACTGTTTGAGCTGCTACTGTGGTAAATATGGCATGACGGCTCATGTCACAACATAATAAACAAGGTAAGTTCAATAAACCTGTATCTAATAATAATCTTCTCTTTTTATTTCTGTGCATGACTCTCTCCTTCTACGTGTCACTGTTTGAGCTGCTGTACCATAATGGTCAATGTGGAAGAAGAGTCATGTGACAGCAGTCAAATAAAATGTTCAAGTCTGACGATGGGGCTCGCATGGACCCCGTTAATCCTTCTGCACCGAAACACCAATTGTTGATGATCCGGTTGAAAAACCAACAAGCAATACTCACAGAGTTTCTAATATTCTTAACACTGCAGTCAAACTCTTCTAACACACACACACACACAATACAGTTTTTCTGAATTGCTAAAACACATTTCTTGAAACCATCACTCACTTTCTCAAAACCTTAAACACAAAACCAAATTTTCAAACCACATTCAGAAAACATCTGACTCTTCTGGCAAAATCAAACAATTTCCCCAAAACCATTTTATCTGTGCTCAAAATCAAACAATGCTTTCAGATCATACACACACACACACACACACACACACACACACACACACACACACACACACACACACAGTATAATGAAAAACTTACAGTAGTAAGGTGAATAAATTGTAAAAAGTATGCACTGCAAGTGTAGTGTTGTACTGGATATTATATAATAGGCCTATCGAATGTCCGTATATTTACTGTAACACTTGCATACTGTGAAAATACAGTGACCCAACTGCAAAAGCCAAAAGGTTACAGTAAAAAAACTCTAAATGAAAAGCATGTTACTGTAAAGTACACTCAGAAGAGTTGTGTAACTGCAGAATCAAGGTCAGTGAGAGATTGATTCTGCTTCAGCATCATGTCTTCATGTTGGTCCGGCCGGAGGAGTTTCTCTTGCCAAGCAAAGGGGAAAACCTGATGTGCCAGATCCAGCCTTGAACATTCTCCACACCTTGCTCTTCCTCATCCTCGTCCTCCTTATACACCTCTTTTACACATACGCTTCCTCCTCTCTCTCTTATATTGTTTCCATCCATTATTGGTTTCAACATTCAGTGCAACATTGAGTCAGTTTTGGGACTCTGAACTGACTTGTATTACGTACAGTTGGTTTGGTCACATCATTAGAAACAAGCGTGAACTATTTTGAGTCGTTGTGTGTAAATGATGACAACTGTTTTGTAGTTGTGTTTAACTTTTACTTGCCTGTGTTTAGCGTTTTGAAACATAAGTGCATCACAGTGGAAAATGTGTTTCTGTCAGGACCACTATCGTCAAATATGATTGACAATTAGCATACAGTTTGGATTGGCGGTATGGTTCCGTTCTGGGCGAGAACTCCCTGCGCATCCGTGCATAGATAAGAGCAGGAGAGCAGCAATAACCCCTCTTGGGGTAAACAGAGCAGAACCAACATGAATGTATGCAAATATATTTATTTCAAGATTTTAAAGTTCAACATAATTCGAGGATTTATTCTGATTCGAGGGGAATCAGAATGCCAAATCCTGACTGGCGAGAAGAGGAGCTGGGGAGGGAGGAGGGTAATTCGCTCCTGAGAAACGTGATAGCTGCTGATAATACTGAAGGAGCTTATATATGAATACAGTGATAGGCGTCGTATTCCTATAGGTAGATGTGGATCAGCTGATGCGAGCTTGACTAACGTGACCTGCGTGTGAGCGAGAATGTGTTTAGACGTAACGAGGCGGAAGCCGAGGCAGAATCCATATGCAATCGTTTATTAAAATCAACTGATAGCATAAACTTAAGGCAGGCAGAGGTAAGACACAATGAGGCAGTCCAATCCAAACAACAGAGCAAAAGGAATAATCCAAGAGGCAAAAACAGAGCAAAGCTGGCAATGGTCATACACGAGATAAACAAGACAATGACAAGAGAACGCTGTAACAAGTAGAATTAGGTACTGTGCCTTTAAGGTGCAACGCACTCTGTTAATCCCTCTCTCAGAGTGGGCAGTCGTTCTGAGGAGCGCGAGCGGTGAACATCGCATGTATGTGTCAATGTGTGCAAGCCGTTTTATTATTTCTGATGTTTATTTCTATTAAGTAACGCAGTTGTTGTTAGTGTTTTGCAAACTGCCCATGTGTGCGTGGGATCGACGACGGCGCTGATAATAAATCACCACTGTGGAATATCAGTCTCACGTGCGTCTTTGCTTACACCTGACTACAACCATTTGGGCAAGCTATCCGGCCCCCCTTATTTAAACAAAAGCGTTACAAGTGGCGCCCGAACATTTTGTCTCTGGCCTCGGATCGGACCTTTGGAATTGTCGATCGAGGATATTATCTTTTGTTGTGGATTTATGGACATTTTTGCCCACGCCGAATCTCCGGAAAGCACGCGGATAAATGGTACATGCCATGGACACGTGAGATTCGTTCGGACACGTGAGATTCGTTTAGGCACGTGAGAATCATTCTGGTACGTGTTTCGAATCATAAAAGGAGTCATCGGTTCATCAGCGGGTCAATAAAACCGTTCAAGGGTTTCAACTGTAAAAAAAAAAAAAAAAAAAAAAAACATGTTCTGGCTTGGACGATAGACTGTTAATGAGTTGGACAAATACCGTGAACACTGATTGTATCTTGTTTCGCAATTGACTGATTCATCTGAATCTGACCGGGATTCGAACTGGAATTCCGTGTTCACAGCGTCATCAGAACTGTTCAACAGGTTTGCCATAAAAGCTCACATATATATGTGATGTTTTGTGATTCCTTTGTGAAAAAAAATCTGTTATATTGTTGAAAAGGTTTTCCTGACTCATTAAGAGAAACATAAACTTTTTTTTCTTTCTTTTTTTTTCTTTGTTGATGCTCTGAGGTTGACGAGTGGAAAAAAATTAAGACCATTTTACTTCCATCATTGTTGTCATAATGTGAAAGTGGTGACAATTGTTGACTTTTGTTGAAAACTGCATAATTTACGGTTTTACTGAAATTACTGCATAACATAGGTTTTTAATATTGCCTATATTGAACATAATGGCTAAATATGTGCATGGTTTGACAGATATGACTGACCTGACTTTACCATTTGAGTCTGAGCCTAGGAGGAGAGCTCCAAAGCCGACTATCTGCCTGGAGACACAGGTTGAGTCGCTAAGGACTGAAGTAGCAGTGCTGCGAAAATGCTTAAAGGAGTCCCTTGATCTGCAGAGCGGTATGATTGACGATTACACTCAGAACATGTCCGCAGCAGCTTCAAACCCGTTACCTGCACGAAATGGTCCAATTTCCTCTTCCACTCCATATGCCCAGGCCCAACCTGTTCACGTCATGCCAAATCTTTCAGCGACAACCTTTGGTTGCAACATAGCGCCTGAAAATGCAACAGACTTTTCTCACACTTCTTCGCTGCTTAATAGCACAACTAGAGCGTTAGCTTCAGTCTTGAATCAGTCAAAACTTGAGCCACCTGTGTTCAGAGGAGATGGAAAAGTTCAGCCTGAGGATTGGCTTCAGCTTGTGGAGGTATACAGAACCTCTTTGGGGCTGAGTGACGCTCAGATCCTTCTCGAATTACCTCGCTTCCTAGCCAAAGAGCCCAGGAAATGGTTTTCAGTATTGAGTGAACACATAACAGCCTGGACACAATTCCGCACTCTTTTTAAAAGTGTGTTTCTTCCATTGGACAATCAAGAGCGCATCTTGAGAGGCATCCTTGACCGTGTTCAAGCGCCTGATGAGCCTTTTCCAACATTTGTAGCGCATCTATTGAGCGAATTCAAAAAGCTGAAGTCTCCCCCAACAGAACAAGATCAAATTGAACTGATTTGTAAGCATGCATTGGAGCGGTACAGAGTCGCGATTTATGGTACAGAGATCACGTCAATCATTGACCTCCTGATGCGGGCACATGAGCTCCATTCTGTTCTTGGCCCAAACAGCCGTAATGAGCCCCCGCTACCAATGAAGGAACAAGCACGTGAACTTTACTGGTTTAAATGCTCTGAACCTGGTTTCACGTCCCGAAATTGTCCGAACTGTAGCTTTGTGCCACAAGCAGATGTTTTCCCGGGTGTTACAAAGCAGAACTCACGAACAGGAAATGGAACGCCAGGTCGTAATCAGAGTAGCGAGAACCAAAACAACAACAGGGGTGAGCAGGAAAATACATTTGACCAGCAGAAGGGAAACTTCAGGGGAGGGAGGACATTTCACAGGGGCAATCCTCCCTCCAGAAGGTAAATATGCCCCAAAATTCTCCGGCGTCCACACTTGAGACACTCATCCTGGGTCATGTGGAAGACCCGGCTTCTTCTTCATTCTGGAACACCCCATTCATTGTCAAAGTAAACCTCTACAGCAGAGCAGTTGATGCAGCTCTTGATACAGGCGCTTCCCTTTCTGTAATTGGGACTAATATCATTTCTGGCATTCCAGGAAGCTCTGAAAAAGTGCACCCTTGGTTATCGCCCCCCATTCAATTGGCTAACAGAGCAACTTGCAGCCCAACCGGCGTCATTTGGCTGAATATTGGATTCCAAGGGAAACGGTTTTACCATAGATTTGTTATTGTCCCTGATCTCGCTTCACCCCTTATCTTAGGGATGGATTTCATGTTAAGAGCGGCAGTCAACATTCATATTCCATCCAGGACGGTAACCTTATGTGACACCGTTGCGCCAGAAACATGTGAACTAGCGGATGAATGGATGGAGTCTACAGCGGTAGGGCGCATGATGTTTATGGGTGTCCAAAAGACTGACTTAAATGAGAAAGTCGAGGAGGCATGTTTAGGACAGGGACAAAAAGCGCAGTTCCTTGCCCTGGTGGAAGATTTTTGGTGCATGTTTGATGGTCACTTGGGCAATACGTCACTGGCAGAGCACATGATCGATACCGGTAGGGCGAAGCCTGTCAATTTGCCACCTTACCGTACTTCCCCTGAGAAAAAGCAGATAATTGAAAGCCAGATAAAACAAATGCTGGAGGAAGGAATTATTGAACCGTCATCAAGCCCGTGGGCTGCGCCGGTCGTGATCGTAAAGAAACCTTGTGGAGAACCCAGGTTCTGTGTTGATTACAGGGGTCTAAATCAGCTCACACTGAAAGATTCATATCCTCTACCCAGGGTGGATGAATCATTAGACTTTCTGTCCCGTGGGAAATTTATTACCACACTGGATCTATCTCGAGGGTATTGGCAAGTGTCCGTTGAGGAAAAGTCTAGACCAAAAACTGCTTTTATATCTCACTGTGGCCTATTTCAGTTCAAAGTCCTTCCCTTCGGGCTCAGCAATGCCCCCGCTACATTTCAAAGGGTCATGAACACTGTCCTCGCTGGCCTGACTTATAAATGCTGTGCAGTATACTTGGACGATATCGTAATAGCTTCACCGACCTTTGAAGAACACCTTGAAGACCTTCGGGAGGTTCTGTTGAGACTGCAGACAGCAGGTCTCTCTCTAAAGCTGAGCAAATGTCAGTTCTGTCTAAGTGAGCTCATATTCCTTGGCTACCGTGTCACACCAGAGGGTATATCACCAAACCCGGCAAAAGTAAAGGCGGTGACTGAGTTCAGAACACCAAAAGACACAAAGGATGTCAGAGGATTCCTTGGCCTTACAGGCTATTATCGACGCTTCATCCCTGGCTATGCGAGTAAAGCAGAACCACTTTTCCGTCTCACCCGGAAAGAAACACCGTTCTGCTGGGATGAAAGTTGCCAGGCTGCTATGGATTTCTTGACGAAGTGTCTCACGTCAGCACCAATCTTATGCTTTCCAAATTTCACACGGCCATTCTGTGTACACACAGACGCTTGCGACCTGGGTCTTGGTGCGGCCCTAATGCAAAAAGACGACATGGGACGAGATGTTGTGGTGGCTTTTGCAAGCAGAACTCTACACAAGGCTGAGAAACCCTACTCGACGCCTGAAAAGGAATGTTTGGGAGTGATTTGGGCTCTGGAGTACTTTAGACCCTATGTGGAGGGCCTGCATGTGACGGTCTACACAGACCATAATAGCCTGAGATGGCTGATGAATCGCCCAAACCCTTCAGGACGTCTAGCGAGATGGTCCTTACGCCTGCAGGACTTTGATTTTAATATTGTGCATAAGCCAGGTGTTCAAAACAAGGTCCCAGACGCTTTGTCCCGCAACCCAATTCAGTGCGAGGCTGCCCCAATAGACATTCTGCCAGATTATGCAATCATTGGGGGAATGGATCTCCGTAGCCTGTCCTCAGTCATGCTGACAGACAAAGCACAGTTGAAGCAATTACAGGAAAATGACCCAGTGGTCAGTGACCTTATATGTGCCCTTAACAGTGCTGGAAAAGAGGATGTGGATGAAAAGTATGTCATTCAGGACGGTTTGCTGTATATCAGAGACTCTAAAGTGACTTGTGGACTACATCCAATGAAACAGCTCAAATTTTACGCGCCTACATCCATCAGAGGTGCTTTGTTAAAATACTAACATGACCACCCTACTGCTGGACACCTCGGAATTACAAAAACATTGACCAGGCTGAAGATTAGGTTCTTCTGGCCAAAAATGACAGAGGATGTGAAGAGATACGTTACCTCATGTTCCGTGTGTCAATTGACAAAGCCTAGTCAAAAGAAACCAGCGGGTCTGATGGTCCCAATCAAACCACAAAAGCCCTGGGAATACACTGGAGTAGACTTTGTGGGCCCTCTACCTCGGACGCAGAGTGGAAATGAGTATATTCTTGTGTTTGTCGACTACTTCTCAAAGTGGGTAGAAGTAAATGCAGTCAGAACAGCGACAGCGCAAGTTGCTGCAAGTAAGTTCCTGAGCGAAATCTTTGCCAGACACGGTGCACCGACTTACCTGATTTCAGACCGTGGCACACCATTTGTGAGTAACCTCTTCGAGGATGTGGTGGCCGCCCTGGGTACAGAACACAGGTTGACTACGGCATATCACCCACAGACAAACGCTACGGAAAGGGTGAACCGTACCTTGAAGACAGTCATTCGTGCATACGTGGGGGACAAACACACCTCATGGGACAGGTACATACCTCAGATATGTTTCGCTCTTCGTACTGCGCCACATGAGAGTACAGGCCTGTCACCGTCAATGATGTTGTATGGACGTGAGCTTGAAACTCCACTGGATTTGATCACACAACCGAATGTTGAGGGAGTGGATGACCCGGATGTAACATACCCGGAGAATTTGAGAGCTTCCTTACAAGACGCTCATGATCACGCCAGAGTAGCTCTAGAGGAAGGACATGAACGTAGGAAACGATATTATGACCTAAAACGGCGTTCGGTTTCTTATGTTGTGGATGATCTGGTTAGAGTGAAAACACACCCAAAGTCTAATGCAGTAGCAAACTTTACAGCCAAGCTGGCTCCAGTATACTCTGGTCCATACAGGGTCTCAAAAGTACTGTCTGATGTTAACTACAGGCTGGAAAAAGTCGATACTGGAGAGGATGTTGGTGTGTTTCACGTTGTGAACCTTCAGCCCTTTCACTCATGGAATACTGCTTTGTCCAAACAGAAACTCTCTGATAATTGTGACAATAGACAATCATGGGATGAAGGTGCCTCTATCCAAAACGGGCCTGGAGAATCTCACGATACTGCCTTAAGTGTTGCTGGAGACTGGTTGACCGAACTGCCCAATGACGTTTCCTCAGAAAGCTTACCTGAACAGACACTTGACGGTGCTGTTTTTGCAGACACAGAGTACTCTGACATGAGACGTGACTTTACCACTCCCAGATTTGACACAAATGACCCGTTCCAGGGTACTGACCGTTATAACTTGAGACCGAGACCGAACCCCAGAATTACTTCTGACTGGACAGTTAATAGGTGGACTAACCCATATCATACACGCAAGATTGAAGTTCAGTAAGGAGAGATGAAACAATGGTTTTGTTTTGTCACTTGTTGTTTATTGGCAAATGTTCATGGTTTGATGTTTTGAAAAAAAAAAGTTATTCCATATGTGGGGGTTGCACACAGGTTTTTTGTTTTATTGAATTTAAGTGCAATGTACAGATTTGTGGGACTGTGCGGGTTGTGCATTATTTTAGTTTTTCTCACCCTGTAACACCTTTTCAACTGTGGCATGTATGTATGGTTGTTAAGTGAAACAGTAATGCTCCCTGGTTGTGTACGGCTGGGGTCAGCCTTTATTTGACAGGGGGGAATCTGTAACAAGTAGAATTAGGTACTGTGCCTTTAAGGTGCAACGCACTCTGTTAATCCCTCTCTCAGAGTGGGCAGTCGTTCTGAGGAGCGCGAGCAGTGAACATCGCATGTATGTGTCAATGTGTGCAAGCCGTTTTATTATTTCTGATGTTTATTTCTATTAAGTAACGCAGTTGTTGTTAGTGTTTTGCAAACTGCCCATGTGTGCGTGGGATCGACGACGGCGCTGATAATAAATCACCACTGTGGAATATCAGTCTCACGTGCGTCTTTGCTTACACCTGACTACAACCATTTGGGCAAGCTATCCGGCCCCCCTTATTTAAACAAAAGCGTTACAACGCTCAGTAAGGCAGGTAGACTGGCAATACTTTGCGATGGCCTGTTAGCCGGGTCATGCTTAAATGTCTCACAAACAGGAAGTAACCAGTGAAGCAGAGGGAGTGGCACACAGTCAGTACTCGGGAGAGGGCTCCCTCTGCTGGCGTGACGTTACATTAGAGTTTTGCAAAAAGAGTGCATGAGATTTGCAAACAGTGTTTTAACATGAACTTGTTTAATGTTTTACAGAAAGAGTGATTTATTCGACAAATTGGTTTAGGCTATCGAGAATTTGGTTCAGAGAATGGGATTTAGTGTTTTAGCAATTCAGAAAAACTGTAATTTGAGTTAGTGAATACGTAATAAGAATACTAGCTAGCTACTATAGACAGTATATAAAATGGACACAGCGACCCCATATGTTTCAACGGAGAAAAGTGAAGTCAATTAGAAGCACTCACTTCCTGATGGCCGGGCGAACTGCGCAGGCTCAAACTGAGCTCGACGACGTAAATGTGACGTGAGCAACCTGTCTGACAGCTGTCAGTCTTCTAGTAGCTGTGCCGAGAGAAATCTGAATCATTCCCTTCCGAATCTCGCAGAGACGGAGAGCGTGAGTATTAGCTGTCCATGAACTAGCAGCAGGATCAACTTTATCACTTTATGGGCTTCTCCCTTTACTTTATCAGACTTTATGCCTCCACGTCCCCCCGATTGCCCGCGAGCTTCTCCGCCGGTCTATACGGTAATTTCTCTACAGTGCGGCAGAGAGTCGTGTGATTATGACGCAATCGTTAGCCTATTTTTACAAAAAACTGCTTCTACGGGGCCATAACGTATGGAGCCTTTTATACATTGTCGTGTTTCTTTCGAAATAAATAATGGACAAATGGAGTCTTTAAACGCCTCAGATGTAAAGTTATTCGCTGTCAAAGTGAATGGGAGTCCTTGGCCTTCCTCGTCCTCCTCCTCTTACTACTCCTCTGGCTCTGCCTCCATTTCCAATGTTGGCATCCATTGCTCCAAAACAGAAGAGCTCACGTGTTGCCCTTTTATGCTAAAGCTCTGTTTACTAATTGTAAAACTGTGTGACGGGTGTTTGCCCATGTGATGAGTCAGTGTGCATATTTGAATGGCAGTGTGTTCCTTGTGAAAACAAGAGATTTTCTGCATGAAAATTGTGCCAAACGCAGAGAATTGTGTGTAGTGTTTTGAAAACAGTGTGTGTTTAGAACTGCAATGGACTTTATGCACAGTAGCCAGCTCCTTTGTTTCCTGTCTGCCATTATTGGACAAACTGATTCATCTAGGTGTGTCTGATTATTGTTGTTGGTCAGGCACACCTGGATTAATCAGTTTGTCCAATAATGGCAGACAGGAAACAAAGGAGCTGGCTAAAGTTCAGGAAGTAGTGCAGCTGTGCATAAAGTCCATTAGAGTGTATATAGCAGGAATTGTGCTTGTTTAGCAGAATTGGTTCAGGGGGTTGGTGCATGAGTCACATGTTGTGGTCATTGTGTCTCAAGTACCAGTATTTGTGTGTAAACAATTGAAAAAAACTGTAAACTGAACAAGAAGAGCTATAAATCAAAAGTTTGATAGTAATGGCATAATTATGTTTTTTTTATTTTTTATTAGTGCACTTTTGATGATCTGTTGTTATACTAGCATTAAGAGTTTTTAAAATGTACGGCTACACCCTACTTGAAATACCAAAGCGAATATAAAAAACTGTTCAAAACTGTTATAAAAACCTCTACGAACATTAAATTCGTTAACAGCATTTGTGCCATATAAGTAGCCTAACTACGAAAAAAACGTACTCGGTTACTAACGTAACCTCGGTTCTCTCTAGGAGAGGGAACGAGTACTGCGTCGATTAATCGACGCTACGGGAAAGATATTTCTTTTTCGAGATTGAAGCCTAAAAATTAATCCTTAATTTTGTAAATATGTAAAACGCTTTTCTGTAGCATACAACCTTAGGCGGAGCAAATAACGCGCGCCCATTGGCTGCTCCGCCAGAAAAGCACAGCCTATGCGAGGCCAGTGACGCTGACCAATGAGGGCGCATCGCGCCCTTCTGCGTCATCTCCCGCCGAAACGGGCGTGGCCTAGGTCTATAAATACCAAGCATAGCTGTTACCACTCTGATTTTCGTCACAGAAGCGACACAGCGTGGGCACGCACGGCATGAGACGCAGTACTCGTTCCCTCTCCTAGAGAGAACCGAGGTTACGTTAGTAACCGAGTACGTTCTCTTACGTAGAGTTCTCTCCTACTGCGTAGATTAGCGACGCTACGGGAACCTCTGTAAGACGCCGTGCGTGCTCTTGGACCGACACAGACACCCGAGGGCGTACGCGCCCTGGCATACAAGCGCCTACACCAAGAGTATATATATATATATATATATATAGGGAGAGCGGCTAGAATTAGCATCATCCCTTCATAATAGTGCCCCCAAGGGCATAATAACATATATATGTAAATATTAGATATATATGAGGGGTCATAGCATGCTCATGGGACACATTGTCAGTGAGTGATGCTTAAAACATTGGGGTGACCTGGGCCGCAGCGCGGGGCAGGAACACCATACATAGTCTTCTAGACCGAGAGCAGTTTAGCCTGCAACGCAGGAACCTCTAGGTTATAGAACCTTATAAATGTAGACGAGGAGGCCCAGCCTGCCGCCATACAAATATCTTGTAACGAGATTCCGCTATACCAAGCCCACGAAGAGGCCATGCCTCTCGTAGAATGTGCTCTGATGCCCAGGGGGCATTCCAAACCTCTAGATGCGTAAGCTAGCGCAATGGCATCCACTACCCGTCGAGATAGACTCTGTTTCGTCGCGGCTCGCCCTTTAGAGCGCCCACTAAACGAAACAAAGAGCTGCTCTGTCTGTCGAAAAACAGCGGAGCGGGACACATAAGCTCTTAATGCCCTGACCGGGCAAAGGGAGCTATTTCCGTCCTCCGAGGCCGGCAGGGCCGACAGGGAGATGACCTGAGCCCTGAACGGTGTGTTGAGGGACTTAGGTACGTACCCGTGCTTCGGTTCCAACACGACTACAGAGTCGTTCGGCCCGAACTCCATACAAGAAGCTCTAACTGAGAGCGCTTGCAAATCCCCCACACGCTTCACTGAAGCGAGAGCCAAAAGAAACACGGTCTTGAAAGACAGGTGTTTCAGGTCAACTGAGTGAATAGGCTCGAAAGGGGCCCCTTTCATAGCGTTCAACACTGTAGAAAGGTCCCAAACGGGGACTGAAGGAGGCCTTGGAGGGTTTAACCTCCTGGCTCCTCTAAGGAAACGGACCACCAGGTCGTTTCTGCCCAGTGAATGGCCAAACGTTGGATTAACGAACGCTGATATGGCAGCCACATAGACTTTGAGCGTGGATGGGGTTCTTCCCTAATCCAATAGTTCTTGGAGGAAGGAGAGAATCTCCGTTTCCCCGCACTGAAGTGGTGACAGACCTTGGTCTGAGCACCAACCAGAGAACACCGACCATTTGGAAGCGTAGAGCCGTCTAGAAGACGGGGCCCTAGCCTGTTCGATCGTGTCTAACACTCCCTTTGGGAGGTTAGCGGGTACCCGTTTTTGGCCCATACGTGTAGGGACCAGAGCTCCGGGCGAGGATGCAAAATCGAGCCCTTGGCCTGCGAGAGGAGGTCTCTCCTCACTGGAATCGGCCACGGGGCAGTACTCTTCAGTCGCATCAAAACTGGGAACCAGGGTTGATTCGTCCAGTATGGAGCGACTAGTAGCACCGAGCATCCGCTTTCCTCGATACGCTCCAGCACTTGAGACAGGAGTGAGACAGGAGGAAAAGCATAGAGCGGACGGCGGGGCCAGACACTGGCCAGCGCGTTCGCGCTCTTCGAAAAGAATTCTGGGCAGTGAGCGTTTTCCTGGTTTGCAAACAGGTCTATTTCCGCTCTGCCGAACGTTCTCCACAGCAGACGCACTGTCTGCGTGTGTAGGGACCACTCTCCTGTAGGAATGTTGTTCCGTGAGAGTCTGTCTGGGCCTACATTCAGGTGGCCTGGCACATGCATTGCTCTCAACGAGCGCAGGTTGTGCTGGGCCCATACCAGTATGCGTTCCGCTAACCTGTATAGGTTTCGGGATTTCACGCCACCCTGGCGGTTTATGTAGGCTACTACCGACATGTTGTCCGAACGGACCAGGACGTGGTGCCCTTTTATCCGGGGACAAAAACGCCTCAGCGCAAAGTCCACCGCCATCATTTCCAGGCAGTTTATGTGCGGTAGTTTGGCCCGTTCTGCCCACTGGCCAAAGAACGGTCTGCCTTCGAGCAGCGCGTCCGTGGACACCACCTTCAGGCTCGAGGAAGTCCCCAGGCTTACACCTGACCGGTACCAGTCTGACGCTCTCCATGGTGTCAGGGCTGAAATGCATTCCTGATTGACCTTGAGGCGATAGCGACCGTGCAACCATGCTCGGCGCGGTACGCGCGCTTTCAACCAGAACTGCAGTGGGCGCATGCGCAGCAGGCCCAACTGCAGTACTGTTGAGGCTGAGGCCATGAGGCCTAGCATTTTTCTGAAATCTCTTGAGCGGCATTATATGGCCGCTGCGGAAGGATTTCGCCATTCGCAGGGTGTTTTGCCTGCACTGTGATGACAGCTGTGCTGTCATAGATAGCGAGTTCAGATCCAGTCCTAAAAAGGAGATCCTTTGACTGGGAAACAGTGAACTTTTCTCCCAATTGACTCTCAGACCTAAGCACTCGAGGTGATCGAGTATTAGTGTCTTGTGGTGGGCGAGTTCTGAAGGCGATTGAGCCAGAATCAGCCAATCGTCCAAATAGTTCAGAATTCGAACGCCTCGGAGTCTCAGGGGTGCCAGCGCCGCGTCCATGCACACTGTAAATGTACGAGGTGCTAGAGACAGGCCGAATGGCAGGACTGTGTACTGATATGCCTGGCCCTTGAAGGCGAATCTCAAAAATCGCCTGTGACGTGACGCAATTTGTATGTGAAAATACGCGTCTTTCAGATCTATCGCCATAAACCAGTCTCCTCGGCGAATCTGCGCGAGGATTTTTCTGGTCGTGAGCATTCTGAACTTTCGCTTTGTTAGCGCTTCGTTCAGATGCCTCAGATCTAAAATGGGTCTGAGACCCCCGTCTTTCTTCGGTACCAGGAAATATCTGCTGTACAAACCCCCTTCGCTCTGAGCTTGAGATAAAGGCTCTATGGCCCCTTTGCTCAATAGCTTCGCTATTTCGGCTCGAAGTAGATGTGCTACTTCTGTTTTTACCGTGGTTTCGACTCTCTCCGTGTAACGGGGAGGGCGTCGATAAAACTGTAGCGAATAGCCTCCTTTTATAGTCTCTAGCACCCATTCTGAGACCCCAGGAAGTCTTTCCCATGCATCTGCACGCGTGACTAGGGGTTGAATGTAATCTGGGCCCTGGTCGCGAAATGGCGGCGACACGAGAGCAACCGTGTGCTGTAACATGGACGCCGTGGCGTCTGAGGCGGGGGGCATGCTTAACACAGTGTGCATCCCGCGCGCGCTCGACTCTCTGAGTTGAGAGAGAGAGTGCGCGGGGCGAGCCCCGTAGGGCTCGTTATATTTGTGAATAAATGTGGGCGCGTGGTAGCGGGCACATTTATAACACCGGGGATACTGTGTTTGTGAACTGACTGACCGTTCGTTGGTTTCGTTTTTACAGAGACCGCGGAACGTGCAGTGTGTAGTGGTTGTGGGCACTGGACAGTGGGCACGCTCACTACATGTAAAGCACAATCGACATGAGTCGATTTTATGTGTGCAGACCCTGTGTTGTACGGGGCTGTGCTTGCACGGGTTGAAAAACCAGGCTCTGGTCGCGAAATGGCGGCGACACGAGAGCAGTCGTGTGCTGTAACATGGGCGCCATTGCAGCGTATGATGCGGGGGGCGCGCTTAATCGAGCGGGCAGCCGCGCGCGCTCAGCTCTCTCAGCTGAGAGAGACAGCGCGCGGTGCGAGCCCCGTACGGTTCGGCATGTTTGAGAATAAATGTGGGTGCGTGAATGCGGGTACATTTATAGCACTGGGGAGTACTGTCTATTAGAACTGACTGACCGTGCATCGGTTTCGTTTCATAGAAAACGTGTGACATGTAGCTTGTAGTGATTGTGGGCACTTGAAAGCGGGCACGCTCACTACATATGATGCACAATCGAAAGAGTCGATTTTATGTGTGCAAGCCCTGTATTGTGTGTACGAATGGGCACTGGGTCGTGGGCATACAGTTACACACATTACATCATCGGCTGTGGCCGGGACACCGTGTAGCACAGAGAGTACTGTCTATCAGAACCGACTGACCGTGCATTCGTTTCGTTTTTACAGAAACCACGGGACATACAGTGTGTAGTGATTGTGGGCACTGAAAAGTGTTCACTAACTTACATGTGACGCACAATCGACAGAGTCGATTTTATGTGTGCAAGCCCTGTATTGTGTAGGGCTGTGCTTGTGTGTACGAATGGGCACTGGGTCGTGGGCATTACGGATACACACATTACACCATCGGCCGTGGCCGGGACACCAGAAAATACATTTTCAGATTTACCTGGGGCGTCGTGAAAACGGCGTTTGTGTGCAGGCAAACGGGCATTGATGCCGATTCGGTGACTGCAAAATACACTGGCACGGTCGCGTATGTTGGGACTGTGCGAGCGAGACGTTTTAGTGAAAACCGGCCGCGGCGGGACTTTAACACTGTAACGTTAGCTTTCCTCGAAGCAGAAGTGCGCATCCTGGCTGAAAACGGGGCTTTCCGGGACTCCGCGATTTCTTCGTGAATTCAGGAAGAAAAAGGCGCGGGTCGCGAGGACGGTAACGTACGTTCCTCTGCAGAAAAACAGCCATTCAGCCGGTAAGCGCATCGATGCTGGTCTTTCTCCGTCGACGCTCACGAGCGGCGGGGGAGGGGAGATCCTCGGAGCTCGCCCATCCCTTGCTACCCGAAGCGAGGAGAGAATAGCAGTCGTCCTCCACAGACGCGGCTTCACCCTCGTCCATGACGGACGCGGCGGCACACAGCGGCCCTTGTCCGTCGGTCAGAGAGTCCAGCGAAGCGGGCGGAGAAGCTGGCGGCAGCAGCGGCGAGCACCTCGTGGTGGAGGGAGGTTCCGGGCTCCGCTGAGCACGCCGCTTTTCACGGCGCGGCACTACAGCGGGCGGAAAGATGCAGCTTCAGTAAATGAACCCCAGGCGAGTCCGCAGAGTCACCGTAGGCATCAAATCACAGTGATGGCAGCCGCCATCGACGAGAGCTGAAGCTGCGTGATCCTTACAGGCAGGAAACACAAGCACGTGGTCCCCGTCGCTGAGCGGGGCTCTACACGAGCCACAGGAGGTGCGAGGCATCTTGAAAAAGACGCTCGGCTCTTTTAGTGGTGGAAAAACTGTGTGTCGCGACGGCGAACACACACACAAAACACACACACATAATGTAAAGGATATTCCACGCCGGAGAAGCGCAGCAGGGAACGGCGGCTGAAGGCGGCGAAGACCAGCGGCTTCAGGTAAGGGCTCGTCCTGCTGAGGTGCTGTATCAGACGGCTGTGGTGGCTCGAATCCGGTCCTACGATGCGTGTAGCTTCGTGAAGAATAGAAAATCAGAGTGGTAACAGCTATGCTTGGTATTTATAGACCTAGGCCACACCCGTTTCGGCGGGAGATGACGCAGAAGGGCGCGATGCGCCCTCATTGGTCAGCGTCACTGGCCTCGCATAGGCTGTGCTTTTCTGGCGGAGCAGCCAATGGGCGCGCGTTATTTGCTCCGCCTAAGGTTGTATGCTACAGAAAAGCGTTTTACATATTTACAAAATTAAGGATTAATTTTTAGGCTTCAATCTCGAAAAAGAAATATATTTCCCGTAGCGTCGCTAATCGACGCAGTAGGAGAGAACTCTACGTAAGAGAACACTGTTGACCTTTTTCTTACAAAAAGAAAGAAAGAAAAGGGCAAGGAAAATGATTACCTTAATTGTTATGCATCCCAATAGTCCAGGCGTTTTAAGCCAAAATGGGGGTCAACCGTGAACAAATTGCAACAGAATCAAACTCAACTGATTTTGTATCCTCCATATGTCCTGAGTAAGGGGGGAAAAGCCCAGAAGAATCCCATTAGGGGAAAGCTCTGAAAAAGACCCAAATATATCCTATTCATATACGCCTATTCATTATTTTTCTCACATGAATAGGGTAAAATATTTAACCTTTAGATATCACCATCAAAATTACTGAGTTGATTACTTATTTATGCAGCCTAATAATTATTTAACTGATTTGAATAATAGAAATGTTGAAATATTAACTTAAAGTGCAAGTGGTAGGCCCACTTTGTGTAAATAATTTACGTGTAAGGGTTCGGCTGACAAAAAAGAGATGAGGAGAGGAGCGGTTCCTAAAGAAAGTGTAGCGCTTAGTGTTGCGAGAGAGAGAAAGCAACTCGATCGCCTCCTGGAGGAGAAAGGAGGAATGACGAGGCTGAGCTGTGCTTTTCCTTTGTCGCACTAATAGCAGACAAAAGCCAATAGATAGATTTGAAAGGATAAAGGAAAAAGCCTTGTTGAAGTTGAATGATGTAGTGAAGATGAAGCAGCAAAAGCTTACAGCACCTGGTATTCCCAGGCGGTCTCCCATCCAAGTACTAACCAGGCCCGACCCTGCTTAGCTTCCGAGATCGGACGAGATCGGGCGTGTTCAGGGTGGTATGGCCGTAAGCGAGAGTCTCAGCCGGTAGAGGGATATTTAAAGAAGAGCAGCAGCAGAACCAGAATGGAATGGTTATGGTTTCCAAACTTATAAATTTTATAAACTTTAAGTTTTAAACTTAATATATATCAAAATTGATAATATATATCATAAATTGTTGTGCAATTTTTCTTTGCTAGCCTATACGCTTGAATGTGTGTGTGTGTGTGTGTGTGTGTGTGTGTGTGTGTGTGTGTGTGTGTGTGTGTGTGTGTGTGTGTGTGTGTGTGTGTGTGCAGTTTTTTAAATTATGAAAAGAGTCTGGAAAATGAGGCACATTATTAATCTGTATAAACCTATTTTTTATGTGGTACTGAATAAATAGGAAAACGAGTCACTATTGTGGAGAGCACAAACTTTTTTTATTTTTATACATTTAAAATTGTGTGAAATAGCAAGGCCTTTTATTATTTTATTTATTTGTATTATTATTTAGATTTTTTTTTTGGTAGTTCTATATTTAGACCTATTTATATTTTATCTTTTTATTTGTACACCCTTGGCAGTTTTGTTTGGAAATTGTTGTTCATAATAAAATAAATAATTTAACATTCCTGTAGTGTGTACTGTAAAAAAACAATATCTAATATACTACCAAGCACGCATGTCATCTCATCACTATAACAGAAAATCAAAGGTTTTCTTACTCATTTTTAAAACAGAATTGAAGGTTTTCTGTCAGTTTTCACTTTTGTTATTTACTTTATAAAGGTTTAATCCAAACGCAAGAGGGCAGAATAGCATCACTTACTCACTCATTGGTGAAGAAAAATGGAAGTAAAAAAAATCCCCTTTTTTTAAGTTATATACCATTAATAGCAGTACAAGATCAAACGCGTGCATATAAATAAATAAATAAATTATATTGATATTTAATTGGACTGTAATATATTCAGTCATGTCTGGCAACTAACACATTTTTATTCAATATCATTAGGAGGATGCATAACAGGTAATCATTTTCCTTACCCTTTTCTTTCTTTCTTTTTGTAAGAAAAAGGGACGTCAGGAGTGTTTTTTTTTTCGTAGTTAGGCTACTCATCGTTATGGCACAAATGCTGTTATCGAATTTAATGTTCGTAGAGTTCAAATTTAATGAACCGATAATATTTTTTTAGGAAAAAGTCATGAAAACACTTGAGGGGGAAAGGGTGCTGTTTTTGCAGATCGGGATGTTTCTGTTTCTGCTGATGGTGTCTTCTTTAAATATCCCTCTACCGGCTGAGACTCTCGCTTACGGCCATACCACCCTGAACACGCCCGATCTCGTCCGATCTCGGAAGCTAAGCAGGGTCGGGCCTGGTTAGTACTTGGATGGGAGACCGCCTGGGAATACCAGGTGCTGTAAGCTTTTGCTGCTTCATCTTCACATCATTCACTTCAACAAGACTTTTCCCATTATCCTTTCAAATTCTATCTATTTTCTTACATTTTTCTTTCTCTCTGGCTTTTGTCTGCTATTAGTGCGGCAAAGGAAAAGCACAGCTCAGCCTCGTCATTCTTCCTTTCTCCTCCAGGAGGCGATCGAGTTGCTTTCTTTCTCTCTCTCAGCAACACTAAGCGCTACACTTTCTTTAGGAACCGCTCCTCTCCTCTCCTCAACTTCAACTAGACCAGAGCTTCATAAACTCTTTTTTGGTCAGCAGAACCCCTTACACTTAAATGCAC
Organism: Phoxinus phoxinus; assembly: GCF_949152265.1. NCBI lineage: Eukaryota > Metazoa > Chordata > Actinopteri > Cypriniformes > Leuciscidae > Phoxinus > Phoxinus phoxinus. The sequence goes on from NC_136888.1 coordinate 7,207,741, forward strand.
GCTACATTAGGCCTACCACTTGCAATGTAAGTTAGCCTACTATTTATATATTTAGGGCTGCGTGAATAGGGCAGTAGTAGTATTCTTATTTATATAATATATTATAACTATTTATGAGTCTAATAATTATTTGATTTCACGCTGCAAGTCACTATACTTAGGCTTTGTTGAAAACTCTTCACTGTCAAATTTTCAAATCTTCAAGCTTATATTTTGGCGAATGCTGGGTGAAATGCTATTATATGCTGATTACTTTAATTTGATAATTGCAATAAGCTATAGCCTTTATGTGATGAGCCGCTTTAATTTAGGCCATTATCCACATTTACATTTTTTCTCTCAATACTTTTAACAATTTTAGCTAAACTCTTAACACACCTGCACAATTGGCAAAACGGTCAATTTTATGTAAATAAACTCCAAAACTAATTTTCAAAATACAATAATACAGCAACACAATACACTGTCTACCAAAACACGATCATATGTTCTCTTCCAACAGGAACATTTAGTCAATCATAGCTTAATGTCATAAAAACACTAACATCAGATGGAATTACAGACACTGCATTATTTTATATGTCAGGTCTGCCCTTAGACAGTATATTGTATTGATCATAGATTGTGTTTTGCACTGCAGTTTCTTTTGAAGTCTCTTTTGTTTTGTTTGGGTTTAGTAAATGTGTGCATTTTGTTTCTTTTGCTGCAGAAATTCAATACAAAAAAGATAATGACCCTTCTCAGAGTAGCTTTATAGAATATGAAAAAAAGAAGACAGAGACAGAATTGCTGCAGTAAAGCCTTTATTTGCAACAGGACATTTCTGCAAGATAACAAAAAACATGTAATATAGCTGCCGTGAAAATACAAAATATACAAACAAAAAAAAGCCATCTTTTAATCTGCATCTTCTCCATTTGGCCACATGTTCTCATCCACATCACACCAAGGCATCTTGGGAAGAGTCTTTTGGCATGCCTTATACACCCCTGGCAGTGTCCAGCTGTGAGGTCTTGGTATGCAGCCATTGCATCCAGGAAACACATCTGGTCCTGTGGACGATGCTCAAAAACCTTCCATCTCCAGGCTGAGAAAACTCCTCAAAGGGTTGAGGAAAGGGGAGTAAGGGGACATCATCCTCTGATGGGTGTCAATGTCAAGTTTGATTCCTCAGCTTGTTTCTCTTCTCCCTCTCCTGCATGTACGCTCTCCCTCTCGCACAATCTCAATCTGCGTTGCGCCCTCCTTCATCTTCACCTGTTTCCCATTTGCCCCAATCTTCTTGCTATTTAGATCTGGTGTTCTTCTCCACTTTTTGTTGGTTTATTGTTTGTTCATTCATGCCTGTTACAGACGCCTCATCATTGTGAGTTACCTCTGCCTAATCTTGTCCTGTACCTTGTCACCTGTTATCCTGTGCCAAGCTGTTGCTGTATCCGCCAAGTGGAGTCAGTGCTCACTGTGCACTTCCTGACAGCAACTACCTGTGCCTTTCACCCTGCCTGGTTGCAGCCTGGTCCTTTTCAGTTTCATTGTCCTGTTCTGCGTCCGCCTAGATGGCCGGTGACCGGCAGACAGCCTATTTTTGACATTTATCTGATCGATCCTCAATAAACCTCTGCAACCAGCTTTCTCTTTTGGGTCCTTTTTGCACCGTGACAGTCAAACCAGGCTGTGACTGCACAGGAATGGTGGAATGACACATTGTCCCATATTTGCATAACTTCAATCAGTTGTTTCTCAGTAGCAATGGAATAAAATACAGGGGATATATTTGTCTCAGTTCGCAATATGAACAGCTGTTCAGTTTGACTTTAGCCTATAAGTTAGGTTTAGAACATGATGTTATCTCTTCTGACATACAGTGTGAACGTTCGCATTTGTAAATTTGGCAGTAAAAATCCATTGTTTTGATCTTGGTTGAGCTTGTGTGTAAAAGTTCAGGCATTTTAAATTTGTGTTAACTTCATTTTGTGTCAAAGCAACAAGAAACGTGTTAATTGTATAGCCTACACAGACAGATGTTGTGCTAACTGTGTTGACAGTTTAGGAAAATTGTCATAGCGATCGTAAAAAACTGTAATGCCGTTGAAATTCTGCAGCAGAGCGATGACATCTCAGATCATTATCTATACTTCGTTTAGCCAAGGTTGCAAAGCCAACACCGTATTACAGAGGTGCAGAAAAGCCTTAAAAACTGCTTATTTTCCGACTCTAAGAAAACAAGCACAACCCTAGGTATTTATTTGACACAGTGGCTAAATTAACAAGAAATAAAGCTTCTACTTCGGAAGAAGCAGCACAGCAGTAATGACTTTATGAACTTCTTTACTTACAAGATTGATAATATTAGGGAGAAAATTATAACTATGCAACCGTCTACTACAGTATCGCATCAGGCAGGGCATTGTAGTCTCCCTGAGGAAAAAATTCCATTCATTCGTTGTTATAGGAGAGGAAGAATTATCTAAACTCGTTAAATCATCTAAATCAACAATATGTTAGACCCTATACCGACTAAGCTACTGGAAGAAATGCTTTCATAGATCCTCTTCTTAATATCATTAATTCATCTTTGTCACTAGGATATGTACTGAAAACATTTAAGCTGGCTGTTATTAAACCTCTTATTTAAAAAAACGCAACTTGATCCTACAGGATTAGTCAATTACAGGCCAATCTCGAATCTGCCTTTTCTGTCAAATATTCTAGAAAAGCAGTATCTTCACAACTATGTTCCTTTCTAGAAAGAAATTATATCTGCGAGGATTTTCAGTCCGGATTTAGACTGTACCATAGTACCGAGACAGCTCTCGTTAGAGTCACAAATGATTTGCTCTTATCATCCGATCGTGGTTGTATCTCTCTATCAGTGTTTCTGGATCTTAGTGCTGCATTTGACACCATTGACCACAACATCCTTTTGAATAGACTCGAAAATTATGTTGGCATTAGTGGAATTACATTAGCATGGTTTAAATCATACTTATCTGACCGTTATCAGTTTGTAGCAGTAAATTAAGAGATGTCTTATCAATCACAAGTTCAGTATGGCGTACCACAAGGCTCAGTACTAAGACCGCTGCTGTTCACTCTGTACATCCTACCATTAGGAGTTTCTAATGATTGAACCAAAAAACTTCCACACGTAATAACCTAGAGTACTGTCTAACACTTGATGGCTGCTCTGTCAAATCTTCGTCGTCGGTTAGGAACCTGGGTGTGCTCTTTGATACCAATCTTTCATTTGAAAGCCACGTTTCTAGCATCTGTAAAACCGCATTCTTACATCTTAAAAATATATCTAAATTAGGACATATGCTTACAATGAACAATGCGGAACAGTTAGTTAATGTGTTCATGACATCAAGGCTAGATTATTGTAATGCTCTACTGGGTGGTTGCCCTGTACGCTTAACAAACAAACTACAGCTAGTTCAAAACGCAGCAGCTCGAGTTCTTACCAGAACCAGGAAGTATGACTATATTAGCCCCGTTCTGTCAACACTGCATTGGCTGCCTATTACAAACATTGTATACATTTTTAAATATTGCTGATTACTTATACAAAGCACTAAATGGTTTAACTCCGCAGTACTTGAGGGAGCTCTTAACGCATTATAGTCCTTCACGTCTACTGCGATCTCAAAATTGCGGCCAGTTGATAATACATAGAATATCAAAATCGACTGCTGGCGGTGGATCCTTTTCCTATTTAGCACCAAAACTTTGGAACAGTCTTCCTACCATTGTCCGGGAAGCATGACACACTCTGTCAGTTTAAATCTAGACTAAAAACACATCTCTTTAACCTGTCATACACATAGAAAATTATACATTCCTATTATTCAAATCAGTTAAATTATTATTAGGCTGCATAAATTAGGTCAGTTGGAACCGGGAACACTTCCTATAACACCTGGTGTAGTCGTTACTTCATAAGAAGAATGGCATCTACGCTAATGTTAGTCTTTCTGCTTATTCCGAGGTTAACTGTAGTCAGCCGGATCCAGGCCGTATCCAGATGAGATGGAGGACCTGCGCCTATACATGACCACAACGCATCCCTGAAGTGTCAGCAGAGATTGTGTCAACTAGACTCTACCCTGTGAAGGCCTCATCGACACGACAGCCATCGGCACTGATCCTCAACAAACCCGTCTCCATCAGCGTGACCGATCTTCAACCAGATGGAACTGGATAATATTCTGATTGTTCCAATCCAATCTGACTTCTGACCTGTAATTCTGCCTGAATCATAATCATTCGTTCACTGGCCAGAGGAGAACTGCCCCCCCCCCCCCCCCCCATTTTCTTTTGAAAACAAACTTTGTTGCATTATTTTCCTGTTATCTCTGTAAAGCTGCTTTGAAACAATCAGTATTTTAAAAAGCGCTAGGCCTATATAAATAAATGTGACTTGACTTGGCAAATCCTCGTCTAGCCATCCCATCTTTGAATAGAGAAAAGAAAAGTTTATAGAGCCAGTAAATAATTATGTAGTAGACTATGTGAAATTTAGTAGGAAAGTAGGAAACACAAATTAATAATGTAATATTTCCTATATTCTCTTTTGAGTCAAACAATCTGAAGAAAGCATATAAAACATAAAGAAAAGTCACTTACAAAATAAAATTGGATTACATAAAATTGGATAACATTAACAGACCTGGCCAACATGTATCTGTGTGAATGACATCTTCCTCAGAAGAGTGACAAAAATAGCAATTCACTTCAAGTACTTACATTTCCTAAGAAAGGTTTTGGTCGGGTAACATTTGTGAATCAATTTAACTTTGATTTCTTTAACTTTATTGGTAAGCAGATACTTTTGAGGCAAAGACCATTTCTCCCAAGGTAAATTCTCTACGATATTATTCAAATACGCTATGGTATTACATAAGGAATGGTTATTATCTCTGGAAGAGAGCTCTGAATTATAATTTTTTTGTTCTTTAATCTCTATGAGAAAAGCATACATTTCCGATCATTGTGTCAGTTAGATTCATAAAAGTACATGGCCATGGAAATGTAGTCCCTTGCAACAGTATGGTATTGAAAACAAGAACATATTCATGTTTTTGAAACAGTTGTCAAAGAAAAGTGATTTACTCTTGTTCCAAGTAATATCTGTGCGAAGAAAAGTTGTGTTTGTATTAGGGGCCAGGCCAAGAGCATCTGCTTATTACAAATTTGATAGTGATCTTTGTAACATTAGGCTATAGTTACAAAGTTGGAGAAAATTCGGGCCATCAACTTTATTAGAGAAAATATAATTAGGGATAATATTCCAAAGGGATTATTAAGGACATTTTTAAGCCAATTAATTTGAAAAGTGTTGTTTAAGGTTGTAAAAATCTAAAAAAATCAAATCCTCTCTGTTTTATTGGATTCTTTCTATAGCCTAATAAAGTGGGTTTTATTTTTCCAAACAAAATTACTTAACATTCTTTCAACCTTTTTTAATGTTGCTTTATCAACCTCCAGGGAGAGAGCTGCACGTCCCGACAATCCTTAAGCTTTAGTGACTAAAATTATTCCTCTTAAATCTCTTTGCAGCCAAGAATTAAATTTCCTTTGGGTTTTCAATATTAGAGGATCAAAATTAATTAACATCTTGTTTTTGGTCTTTATTAATTACAAGTATATAACTTGATTTTTCACAGGAAAATTGCATATAGAGAGTCTGGGTTCAGCTCTGAGATCATTTACAGGGCATTGTTCATTCCCCCAGCCCACTGAATCGCGAGTCTCTCTCTGGGGGAGTCGACTCCGGGATGACTCGGTCTGTGTTTGTCTTCGCGTTGTCAGCCATATTGGCGCCCTCCTCCATCTCGACCACCGCTAACTTCAGGGACATGCACGCGTCAGGCCGGTTATAAGCACGAAGAGGCATAACTGTTTTTTATCTGTTTGAAAGAACACTTTCAAATCTGTACAATGGAGGCCGTCAAGGCGTTTAACGGCGAGGTTTGTATGATATTTATTTGTATGAATGTAGACACGATAAACTCGAGTGTAGGCCTCTGTTGTCATCAAGCCGGTTTCATGGTGCAGGCCATATATATCTTACATAATTTCAACATTTAATATTTAAAAATTGGATAGGTCTGTGCGAATCTTTGCGTGCATTTTGAAATCTGAAAGTAACGTTAAATGCAATAAATTCAGATTAGTGCAGTGCTCGTTTTTTCCCGTCATCTTAGTCGAAAACATGTTGACCAAATATATTAAACTAAAAAAATAGTCCGGCTGCTAAAAGTAATCTTTATGCAATTTCTTAACTATAGTGTTTTTTACTTAAATATATTTAATCCTATTTAGGAAGTGCTGGTAATATGAGCGCTGATGTTTCCGCTTCGTGTAAGAGCAGCTGAGCTCATCTAGACAACAGGGCATCATAACGTTAGGCCGCTCCAACTTAACTGCTTTTTACGGCATAACAAGCTTGTTTCAAATCAGTACTAAAATGCTGCCACCCCGGGAAAGTCATGTGATGCCCAAAGATATTGAAGGTCGTCTCAATGGGGTTTGAGATACTGCCTTTGTTTTTAAAACTGAATTGCTAACCGTTAGCAGCAGACGATTAGCCGTGCTAGTGAACACACCATCTAAACCTGTTTCAATGTAATAGACTTCACTTTTCTCTGAACTAGTTCAGTGAGATCATATCTTTATCTTTTATTAGTTCTTGTTTCAGTGTGAATTTTCATTCTCGTGGGCTAGCTTATTTAAAATAAGGAATTATAATCAACCAATGAGTTGTATGTTTTATGGTTTAGCAGTCCTAAATCATATATGAGCCCCCCCAAAAAAGGACAATGTGATTTTATTGTAAATATGAGTTTTCAGTATCCCTGTAATACATCTTGTAGTTACAATATAATAGCATGAACAAACCGAAATGTATTATATATATATATATATATATTTAGTTGTTTTATAAAAAAAACCGCAGTGAATTACTGAATTCAAATATAGTACAAAATATACATTAGGATTGTGTGATATATTGGCTGATATATGTTAATTTTTAATGTTATTCTTATCGGCCCGATATTAAAATTTGGCCGATATATTAAAGCCGATAAATAATGGATTATTTCCTTCACCTACACTTCCGATGCACACTGATCGCCATGATGGATTTTAATTGCTTGAAATATGATCGGTATAACTTTAAAAAGGAAAATACAGTTAAGTGCAACATGCAAGTCTGTCATATAGGCTACATAAAGTTATAATGAGAACATCATTATAATTGTGTGCTTGGGACATGGCTTTTAATTGAGACTTTTGTTCTTGTAATCTAGCTCTCAAAAACTATATAAAAATTTGGATTTTCAGTTATCGGCTTTCAAATATAAAGAATTATTGGTTACGGTATTGGCCAAAATGTTCATATTGCAGGGCTCTACGCTAACTTTTTTCCCAAGGAGTACATGTGCTCCTAAATGAAAAAATGTAGGAGCACACAAAGAAATTTAGGAGCACAGTACAAAAAAGTTAACCGCCTGGTTAGCCACACTCCTAAAAATATCTTCTTTTGTGTTCAGCAAAATAAATACATTAATACAGGTATTTAACAACATTAGAGTGAGAGTAAATAATGAAAGAATTTTTATTTTTGGGTAACTGTCCCTTGCGCGTCGGGTGTATTGCGCTCAGAAAAGCGCTCGTTAGAACAGCGCATCAGCAGCAAATGACATGTTTAACCGGGAAGGCTTTAAAGCACATGCAAATAATTAATTGTTATGAACTACAGTGTCCCGTTCCTCTGCATTTCATGTGAATATACGTCGCGCTGTACAGTATGTTGAGACTGAGGCGCCAGAACTGCAAACTGATAGAATGCACGATCCTACGATGTTTCTTCAAAAGCAGATCGTGGAGACATTTATCATCCACGATCAAGAGATATCGCACAGCCCTACTTCAAGTTCTAATCAGCAACACACCTTTAACTTAATAAACAGTTGTTTGTGCCATGTAGAGGATGACACATCACCTAATAGTTTTAGTTTTTTTATTTAACGTCACCTAACCGCGCGTTTCGCAAAATATGTGACATCACCTGTGTGCGGCGATCTGATCTCACTGACCGACTGCGCCGTTGTTTTTTATTAGTAATGGGGAGGAAAATAAATATATTCATGCATACTTTTTGGAGTCAAAATTCTTTGGACAAAGCTTGAACAAAATGTAATACCTCATAAAATCGGGATTAAGACTTTTTAATACCTTTTAAGGGCCTTAATTTTCCTAAAATGGATTTATCAACTTTTAATACTTTTTAAGACCCCGCGGACACCCTGTTCCATATCCCCCTCACCTGATTCCTCTTTCTCCTCATCTCTTTTTCGCTTAAAATAAAAACTTATGTTCTTCATTTTTAACTATTGTACCAATATTTTCTTTCCAGTTTTTACCTCACTTGACTCTCTCACTTAAAATCCAGCAGTTCCCGCACATTCCCACACTATTTCAGTGATCGGCTCATTGGTTGCGAATCGTCGCTCTCATTTGCATAAAGTTAAGCGCGTCATCATGCTATTTTCACACATACTGTCTATGTGTTCACATCGCGCAGTCGCGACGCTGTCACGTCCTCTTGCTCTTTTATATACTGTCTATGTTGCTCAGTTCCATGTGAAATCAATGGGATGCTTTGCTTCATCACGCTGTTGTTCAGTGTATTGAGAACAGCCCGTCACTCGCACACTGTGCTCGTAAATTATTTTTCAAGTTCGCACATAACTATTTTTAGGCGCAAATGCGAGTGAAACACTCGCACTGTAGAGCCCTGTATTGGTGCATCCCTTCCCTAATATACATGTAATGCATCCAGCAGATCACATTAGACTAAATTAATAACTTGCATTATAAAGAAAGAATGTTAAATCACAAATTCACCATATTTTGTTTTTGTTTTTCAGCTGTACTCACTGAATGAATACAAGCCACCTATCTCCAAAGCAAAGATGACCCAGATTACAAAATCAGCAATTAAAGCTATAAAGGTAAGTTTAATAACAAGGTAACATAACATTAAGGCCAAGTCCCCCAACTGACTACTCTATTCCCATTTTGGATTTATCCCAAAGAACACGTTTATTCATGACCATTAAAAGCATCATGTGTTAATACCCCCCAGATAATTCCCGTTTAAGTTGCATTTTTCTATTACATTTAATGTAAAATACCAGTAAATAAAGCAAAATGCTTATAACACTATTACCATAGCTACAGGCTGTTTAAGTTCCCTTTACTCCACAACAAATCCATTAAATTTAATGGTATTCAGAACAGAACAAGAATGACATAAAGACAATGACATCAAGACCAAAAAATTTTTTTTTAAGTGAAACTGAAACAAATCGGTGTTGGGCTCATGGAGACAACCTCGCTCATTCAGCACAAATCCAAATGTTTCAATATTCATGGTGCATTTGGACACTAACTATTATTTATTATGTAGACTGGGCTTTGTACTTCACTTGTGTTCCAATATCCATGTAAAACATAATCCTTCACACGTGCAAAAATGAGCTTGGCACGCAGTATGTGCTTCTAGCTGGTTTGGTTTCCTTTCCCAGGGTTCGTACGCTCATGAAAAACCTGGGAAAGTCATGGAATTTTACATTAGCAATTTCCAGGCCTGGAAAGTAAAAAAAAAAAAAAAAAAAAAAATACAGAAAGTTTTGGTAAAGTCATGGAAATTAGCTTCAAAATATTTATGTAAGAGAATGTTTAGCCATTGTGATAATATTGGTTAAATAAACTACAAAACTTAACGTTCATTCGATCCATCCGACTGCAGCATTGCATCGGATTTCGTTTAGCAGCGTTGAGCATTATAACCAATCGCACACGTTTCTATTGAGCTTATGAATGTGATGGTCAATCAGAGGTGTTCAGATTAGTCTTCGCTGAGTCAGTGTTTTCTTCGAAAACTCGTGAATTCTCCCATCATCATCATAAACAAAAAAGTGCAGATTCGATGTAAAGAGCTTCATCTCGCAGTGTAGTCCGTTCCCGTGATTTTAACGGTAGTGTTTGAGAGAGCTTAAAGTCTCGCTGAGACCCAAGTTATGGAGCGCTTCGCAGTTTATTCCACTTTATCCCCCTTTTTCACAGACAAGGCTTAAGCCTAGTCCCAGACTAGAATTCATGTTTGAGCTGTTTCAACTGAAAGCAACGTGCACTGGCACATCTTAAAATATGTCAGTGCCATTGTTTTGTCTCAAGATGCACACCAGTAATGTTTTTTCTAAGGCATGTTTATAAAATATATGTAAATGTCCTAATTGAAGGCCTAATCCTGGCTTAATCTAAGCCCTGTCTGTGAAACCAGGCCTTAATCATTTATTCATCATGCTTATAAGATTGTGTTCATTTTCTAATGCTTAAAAATCATTAAAATAATTAATAAATGGTTCTTAGTGTAATCCGTGTTGCCAGAATATGACGTGCAGTTCCCCTAAACAATTTTTTTTATTAATTAATATTAATAATCATTATTACAATATCTAGAGCATTCATTGACAATTATGACCATGTAAAAAGTTCCTGTTAATTTTATAATTTATGAGTAACATCAAACAGTCTGTGTAAATAAACATTTATGCTATTTCAGATACAGCGTCTGTTTCACCGTAGCAGTATAAAGATGGCTTTTTTTAATAACATTTTATTGGTAGCAGTCTATGTAGTATGATGGATTTAAGTAATTAAATGTAAATGTAAGTATTTGGCAAGACAACACAGGTGATTATAAAGAATGGGGCCCCTTAATGGAAAAGTTAATTTCTGACCCTGACATTGGGTAACGTCTGGTAGTTGCAGTTTGTACTTTGGTCTAAATTGCAGAAAAAATAAACTTGACTGTTTTTGGGGAATTCAGATAGGGACGTTGTCTTAACGATTGATGGTTATCCCAGGGTGGGAAATTAGCACCATAAGTCACTTTGCCGTGTATACTAGCCACAGTGGCGGGTGGATTATAATAATGCTGCGTTCGCACCAAAAGCGCGCGTAACTTTACATTGACTTAACATTGAATGTATTAAGTAGTAACCAATAAACACATCCTGCGAGTGATTTCATTGTGCGGATTGAACAGCCTTTGTCAAAGAATGCGGTTGCTAAGTAACAATAATACACTTTTGTCGAGTAACTCTTTTGATTGGTTTTCAGCGATGTGTGTCACGGCGCTAAAGGGACCGTTATACTGTATAATTTATACACATAGCTAAGCTGAGAATAATAATAAAAAGTGTATAGCTGAGCTGAGCTGGTGCAGAAGAAAGGGAAATTATTTTTTTAAAATCTGGCGACATATCCTTGGTGTTAGGAGGCCCGCAGCGGAATCAGCAGTTATAAATTAACAACTAACGTTACAAACTGAGGGCGAAGTAAAGAAAACGAAAAGGTAACGTTACTTTTCTAACAAGTGGCGCATTGATGACCGAGAGAAACGTTATCCTATCTTCCCGACGACCAGTCTATGCACTGCACTTAGGTTCGTCTGAAATGGGAAAGTGTGGGTTTAACGTAATCCGCTGTGGCCACAAATGCCAGAATTTAATAATTTAAACCCCAAATCAGAGCTTTTCTGTTAAAAGAACATGTTTTCTACACGGTCTTTTCAATAGTAACGTTATCTGGCAACCATGCGCGCGCGCGCTCTCTACACTGCTGAAGAAGCGCTGATGATCTGAAAACACAGACAAGCTGGAGTTCAGCGATCTTTATTTGAGATTTTCTACTTAAATTAAAGTGTCATTCAGTCGGTCTGTGTTCTGTCACGAGCCGCTTGCGCTGTTTGTGCGACTAAATCTGCGATCAAAATGCAGGCTGATATATAGCAGTGTTTTTAATGTTGATCATATATGAGCAAGAATGCAATGTTCCCCTGAAATCCACACGATTTCAAATGTGACATTGATTGTATACAACAGTAAAAAAAGGGTAACATTTAAGTGATGTACTGCATTTAAAACAGTATAGTCAGGCTTATTGCTCTATTTTGCAACGAAATCTGTGGCTTTGAACGAATCGTGTAATTCAATGAATGAATGACTCGATGACCGCCACCTACTGGCTATTTAAATTTAATATTTTTATTAATATTTTTTAACATTGCATATTTATTGAACATTGTTTTATTTAAAGCATTATTTATTTTTAAAAGGTATTATAAAGGTTAAAAAATAAATGAAAAAAAAAATGTATTAAAGGGGGCGAATATTGTCCCTTAATGGAAAAGGTGTGACTGCAGTCTAAGTGGAAGAGTACCGCACCAGGGGGTACCGCACTCAACAAAATTGGAGAACCACAGAACTTAGGAAAAGGGATATGTAGAATTGCACAAGTGCTACTGTTAAAGAGTGCAATGTAAATAATTTATCATAAGCTTAATTGAATGGCCTAGAGAGAATAATTATGACATTTTCTGTCTAAAGACTACATATAAAATAGCTACCTAAAGTAACTGCAGTTTACTAAAAGTAATGACTAAAAGTTTGCATTCATAAGCATTTTCGTCTGAAGATGAAGACTAAGACTGAATCAAAAATGGTTGCCAAAATGAACACTGGCCTACACACACCAAGCGCACTACAACGCTGTTGCGTATGTATTAAATATGACTGATCATTTAAATAAAATGTTTTATTTAATTCAAGTAGCCTACATAGTAGCCTACATAATTATTTTCCAGGGTTTCAAATTTATACAGATTTGATATTTTCCCCTCATACTTATGTTGGAATGGGTACGAAGTTGGCATTGAATTTCATTTGAAATGGTATTAAAAAGGTCTTAAAAAGCCTTGAATTTAAGCTGGAGGATCCTGGGGGTACCCTGAAATAAATAAAAACGTATTGAAGCAATTTCTTTCTTGCAATTTGAATTCCGGAAAAAGTGGCTGGTAAAAAATATAAGTGGCTGGTAAAATTGGGCATCCACCAGCCACTGTGGCTGGTGGACAAAAAAGTTAATTTCCCACCCTGTTATCCAGTGAGATTAATCGTAAATAGGAGCCAAAGCTGTTTTAAAGTCGTCTTGGTTAACACATTTTGTGTTCCAAAAGTGTCTCCCACTGGCAACTAGGGCTGTCACTTTACGTTTGAAAATCGATTGCACAATCGATCGGACCAACCAACCCAAGATTCAAAAAGGAAAATAGGGAATCGATTTTAAAAGCCTTTTATTTATTTTTTTACCAAAAAAGTTGTTTTAGGTGGACAGATCATACAATACACAGAACATGTAGGATGTTGGAAAATAACAATGTCTTTTCTGTTAACCAAATGCTTTTTAATATTCGCTATTACTTCAATGCAAGTGAGCAAGCGCACCGTTGTTTGTTGCTTAGTGACGTGTGTATTCAAGTAAGCCAGAAATGCGCAGATTCTGCGCAATACGCTGTATTTAATATATCATGATGACTCACGAGTTGCATATTTGCGCTAAATCCGCGCAGATTTGGCTACAAGAACTTCCCCAGCAAAGTGAGTAAACATAGAAACACGCCAAATTTGCTCGTGATTTGACAGCGTTACCCACCAAAGTTCATTTTTACCCGCATTTGGCGGATTGGCGGGTGTTAATTTCAATCCCTGAATGTTGCACTCCTGTTTGTCATTGTGCACGAAACTTCACGCCAATAAATCATCAGAAATATTGCTGACTTGTGCGCATCTCAAGCTCGTCGTAATGCCTGTTAGTTGTCCGTGGATTTGCCTATATTTGGTTGGAAAATGGAAACGTCTTTAGACATGGAAAATCGATTTTACAATCGATTCAATGAACACTTATGTCTCAAAAATCGAACAGGATTTTTTCACAAAAGTGAGAGCCCCACTGGCAACCTTGTAAAGTTACTGTCAGTGTTACTGGACAGTGGACACTTTATTTATTTATTTAACATTGTTGCCTCCCATTGATGTATGTTAATCCCATGCTATACAGTAGGGCTGAACGATGAATTGCATTATAATATCCCGATATGATAAAACGAGATTTAACCACAAAGGCTGCGTTTACACTCTGGTCACGTGACACGCGGGGAGATGGAGAACATATAAAAGTGAATAAGTGTAGCACTCAATCTGTTAAAATGTTACATGTTGCTCTTTGTATTGTTGTAAAATACATTCATGAAAAACAAGGAAATATATACTATAAAATGAAAAGACATTTCTTTTAAATGTATAGCGCAGCTGTTTTAATGAGGCAGCAACATATTATAGATAGGACAGAACAAGGAAGCCTATTAATTAATCTTTCATTGCTCAAAATATATATTGGTTACTGTGCATGTGAAGAACAATTATAGTGTTCTCTACTCGAGTGTTGTGATCTAAAAGACACCCGGGAGAAAGTTACATGATTAAGTTATAGCAATAAACTCCAGAAAGATAAAGTAAGTTTATGTGAAACCATAGACCTTTATCTACAGATCAAGTATAATAATATTAACATTGAATCATCTTGGAGAGAGTTTTATCGTGTTGACTGTCGTAACCGAACGCGACGCGCTGAATGGAGAATGACTGACAGCCGCAGCGGAGGGAAGCACTTAGCCTACTTGAATTTAACGACTTCAATATTCATCTCTACGTCACATTAAACTATGGAATGGCTTTAGAACACTTATTATATAGTGCACGAAAAGTTTGCGCACAATATCGTATATCCACAGTATCGGAGCCGCGCATCCCTAGTTACGCGTACAGTGCGCGGTCTCGCCTGCCGGTATTTTCCTTCAGTGCTCTACGAAGGCATTGTTTATGTTGTTTGTAATGCAGTGGGCGTATATATAAAAAATATGAAACCCACTGACAGAAGGCTGCTTACAATTTCAAATACTCGTGCATGCAGACAGTATTTTATTGTCTAACCGCTGGTATGTCAGAGTTTATTTTTTATTAACTCATAGCGTGTCATTAAAGGTAGGGTAGGTCAGAATTGTCTAAAAAAAACTTTTATTCAAATTTGTTTAAACTGTCTTTATATACCAATGCATAATTAAAATGCAAGTACTCTGAAATAGAGAGTATAAAAACTGAGTGACTCTAATGTATTTAATCTTCAATAAACACAGCTCATTAATTCCATTCACTCCCGCCTAAAAACGGGTGCGCGACTGCGCGCACGTGGGCAGAGCCAGTAATAGCAGCGGTAGTCATGGCGACGGAGAGTGACAGTTGCGCAAGCCAATCCTGTGATTCGTCCCTAATGGAAATAATGAGCTGTGTTTAATGAAGATTAAACGGTCTAGAGTCACTCGATTTTTATACTCTTTTTATCAGAGTACTTACATTTTAATTATGCATTGATATATATAGAAAGTTTAATCAAATTTGGTAAAGTTTTTATATAAATCCTACCTACCCTACCTTTAATTAGTTAAGATATGCTGTGATTTGAAATTTGAACATGGATTTTTATTCTTATTTTACATGTATACACAGACATTTCATGGAACGTAAGGTCATGAATATTTGCCTTAAAAGTCATGGAAATTTATTGGTAGAAATTTACAAGCCCTTACTTTTCCATTCCTTAGCAAGTGAGGATCAACGGAGTGTTTGCAGAGGGAAAGAGAGCCTGATTGGGAGTGATTTATGATTGATTTTGTTGCATCTCTAGTCGTGTTGTGAACGGATAAATTGTTTGTCGCTGGAATCTTATCGCATGGTTAGGACACGATGTGAGCAGTTATTCTGCTGCTCAGTCCTGTAAAAGTCTTAAAATAAGTTGTATTCAATTTAAGGTAATAAAGTCTTAAAAATCTGAAATGGTTTAAAGCTACACTGTGTAACTTTTTTTAGTTCATTCTTAGCTAAAAACACTTAGTTCTTTCAAAAATATATGTGCTCATTAATGTATATTTACTTTGTTCAAGTAATAAAGTATTCTCGTGAGTGTATAATATGCAATTGAAAATACATACGGGTGAGGGGTTAGAATGTCGGTCGCCATGTTGCCCCTCCATCTTGAAAGTACATTAGCCAAAGAGGGACATACCCGTTAATTCAAGCTTCGCCTTTCGCGTCTCCGCAATTCACTGGCACCGGCCCTGTTTTTATTTTTTCCTTTCCCTCTACCTCTACCTCTCCCTCGCACCTCCGTCACATCAACTGATCTCTGCTCACGGAGAAAATTATATAGCCTACAATGTAAACTTTGCCTTACGCTAGTGATGTCGTACAATATACAGAATAACGATAGCACTGATAAAAGTTACTTTACTAAGATTAGCTTGCATTCGTCTGGGAACCTGATAGCTGATGTTAGCAATGAAATGGTAAAAAAATTACGAAAACATAAAACTATTATTAATTTTACATAGATGTCATAACCTATATGTTAACTGACAAATTAAATTACTGCAAATTATAATAGTTTTCTAAAGTAACCTCATCACTTGAAGGAATACTCATGGACGAGGTCGAACTGGAAGCCATGTTAATCTTGGACTACATTGGCCACCGTAGGAGTTAAAACGAAATCGGAATTGAGAGGAACAGAAACTAATATTCACTGGATGGTCATGTACCTTTTCACCGCTAGATGGGGGTAAAAATCACACAGTGTAGCTTTAAGAAAAGTCCTAATTATTATTTCAAGAGGTGAGGTGCAATAATAGTTTGTTTTTCATCCTCGTTCAATTAACCATATTGATTAAAGGTGCTGTATGTATTTTTTTGACTAATAATGCATAAAATACCATAATATGTTTGCAGACATTTAAGAGAATATGTGATATTTAAGTTCACATACTTGTTTCTCAGAAAAGGCAAAATCTGCTAAGGGGTAATTAAATGTAACAAATCATGTAAAAATATGATTATCTTTTGTTGGAAAATTAAACATAATTTATCAAACTTTAATTTTTGCCTTAATCTTTTAAACAACTGACAGGTTAAACGACTTTTCTCCAGTGTTGTGACGCATTTCCAAGTGAAAGGCCATTCCAGACCAGAAGTAACTTTTCAGATTTTGATTCAAACTTACCACGGCAAACAATTTTTTTCTTTGTATTAACTTGCACGGATTAATTGTTCACCACAAGACTAGTAATATGCGCTAACAAAGTAAATGGGGTCAATTTTGATTTCATGTCGACTTAAAGTGAAAGAAGGAAAAACTTTGTACAAGTTTTTTACTGTCATAAGCTATGTGATCATAACATATCTGGTGTATGTGGAATAATGTTAACATTTAAATAAACATTTTGTAAGTCCATAAGTCGTTGTCCTTAGGCCCTTTTTAGTTTGGTTAATTTTATTATTATGTGTTTTTATACCTTTTAAAAGTGTGCGTATGTATGAACTATTGTGTAAATGTTTTGTAGAACTGAAAATACAACTAAATAAACACTTTAATAAATATATTGTCTTAAAAGTAGGGATGCACCAATACCACTTTTTCCAGAATGAGTACGAGACTGGGGCTGGGTATTGGCAAGGGCCTCAAGATTCGATACATATCGCGATGCATGTCACGATACGATATATTACAATGCATATTGCAAATTTTTTTATTTTATCAAAATTGTCAAAAATAATAGAGCTGAAAATGGTATTCTGAGGTATTCTGGTATGTGCATCACATTATATTGGTAACTCAACAGAAAAATAAAAACTTCCATTCCGATTTATTAGCAAAGCTATTGTCACTGAACAGTGAACACACTGAAATGTATGAAGTTTATGTTGTCACAACACTTTTAAATAAAAATGTAGATGCCACAACATTTATAAAACTGAAATAGTATGTTGTAAATTGAAATGTCATACAACTGAAATGATCAGAATGCTTAATATTCAACAATATTATTGATCTGCGTGCGTAGACACCATCGTATTAGAACTGAACTGGACGATGACTTCACTGTTTTCTCCAGAGCGGCTATCTAGATAAATTAAAGGATAATTCCGGTATTTAACACCTTGAGTCTATATTTTAGTTTGTTTTGGATGAACAAGAGTGGTGGACAGAATTTTTTTTACAATGGTTCCTCTCTCGAGTTTTTGACTGTAATAGAATTGGCCATGGACCCATTTAACATTGGAGTCAATGGGCATGTCCGAAAATGTCATTAAAACAACCTTTAACATTAGTTTTCAAAACTGTTAAACTCACCGAGTGATTAGTGATGTTAGTTGATGTTCCAGAAACAAAAAGTGTTGCGAAATACAGTTTCTGTCGTGTTTTATTCGTCATTTTGTAAAATCCCATTGAATTCTGTTGAAGGACTGAGTGCTCGTTAATATAAATGCGCTACCGGAAACAGAAAGGGGGCTGTTTACATTTGGTCGATGTAGTCTTTTTGCTCGCTTCCGTTTCTCATAAGGCTAGCGAGTAGAGCAACTGTGCTCCGGGAGAGTAAGCGAAATAAACAAACAAAACCTTCATTAATTGTTACTTGTAATATGAAGTTGAACTCGACTGTGACCGTGAGTGTCCCGCGAGACATAAACATCAGTTATCGCCATCAAGTGGTTGGGAGTGTGCTAATGCTTCAGATTCAAATATTGACCGGAAGTTACACAGTTGTGAAGTGTCTGAAAAAATAGTTCCACTATAGCAAAATAAACGGATTGGAATCATATATTGCAACGATATATTGTTTATAATCATCAACGAACACCACTAACCACTCGGTGAGTTTAACAGTTTTGTAAACGAACATTATTGGCTGTTTTAATGACATTTTCGGACATGGCCATTGACTCCAATGTTAAATGGGTCCATGGCTATTATATTCTATTATAGTCAAAAATTCTATTATAGTCAAAAACTCGAGAGAGGAACCATTGTCAAAAAAAATTTGTCCACCACTCTTGTTCATCCAAAACAAACTACAATATAGACTCAAGGTGTTAAATACCGGAATTATCCTTTAACTAAATTATGTACTAATGATTTTTACAACCTAAATAAATCAAGTACTGAACTTACTTAATATGGACTATGAAACTATAAAGCCTAAACAAACTTGTTAGGGCCCAAGCCTTGAAAAGGCGAAGGCCCTATTGTTTTCCTCCGGATTATTATTTATTATTCTTCTTCTTCTTCTTTATTATTATTATTATTTTACTACCTTTTGGGCACTTTTGGGGGCCTTAACGTGCTCAAAAACTCTTGAAACTTTGCACAAATGTCAGAACCCGCGGCCATCAGAGCCCGACTGAAGCTGGTACCCGGGCGTGGCAGGGGGGCTCGCCAGCGCCCCCTGGAATGGGATTCAAAAACATGTCCATATATAAAACACGCTTGCATGTAATAATATGAAACTCGGTACACATATAGATCTCATCGGGCCGAACAACTTTCGTGCTCTAAGTTTTACGCCAGTCCAACAGGAAGTCGGCTATTATGGGTTGTATGGAAACGCATGTTCTGGCATTTGAAACACTTCTCCTAGAGAATTCATCGGATGACCACGAAACTCGGTCAGCATGAAGCCAAGACATGGAGGATGCTAAATTGCGAGGGGATTTTTGATATCTCGAACGGTTTGGCCGTGGCGAGGAAACAAATTTATGGCGAATATTGGAAACAGGAAGTGTGTTATAACATCCTCATACATTAATTGATCTTGATGAAACTTCAGCAGTGTGTTCGTTGTAAGAGGCCGATCACATGGATGTGACTATTGTGAGTCAAAGTTATAGCGCCACCAACTGGCAGCAGGAAGTGTGTCACTTTCAAAATGCTTTAAAATCACCCTCTTATTTTTACCCGATTTGCTTCAAACTTCATCTGTATAATGTAAACACACGACAGATGTAGACCTGTGAAAGGATTATTGATATCTTAAATACTGTTGCCATGGCAACGCATTAAACTTTAATATTCTTTTTTAAAGTTTTTGAGACTCTTAACATGCTTGAAATTGCATGAAACTCTACAGACACTTTACATTTATTGCCTAGTACACTTGTGCAAAGTTTCAGAAACGGGCGTGGTAAGGGGCTCAGTAGCGCCACCTTTAGTCAAAAATGGGGTATTAGTTTTACCTACAGTAACAAAAATCGGTATTTATATTTATCTCCCCGAGACGGACAACTTTCTAATTGACAGTCATTAGCTCCGACCAACAGGAAGTCAGATATTTTTGTTTGAATGTGATTTGATGGGAATTTTGCCAGTCTCTCTCAGTGTCTGTGTGTGTGAGAGAGGAGGGGGGGCTTTATTTTAACCCTTTCTCTGCTGTGTGGGACTTCTCGGGCACTTTTGGGGCCCTTAACGTGCTCGAAAACTCTTGAAACTTTGCACACAGGTCAGAACCTGCGGCCATCAGGGCCGGGCTGAAGCTGGTACCCAGGCGTGGCAGGGGGGCTCAACAGCGCCCCCTTTAACGGGGTCCGAAAACTTGGTCCATATATCAAACTGAATATTGCATGAATTAGTATGAAACTCGGTACACATATAGATCTCATCGGGCCGAACAACTTTCGTGCTCTAAGTTTTACGCCAGCCCAACAGGAAGTCGGCTATTATGGGTTGTATGAAAACGCACGCCCCTGGAATTTGATATACTCCTCCAAGAAATTTAATTTGATCTTCACCAAACTCGGTCAGCATGAAATCAAGACATGGAGGATGCTAAATTGCGGATGGCTTTTTGATATCTCGAACGGTTTGGCCGTGGCGAGGAAACAAATTTATGGCGAGAAAAGAGAAACACAATGTGTTATAACGTCTTCATACATTAATTGATCTTGATGAAACGTCAGCATTGTGCTCGCTGTAAGAGGCCCATCACATGGATGTAACCAATGTGAGTCAAAGTTAAGAGCGCCACCAACTGGCAGCAAGAAGTGTGTTACTTTCAAGATGCTTTTGACAAAAGTGGGGGGTTAGTTTTACCTACAGTAACAAAACTTGGTATGTATATTGTGCACATCGAGCCGGACAACTTTCTAATTTACAGTCATTAGCTCCGACCAACAGGAAGTCAGATATTTTGGTTTGAATGTGGTTTTGTCTCTCTCTGCCTCTCTCTGCCAGAGTTCCCCCTGCCATTCTGTGTGTGTGAGTGAGTGTGTGTGTGTGTGTGGAGAGGGGAGGGCACACACACAGACAGCCCCCCCCCCCCATTGTGTGTGTCTGTGTGGGGAGGGGAGGCAGGGCACACACACAGACAGCCCCCCCTGTCTGTGTGTGTGGGGAGGGGGGCAGAAAGACTCTATTAAAAATATGTATATTGTGCCATCTAGTGTTTTATACTATGTATATGTGTTTTTTTTTTTTTAACAATTGTTTTAAAGTACAGTAATTTCAATGAATATATATACCCCACTTTCATAGGAATTTTCGGTGTTGTGTACTTACAATGGCTGCTGATTTCATGTGTCCGTTAAGTCCATGAGACTGTAGGGTGTCTAATTTTTCATTTTAGGTTTCAGAAGGGTTCTCACGCATACTTTGTGGTTGATATGTGCCCTCGATGCGCACTTTTGCAGAACCCACACTGATGCAAGCTTAAAAGCAGACTTCTTCTCGACAGTCAAAGCGGAGTTACGTTATTGCCCGTCGTGCACAGGAACCCTAAAGGCACCGGGGTGGCGGGTTTTTTATATATATATATATATATATATATATATATATATATATAAATAAATATAGCTGCAAGCAGCGATGGAGGGCCCAAGCCGGTGGCAGCGCCAGCCCGGTGCCTTTAGTGTAACTAAAGGCACCAGGGTGGCGGTGCCACCGGCTTGGGCCCGTAATCGCTGCTTGCAGCTATATTTATTTATATATATATATATATATATATATATATATATTTTATTATTATTATTATTATATTACTACCTTTTGGGCACTTTTGGGGGCCTTAACGTGCTCAAAAACTCTTGAAACTTTGCACAAATGTCAGAACCCGCGGCCATTAGAGCCGGACTGAAGCTGGTACCCGGGCGTGGCAGGGGGGCTCGACAGCGCCCCCTGGAACGGGGTCCGAAAACTTGGTCCATAAATCAAACACGCTTGCATGAAATAATATGAAACTCGGTACACTTATAGATCTCATCGGTTCATATATCCTTCGTGCTCTGACTTTTTACCCCAGCCCAACAGGAAGTCGGCTATTTGGCGTAGTTTAAAAAACACATGCAATGGAATTTAAAATACTCCTCCTAGACGATTCAACCAATCACCACGAAACTCGGTGTGCATGAAGTCAAGACATGGAGGATGAAAAATTGCCAGGGGATTTTTGATATCTCGAACGGTTTGGCCGTGGCGAGGAAACGAATTTATGGCGAATATTGGAAACAGGAAGTGTGTTATAACATCCTCATACATTAATTGATCTTGATGAAACTTCAGCAGTGTGTTCGTTGTCAGAGGCCGATCACATGGATGTGACTATTGTGAGTCAAAGTTATAGCGCCACCAACTGGCAGCAGGAAGTGTGTCACTTTCAAAATGCTTTGAATTCACCCTCTTATTTTTACCCGATTTGCTTCAAACTTTATGTGTATAATGTAAACACACGGCAGATGTAGACCTGTGAAAGAATTATTGATATCTTAAATACTGTTGCCATGGCAACGCTTTAAACTTGTATATTCTTTTTGGGTGCATTTGAGGCTCTTAACATGCTTCAAATTGCATGAAACTCAACATGCATATCAGATTTATTAGGTACTAGGCATGTGTGAAGTTTCAGAAACGGGCGTGGTAAGGGGCTCAGTAGCGCCACCTTTAGTCAAAAATGGGGTATTAGTTTTACCTACAGTAACAAAAATCGGTATTTATATTTATCTCCCCGAGCCGGACAACTTTCTCATTTACAGTCATTAGCTCCGACCAACAGGAAGTCAGATATTTTGGTTTGAATGTGATTTGATGGGAATTTTGCCAGTCTCTCTCAGTGTCTGTGTGAGTGAGAGAGGAGGGGGGCTTTATTTTAACCCTTTCTCTGCTGTGTGGGACTTCTCGGGCACTTTTGGGGCCCTTAACGTGCTCGAAAACTCTTGAAACTTTGCACACAGGTCAGAACCTGCGGCCATCAGGGCTGGGCTGAAGCTGGTACCCGGGCGTGGCAGGGGAGCTCAACAGCGCCCCCTTGAACGTGGTCCGAAAAACTTGGTCCATATATCAAACACGTTTGCATGTAATAATATGAAACTCGGTACACATATAGATTTAATCGGGCCGAACAACTTTCGTGTTCTAAGTTTTACGCCAGTCCAACAGGAAGTCGGCTATTATGGGCTGTATGAAAATGCATGCCCCTGGAATTTGATATACTCGTCCAAGAAAATTTATCCTATCGCCACCAAACTCGGTCAGCATGAAGTCAAGACATTGAGGACGCTAAATTGCGGACGGATTTTTGATATCTCGAACGGTTTGGCCGTGGCGAGGAAACGAAGTTATGGCGAGAAAAGAAAAACACAATGTGTTATAACGTCTTCATACATTTATTGATCTTGATGAAACTTCAGCAGTGTGTTTGTTGTAAGAGGGCGATCACATGGATGTGACTATTGTGAGTCAAAGTTATAGCGCCACCAACTGGCAGCAGGAAGTGTGTTACTTTCAAGATACTTTTGACTAAAGTGGGTGGGTTATTTTTACCTACAGTCACAAAACTCGGTCTGTATATTGTGCTTATCGATCCGGACAACTTTCTCATTTACAGTCATTAGCTCCGACCAACAGGAAGTCAGATATTTTGGTTTGAATGTGGTTTTGTCTCTCTCTGACAGAGTTCCCCCTGCCATTCTCTGTGTGTGTGTGTGTGTGTGTGTGTGTGTGGGGAGGGAGGGAGGGAGGGCACACACACAGACAGCCCCCCCCTTTTCTGTGTGTGTTTGGAGGGGAGCAGAAAGACTCACACTGATGCAAGCTCTAAAGCAGACTTCTTCTCGACAGTCAAAGCGGGGTTACGTTATTGCCCGTCGTGCACAGGAACCCGAAAGGCAACGGGGTGGCGGCTTTTTATATATATATATATATATATAAATAAATATAGCTGCAAGCAGCGATGGAGGGCCCAAGCCGGTGGCAGCGCCAGCCCGGTGCCTTTAGTGTAACTAAAGGCACCAGGGTGGCGGTGCCACCGGCTTGGGCCCGTAATCGCTGCTTGCAGCTATATTTTGCATTATTTTCCTGTTATCACAGTTAAGCTGCTTTTTAAAAATCTGTTTCGTGAAAAGCGCTATATAAGCAAAGGTGACTTCTTGACTATCTCCACTATGCTGTAAATAATTTTTTTATATTTTGATAACTCATCTGCGAGTCGGGATCACAGCGCACGCATCCATAGTGTTCACCAAATGCCTTAAAGGGTTAGTTCACCCAAAAATGTAAATTCTGTCAGTAATTACTCACCCTCATGTTGTTCCAACCCCGTAAGACTTTCGCTCATCTTCGGAACACAAATCAAGATATTTTTGATGAAATCTGAGAGCTGTCTCACTTTTTCATAGGGTGCTAGGTAATCGATATCTGACATCACACCCATTTTCATTTTTGGGTGCAAAAGTTACACGGCTGCAAATCCTTACAAATGAAATGCACCACTGACTGCGTTATCTTCTTCGCACGAGTTGAAGTAGACGGAAAGCTTGTTGGTGTTATTCTGTGTATCCAGATTTTGGCTGAGGTTGCAGTGCTGCCATTTCGTCTTAAGTGATAGCGCAAGTTGGTTGTTTCTTGAATATTTTAGTGTAGCCTGGCAAAGCTTACAAACAGCAATTGTTTTATCTAATTATAATTCATTATAATTTACTACTCCCTGACTTATTTTTAAACCAAAGTGCACCCACATGTCGGCTCTGCAAGCTGGAGGCGCTCTTATATTTTCCGCCATGCTCGCTCTCCCGCTTACTTCTGAGACATTGACCGCATGAATGTATATGACGGGCAACTGTTAGCTTTGTAGACAGCGAGTCTGCGATCTATGCTATAGGATCTGAGGAGGTCGTTTGACACACACAAGGGATTTGATGAAATTTTGTCGTTTTAAACCAGTTAAAAGCATGATTTTTTTTTTTTTTTAAGTATCGATGCTAGAGGTTGGAATATTGATACACTATATACACAATATTGGAAAAAAAATTGCGATAGTTAGCTGTATTGATATTTTTGCAAAAACAAAGTACGAGACGAAGCTTTCATTATTGTACTCGTTGATGCAGATTACCGATATCTGTATTTTCATTGCATTAGTAATAAAAAAAAAAAAAAGAGTATAAAACCCAAAGGAATATGAATCATATTAGTTGGTTTAATTTGTTTACCAAATAATGTTTTCTTTCATTATTTTATTATCAGTTCAGTTATATATTTTGTATATATTATATATCCATTGTGAAACTACAGGACTTTCTTCTTTTTCCCAAGAACAGGCGAATAAGTTTAGTCTCCAGCAAACAAAGATTTAGCAACAATCCTTCATATTTGGTGATTCTAAAATGTAGAGGATAAATGTGCAGTATGCACAACTTGGGATAAAGATGGATCTCTTTACTAATAATTTGAAAAATGTTCTTTCTCAAGATGAGGGCAGTATGGTATATTATGCTTTATTCATTCTGTGATCATTAAGGCCTTTATTTTTTTCTAGTCATAGTCTGTTTAGCACTACAATTATGATTTTTAAACCCTACTGAAATTAGAAATCGGTCCTCTTCACTAATTCTCATAGTTGAGGAACATATGTTTACTGATAACTAAACTAGCTAATTATGCTAAATTTACTTTGTAAGGAAAGTAGCCGTTTAGATCATTATTTAGTGCTGTTGTCACATTTTAGGCTGTGAGTGCACATTTTATTTATGGCTTGTTAGTAAGGCGATTTTAAATGGTTAATGATGCTGGTTAATTGCTTAAAAGAATTTGAATTCATCCTTATTAACAACCAAGGTTAACTTTTGAAGTTGTTTTGTCTTTTGGGATATAAATAATAATTTAAAAGACTTATTTAGATGTAAAATATTGTATTAAATCTCTACTGAATCAAGTATTGGACAGAATTATATATATATACTGATTGTTATATGATTTGTATAATAGTTGTTACAAGGCGGCGCATAAAAGAGCATTTATAGCTGATTTAGCCACTAACCTGGTTTATAAAGTGGTGATGTGAAGTAGTTTTTCAGGTTTTTGTTTGTAGAGTTTCATATATTGTGGCAACACAGTGTAGTTGAGTGTATTGTGACATGACATAATGAAAGGATGGGTTTAATGTTTAGTGCAAAAAAAGTCAAAGGCCTCATTTCTACCTGGTCAGATGTTTTTAGTGATTCAATCACAAGTGGTCAGCGCTACATAAAAGTGGAAACCTTTTGTGATCACACCACTGAAACACATACAAATTAATTGAAGGCACAATATGTAGGATTTTGGGATTGAAGCCACTCGTTATATATTTATTATATTAGTATTAGTTTTATGTTTTGTTGACTTGCATTATCCCAAATGTTTACAACAATGTTTTAATCCAGAGAAATCCACAATTTTACATGCATTGCGTCGCCTGTCAATAACATCATATCCACGCTACTCTTGATTTCAGATTTTTCTTCCGTAAAAACCAAGGAACCCCAAAGATGCTTTAATATATTATGTGTTTTATTAGGCCGATGAGCAACTATTTGGAGACCTTTATTGACAGAAAACGAATCATTGTTATTCAACCCGGTTAGTCTTATTGTTATAATCTCGTTTTCTAGATTTACAGTGAGTATATAACACGTTTGTACCATGCCTCAGAGACAATGCTATTTTTTTAAGTGGCTAACATAGCCACAGTAACAGTAAGAGCATTTTCTCCATCATATAATATATTTTAAATTAATTGCATGCTATCTAGCAACACAAGTCATCCAGCTTTTGTTAATATGATATTCTAGTATTGACCTAGCTTACTGCAGTGTGCAACAAGTCTCATACCGGCCACCGAGCAAACGCACAGAGTGACATTATAACATAACTTGCAACACACTTTTTATTATGATTGTTTGACAATTGGTCAAACAATTGTAGTAATTCAGGATGTGCATATATTTCATTAGAATGAAATAATGTTAATTTAGGTGATCAAACGCAACTGTAACAATGTTCAAGTTCAGGGAAGGAGGAGGCAGACATTACACGTAACTTTAATCATAACTTTAATCGTAAAAGAAAAACAAACAAATCTAAGGACCGGCGTCTCCTGACTGCGGCATAAGCACAATAAACATAAAATATCGCAGGCTCTCGACCCTTCCCTGCTTCATACCACAGTAACATTAATAAAACATTAATACATTAGCTCATCCATGAACATGATTTCTCCAGTCGGATTGCTTTCCATCGGCTGTGGAGGTGAAGACGACACTTTCCATGACTCCACACACTCATTTGTGGCATCATCAAGCTACGTCTTTGTTTTGAATAAGCGACCTCTAGCAAAATTACATATTGTGCCTTGAAAAAACTGCGACTGCATCACCTTTGTATTGTAAATCCTAATCTGTCAGGAATGCAAACAGCAGTGAAGCACCACCTACTCAGCCCACTCAACTAATGTAATCATTATGGGATGTGTTATGAGGAAGTGTACCATACCAAAACATGCATTGAAATTGATGACTGTGGCAGATAAGAAATAGAGATGAAAAGCCTAGTCTTGTGTTTCTGTCCAGTCGTGTGACACTTGGCCCTTGGGGTGGGCAATATGAAAAATTGTATGTCACGATAATGTTTAGTAATTTTATTTCACTCTAAAGATATACATCACAATATAAAAAATGAGATATATGACACAAGCAGAGGCAAGCATGAGTAATAAAAACCATCAGCTTGGAACAACTGGTCCTGGAGGAGCCCCAACACTGCACGATTTTAGGGCGTTTTCACACTGGCAGGTTAGTTCAGATCGGGGCATGGTTCGCATGAAAAATTGCTAATGTGAAAGCGGTCATGTGGACCTGGGAGCGCGCCGAGGTACCGAACCTGAGACTGTGACTAAACTGCCGCGATTTGCGTGAATGGGAAAGCAACACTAAGTCAGGTGGGCGCTTGTTCAGGAAGTAAAGTAACCTGCGCATGTGTTTTAGCCGATTACAATGTATTTAGTTCCATAAAAAACATGCAAGGGATGATATTTATACAATAAAACACATGTAAGGGATGATAGTAATACAATAAAACACATGTAAGGGATGATAGTAATACAATAAAACGCTTGTAAGGGATGATAGTAATACAATAAAACACATGTAAGGGATGATAGTAATACAATAAAACACATGTAAGGGATGAGTGTTGATAATTTACCTTGGATACGAGCGAGAGTGAGCCTGAAGTGTATTTGCGAATAGCGTGTGCAATCAGGGAAACAAAATTAATAGCAATCCACCGTTTCCTCAAAAGAACCTGTTTGCAAACAGCCGAAAGCCGCCTTCATGCGACACACATACAGTAAACCCAAGTTTTGTTTACTTTGCTGCACATAATAGCACCAAATCAAAAAAAAAAAAAAAAATTACCCTCGTTCTGTTTTGTGTGAAACCAGACCAACGCTGCGGGAGGGGGCACAGTGTAAAAACGTCCTGAAAGTCCCCTCTTTCTGACACATTTCAGGTCCTGCAGTTTCTTCTAATGAGCTGATGAGTTGAATCAGGGGTGTTTGATTGGGGAGACAAAGAACATGCAGTGTTGGGGGTCCTTCAGGAACAGGGTGGAGAAACACTGCACTAGAGTCACCGATTTGGATCACACAATATACAAACTAGAATAGACCACTCAAGTACTTTATTTAAATGTTTCTTTACATTTTCCACTCATTCTTTGTATAAATCATGGCACAAGCTCAGGCCATTTACAGGTTATCTGTATCAGTTTTCTAACTGAGTATTTTTTTGTTGGTGTTTCTGGGACATTGCAGTTGTTGCATACTTGGTATATTGAACTCCTAATGTATTGTTTGTTTTTCTGTGAATAACACATCTTTCCCCTTCCCTCAGCAGCTCTCCCAGCTCCCCCAAAGCACTGAAAGTCAAGCAGGAGGATGGGGCGAGAGAGAGTTTCAAAGAGATAAGGGAACCCCTAACCAGCTTAGGTAGGAGATGGGCTGTTTCAAAAGGAGGATGGAAGAAGCCACTTGAGAAATAACTCAAAATGCTCTTTAATATAGGCAGGAGTGTAAGGGGGCCCTTATGGTTCCCAGGGTTCACTGCTTCAGTGATGTCAACACACCTGTATTTATGTATTGCGCGTGTAGACCAATGCGGTTTGAAGAGTGTTTTTAATGGAAGTGCTAAGTGTTATGCCTGCAGGTGTTAGTCTTAGTCTCTTCTTGGTGTTATGACCACTTCTGTGTAACAAGTTAGTCTGGAAAGGTCTTAACTTGAGTTTATTCAGAGATTTGACGCTTTCGTTTAAGATAGTTTAGGCTACTATTTTGTTTGATTTGACCAAGTGAGGATTTGACCAAGTGAGTTGTAGTTCTTGAGTGTTGGATGTCCGAGGAAGATGTGTTGGTTGTTGTCATAATGAACATCAAGCTCACTTGACGAGATGATGCACGACAACAAGACGAGACTACTAATGCTGTTTTTAAGAAATCTTTAATGACAAAATATGACTAGAAAAATAGTCTTTTATTTGGCTGAAAAGCACAAAATGCAAAACGATGAAGATGCATCTTTAAATGTATGGCTGTGTTACTAACAATTCTTTTGGTTTTCGAGTAACCGGTTGATTATTTTGACGAATAATCAAGTATACAGGATTTTTTTATGGTAATAATAATAATGCATATATAATAACAATTAGGGATGCACAATATATCGGCCACCTTATCGGTATCAGCCGATATATGATACATTTTAATGTTATCGATACCGACCCGATAAGAACATTTGGCCGCAAGTCTGTCATAGGCTACTGTAATACTACTGTAAAAGAACGTCGTGAATTCTCTGTTTTCAGTGCACATTGTTACAGGATAATCGCATCCACAGCAGAGTTACATCTTCATGACTTAAGTTTGCGTGTGCATTCACAGCCTTTTGTTTTGTGCAAATGTAAGTTGTATTATTGTTTATTTTGTGTGCATATATATATATATATATATATATATCATATAGGATGCATTTGTTTAAGAATTAACACGGTAGTAAACGCGCCTGTGGTCAGCTTATGTGCATGCAGCTCAAACAGCAATGCACGACATTAATAACTATGATTGGGACTATCATATTACATAACATTATAAACAGAGAGCGCATCCACAACGGGAGTGACACATTCTGAATGGCACTTAACTTAGTTTGTTTACTTGTGCATTTGCATCATTTTGTGCAGATATAAGATGCAATATTATGTTTATGTTGCATAAATGTCCGATTAATCTCATATAGGATGCGTTTGGTTGACTTAATTAAAGTTAAAGTTCATTAAAGGAGTAGTTCACTTTAAAATGAAAATTACCCCATGATTTACTCACCTTCAAGCCATCTTAGGTGTATATGACTTTCTTCTTTCAGGCGAATACAATCGGAGTTATATTAAAAATATCCTGGCTCTTCCAAGCTTGATAATGGCAGTGAATTGCAACCATCAGATTAAAGCTCAATCATCCATCCATCATAAAAGTGCTCCACATGGCTCTGGGGGGTTAATAAAGGCCTTCTGGATCAAAGCGATGAGTTAGTGTATGAAAAATATTAATATTTAACACGTTACAAACATGGCTTCGATTCAGAAGGCCTTTATTAACCCCCCCCGGAGCCGTGTGGAGTTCGTTTATGATGGATGGATTCACTTTTTTGAGCTTTAAACTGTTGGTTGCAATTCACTGCCTTCCAGCTTGGAAGAGCCAGGATATTTAAAAAAATATATATAACTCCGATATTATAATATTTGTCTGAAGGAAGAAAGTCATATACACCTAGGATGGCTTGTGGGTGAGTAAATCATGGGGTAATTTTCATTTGAAAGTGAACTACTCTACAGCTTCAGTGCAGCGCAAATCGCAATGCTGTTATTTGGAACAGTAATATTCATTTTAGATGTTTCTTTTTCAAAAACATTGATGCACTTTTATTTTCATCAGCAATTTGGCTAAGGCCTAGTTAAAATAATTTTGTTAGGCCTATCGTCTGTGCAGATGCCATTTTATTTATCCATGGCACATGCACTTGATTCTTTAAGTGATGTTGTCCAAAGACTTGTTTGCATTATTGGCATTATTTAATTTATTTGCAAGGCAATCTTTTTTTGATTAAGAAAGTTGGCCATAGGAGTGTAAAATTAATTTGAAAACTTACACTGGTTCAAACTAGGCTACTGTTGGTCTACTGTATATGTTTGATTTATGTTGAAGTGTTTGGGACATGGCTTTTAATTATGAGACTTTCGTTTTTGGGCTCTTAAAAATTATATAAATTTAGATATATTGGCCAATATATCAGTTATTGGCTTTCAAATATAAAACATTATCGGTATTAGCCAAATTTTTTAATAACAATGAGGCAATGATAATGGGTTCAAATAAAGTATCAAAACCAAATAATCATATGGTTGTATTTGGAGAACACTGTTAAAATATATAATGGAATATACATAATATAAACATAATCAACTTATGTACATTACGCATTATAACAAATTCTGGCAGAGTGCGCCAACGGCCTGGTGATTGTTACACTTTACAGCAGGGGTCTTCAACGTTTTTCATGGCAAGGACCCCT
Organism: Phoxinus phoxinus; assembly: GCF_949152265.1. Classification (NCBI taxonomy): domain Eukaryota; kingdom Metazoa; phylum Chordata; class Actinopteri; order Cypriniformes; family Leuciscidae; genus Phoxinus; species Phoxinus phoxinus. The sequence continues at coordinate 7,239,465 of NC_136888.1, forward strand.
TAGGTGATAGAAACATGGAGCAGGGACATCGATAAAAAATGTCAAGCAGAACTACATATTAAGCATATAGCCTTCGATGTTAATAGAAACCAACCATATTTTGATAGTTATATTAAGACAATAGATTAGAGCTCTGCATTATTGTTTTTGCACATGCATCATTGTCTGTATATTAATTTTTATCGTTAAAATTTACATTTATGCATCAACATGCATGAAATTAGTGAGGGTTCTCTAGTAAAGTGCAGATGTAATATGTTAGCAATGGCTCCACCATAACAAGAATAGCAATGTACAGACAGACATTTAAGATTATTTACAAGTCATCATTACTTTTACTTATACTTAGGGCTGGGCGATAAAACGGTATCGGTATTTATCGACGGTACAGCATTGTCGGTAACTATATAAAAAATATTCGATATAGCGTTCAATATTTCCATTCAAATGTGTGCGCGCTGGCGCAACCACCACAACGTTGCCCGACATCAAATTGCAAGCGTAATGAAAGCGGAACGAAACCGCGCTATTATTTTGTTCTTCACAAACCATTTATCAGTATGGACCGATATCAGTGCAGCGCGAGCCGATCTTGATCAAGCAACACTGTTACTACACAGCGCTAAGAGATCCAGTAAAGTAAGCATTTGAATTTGCCACTGAAGTAATAACATCGCTGCGAGATCTAGTGTGAAGCATTCACATTTCTTTGTTATTAACCCTCTGGAGTCTAAGGTGTTTTTGGGGTCCTTGAGATGTTTTGAAATGCCCTGATATTTGTATTTTTTTCAGTTGCTTATAAACATATTAATGGCAAAGGTGTAATTACACTCTATTTAGCACGAACATGGCTATCATAATATGTGAGCAACATATATGTACATGTTTGCATTTTTGAGAGAATATTATTTATGCGTGGTTATTCAAAAAACTCAAACTTAAATTTTCTGATATAAGACCACAAACGACCAACTTCACATATTCCCACAATACTGTTGACTAATGGATCTTGTCGGCTAGAGTATTTACTTCAAAATGATCTGAAAATCATCCGGGCTAATCGTTCACATTAAACAATAGATTGATTTAAATTTTGTAAGACACTTTTTGTTTGGAAAGGCAATATGCAGGTGGGCGTGAATGATCCAAGAAGGTCATGAATAATGTCCTCATTCACACCTGAAGACAAAGACCTGCTAATGCTGCAGTGCATACTAATGAGCCTTAGGTGTCACTGTGGCTACAAGAAAAAATGCAAAGACAACACACACACATATATACATACATATATACATACATACATATATATACCGGTATATATATACATATATATATATATATATATATATATATATATATATATATATATATATATATATATATATTACTACAGAATTGGTTCAGAGTTGGAAACATCTTGAAAAAAGTGTATTTTTCCACAAACTGTATGCTTGCAAATTGTATAATATCCAAGGTAAACATTTCTAGTAATTGTGCAGTTAATTCTCATTCGTATTTTCAGAAAGTTTTGGATTATGTAGGCTATCCTCTCCCCAAATTTGTCACTAATAAAACACAAAAATAATTTATAGAGAAGGCTTATATTGACCTTTTAAGATTTTGTTTGCACCTTGTAAATTAGGTTTTGATGTGGCAGTAAAAGCTTTATAAATAATCTATCCAAAACGAAATTTTGTCTTTCATATTTCGTCTGTAACATATGGTCTTTTATAATATATATTAGGGAATAAATGTTAATTTGCAGTTTAATATGTTGCTTATACAAATACATTTTATTTCAACGTATTCAGTCGATTTTTACTCATCTCAGTAGGCAATATAGATAGTTTGCTAAAAGCGAAACTCCGCGAGCTGTAGTAAACAACAGCATGCGCCGTTCATTCATTCAAACACAGAAACGCGATTCAAATTTAAACAGTCTTTTGCGGTTTACAGACACCATTTCATATCGCGATTAGAACAAAGCACTTACTGATGATCTGCAGCTGGATCCGTTGTTCGGCTACTCCAGCACGTTTGAGGTAAAATGTCCAGGATTATCACGATATTATTATTCCTCACAGCGAGTGTGTTGTCCAGCTGTTGTGGGCGTTGACTGGTTTGCATGTGTTGCCTCAGATTATCTGCGTTTGAATAGCGCGCGCTCTCGATGGGCGTGTCACATTAGCGGAGTAATGAGGTGCCAGAAAGATAATGAGCACAGCTGATCTCTCGCTCTTTTTATATAGATTACATAAACAGAGAATATTTGTTTTAGTTTTGAATTAGATAATTTAAAACTACACACTTAAATGATTATAGAGATATATAGCTCATGTCTGAGTGAATAGTATTCGCTGAGATTTGTTTAAATTTAGAAACGTGCTTCAGAAAAAAAGTTCACGGAGACGGAGAGGCATAAAGCACTCCCTGTTTACTTTCTTTATTTTACAAAAGCACAATGTTTTATTTCGATTGTAAGTGGACACATAAAAAAGTAGACATTTAACAGCTTATTTTCTCATATTTCTTAAGGCTGTATGACCAAAACTGACTGAGTATTTTTGGTCTATTTTGCTGCTATGTAAAAAAAAACGAGCAAAACGCGCCCGCGCGTTTGCCGACCCCAGGGGGTTAACGGATCAAACAGCGCTGACGTGGAAAGCAGGAGACACATTGTGCCGTGAATGAACTAGTTATAGGCTTTAATTCCACAGATCTGCAACATTCACCATGGATTTAATGTAGTAACACCAACTGTAAGGTAACCATGGAAGTTTGGTAGGAATAGTAAAATAATTTCAAGTACGTCACATCTTATTCCAGAACTTCAAAAATCAAATATTATCATATTTAAATGTTATTTTTAATTTGATGACCAAAACATAATTTGTTCATCCTTCAAAGATTACCCCCATTTATAAAACCTAAGTTTCAAGATGTAGGAAAACTCACACTTACTTAAAAATAATTTTTCTTTTAATAATTTTCTTTTTTTATATAAAGGAATTTATAAAATTTCTTATCAAGGAATTTTTTTGGCATTTCTTTCTTTTTGCTGTATCGAAAATGTACCTAACCGTGACACCAGTGTGTTGTATCGAACCGTTACACCCCTACTTATTACAGATGTTGATCTACCTCAAAGTTCGCCTTGATTGTTCTACGTTTACACTTTTACATTGCACACATTTTGTAGCATTTTAATTTCATGAGTTTCATTAATGCTTACTTTTTTATCTTAATATTATAAGACATAAATATGATATTTTTGTGTACATTTTGTTTTTTGACTGCTAAAACTAATATAATTTGTTGTTAGAGAAAGACGTTATTTTTTTAAGTTTACGTTTTTTTAATTAAATCTTGTCACCATTTCTGAGCAAGCTTACGATTAGGCAATATACACAAGCTTACGAGCACAACAAGCTTATATCTTAAGGTTTTCTCTTAGTTGAAAACCTTAATGTGTAAACAAAAAATATAAAGCATTTAAGTTCAAGCAACGTGAACGTAAAAAACGCTAATAAAGCAGACTGCGCCAATTATCGTACAGAATATACTTATAGCCTACACTCAAGTCAGCAAATGGTTATCGTGTTTATATTGTTTCACGTTCATGTTGAGAACAAAATAATATCCACATCCTTGAGTGAGAAAACGCTGAGAGACGTTGCAGAGACACAGATAACCGCGTTAAGCGAAGTTTCTGACAGCACTTTGCGTTTTCTGTTCTTAAACCGGTCTCCCTCAACGAAACTTAAAGGAAGCATGTCTCAATCATTTTGCTATCTGATAAGTTATTATTTCGGCTCACTCGGGGTACAGCGTCTGCAGTCGTTGTGAATGCAGTGATGGACAGCTGTCGAACTCATTCGACTGGCTCTGTGATTGGATGTGATTGTTCCTTGTGGTGGTGATATCATGATATCAGTTTCATTAAATCATTTAATGAAAAGTAATACATTTAATATACTACTTTTTTTAAATTGTAATTATAATTTAGTAAGATCCTTTTAAGTAATTCCAAACTTCGAGGCAGAGGACGACATTGTGATCAAATACAATCAACTTGCGCCAGGGACAATCACAGCGCCACCCAGTGCATTTACTTATAACTGTGAGTTAGTGCTTGGGATTTATCATGGATTCATTCCATTAACAGCCAGCAAAGCAACGTAGTAAAATTCGAATAGTATTATATTTTTCTAATAATAATTATAGATTGAATATTAGTGCACACCCCTAGTATAAATACGAATAATCCATGCAATTATTAGTACAAGACCTATTCTTGGGATTCATATTGGCCTTTTTTAAATTAATTGACATCTGAATTAAAAAATTTGTATTCAAAAAATGTCCTCACCATCCATCTCAAGATGAGTGCTATGTTTTATTATTTAGCAATTTAGGTCTGTATCACTTTCAAGTAACATATTTACAAAAAAAAAAAAAAATGTAACTCAATTTGTGAATGACTTACATGTGCAAGTTGGGAGAAATAGGTGTTCTGTTTATTCATTCTTTGTTTGGATTTAAATGGGCAAATGATTTAGTCTATGATTGGATCATTATTGCAGTGATTATTATGTTTCTAGCGTGTTATATGTTTGGCAACAGTTCTTCTAATCCTAATTGATGGAGTGTGTAGCTTTTCCAACTATGCAGGAAGACACATCATGGCCGTATTCCAGGATGACAAAGCCAGGATTCATCAGGCTCAAATTGTGAACAAATGGTTGGGAGGGAGCATGAAGTATAATTTTCACACATGAATTGGCACCTTTGAGTCCAGACCTTAAATTAATTGAAAGTCTTTGGCTCTTGCATTGTCAGTCCAAGATTATGACCAAAAATTGAGGAACATTTTGATGGAAATAACATCACACACATTTATTTCCATCAAGAGGTGCATATGTTTTTGGTCAAGATCTTGTCTCACACGCATATAAAACTGTTTCACGTCTGCTGCCATCGTAAATTCATTAATTGCATAGACCGATTTTTCCATAGTGCGACATGTCACACTGTTTATTATGTGGCAGTGGCACCAAGTAGGGCTTAAAACCAACTTCACTCAAGCATACATATGTACATGAAACGCATGCATATGTACAAGTAGTCACACATACGTGTATACTATGAAATGCTTAAAAACAATGTGAAATGCTGACCATGCGTACATCTACATACAAACTCTGTGCATATACATCTATTAAGCCTTTGTATGTACATATGGCCTCCACATGCACACACACCTATGAAATTATGATACAAAGGGTAGACAGTTTATAGGTCTAGATGTATTTACACAGTTTAATTCAACTCGGAGGTGGCATGAATTCTTTGATACTACAATTACAATTGCTTAATTTTATGAGATTAATGGTTGAGGTAGTCTAAGTCTTAAGTGTGTCATTGAATCACTTATTCAACTGATTCGTTCAAAATCACAATTCATTCAGTAACAAAACACCACTGTGATGTTTAGAGATGCACTCTGGCTTGTATGAATGGTTGTATGAATGTGCGAGTAACATTAGATGTATTGGTCTGCATTTCACATTAATGTGTAAGCATTTCATTTGTTTAAGTATTCAGTAGTATACACTAGTGCTGGGTATCGATTCAAATTTCAAGAATCGATTCGATTCCGATTCTCAAGATCTTGAATCGATTATCATTATTCGATTCGATCCGATCTGATCCGATCTTATATTTTTAAAATCAAAAGTTTTAACTGTTCATGAACAATCAAGTGTTTGTATTAAATAACATTCACAAACATACATTAATGTTGTAAAAATGTATTGTTCACTCAATGTATTGATGTTAGATAAGGCATTAATGTTAATGAATGGTGTCTTAATGTAGTGTTACCAACTAAACAGGAGATAAAACGTGTTTTATTTGACTTAATTGACTGTCCTTTTATTTAATCCAAAACTGCGTTCATATTTAAAAGGCCTTTTAAACTAGATACAACGAACCGCACACGATACCACTTTAGGGGCCGTTCACATATCGCGTTTTATGCGCGTGCAAATTCAGTGAGAAGCACTTCAATGCATCTCAACAGGTCATGTGACAAAAACAAGCCTGTTACGGCCTTTCCGTAACAACATGGAAAGCTCGGCCGAACAGCTGATCATAGCTGTACAGGGCGGCTTTTTATTTCTCATCTCAATGAATATATCTAGTAGTAAAGCTAATGCAAGGGCTAGAAATCAATTAATTATTTGATGATACTTCCTCGTCATCATGGAGAGCGCAGTTTGCACGAGTTTGCACCGCTTTCTCCTCTCAACAAGCGCATGCTTTCCCTTTGCGTCTGCCGTTGCTATGCAACCAAGAACAGAGGCGCGCCTGGAAAACGAATTTGCACGCGCAAAAAACGCGCTATGTGAACGATTCATTTCTCCTTTCTTGTCAACAAGTGGATTCAGAGAAACCGCATTAGCAGCGCCGCCGGTCGCCGTGTCTCAGTGTGTTTATGGGGAAAATGTAGGCCTGTTATTAAATCGATCCTCTGAGTTACGGATCGATCTTTAGAACTTAATATGAAAATCGATTTAGAATTGGTGAATCGATTTTTTCAACACAGCACTAGTATACACGCAAGTATGAGCAATTAACACATGTGCGTGCAAGTGTTATGTATGTGTGAGTGAAGTTTTATTTAAACGCTTCACACAGTGCCTCTTAGTACAGCCGGTCACTTAGGGTTGGCCATGGTACCAAAATTCTAGTAGTCAATACCAATACTAGTAAAATTTCACGGTTTTTGGTACCAAATTCGGTACCATAGCAAAAACTGTTGGATTTATTATTGTGGTTTAGCTATTGGAAAATAAAAATATTAAGTTATTTCGTATGATTTAAAAAATTGGAAGTAAATAATGCATTTAAACCGCATGTAGCCTTCAAATTTTTATAAGTAAACATTGTTTATAAAATGATAAAGTAAAAAATTAATGACAAAGAAGCGCATACACATTACAAAGAATAAGCGGCAGGTCTATTAGTTTGCATTTACACTCTAAGACTTAATGCACAGATCTACTTTGACAGTCAAATCGTGCATTTAAATACTGCTGAAAACAATACTTTTATTCAAATTGTATGTGAAATAATGAATTCACGTGGTGAACGAAAACTCTAGCGTTTTAAATCCAGCAGATTCTGACCAACTTCAAACACTTTGTGATTGGCCATTGCGTTCACATGCTCAACAGATATAGCATGTCTGTGATTGACTACAATGATCAATGCTTCAAAAACACATTGTAAATAGAAACCTTTGACGCTTTTCGCAGAGCACTTCGCAGAGCACACACACAGCTAAACACGGAAGCATTTGAAAGCATCCGCCTATCAGCGGGAATACTGCAGAAATGCTGGTATCGTCACTTTTTGAAAAAAAAAATCATTACCGACTTGGTACCGAAGTACCGGTACTTTTGGCAACCCTAGAGTTTCTGTATGTGAATCATTACATATCAGAAACCACTGATCACAGATTAGGCATTATAGTTAACCTGTTAAGCTTCAGTGCGTAGACGCACTGAATCGTTCTTTGTTTAAATACTTCAAAGTTACTATTATATGTAATGTTATTACCTTGACAAACCATACATCATTAAAAAGATATAAGACTCAGGTTTCAGTATTTGACCACTAATTTATTCTGAGAAACGTATAGTGACAGTTACATCTTATTTTTTTATTACATAACTCCTGACACAAATTGAGTCGATACCTTAAATATGAATTATGAGTGTCAGCCGCTCCCATTCAGAAAAAAACTCCTGTGCTGTCGTCATGAAAGCGCTTGACCAAACAACCTCCCTCAGGGCTTTTAGCTCAAAAATGTGCAGATTTGGAGAAATATTGATAGATTCTCATAGGTTTATGTCAGATTTTAATAGATAGGAATAATATTTATTTAATTTATACCCAAATGTGCCGATGTAATCATTATGAGTGCTGGATATTCAGATGTACTGTGTTTTCAATACACACACTGGCAGCCTGAGGGCGCCCTATGCACAGTTAGTCCATATATGGCACACATGAAGAAGAGACATATCATGTGACATTCCAGGAACTCCTTTACATAAACAAAGGTTTCAGAGATCGCTGTAACATGCAGATAAAGATGTTTTGGAGACCATAAACATGACTGCAACTAGGGCTGTCACTTTTTATTCGATATTCGAATATGCATTCGAACTAGGGCTGGGCGATATGTAAAAAATATTTTATCGATAATCGCCTTAAAAAATATTGCGATATCCGATAATATCGTCTACCCAAGCCCCGCCCCCAACACGCCCCGCCGGAGACAACGCTACCGACATACACCATTAAAAAGTCATGTTGAGTTTGGCTGCACTTTATCTAATGATAGCCTGCGATTTAATTAGTTTAAAGGGCACCTATTATGACATTTTAAATGTTCCTAATGTTGTTTAGGGAGTCCCCAACAACAGTTTTACATGCATGCAATGACAAAAAACACTTTTGTTGTCGTATAATATGCATTTATTTTTACCTGATTTGCTCACCGACTCCCAAATGAATCGTTCAACGACTCGTTTTTCAAACCCCTCCTTTGCGCGACGCTAATCTGCGTTGATTGGTCAGATGACCCAGCAGTGTTCACAGAGATAATACTTATTTTTAACACTGAGTACAATGATGCTTTTATCAATTAAATTTTGTTATAATAATGATTATAGTCCACTGCTTTATTTTGTAGTAAAAAAAACAAAAAATAAGATAAAGAATTTAATGTTAGCGAGCATAGCCCAGAGTTCATATTGTAAAAGCACAATCAGTCTTTGTTTGCGTTAGCCCGATGCATAAACATAACGTTTTTACAAAAAAATAAAAAATAAAAATGCAGTTACTAGTACGAGGTATTACTCTATTCTTTAAGACAACTCCGAAAACAACGACAAACACTTCACATATCTCAATACAATTGTCATTGAAGACCTAGAAGCTAAACGGTGCTTACACAACAAACAAAATAATTATTAAGCATGCTACATAAAACATAAAAGCATTTATAACACTTACAGGTTGTGATACGGAGGAGGAAGCTGATGCAAACACTTGGAACTGAACCTTCCTTCAATATCAGCGGGCTCGCGAATCCAAGCTTGATTGCATTTAAGTTGGTAAAGCAATCGTCTTCAAAATGGCGCGAACAAAGCACAAGGCTCGGACTATACTTCTGTGGTATAGTTGTATATATGAATTGTAGCCACTTAGTCTTCAAATGCTCCTCCTTGGGCAGATGAAAAAAGTTTGCTTTTGAGCCGCACTTCAGAACACAGCGTCTCGTCGCCCTGATATTTTCCCTGGCCTTGGAGCGCAATAAGTGGGCGTATCATATTCAAATAACTTGACAAGTTGACGTCATCTAGTCAGAGAAAAAGCTTCGGTCTTCTAACGATTCATAAAAATGACTCGGAGTCGACTCTTACTTTTGAAAGACAATAACTTTATATACGGTGCACTTTCATACTTCAAACTTTGCAGGATGTTTTTGTTCACTTAGATCTATGTTACACACTACATGAAAGGTAAATTTCAAAATTCCATAATAGGTGCCCTTTAATTGAATGATTGAAACGTTAAAGATTTTACTTTGGTTAGTTTGAGCTTAAACAAGCATAAAACATTAGCTTTGCTGTTATGTTAGTGTTGCTAATCATTTCCACACTGTTCTATCACGTGTTTGAAACGCATTTCGTTTCGCGAGGAGAAATATTAAATATAACTGAACTGAACAGAAGACAATTTGGTGATTGTAATGGTGAATGCATGTTGATGTTATAGCAAGTGTCTTGCCTATTTGTTTTTCATAAGGTCCGATGTTTCTCTTTCTTTCTTTTTTGGCGGTACGCCTATATCGCCTGATTTAATGATGATCAGTTTAATATCCTAATATGTAGCGCTGTTTTTTTCAACTTGTATTTAAACTATACTATATTTATTATTAGTCTAAAATTAGGACTTAAAAGAGATTTTTTTTGTTCTGCATGAGAAAAAAGGTTTTTCCCCCCCTCCTTTTTGGTCTAATAGAGTTCCAATGTCACCGCCGTTTACGAAATAAAAATTATAGCTTTATTTATTTAGAGACAGAAGTCATTAAAAGTTGTGGATATTATTTTCTTGTGTTATTTTTATTTAAAGCAAAGTAGGCTATAACGCTTCCAATAGCCTGTAACGGAGCTGCCAACATAAACTCCGAATGCGTGCATGAGAGATTCAAATCAACGAAATTTCTTCATCCTTTTGCAAAGTAACGTAATTTTAATTACAATGGTCATGTTTTGTAGGCTATATCTCTGCTTTTCTAAATTAACAGGATAGTTTATTTTTTTTCATCTGCAGAACAAAATTGTATAAAAGTGAATAGCATATGAATAAAATAAAAATAATTTAAACATCAAGAAATCCAGAAAAAAATGTTTAACAAAATAGCCTAACGAAAGTAAGAATAATGTATGACCGGGAACGCAAGGTCTCGGCTACACAGACATGTTGCCGTGAGCAGTCAGCACCGAAAAACGGGCATATAAAATGTTAGTTAAAGTTACAAAAGTTCAGTGAGTTATTTTCTTTTTCCTTTGTTTTTTGATCATCATTAATGGTGGCAGCGAGTATTTTTCTTTCTTCACCGAAGACAAAATCGACTGTGTTTTACGGGGATATTTGAACTTGAAAAAAGGTGTGTAGGCTACTGACGTCTTTCTGTGGTTGAAACAACTATTCTTCTGATGTTTATTCATGTTTATTTGATTCTATAAATTAACTAAGGATAATTGTGAGAGATAATTCTGTGTGTATGTGTCCGTGCATTATGTGAGAGGCGGCTCGTTGTTTGAGTGCGCAGCTCGAACACATTGCGCGTGCAGAAGTGTTCTTTCGTCTTGCGCTTTCTATCAAGAATTCTATCAAGAAGAATCGATTTTCTATTCCTAATGCTAATCCTAACTATAAGAAATATTTCATTCATATTATTGCATGTGAATAAATATGTAGGCCTATATCTATAGGGCTATGTGAAATATAGGCTTTCTTTTTTTATATCGACGATTATCGTCTAGAAACGAATGTTATAATCGACATCGCGATACTTGGGAGACATCGTCGATATACGATAATATCATCATATCGCCCAGCCCTAATTCGAACATGACGTGAAATATCCGTAATCGAACTTCAAATAAATCCGGTTTTAAAGTGCCATGTAGCGCATTTTTTACAGTCTATGATTAGACCGTTTGTTTTTTATTTAAAAAAAGCGTGTTATTTTGAAAGCGTGTTAGGCTATATATGTTATAGTCAGATATGACGGCGCGCTGCAACACGTATCACCAGTGGTGGGTGGTGTGTAGATATTCTAATACATAGGTTGGTATTTTATATCCGTTCGAATTAGATTTTTCTCAAAAGTGACAGACCTAACTGCAACAATATATGATTTATCGGTGTTCTCCGAGCCATGTCAGGTGTTTTCATAATAATATATTATATTTGTAATGTAATGCTAATCGTTATAGACTTTATCATTGTGCAGAATACTATAAAATAATATATTTTCTGTCTGATTTTTTTCTTTGAAGCCAAATCAGATCACAGAAGGTTATTTAAAACACTATTATTTATTTAATAACACAGGTTATTTAGCGTTATAAAGTAAGTTTGGAGCACAAACATGGTTTTAATCTCACGAATTGTCATGTATTGATGGTGTGTTAAGCTAACATACTAGCTAGCCCTCAGGTGCACCTGCCATCTAGCTGTTATTTTTTATGAAAAATATAAAATAGGAATGCTTAATGAAATGTTTCTTTTTTCAAGAAGGGCATTTGATACAGTTTCAAATGTGAAGTGATAACTTTGACAAAAACTGATACTCAATGGGGCTCATTTGCACCACAAAACAATAGAGACAATAGACTGAATAGATGCTTAGAAGATGACAATAAACATCAGTTTGCTTTTTAGTTTTAGTCTAATTTTAGTCTAATCAAAATAGTCATTTGACATGATCTTTTTAACATTTAATTAAATACAGAGTTTTAGACTTATCTTCAGATTTGAAACATAACATGGTCAGACATGTGGCTTTAGCTGCAGTGCATTTCTAGATTGATACAATGGCAACTTCAATATTATTTTCATGAAGATATTTCATAAAAATTAATTTCTATTAACTTTACAAAACTTTGAAGCTATTTATAACAATTTATTTTCATTATGACAATAATTAATTCTAAATTAACAATAAACTGCCAAGTGTCAGCTTTCAAATGAGACCATACTTTTAGTGCAAAGGGTTCATGAACTGTATCTGTTTTAGTTTGGGTATGCCATATCTGGGGATTTAACACCGTTAACACCGTTTTAGGGCTAGAACGATGCGAATCATTCTATGTCAATTCCGATGAATCGACACAGTATTAGAATACTCTGACTCTTTAATAAGCCAGAGTATTCTAATATGGATAGTGTTTTGCATAAGCCCTGTTTTTAAAGGCCTATTCAAATGTTAATTGTAAAATTAATATTTGTTGTGCTTATTTATTTGATTGTCAATTAAAACATCTTTAGCATTACTATAAATAACATCTGTGGTATTACTTATATGGAAGAAAAAAAACACTGACATTAATTATTCAATTACATTAGAGTTTAATTATTACTTGTATAAAGCTTGAATGATTGGGATTGATATTGGCCGATCATGAAAATCGGTAATCGAATCGGCCTTAAAAATCCTGATCGTAGCGTCCCTTGTCTTTGGTAGGGTTAGGTAGGGCTGCTCTATTATGGAAAAAATTACATAAAATAATCGCAATTATTTTGGTCAGTATTGAAATAACGATTATGTAACACGATTATTTTGACATGACTTTGGGAACGTGTTGAATTTATTAAAAAGACACCTTTCAACAATTCTTAAAAATCTAAATTTTAACATTTATTGTACTAACATAATTTTTACTTGAATACTTTTATACATTGATTTGAATATCTGTAATATTTATTTTAATCGTTTTAAATTAAAATAAATATTACAGATATTCAAATCAAAGTATAAAAGTATTCAAGTAAAAATTATAAACAAGATCAGCAATAAAGTGCGCTTCCACAATCTCTTGAAAACAAGTAACTTTGGCAACATTTTGGCAAAATATATTCAACAAATTCCAGCTACTAACTCAATCCAAGAATATTTAAGGCTAGCCCACCATCAGGCCCCAGCATTACCAGCAAATACGGTAACTAAAATGCAAGACAAAATAAAAACGAAGGATGTTGAGGGGGTTGGGGATTGCTGTTTCTTTATTAGATTGTCATAGCTCTCATAGTAACTTTTTCAAGTGGTTAACAAACAAACTCGTGGTATTCCCTTGAGTTGCAGCCACTACCATGTAGCAAATTTTGCACGTAGCATGTTTCTGCTCGTTGTCGAATTCCTCGAAGCCTAACTGTTCCCAGACCAACAGAGTTGGTTTTGCCTTTTTTGCTCACCAAACGCTGCTGTGGCTGCCCTCCTTCTGCCATCTTTACTCGCGCTTAATCTTTACCTTGCGGGCGTCATTCAGAACACAAGACAAAATAAGAGTTCTCGCAAAACAGAATATGGCAAAATAATCTTTTTTACTCTATTGTACTATTTTGGTGATCATTGGGAGCCAAAATCTAAATTCAATTAATTGCACAGCCCTAGGGTTAGGTATCATTTGGGTTTTTTACGATACCGGTGCCAAATCTATACTTTTAAAACGGTATGGTGGCTGAACCGATGCTTTAAAAAAAAAAAGAGCCACAAAAGGACAATGGAGCAAAAATCTTTGTTGTATCATCATTTTAATGTCGAGTTCACACTGCACAATTTTCAAACTCGTCAGACCTGATGTTCTTTTCACAGCGCACGACGATCTGGAGTAGCATGAGCTGCGTGCTCACTGCACGTTACATTAGGAAGAATCGCTGACAACTCTGTCTGGTCCGCAAACTATGTGGCGCTCAGTTAAAATAATTTTGCCACCTTGTTTCATTACATCAATCTTTGACTGAATCTGTGTTTTTTTAACCTGTTAGTTGAATGAACGGTTTAAAGACTCGCTCAAAGACAGTCCCTTGCCGCCACCTCGACAGCTCAGGCAGTTCGGGGAAACTTACCTATTAAGCTCACCAAAATCTACATTGAGACATTTTTAGTGCACAAGATATTGGTTTCAGTACAAGAAGTTATGTTCCAATTAAATATTAATTTATTCATCATATCATATTCATCATTAAACGCAAAAAGGCTGGCTGTGCTTTAGGGCTGTCACTTTTTATTCGATATTCGAATATGCATTCGACCATAACGTGAAATATCCGTAATCGAACTACAAATAAACTATCCGTTTTTTAAAGTGCGTAGCGCATTTTTTACAGTCTATGATTAGACCGTTTGTTTTTTATTTTAAAAAGCGTGTTATTTTGAAAGCGTGTTACAGGCTGTATGTTATAGTCAGAGATGTTATAGTTAGATATTCGAACACATAAATCCCCAGCCCCATTGGGAAAGGATCTACACAAAGAAGAAATTAGGAATCAGGATTCCCCCTAGCATTTTGAGCGCTGTTGAACGGATTCTTAAACGCCTCTGATTGGCCATTGTGTTCACACGCTCAACAGATATGTCTGTGATTGGCTACATTGATCAACGCTTCAAAAACTTTCTCTTCACCGAAAGCTTACACCGATACAAACGGGAGTGAAAGCGGGTGTCTATCAGCACTAATATATCCACTGATCAACCGATCCGCTGATAGACGTCTGCTTTCAAACACTCCCGTGTGAATCTGTGCAAGCGCTCCGAAGTCTGTACTTTTGACAACACTATCATAAACTATAGTTCAGTCTAGATTTTGTCATCTTAAGGCTGTGAAAATAAGTTATCAATTATTTTATAAAGATTAACTTAGTGACAACCATCAGTTAGTATTTAAAGTCTGTTTATGAAGTAATTACATAGATGTTCAATGTGAATGAGCTTAAAAGGAGCACACAGCTTAATTAGAGCAGCGACAATTTTTAATGAATGAATATTGCATGAAATTTAAAGGACAATATTTTGCTAAATACATAATCTAGGTAATATATTGTTTATACATATTTTAATATGAACAACTTCTATTAGCCTATTGACAATATCTATGAAATTATACTTTTTCTAATTGATGTCACACTGCCTGAAGCTCTGTGATTCTCACAGTAGTGCACCCTTTAAGCTCACCTTACTATAATATGAAGTCTTTAAAAATTACAGCAGTGTAAAACCACAGACCATCAATAAACTGTACATTTAACCCTCTGACGGTCTTCGTTTCGGAGTCACCTCCTGGGCCTTCCCGGTCAGAAGTGACCGGACACCTAAAAATTCAATTTCCTCCATCCCAGTAAAACCAATGCAATTTATTTTTGTTCTATAATATTTTTTCTTTTTAATTTTGTATTTTGAGAGAATTTGATTGAATTTATTAATATTTATGCAATATTTATGGTCTATTTTTGCCATTGAAAAAAATACAAATTTTTTTTTTTTATTATTTATTTATTATTATTTTTTTTTATGCAGTATGTTAGTTTAATATAGAGTCTAGGCCTCCAAAAAAAAAATGGTTGAAGCAGATTAGCGCCATCTGGTGAGAGTATGGAGAGAAAGCGTAGAACCATGGTGTAACCACTAGATGGCATAAACAGCACTCTATGGAGAGGCATGTGACTTCCCCAGCTGTTTAATGGACACATTTACTTTTTTTTTTTTTTTTGTGGATTTGAATATATATTTAAACAATCTCAAAAACTATTTCTTATCAAGTTTTATATATTTTTTTTTTAGAAATAGTGATTTAAAGTGTTAGTTTTTGCATTATGATTAGTCAAACCTAAACATTGTGTTAGAAAGCCTAGAAAAATTATCCTAGAGTGGAAATCACACAATCCACCTAATATGTCATCATGGCTTAGTGATATAATGATGTTTAATATAAATATAAATATATATTTTTTTAATATATATAAAAAAAATTAAAAAAAATATGAAAAATGATTTTTTTATTTTATTTTTTTATTTTTTTTTATTTATTTTTTCTCTAGATGTTTTAGAGTGTCACCCCTTTAATGCTGTGTACTTTAAAAAAAATGTAAAAAAAAATTTTGGGTGAATTTTTGTGTTTTTGTCAATTTCCCATTCATTTCCTATGGGGGTCATTTTTGACCAAAGACCACAAGTGTGATTATTTTTTTTATGACCACTTAGCATGCTCGGATCATGACCTCAATTTTTTTGTGTGTTCACATACATAATGCCATAAAAGTCACCAAGTTTCGTAACATTCCGATGGAGCTGTGATTTTTAAAAATTCAAAACATATTTTTTGTAATCTGAATTTATTGGTGTGTATGTGTATAAAAGTGTGTTTGTATGTGTGTGTGTGTGGGTGGGTGTGTCTGTTTTGCACTCTTGATGTTGTAGAGTTTCCCCCCTTTCCAGCGGTGTACTTTTTTTTAGGATTGTGTCCGTTTTGTAGATTGTACACACAAAAATGCGGAGAATTTTAGAATTTTTGTAAATTTCCCATTCATTTCCTATGGGTCGGTCATTTTTGACCGAAGACCACAAGTGTGACTATTTTTTTCACGACCACTTAGCATGCTCGGATCATGACCTCAATTTTTTTTTTGTATTCACATACCTAATGCCATAAAAGTCACCAAGTTTCATAACATTCAGATGAAGCTGTGATTTTTAAAAATTCAAAACAGAAAATATTTCGGTCAGAACCGACCGAGGACCGTCTGAGGGTTAAAAGCACAAGCCAGTAATGCCTGTGAAGTAATATATTAGTGTAGCACACTATCTTATGCAGCTAGTAAGCTAACTATGTTCTGTAGCATCTGCGCTATGTTGCTAAAACTATCTTTTGGATCTAACTTAAATATTTCCCACATCCAGGTTATAATATGCAAAAGTCTAAACATTAATCTCTTAAGTTTTCAGTAAGTAGTTATACTAACCCAAAATAAAGGCGTAAGCATTTTAAAAATGCACATTTAAGGGGCTCCTCTTCTGGAGAAAGTTTTCAGACAGGTTTCAAAATAGCCACCAGACAGTGTGAACACATGGATACCCATATCTCAGTGTGCAATGGTCTGATTTGCTTGAAATTACAGGAGGTTTGTAGTAACAAACGCATCAAATAGTTTAGACATCAAGTAGGATAATACATTTTTATATATATTAGGGGTGTGCAAAGCAGCCGATATTTGTATCTGTATTTGTATTTGTATTCGAGTAAAATTCTAAATAGGCGTAAAAATAAAAATTGTGTTACACTTCTAATGTATTTTATAGTGCAAGTATTTTTTAATTATATCCATTATAATAATTATGGATATGCAATATTGGTTGATGTTTTCCCATAAATCCAGCAATGAAACAAGGAACGTGAAAAGAAAATAACATAACAGCCATTACCTCATCCATGGTTAAACCAACAACTAATAAAATACCATTGTGAACATTATGAAGCCTACAGCCTACATCTTGCTGTCTGCAAAAGTAACTTAAACGTAGCATATAACTCCCACACGTGCATACTAGAGGTCGACCGATAGTGGATTTTACCGATAACGATAGCTAGGTTGGGCCATACTTGCCGATAACCGATTAATGAACCGATAGTTTTTAAAATTGATACTGGATAAAAACAAACATAACACTCCAAGTAAAACAGTGCTGAACTTTATTATAAAAAAAAAAAAACTGTATTGAACCATGAAAACATGCTAAATGAAATAAATATATAAATGTGAATAAATATTTAAGTCAATAAAAGACATTCATTCAAACTGAAACAAAAAGTAATACTCTAAATAACAAATAAAACCAGTTACATTCAAAATGTAACTATTTAACTGTTCTTTTCAAGCCATTAATTAAAAAGTAACTAAATTTGTATTAAAGTGAAGATGAAAAAAATAAATAACCGAAATCGAATGCTTTTCTGATTCGTTTATGTTTCTGTCGGCTGTATGAACATATCATTTTGCTTACGTCTCTAGCTTTAAATATGCAACTTATCTGCATATGTAATGCATAAAAGTGACCAGCTGGATATGAACTAATGCAAATAGAGGTAACAATTGTGACATTAAACATTCGGGTCGGACTTACGTTTATGTTTGTCAGTGTTTTAACCGCTTGAGGTACTACTAATGTTAGCGTCCTCTCAGCCTCGAAGGCAAACAAACGCCTACTGTCTCTACTAATGCAGCATTTAGTCAACAAATTAATCACTTTATAATGATATGACAAAATGTACTGTATAGGCTACATACATTTGAGCTGTCGGTGCTTTAAACGCGCATCTGATGTCAGCGCTCTCCACGCAGCATGTGCTCTCCGCGCAGCACACAGAATCACGTGTCGAAATAAACAACACGAGGCACAAGTTTTTATTACACCTCTAGAGGCCGCTCTTGTACTGCATCGTGCCAGCAGACCCTTCTCAGCTCTTACACTGTGTACTGAATGACAGCGTGCGCTTCTCAGCCGCTCCAGCAATGGACGCAACCAGGAAAAACTATCGGTATATATTTTTGCCGATAACGATAGTTCCACCAGTCAACAATCGGTGCCGATTAATCGGCAAAACCGATGAATCGGTCGACCTCTAGTGCATACAATTCGACACAACTACCGGTACACAAGCATTTTTAACCGAACGTTAAAGGTGCATAGCGCAAGATTCTGAGTTTTTGCAGAACTATGCCACCTCTGGCGGCAAGCGAAACTGCAGCCAGAGATGTGCACGCTCATGGACCACACGCACGCTTGCACGAGCTGTTCATAACCAAAGGAGCATCAGACGCAAATCTTTTGTTTACAATCATAATGTCTTCAGAGGTAATAAAGTTATAAATCTGCAAGTCATTTTTAATATATGTAAAAGGAAAGGCAATTGAGTAAATTACACACTTATGTGTGAGGGAAAAACGGGGGTAGTAGAAAACTTCGTTTTTTATTTCCATCTATCTCCATGTTGAACTGTGTTATGTGTTTACTGTATCCACTTATGATTGTATTATTATGGAAACACGTTCATGAACAATATAAGTTGTAACTTTGTAAAAGCTCAAAGCTACACAGTCGGTCAAAAAAGTACACTCAATTGTCTCAAGGTAATAAACAATTAAATGGCACTATGACGTTACCATAAAAGCCAAACAGGCTAATCCGCCGAAGATTTGCAGGGGTTTAGCCTGTTTTATTGATCTGCTAAGATCTTCTCATACGGAGAATGCCGGCAAATACACAAACCTGCCAGACATAGCTATGTGAGCGTGCCGTGAACGCGCATGACGTCACGCCCAGTCTAAAATTCCGGCCCGAATCCCTCTTATTTATTTTACTTTACAGGATTATTCATTCATTCATCAGTTTATTTAACAGGGACAATGCAGTATAACATTGCTACAATTTCATGCAGCCGATGCTCTACATATAGGCTTCTAGCCAAAGGCTAATTTGCAGCCCCAGTCCCTGGTTAGGCTAAAAAAAAAAAAGAGATAAAATCAAATAAACAACTAAGACTACGTACAACCATCAATGTTCACATATCTGCTTTTGTTTGAACCACTTTTTCAGTTTTGTTTGAAAGATAATCAACTGTGTTTGCATTTTCAATTCAGCTGACAAGCTGTTCCATAACAATGTACCTTGAACTGTAAATGTAGATTTATTTTTTAGTTTGCAAATTTAGTTTTTCTCTGTGGTGCTATACAGTTCTGTGTAGTTGCACCTCTTGTAGCGATCCCAGTACTACTCTGTTTTGATATTAATTTGCATATAACGTTTGGCGCAAGATTATTTAAACATTTAAAAAACATTTTAATAACAGATGAATTTATAAAATTTTCAAAACTCAACAAACTGTATTTTTGTAAAATGCTACAGTGATGCCATCTGGTTGGTTTCTTATCCAACATTTTTTGTGTTTGTTTATATAGGGATCTAACAGGTTTAATAGTCAGTTGAGAAACCTGACTCCAGACAGTCACACAGTAAGATAAGTGTGATAAAATCATTGCATGCATGTATAACTTGGCTGCTTTCAAGGATATATATGGTCTAATCATGTAAAAACAATTCAGATTTGTTTTGATTGTTCTACATAGTTTCTTAACATGCATATCAAATTTCAAATGAGAGTCTAAAATAACACCTAAATATGTAAAATTATTTAAATTGTTTCAATTTCCTTTTGATTGATCTTAATTATAAAACCACTCATTTCCTTCTTTCTGATTGAAAAACACATTGAGACAGTTTTTGTACAATTCAGGGTCAAATAACTGTTCTGTAACCACTGTGACACACCAATCATTTCATTTGTTAATATTTCTGCGGCTAAACTTAGAGTCTTTGCAGATACATAAAGGGCTGTGTCATCTGCATATAACTGACATTTTGTTTGCTTACAACAGTTTGGAAAATCATTAACATATAAGGAAAGCAACAATGGGCCCAATATTGACCCTTGAGGAAGACCCATATTATTATTTCGTAAAGCTGATCTTGAATTATTAATTTTAACACACTGATCTCGGGATTCTAAATATGATCTAAACCAATTCATTGCCTGCTGAGTGAAGTTAAATGCATTTAATTTGTGTAAGAGAATTTCATGATTCACAGTATCAAATGTGATATCAAAACCTTTTTGAGATCTAAAAACACTGCACCTACTACATTACCTTTATCTAAAGATTCCTTAATAAATTCTGTGAGATAGCAGTTTGCCATTTCCGTTGAATACTTTGGCCTAAAACCAAACTGTTTAGAATAAAGTAAATCATGTTTTTCTAAATAATTGATAAGTTGTTCAGCTACCAATTTTTCCAGAATTTTTGAAATTGCAAGAAGAATAGAAATTGGTCTATAATTCTGAACCTCCAGCTGATCCTGCTTTGAAAATTGGAGTTACAATACTAGTTTTCCAATTTGAAGGGAATTTATTTTCTCTAATTGATAAATTTATCAGATTTACCAAGGGCTTTATCAAACAAGCACTATATGTTTTTACGAATGCAGTATATATATATATATATATATATATATATATATATATATATATATATATATATATATATATATATATATATAAAAATCTGAGCTCAAAGATGGTAGTGTGCTTAATGGGTACGTGAGCTTAATAGGTACGTTTTCCCAATGTGGCCCAGACTGGTCATATAGGTACCGGTGCCGGTTTCGGTACCCAACCCTAGACTAGTCACTGTACAGAAAAGCTTGTTTGCAAGACAAAAGAAGATTGAGTTAAAGACTGGTTTTGCTGAACTCAGATTTATCATAGTTTAAATGTTTTTATCTTAACATTTGGTTTTAGGGTTTTCTGTGCTGATTACACATCTCTGTTGAAGGAATTTAAATGTGAAAACATGTTGGTGCGGTTAGTTGCTGGTTAAATTTTTAGCATGGACCATTACCGCTGTTCTTGAGCAAGGAAGAGATGCTCCAGAAGTTCTAAACCTTTCACAATTTTACCTGTGGATTATCTTCACTGTCTGCTGTAAAGTTGTAATGCTATGTTTGTTGTGGATATTAATCTTGTATATCTGTGATATGCATGAGTGAGCTAATTAAACCCATTAACGGGTTAATCAGTTAGTTATTTCAGCTCAAAAGGGCAGTTTTTTGTGTGTGTGTTATTCTTGCTTGTCTTTTTTTCCATTAATAATCTAAAAAAATTATGACCATGGTACTGCTGGGCGGTATACCGGTTCATACCAGTACCAGTGTTTATTATTGTTATAATATGAATTTTTAATATACCGCAATACCGGTGTATGTCGCTTTAACAACGATTGGCTCGACACTGTTTGTGAGGCTTTTCACTGTTGCACTGTGGTGATGCACCGCTGTATGTGATACTGAGCGTGATGGTGAAGATGGATAGGTTAAACTATAATTGATAGTATTAAATAATATTAATTATATTTTAGTAAGTATTGTGAATATAAATTGCCTAGGCCTACATACAAACGTAGGCTAAGTTCTTTCTTTTAAATAAAAACCCGTGGCGTCATCTATGATTATGTTTACACTAGGGCTGTCCGTTAAACGCGCTATTAACGGCGTTAACGCAAACCCATTTTAACAGCGTAAATTTTATCGCGAGATTAACGCCTAGCAAACTTTGTATTTTTTTTTTTCACATACTTTTGCAACAACTAGCAACGTTATTAAAACTACAACACCACACCGGATCTAGCTAGATCTTGCGAACCGGCCAAAGAGTGGACGAGAAGCGCAGCGCCGAGCCGCGTCTAGGACAACTCGTATCGCACATCGGACACGCACTTTGTCAGTTTATGGCCAGCAATAAAAACGCCGAATGGCGCCGGTGTGTGTAGACTCATAGAGAATAATGTGTTCGAATTTTAAATACGAGACCCGGCGCTGCGCTTCTCGTCCGGTGTGCGACCGCCTTTAACGTTACGTTTTGAGTGGATGAATGATGAGCGCGAGACGCCGAAATGGTTGCCAATAAGATTCTGAATGGAAAGTTTACTTTTAAAAAGTTGCCAAATGGTTCAATTGACAAGACCAAAGTGATCTGTGTGTTTTGTCGTTGTGAACTGAGCTATCATCGCAGCACGTCCAGTCTGAAATACCACTTGATGGTCAAGCACACACACAGCTGATGCGTTTCTACGACCACTCATCAATATCAGTAACGTTACCTCGTCAGTATTTCTTTCACCCTTTTATTGATGGACAGTGTTACATTGTGTGAGAGATTATTTGCTCCAAGTGAGAATGTTGGTGTGAAATTGAACACAGTATATGCCAATGTTGTTTTCAATATAAAACATTTGCACAAAGCAAGCCGATCCACTTTTCCATGTTGATAAGAGCGTTAAAATGAGAAAAAAATAATGGGACAAAAAGAAATCAAGAGACATTTAGAATAGATAACAATGTGCGATTAATCGCGAGTTAACTATGACATTAATGCGATTAATCGCGATTAAATATTTTAATTGTTCGCTTCGTTTCATTCACTGTCAATGGTTCGCGCTGGTAGGGCTGGGTACCGAGTCTCGATACTTTTTAGGTACCGACCGAATTGCCTCGATACTATCGAGTATCGAAAAATGACATGTTGTTCGGTTCCAGATTTCGATACCTAAGGAGTTAACATGTCAACGTCAGTGCTCAAACAAATACATATGAAATGCACAACGACACACATAAAGTCGCTCACGCACATACACGCAAACTCTACACACACGAGACGCGCGGAACTCTCCGCGCACATACTCGTATGAGACGCGCGCGCGCACGCACAAACTCTCGACACACATACTTATGAGACGCGAGCACACACACACACACAAACTCTCCGTGCACATATTCATATGAGACGCGAGCACACACACACAAACTCTCCGCGCACATATTCATATTAGGGCTGTCACATTTGAGAAAAATAAAATTCGAACGGATATCAAATACCAAGCTATGTATTCGAATATCAAGTCCACCCCCCCCCCCCTCCACGAAAAAAACAACAAAAATAAAACGTAACGGAGATTCAATCACAACTTTACTAACATGAACAGGACTCCCAAAATTACACTTATAGGACTCATATCCTTGCAAATAAACCTTGCCTTTACACGTGCATCTGGCAATTGGTGCCGACCAGTTGTGCAGGAAAGTATGCAGTCATACGATGTTGGACGCCTGGCGATGCTCTGGCCGTCTGCTGCGTTTCTGGGGCTGTTTACACCTGGCCACTTCATGCGTTTTCTCAGATCGGATAGCTATCTGATTTATCAAAACGATTCCATTTACACCTGGTCACATAGGCCTAAATGTGTTTTTGCAAAACGGATATAAATCCGATCTTCAATTCCCGCGCTATATATGGATTTAATGTCACCGAAAGCAACAGATATGAGCTGCATTTTATTGATCATCAGCTAACATTTCAAAATCAAAGACTGCAATAAGAGAGAGCAGCAGCCCTGGTAAGAATTTCGTTTCTTTACTTTTAATGAAGATTATTAGGCTATTATTGTGTGTTAAAGCGCCTGCGACTTACTATCACTTTGATTTGCGATAGTTTGCACGTTGGCTTGACGCTTGATGAATAGATCATCTGCGGTGATGCGTGTTGCAGCGCGCCGTCACATCTGACTATAATATACAGCCTGTAACACGCTTTCAAAAACAAACGGTCTAATCATAGACTGTAAAAAATGAGCTAGACATGGTACTTTAAAAACCGGATAGTTTATTTGTAGTTCGATTACGGATATTTCACGTCATGTTCGAATGCATATTCGAATATCGAATAAAAAGTGACAGCCCTAATTCATATGAGACGCGAGCACACGCACATAACACCTTAAAGATGTGGAAAAGTCGATCAAAAGTGTGGGTACATTTCTCCAGGCTCGATGCCAACAGCGCGCGATGCAGTATTTGCGGTAAAATAATTGCTGCAAAGACCGGTACCATGACAAATATGATGAAGACCTTGACAGTGCACGGAGTAAACATTAGAGCAGAAAGTTGCTCCGTCTTCGACTGGTAAATGAAGAGATACCTTGTTGATCACTCGGACAGTGTTTATATTGCAATAAATAATAACCTACTGAATGTACACTGCTGTTCAAAAATGTGTTGGTTAGTCAGAATTTTTTTTAGTAAGGATGCATTAAAGTTATCAAAGGTGACATTAAAACGTGTAATGTTACAAAATATTTTTTGTTTTTAACTATAAATGCTTTTCTTTTGAATTTTTTATTCATCAAAGAATCATGAAAAAAATAATCATAGTTTCCAAAATATTAAGCAGCAAACTGTTTTCATATTTCTGAAGGGTCATGTGACACTGAAGTAGGCCTAATGATTTTGAAAATTCAGCTTTGACATCACAGGAATAAATTACATTTTGAAATATATTAGATACGATTTTCAATTGTAATACTATTTCACAATATTACTAAAGTTTTACTGTATTTTTTTATAAAAAAATTCAGCTTTGGTGAGCATGAGCGCTTTATAAAAATGTTTTTGTTCCTTTGTGCACTGGCTAAGGAGCATGAGTCAAACTGAAAAAATTTAACTAAATAAATAAAAAATAAAAGTTTTTCTAAACTAATATGTTATGTAATCTTGTTAAAATGGATTTCATAAAATTGGTATCGAAAAAAGTATTGTTAGGAACCGGTGTCGAAACTGAGGTATCGAAATTGGCACCGGATCGAAAGATTTTCAACGATACCCAGCCCTACGCGCTGGTAATGGTGGCTGCAGTAAATAAAATGTTCGCGGTCACCGTTCAAAGTCATACGGGCACCATAATACATCTAAAAAATGCAAATGAAACTTCACGCCAATAAATCATCAGAAATATTGCTGACTTGTGCGTCTCAAGCGACCTCTTTACATTCGTATTAATCCCTGTTAGTTGTCCGTGGATTTGCCCTTTATTTGGCGTTGAAAATGGAAACATCTTTAGACATGGAAAATCGATTTTACAATCGATTCAATGAACACTTATGTCTCAAAAATCAAACAGGATTTTTCCACAAAAGTGAGAGCCCTAGAAAGCAACGTAACCGGTCTCTGATTTGTAGGTTGCATTGACACCTAGCGGTGGATGCAAGTAAAACAGTATAACCTAGTGACAAGTAACACCATTTGAATATGAATTTCGAATATTCGTTAAATAAAAAAAAACTGCACATTCGAATGCAAAAACTGTGCTTTTACGAACAATATGTAGATGTTTAGTGAGTAGGTGTGGATTGTTTCTGAATGGCAGATTGCTATTTTGTGTTCATGTAGTACATTACGCTGTCTGTTGAAGCATGTTTTCTTAGGTTACTATGTAGTTAGTTTTATGCACTATTGTAACTAGCGTTGTCAAAAAGTACCGAAGAAAAATGTAACGCTTTAAGCTCTGTTGAGCAAACTCGTAAACACCTCTGATTAGGGGTGGGCGATATGGCAAAAATATCATTTTTTTTCAGGAAAATCACGATTCACGATTTTATCACGATTCCTTTTCATGTTGGTTTTACTATTTTCCAAGTGACTGAGCATCACAGCCAAACTAATGTCCCTATTTTAAAAACAAAGCCTTAGGTAACAAAATATAAAATAAAAAAAGAATGGCAGACATTTAGGCCAAAGTGGCGAAGATAAAAAATCTTTGTCATTTTCTTTGTTATTAAAAATTAAGAACAAAGATACACATACACAACTTAATATACAAATTAAATAAACAGTGCTTTATTTTTTCAGCTACAGGTGTATTTAACAGCATTGAAGAAAGTAATTAAATGAACAAATATGAAAATAAAACACAACATAGACTTCACTGTATACATTTTACATTGATTCTTATTAAAGCTACTATTAAAGTTCTCAGTCAAGAGTGAGTGAGATGCTCTTTGTATTTTGTTGTTTTATTAACAGGGATAGTTCTCCCAAAAATTTAAATTCTCTCAAGCCGTTTTAAACCCGAATAAGTCTCCCTCTTCTGTTGAAAATAAAAGTTATTTGGAGGAATGTGGGTAACCAAACAGTTGATGTACCCCAGAGACTTCCATAATAGTTTTTTCCTACTATGGAAGTCAATGAGGACCAGCAACCGCCCGGTTAGCCACACTCCTCAAAATATCTTCTTTTGTGTTCAGCACAAGAAAGAAATTAATACAGGTTTGGAACAACATTAGAGAGTGAGTAAATAATGACAGAATTTTTATTTTTGGGTAACTGTCCCTTTAAGGACAAGCGGCTGCATGTTTACTATTAGGGCTACTGTCACTTTAAGATCTGCGCGCAACGAATCTACACGCATTTGACAAGCAGATTTTTTCTTAATTTTTTTCTATTGTTCTTTCACTTTAGACATAACCAGCTTTGTTTATGTAAACCTTGTGTGTATTTGACAGTTTTAGCGCAATAAGACTCGAAAGATAACTTAGCCCAGTAATCAGACGCTGTTAGACAGGCTTTTAGTGCATGTGCGCGCGTCGGGTGTTTGCCTCAGAAAAGCACCCGTTAGAACAGCGCATCAGCAGCGAATGACATGTTTAACCGGCAAGGCTTTAAAGCACATGCAAATAATACATTTTTATGAACTACAGTGTCCCCTTCCTCTGCATTTCATGTGGATATACGTCGCGCTGTACAGTATATTGAGACGGAGGCGCCAGAAATACAAACTGATAAAATGCACGATCCTACGATATTTCTTCAAAAGCAGATCGTGGACACATTTTAATCGTCCACGATCAAAAATCGTAATATCGCACACCCCTACCTCTGATTGTCCATTGCACTCGCGCGCTCATCGGATATGTCTGTGACTGGCTACAATGATCAGCGCTTTAAAAACATGTAAATGCACATCAATGACACACTTCACAGAGCGCTTACACAGATACAGACGGTAGAGTTTGAAAGCTGACGCTTGAATTTATAAATTGGCATGATATAAAACAATGTGCGCTAAAGTCTTGTATTGCACCGTGCAGCTCGCTTGCAGAGCAAAATCAATGTGGATACTATGAAGCCATTTGCGCATTTTGAGAGAGAGAAAGAAAAGACGTGGTACCGCTGAATCACTAACACTGTTTGCGACAACACCGGTATTACTGATACAGTATTTCTCATACATTGATTTATTTGTGGCGCCCCTCCACAATATCAACATTATCTCACTTTCTCTTTTTAATTTGAGATCAAGTGTACTCTGTGACATCAGGGACCCGCTATCTATATGCAGGGTATTGAAGTCGCTTTTGAATGCACACTCTGCAGACGGACTGAATAAAAATGCAAATTCACTCTGTCAGTAGGTGGTGCTTAGGCTATGTTCACACTTAGCGTCTTTTTTCAAACTGCCAGCGTCTGTTCTACATTAGAACCCTATGGAGTAAACCGTTTTTTCAAAAAAGTCCTGAGCGCTTTTTTAAACGCCACCGCCGGCGTCTTTTTCTGCAGCTCAGAGCGTCTTTTAAAGTTGAAAAAAGTTTAACTTTTCTGAAAAGAACGCCCTACGTCAAGCGCCTTTTTGACAGCTGACCAATGACAGCGAGTAGCGAGACCTGTCGTTTCCATAACAACAAGAAAAATGGACACGGTGCCGGTAGAAAAACTAATCGTCCTTGTTTCGGAGCACAAGGAGCTGTTTGATATGAGTACACAACTCTATCATAACATGCATCACAAAGAGGCTGTGTGGGCACACTACTGTTGCAGCTGTTGTTATAGCAACAAAAGACGCGCTCGGCTGCTATTTGTAACCGAACGCGCAGCGTTTTTTTTTTTTTGCTAAAAAAATGCCGTTGTTCACTTTTTTTATCAAAAAAGACGCTAAGTGTGAACGTAGCCTTAGTCAGTTCCCTTCTGAGGTACAATAATATTAACCCCCACCCCCAGTTCAATATTTATATTTTTCTTCGAGCATCGCAAACAGTGAGCTTACTGTGCCTGGTACTGTATTTTCTGTGTTCTCTTCTTCTCTTTGTTTCGTCTTTAGCGTATCCCTTCTCCTTTTAACGTCCTTTTTACAGACTTTTGTAATATTTCCACGCAAATTAAATTTTTGGGAAATGATTGCAATGCAGTTTGTGTGCAAGTCTGGAACAGAGATCTGCCAAACTAGTACAAACTACAAGAAAGTTAAAATATTGACGATATGTACTAATTTTACATCTATGAAGTGATTTAGAGGTAGAAATTTGAGTAAAAAGAGCAAAATATAAATCATAATGCTACACAATTTAACATGGGAAGAACCCCAAACCGCTTCCATATAATTTGTTACCTTTTTTCAACTATTTTTTTCAACTTTGGAGGGTAACGCAAGTTCGGTTTCGCTTTATCTTTCTTTTCCCTAGCTGGCTCTCTGCAGACTGGCTGGTCGGGTTTATTTCTGCTGTGTGATAGACTGGTAGAGTAATCCATATCAATAAAAAATATCCAGAGCTTATCATTAACATAAATTTGATCACGATCTCAATATATCGTTGAGAGCCTAGCCCAGTAGTTCTCAAACTTTTTTAAAACCTTTAAAAAAAAAATCTATGAAAAAGTGCCCCACACTTTAAGAACCACTGACTAAAGAACCACTGACAAAAAAAAAAAAAAATGGACAAGATGGCAGGCAAGGCAACTAGGGCTACTAGTTGCCTACTACATATACTTATATAAACCCCAATAAACTCCCCTCTCTCGAAGCTTCGACTGTTAAGTGCATAAAGTGTTCCCCTTATATTACAAAACGATGTAGAATAGTGTACATGTGTGCAGAATCATGGATTGAATTTCGGCGTGCAATTGTGGGTATTGCACATCATTTTACTCATTCCCACAGGTTTCGCACTTATAAGGCAGGAAATTCCCGCAAACAATTAGCTTGTTGGTTGAATGAGCAAATTAATCCACACCGATTATCAAATAGTAATTTGAAAACTAGACATAATTTCACACAGAGCGAGAGAGTGATTAAGCACTACCGCGTCTTCGCTCTCTCTTTCAAAATGCGCACATTGCTTCACATCACCACATCGTCTGTACAAGCCAGCTACACGCTGCGATACAGGACTTTCTCTCACGTTTCGAGACGAATTTTCACTTGCCTATTTGGGCCAGCGTTACATTGTTACTAAAGTTTATGATATGCATGACTATAATCCATGAAAAGTACTCCGTTTGGTACTGGCACACTCAAAGTTTTCTGTGCACCCAGAACGCACACACACAAAGCCGCCTCTTAAACAGCTTGCGAGTAACAAACTGAGTGCTTTTTCATGGATGCATAAACGCAGTTGGTGATGTCTTGACGTCAACGTAAACCACTGAGAAAAACAAATGCATGTGTATCAGTATATTGGATCCGTGCATTCGTTCTCAAAGTGACAGCACCCTAATATACCTGCTGCTGTCAATGTTAATCCAACAACAAATGAGCACTACAAGAATAAATCTGTTTATTTATACAATGAAACATTACATTTATTACATTTCTGTAGTATTCTGTACCTGAAAACCTTTTTATTTTATTGTATTTATTTGTGATTCTGCTTGATTTATTTGTTCTTGTTTACTTGTCTTTTTTATAAATTCAATTCAAGGTTGAAATCAAGTGTCCTTGTGCTGTGTAAACTCATGCACAACAAAATTACTGTGTGAAAAATGAAATTCAGAGAGTGTCAGAGATCTTATATGTTGGAAACATTATCTTAATACCTTGAAATGTCCTGCGTTATGATATGTTAGAATTCACCTAAAACTACTTTTACTTTTATTAAGCATTTATCAAATTGTATTTAAATAGTTTTCATTACCTATTAGTTGAGAATATGAATGTTTTGCTCTTTTTTCTTTAATGCATTTATCATGAACTAATTATATCAAAATGTTGCATAAAAGTAGTAAAAGCATCTAAAACATGTTTTCCCTGAAGCATATAGCTATACATAGAAAAAACTATCTTCATGCTCCACTTATACCTATATGCAATGGAGAGTTACGGAAACAGAGTTTGAACATTTGTTTCTGTTGAAAACATGTGACAGTCACAGAGATACTGAAGAACATGTTTGTTAATGTCCTTTCTCACATGTCCAGCTCTGGGTCTTGATTTAATTGTTTATGTGAAGTGATGTGAATAATATAAATTGAATGTCCATCTCCAATTCATGCAATTAATGTTAACATGTCTCTTAATCTTCACATTAAAGGTTAAGCTTCTCTTTTTTGTGATCTCTTTCAGTTCTACAAACATGTGGTCCAAAGTGTGGAGAAATTCGTTCAAAAGGTCAGTTCTTTTTGTCTTAATAAATAAATAAATAGATATTCAGAGTTTCTACAGAGTTTGTAAAATGCTTAGAGGGAGCTCAAGTGTGCCTAAAATATTTATGAAAATACAAAATGAAATGTCCTACATGGAAGATAAAGATAATTAATAGCATTAATACCTGATAATGCAAACGTTTATTTAATCATACATGAACATTTTCTTTGTGCAGCTTTCAAGTATTATTTGTGCAGAAAACTTGTCACCATTTGGTGAAATGTACTGTTTTGAATCCAGAATATCTCTAGATCTTACTAAAAGTACCTTACAAAAGAGATTTAACTTGCCAACAAAAGAGCACCAAAGACTTCTAGCCTTAAACAAGATATTTATAAATCCCTGTATATGTCAGCCTTATGTGGAAAATGCCTTTTGCGCATCCAGTTTCTTACTTGCAACACTGCAAGCACAGGCACTGTGTTGTTTCAGATGCAGATTCCCTAAGCACACAGAGTTCATTCACAAAAAGAGCTTCCAAACCCAGAGCTTGCTGTGTATAAAGCGAATGGTTGTAATTCATATTGCATGGGAAATCACTGGCTGTAAAAATGATATAATGTGTGAGTATTTTGAGCCTGGACCCTTTGCAACCTTTTTCATTATTTATTACTTCTTTCACTTTTGTGTGTGTAGTGCAAGCCAGAGTACAAAGTTCCCGGTCTGTATGTCATCGACTCCATTGTCCGGCAGTCTCGTCACCAGTTTGGTCAAGAGAAAGATGTTTTCGCTCCACGTTTTAGTAAGAACATCATCAGCACGTTTCAAAGCCTCTACCGCTGCCCGACAGATGACAAGGTGTGTTTTTTGTTGCATCACTGTAATCAAATGGTAAAGCTCTTGTCTAGACTATTTTCCCTTTTGCTTATTTCCCAGTTTCAATGTTTGCATTGCAGAGCAAGATTGTCCGTGTGCTCAATCTATGGCAGAAAAACAGTGTCTTTAAGAGTGACATCATCCAGCCTCTCCTGGACATGGCAGCTGGACTCCCCCCTCCCAGTGTTACGCCCGTCTCTGCCAGCAGTGCTGTACCCGTCAACAGCACGACTCCCGGTAAGTTATACTCTATGCATGCGACACAGTAATGCTTCCTCTCCTCTGTGGAACAATGCACTGTTGTGGCAACAAGTTTTACACTCGGAGAAATCATTTGCACCGACTACAGTCCAAGTATGCAGGGACTCTTTGGTGTACTTATAATGCTCCCCTCCCTACTCACTTATAGGCCTGGTTTCACAGACAGGGCTTAGATTAAGCCAGGATTAGGCCTTAGTTCAATTAGGACATTTACATATCTTTTATAAACATGCCTTAGAAAAAACTTTACTGGTGTGCATCTTGAGACAAAACAATGGCACTGACATATTTTAAGATGTGCCAGTGCAAGTTGCTTTCAGTTGAAACAGCTCAAACATGAATTCTAGTCTAGGACTAGGCTTAAGCTTTGTCTGTGAAACCGGGGGTACATTATATAAGTTATAAGTCACTTATAACTACCCTAAATAATTAGTCTGAGAATGGTTGCAAAAAATACACACAAAAAATAAATAAAAATCTGGCAACCTGGAATATATTATTTTAGGGGTAGGCTATATGTCCAAAATCGTATATATATTATTATCGTGAAATAAACGTACTCCTATCATAATATATCACATTGTAGTTATTTTTGCTTTAAATAAGGTTTTGGTAAAAAAATGGTAAATGGACTGCATTTATATAGCGCTTTCACAGACCCAATGGCCACCAAAGCGCTTTACAATATTGCCTCACATTCACCCATTCACTCACTCATTCATACACCGACGGCGGTGTCAGCCATGCAAGGCGATCCAGCTCGTCGGGAGCAGCTGGGGTTAGGTGTCTTGCTCAAAAACACCTCGACACTTGGTCAGGTGGAACCGGGGATTGAACTACCAACCTTCCGGTTTGTAGACAACCTACATGAACCACTGAGCCACTGCCGCCCCTTTCTGTGGTAGCCCACCCCCCACCTCCACAATGGCTGCATAGGTGCACTGGAATAATCCTTTCTAAAACGCAGTAAACTTTCGTTTACAAAGACGTGAAACTCACCGAGTGGTCAGGGGTGTTCACTGATATGCTCACACAAAAATTGCTGCAAAAGATGCATTCCAACAGGTTTTATCGTAGTTTTTGTCCAAATCCATTTACTTGTTTTGGATGTGCTGTGAGGTACAGTATTACAAAAACTATGATAAAACCTGTTGGAAAGCATCTTTTGCAGCGATTTTTGTCTTAACCGTTCTATTTCATCAGAAACTATCTGAAAACGGGGCTTTAAGTGTAAAATACGGAACTTGTCCTTTAAGGAACTCAAAACTCCTTTTTCTTTCAATCACACAAGTTTGGCCTACCACTCAAAAATCTGATTGAATTGTTAGCATCTAGTTTATGCTGACACCTTGAGGCGAAAATGTATCATGACAACTGGTGTAAAAGTCTGTTCTATCCATTTTCTCTCGTTTCTGTCATGTCGGTCCATGTCTACCTCACCTAAAAATTTAAGTATTCCTACAAATTTGAAAGAATTCTTAAATCTGTATATTTTCTCCTACTTCGTAAAGGAACTCCTGCAACTCCAGCCACTCCAGCCAACATAGTGCAACATAGTCTCCCCGACTGGGCGTCTCAGATCTCCAACACAGACACAGTGGCAGCGGTCGCCCAGATCTTACAGAGTCCTCAGGGCCAGCAGGTCAGATTTCTCATCCACTGACAACACTGTGTTCTCTGCACCGCTGTATTTCTGACAGGTGTGTGTGTGTGTGTAGTTGCAGCAGCTGGTCCAGAGCCTGCAGATGCAGCAGCAGAAGCCTCAGCCCTCTCTGCTACAGGCGCTGGATGCAGGTTTGGTAGTTCAGCTCCAGGCCCTCACCGCACAGCTCACCGCAGCCGCAGCAGCAAACACACTCAACCCGCTGGAGCAGAGAGTCTCCTCCTTTAACAAGGTGAGGGACTTTTAGGAGCACTACTGGCTGAAAAGGTTTAATCCTTGCATCACTCTATCCATTGTGAAGTTGAACTCTCTTTTCTTATTGGCTATTCTGTGGTGTTGTAGAAGCTGTTGGGTCAGTTCGATTTCGGGAATGAGTCGGAACACAGCGAGGATACTAAGAAAGATGCTACGTCGTCTCAGTTGTATGTTTTTTTATTTTTATACCATTTTCAAGAAAAAGCGGTTCCCTGTTTTGTTAACTTTTTAAAAATCATGTTCTTTCTGTCTCTCTCAGACCTGTGGTGTCAGATTCCATCAACAACTCGATATTTCATCAGCTGGCCGAGCATCTTCAGCAGCAAAACCTTGAGCAGTTTCAGAAACAGCTAATGGAGCACCAGCAGCATCAACAGAAGGTACTTAAAATCATGATTCTTTCTTTACATAATGTGTTATTACTAGGTGCGTTTCCATTACAGATTTGCGCAAAACTTTTGCAATTTTTTTTCCCGAAATGGCGATAAACTATTGCGAAATGACAACGTTTCCATGAACCGATGTTATGCGACTAAAACAGAATTTTTTTCCTATAAGTCATTCCAAAAATCATGGTAACGGATGTTGGTAGGTTTATATGGTTTATATATATCCCAGCCACCGCACTAGCCATTATTGTTAATCGAAAGAGACGTAGGTGTGTTATCCAAGCATTAATGGCATGGAAAGCCCCTTATACTTGCGAATGGCACATATGAGGTGTTTCTCCCTCCTATCTGCTTTAAGCTCTAGATTGTGGCATTTCTTTGAGGTTTCGAATCAAGTATTCCTATAATTCTTTTGTCTTTTTATGAATTTAATAAAGAACTCTGTCTCGTCTTCTGTCTAAACATACCACGCCATCTACTTCAGGTGACCTGTAAATGTGCAAAAACTGTTTCCATTGCAGTTCTGCAAAATATTCCTTTTTTGAATTGCCTGAAAAATCACCTCATGCGAGCGGGTACATTTTTTTTGCGATAAATGGGAGTTTTTGTGAAAATGATGTCTACATTGGGTGTATTTTCAATTCTCAATTTCAATTTGCGCAATTTGAAGGGTAATGGAAACGCAGATACTGTAACTCTTTCTCTTACCTTGATACTTATTAATGCACTTTACTTCTGACAGTCCATGTCCATGGAGGCCCAGGATGCCATCTTTGGTCCTGAAAGTTCTGCCCCTCCTGGCCAAAGCAGTGCCCCATCACAGCTCCCAGAACAAGAAGCAAAAATGGATGACTCCATTGATAACCAACAACAGGCAAGCTCAGATATCAAACCGTAGTTGGGAGGAAAAGTCCATGTTATTCATGCATTGACAGTAATTTAAAGGCGATGTCTCACTAGATGACTTAGAAATAGCCTCTTCTCTTGCATATTTGTCATACTTACTGATTAATTACTGATGGAAGAGAGGTGACAAACAGAGAGTTGGGGCACCATTTTCATGTGTGTATTTTGCAGGACATGGATCTTGATGAGGGACAGGATACTATAGATGAGGAGCTCTTTGAGGCTGAGGAGAAGAAAACCAGCAGCACACGTTCAAGGACACGCTCAAGATCTCGGTCCAGGTTGGTGTAGCATTGTTGTTAAATAGCTCTTGCCTCATTTCCATTTTTCAGTCACAGGTAAAGAGCTCTCTCGTGAAAACCTCTTTATTCCCAGGTCACCTAAGAGAAGGAGGTCAAGATCTCGTTCAGGGTCTCGGAAGCGCAAACACAGGAAGCGATCACGGTCTCGGTCGAGGGACAGAAAGAGGAAGTCCTCCCGTTCTTATTCTAGTGAGCGACGAGCGCGGGAAAGAGAAAAGGAACGGCAGAAAAAGGGGCTTCCTCCTATCCGCTCAAGGGTTCTCAGTGGTAAGTTTACAGAGATCCACCTTATGCTTCTGAATTTATGTTTTTTTTTTTTTTCTTTTAGATGTTTAATTGGTCAAGTTTCATGCAAATAAGTTTAAACTCTCTGTACAAACTAACTGGTTGATGGTAAGCATTAACTTATATGAAAGTTCTGTCGTTTACTCAACCTCAAAAGCGCAACCTGTTTGTTTACCATATTCTTCAAAATATATTCTTTTGTGTTTTGCAAAATAAAGAAATTCTTACAGGTTTGGAACAACTTGAGGGAGAGTAAATGACACCAGAATTAACATTTTTGGCTGAACTATTCTCGTAACCGTCTCGTCCATAACAAATAATTAAGTTTAAGGATGCTTTGTATAAAATCATGTTCATATCATAGGAAAATCACAAACCTCCGTGTTTACTGACTACTGCTTTGGTCTGTGAGAGAAAGCTTAAAGAGATGGTTCACCCAGAAATTAACACGGTATAGATTGTTCTGCCAGGCCAGTTGACAGAACTGTTACTTGCACTTTCAGGCCAGTGATGTTTTGGCACTGAACATTTTACATTTATTAATCCACAAATGTTAGATAGCTATACACCTGCTAGAACACTCAATTCATTCACTAAACAGAGTTACAGATTTCTTGCAAATGTCTTCTACCATAAAATCACATCTGTAACTCGTGTTCATTTCCTGATTCCTCTTTCAGTTTGCAGCACTACTCTATGGGTTGGCCAAGTGGACAAGAAGGCCACCCAACAAGATCTTACTAACCTTTTTGAAGAGTTTGGCCAGATTGAATCTATCAATGTGAGTTGAGTTATTTATATCTGTAACTTTGAGCACTGTAACTATGAGCACTTTAGCGCATCGTAGATTAGTTAAAATTTTAGAGCAGTTGTGCCATCTAGCCAAGAGGCATTTTTTGGGTCTATAAAATATTTTTTGCTAAAGTGTAATTAAAAATACCCTAAACTTGAAGTACGCTTTTGAAAATAAAGGTTCTTTATTGGCATCTGCGGCTCCATGAGCAGCCTTTAACATCCATTTTAACCAGCATTTCTGTTACACAAAAAAAGAAAAGAAAACATTGTTATTTTAAGAACTGTTCATTGAAAGGTTCTTTAGTAAAACAGAAATTGTTTTGTGGCATCGCTGCAACAACAACAACAAAAAAAAACTTTTGGAACCTTTATTTAAGAGTGTATTTTAGGGAAGCTTGTATGAACTAAAGCTTTTATTTTTTTATTTTTTTATGCTTTTATTTTTTATTAGATTATTATTATTAATACTTTTTTTTCCCCCAGATGATTCCTCCCAGAGGCTGTGCTTATATCTGCATGGTCCATCGTCAGGATGCATACCGTGCCCTTCAGAAACTGAGCACAGGCTCCTACAAAATTGGTTCAAAGGTCATTAAAGTATGTGTGAAGAATGTTCTGACTAATCATTTTTGTAATGTTCTATAATTTCTTATGGGAATATGTCTTAAACATGTTGCATTGCTTCCAGATCGCTTGGGCTCTCAACAAAGGGGTGAAGCAAGAGTATAAGCAGTTCTGGGATGTGGACCTTGGGGTCACTTATATTCCTTGGGAGAAGGTCAAACTGGATGACCTGGATGACTTTGCAGAGGGAGGCATGATTGACCAGGAGACTGTCAACAATGGTAAGAAGATTTCCTTGTTTAGGAGCTGAAAATAGTAGATTTATGTAACTTGTGTATATGTAACTTCTACTCAGAACTTCACCTTATTTTTCTGTTGCAGAATGGGAATCGCAGAGGAATACCGAGACAGTCAAAGAGACTCCGAGTCAGGCTGTTACAGCTGAAACCAGTACATCCAGCAGCACACCCAGTGAGGCCTTTACACAGCCTGTCACTATGATGCCCATGCAGGTATGATTTTAGCACTCATTCAGGCCTGAAAATGCCCTGACAAATGGAACAACACACATTTTGGGTTAACATCTGATTAAATTGCTAGATTTTGGGGATGGTGTGGTGCGGCCATTAAAGATTTAAGATTGTTACTGAAGTTTTTTGGTTCAAACCCCACTTAAAGTAATATAAGAGATACTACCATTGCATTCTTGTTTTCATTTTGCACCTTGGCGTGTGGAGAAAGCTGAATTAATAATGCATTACCGTTTACTTCTCCATGGATGTCTTTGTTTGGTTTAGATTCCAGTGGCACAGACCGTCTCTGCTGTTGGCCTTGTGCCTCCATCCTTCCCTGTCACCATGTCAGTGCCCCCGCCAGGCTTTGGTCCTCCTCCACCCTTTCTGAGGGCAGGGTTCAACACCTCACAGCCTCCCCCAGGTACATGGTTCAAACCTGAACATTCAGTAATTTGGCTTTTAACTGTATGATAGATTTTTTAAATATTTCCATTTGTTAACATTAGTTAACTGCATTTGAACTAAGAATGAAAAATGCTTCCAAAGCATTTATGAACCTTTGTTAAAGGAGTAGTTCACTTTAAAATTAAGATTACCCCATGATTTACTCAGCCTCAAGCCATCCTAGGTGTATATGACTGACTGACTTTAGACGAATACAATCGGAGTTATATTAATAAACACGCTAAAGGGGGTCGCACACCGGACGAGAAGCACCACATCTTTAAAATTCGAACACATTATTCTCTATGAGTGAGTGTACACACACCGGCGGCGCCATTCGGTGTCTGTCCCAGGCGCAGGACCTTGTTCAAAATCCTGCCGCACCACAGAGTGCTATTTACATAGTTTTATATTACTTTTACATTTATTTGTCTCTAATCATCGTTATGTATATACTGACTTCACCCTGTGCTGCTGCAATATACATTTAGTTTTACATTCATTCACAGAAATCAGCTAATTGAATGAAAATTGCTGATGTTAACGGATTTTCAGGTGATATTCTCAATTCATTCAGTTAACGGACGCTCTGAGATAAAGTGAATTCAGACTGCAGACTAAGCAACGATTGTATTTAATTGTACAGTACAATCATAACATAGTACAGACATGATCTTAATTCCATAATGTCCTTAAACATAACGATATTGCTGGCCATAAACTGACAAAGTGCGCGTCCGGTGTGCGAAACCTCGAGTTGTCATAGACGCTGCGCTTCTCGTGTGCGACCCCCTTTACGCTTCCGACCTTGGAAGTAAATAATAGCACAGAATTGCAACCATCAGTATGAAGCTCAAAAAATTGCATCCATCCATCATTAGTGAACTCCACGCGGCTCCAGGCCATAACGCACTACGCTACTTCTGACGTCATAAGTTGCGCATTAGGTGCAAGTAGACTGTGTTTGGCCGGAAACTAGAATTTTACTGTGTAACGTGTTAAATATGAATATTTTTTCTTACACTAACTCATCGCTTTGCTTCAGAAAGCCTTTATTAACCCCTCGGAGCCGTGTGGACTTTCAACATTTACTAATACATTATTAAAGGTGCCATGTGTAATTGTCTGGCAAAAAAAATCAAGTCATACTCCACATTCCATACCAGATGGGGGCAGTATACCTCACATATCAAAATATGTGATGTAGGATATGGTATTTTATAAATCACAGACTATAAATATGATAAAGAAGCAGAAACAGATAGTTGCAGTAAAGTAAGATATTTTAATAAGTTGAAGAAACAATAATGATTTGTGACACACACACACTCGATTTGCGTATCGCCATCATGTGTGTATTACAGGTAACGTTATTACATTGCTTCCTGATATCACGTGCGCAAACACAAATAACCTATATTTATATATATACTACAGGGCCGTTGAATGCTTGTATCTGATAACCGTGAAGCTCTTGTAATTATTACTTTACCCAACCTCTCCATGTCGAGTGATGCAGTAAACATCAGACAGCGCACGTGAACCGATCATCTCTACTATAGTAAAAAAAACACGAACACTGTTGAAAGATACAGTAGGCTACAAATGACCTGTTCGCGCCACAAATTGTTCTCCGTCCTTAGCGACCGAGTCATTGAATGTGAAACAGCCGGCTGCTGTTGTCAGCGAGCAGCACTCTTCAGACAACAAGGGCGCGCGCGCCGCGTTGATACCTCCGTTTCAGTTTCTCGAACCCGCGCAGTGCGGCGGTCAGAACACGGAGACCATTCTGCCCCTAGCTATGCGTGCGAAAGCATGGGGAGCGATCCCGGGCGTGTCAGAATGGGTGCTGAACGTTGTAAAACAGGGCT
Organism: Phoxinus phoxinus; assembly: GCF_949152265.1. Taxonomy (NCBI): domain Eukaryota; kingdom Metazoa; phylum Chordata; class Actinopteri; order Cypriniformes; family Leuciscidae; genus Phoxinus; species Phoxinus phoxinus. Next base: position 7,279,526 of record NC_136888.1, read on the forward strand.
ATGCGCTGCAGTTCGCTCGCCGTCCCCCGCGCTTTCGAGCCCGGACCGTGACGAGCGGTCCTTGTCTTATCTGATTTGATTTGTGCTTCAGAGCGCGGTGGTTGTAGGGGTCTCTTGCCAAAGGCTTCAGCCATCCTTCCGCTCTCTTCCCTGAATTGAAATGAAGTAGTGGGCTGTACTTTCCACACGATTGACATCAGGTTCAAGTACGCCCACAAGCCGTGCGAGTTATTCGTGTATTGCAGGTTGGCTGGTGGTTATGTTGCCCGCATACCACCTCCCATGGCCGAAACTGGTATTACGACACCTGTCGGGCCGTGGCTAGTAACGCTAATGCTAATTAAGGTTGATATCTCTGCAGCACTATAACTTGACATTTTTTTAATGACATCATTGCCCTTATTTCTTCTCATTCTTTTGATGCGTGTAGCTCATTTTTTGGATATTTTTACCTCAATTTTTACACATGGCACCTTTAAAGTCAAAAGTTTAAATATGATTTAATGAACTTGAGATAACAACATGAACTATCAATAAATAGTTGTATTTTTCACAACTAAAAGTTGTGACTAAAAAGAGTCAAGAGACCTTTATTTATATAGCGTTTTATACAATACAGATTTATTTATATTGCACTTTATACTATACAGATTGTTTCAAAGCAGCTTTACAGTGATAAACGGGAAACCAGTGTTGATTCAGTTCCAATGTAAAGATCATCAATTATTAAATGAGTTCATTTCATCTATAAAGCAGCTCAGTTCAGTTCTCATACAACAGAGTCAGTACAGTCAGATCAGTAATATTGTTGAATATTACGTAAATAATGTTTACAAAGAATAATTAAAATTAACAAAAATATTGCTTAATGTTAGTTAATGCATTAACATAACCTAATGGAACCTTATTGTAAAGTGTTACCAAATATTTATATATCTGTAAATTTCTTTCACAGGTTATATGGCCACGCAAGGAGTAGGACCGTCAGCAGTTGGAACCAGTCTTGCTTCGGCTCAGACATGTATGTTAAACAGCCTCTGAAATGAGCAATCCTTATTTCGTATAATGTTTCTTGTGAAAGCACTGTCCTTAAGGTTGAATTTTCAAGCTCCTAAACAGGCCTTTTACCCCACTCTCACCTCTATAGCTCTAGTGCAGCCTTCGTTGCAAACCACTCAAGATAACAACAAGGATTCTCTGTTTGGAGCCATGATTCCTCCCACCGGTACTATTCCTGGGAGTTTTATTCCATCAGCAATGCCTGGGGCAGGAGTCTTCAACCCTGTGGGAGTACAGCATCAGCAGAGCAGCGCGGACAAAACTCCTCAGTCTGCAGAAAGTATGGAGGCCGAGCTAACACTACAAGGTAAATGGGTTTATAAGCACATTTTACATAATGTGAATACAAGTCATATGCAGCTAGCACACGGTATGCTGTTATTTTATTTTATAGAACAAAAAAGAGGATCTTGTTTAATACAAGTCAGCAATACATTGACAGTTCATAGGACTTGTGTGCTGTATTACTAACCTGCTGAGATGCTTCTGCATGCAGTTTTTGAATCTAAATTATATTTTAGAGATTGTGGAGATTATTTAACTACCAAAAATCCGCTTACTGCAACAACCAGCTTCTCAAGAAAAAACAATGCACATTTACTAACTTAAAAATAAAAAATCTGGTAAATCCTCTGTTCTGTTGTCACCTCATATCGCGGGTATATTCGACTCGTGTTTCATTTATGCGAGTTATGTTGAATAAAGCTTTTAAACAAATGAATAAAACAATTAATTCCAAAATGTTGCTGGATGCGCTTAAATCTGCAGTAATGAAGCTTTCCTATCACATAGCACACGTGCACTTCAAAAAACAGACAGAACACACAGGATAAGGTTTTTACATGCTAGGTAAAACAGGGCAGTTTGGAAAAATGTAGCTGTCAATCCCTTTATGCTTAAGCTGGTTATAACCTTCCGCCGATTAAAGAAAACAGTTTAACATGACCAGACCTGTTGTCGTCTTAAGTCAAGTCATCTTCATTTATATAGCGCTTTTAACATCTTCATTTATATAGCGCTTTTAACAATGTAGATTGTTTTAAAGCGGCTTTACAGTGATGAGCATCTTCTGTTTGAGAATGTGCATGTAAACGTGCTCCGTGAATAATGTTCTTTGCTCTGTCTCACACATCTGTTATAAAGCTTCTGTCGTGGAATAGAACCAAAAGTTGTACTATGTTGTTTTTTGGAGGGGTGACTTTTCAAGAATCATTGTGTTTTATCCTTGTACTCTGGGTAAAACATTTCTTGTTTCTTTGTCAGGAATGCAGAATGCCGTGCGCAGTGGAATGGGTCTGCTAGGAATGCACCCGACTGCATCTCTAACACACCCTCTCTCCGGTCAGAGGATGGCAGGGCTACTTCCCCTGGAACTGCGACCCAACCTGCTCCAGGGCCCCGGGGGCCGCTTCCCCCTGCTCATGCAGCCCGGTCTCGCACATCAGGCCAACAACATACTGGATGCTTCTCTTCAAGCCCAAGCCCAAGCCTGTGTCCGTGTCCCATTTCCTCATATGGAGCAATTCAACCGCGCAGAGGGCACTTTTGCAAGAGCGACTAACCCCTCATCCGCTGGGCCTGACAGTCTGGCCAAGGCTAATAATGAGACCCCACCCAGATCAGATGTAGGGGGCCAACAAGAGGGAGATCAGGACTATCGCTTTCCACCACCAGAAAAGCAGAGCACGGGGTTGTTGAAGACCCCTCCTTTGGAGATGCGTACTGAGCCTGTGCCTGCCAGACCACCTTTACTAGAACGACCTCCGAGAGCAGTCGAGGGTCGAGAGGGTAGAAGAGAAAACATGTCAGGAGCTTTCAGAACAGAAAGTCGCTGGGGGCCACCCAGGGGGGACTTCGATGAGCGAGACATGAGGACGATGTCTGCTGCACCTCCAAAGGGTTTCCAGGAGGAGCGTTCCAACCCTAACTTTCAGAATCGTTTCGAAGGCCGCGGTGGAAGTTCATCAGGGCCAGCTTGGAATCGTGGAACCGGGCCTACTTTTAACCCCAACATGCACCAGGACTACGACGATCGACGCAGACCTTGGGAAAGGCAGAAAGACAGAGACGACAGGGACATGGACTTCAGAGCCGAAATGAACGGCAATCGCCATAACCGGGAGCGAGACAGAGACCGCGAAAGAGAGAGGGACAGGAATCGGGACCGTGAACGAGCCAGAGAGCGGAATCGCGAGAGAGAGCGGGAGCGCGAAAAGGAGAGGGAGAACGAGAAGGACAAAGAGCGGGAACGCTGGACTCCACTTTCTTCACAATCTCAGCCTCAACCGCTGCTTCCTCAACCCAAGTCTCAGCCGCTTCTCCCTCTGCCGACCCCTCTGCTCGCTCAGCCTCAAGCACAAGAACAAGCGCAAATCAACTCGCCGTCTCCGCCAGTGTCCCAACACCAGCCTCAACCAGAACTGCAGCCAACAAAACCAGACGCTGAACTGCAACCAGAGGAGAAACCAGAGCCCAAGTCCCTCAGCCCCCCTAAAGAGACGGCAAGTAGTCAAGAGCAGGAGGAAGCCTCATTTATCAATGGAATGGAAACAGATTCAAAACCTCAATTAAACATTTTGGAGCCTGCGTCCCAGGCTGCTGCTACAGAGCGCTCTCGTAGCCCCTCTCCATCCCGGACCTCCACGCCCACCTGCTTCCAGAACGAGCCCTCGAAAGAAGAGAAGACCCCAGAAATGTGTGTTTCCTCATCTGTGGATGCAGATACTAAACAGACTGGGCCAAAGGTGAACGCTGAGACTGAACCTGAGCTAGAGAAAACTGACACTGAGGAAACATAATCATCACTCAGTAGGTAAAGATCATTTTGTATAGTCATCTCTGTAATCGTTTTAAAAGCTCTCGCAGGACCCACTCAGTGCGCTAGAATATAGCAGACACCTTAATGAATGATTGTTGCCTCTCAAGCTTCAAATGTATGTGCATTCTAGGCGGCTCACACTAGAGGATCTAAATGGTAGGTGGGATTTTAATATTTTATTTTATTCCCTGTTTTTAGTTTTTAATGCAACCCCATTGTTTTAAACTAGGTGTGTTTTTTTTTTCTCTCATGACACTTGCTTGCCAAAATATGATGTAGCTTAATTGTAAATGCAGGGGGGAAAGAGGTTTGACCTTCCTATGGAAGAGTGTACGGATTCTGGCTGTCTCCTTTGGATTGATTGCAGAATTCTTGAAAACGGCACTGGCTTGTTTCGTCTTTTCTTTTCAACACTGCAGCAGCGAAGTTTGAAATGAATGCTTCTGTGGTGTCAAGTGCTTCTTGTCTCTAAAGCAGAATATACGTACATCAAATACAGTGAGAACAGTACTAAGTTTTAGTTGCTTTAAAAGGAACCCTTACAAAAAAACAAAAAAAAAGAAGAAATTAAACTACAATGTATTATCCCAATATTAAATGTCTGTGATTTTTCCTTCATCAAACTTCTATGGAAATACATGTGCTGAGAAAAGGCGTTTAAAGGAAAAATGGATGTTGGGTGCAATCTGTTTTGGTTTTAAATAAACATGCTCTGATTGTTAAAACATTCTTTAGGACTGTGTTTTGTATCGTGGAGAGAAACCATCTGCACACAAAACCATTCAAGCCACGAGCCAAGTGATAATGGCCCCAGTGTCGTGGATGGGATGAAATGTTTTTGGTTGTGAACTGATCTAAAGTTTGGGCGGCCACCAGATGTTTGACTGTGTGCTGTGAGGTTTGCATTTAGATCTCTCCTCCGTCTTTTACCCAGAAGAGCAGCTTTGCATGCCGCATTAAAGAGATAGTTCAGCCAAAAATGAAAATCTGTCATTAATTACTCACGCTCGTGTCGTTCCAAACCCGTAAGACTTTCGTTCATCTTCAGAACACAAATGAAGATCTTTTTGATGAAATCTGAGAGCTTTCTGTCCCTCCGTTGACATCTACGCAACTACCACTTTGACGCTTCAAAAAGTTCATAAAGAGATTGTAAAACGGATTCATATGAATCGAGCGGTTTGGTCCAAGTTTTCTGAAGAGAGACAATTGCTTTATATGATGAACAGATTGCGAGTGAGATTCTTTCTCGTGTTACTCGGCACGTTTGAGCTTCTGCAAGAACCAATGAGGTTTGTTCTCGCGTGATTGAGCTTTATCTTCGCTGATCAATGTTTATATGTAAATAAAAGCCTTAATTAAATCTGTTCATCAAATAAAGATATCGAGTCTCTTCAGAAAATTAGGACTAAACTGCTCAAGTCAAATGGATTAGTTTTACAATCTCTTTATTAACTTACTGAAGTGGTAGTTGCGTAGCTGTCAATGGAGGGACAGAAAGCTCTCAATTTCATCCAAAAGATCTTCATTAGTGTTCTGAAGATGAACGAAAGTCTTATGGGTTTAGAACGACATGAGGATGAGTAAATGACCAATTTCATTTTGGGTGAACATCTATGTCTTGAAAGCATTGGAAATATGTCATGCACACATCAGTTTTGATACAGCGCTGCTTCGGCACACACCCCACATGTACCAGCTCAGTGTGTAAGAGTCCACTGCTAGTGTTCAATCACACACAACACTCAGACATAAATGCTGTCCCTGAACTTAATAGGATGTTAACCAGCATTATTTTCTCTAATATTGTGAAGTAGATGTGTACTTCACATCAGAAGTTTTTTAGGAATAAAAAAAAAAAGCTAGAAAGCAAATTAATGAGTTTGTGTAATGTTTTTTAGGAGAAAGCAGGCATACTTTAAATTAGTTCAAAAGGAAGCTACTTTCACAACAAGTTTACTGCACTTAGGCCTAATTTTATATAAATATATTAAAGTGTCCAATTCACAAATTTCCTGAAGTTTAACAATCAGTCAGATTCACAGTCTGTCATTAAAACCAACATGCTCATTGAAACTCATTGAAGTCATTTTCATTGTGCAACTTGAAATGAATATTCAAGTTTCTGAGACGTTCATCTAATTACTGAATGTAGGATAGTGTGTCATTAATATGGTATTTTAGTAAAGCATGACCATTTTGTGTCAAGCACACTATAGATGCATGCTTTATCAAAACAGTGGTAAATTGGTGGCCCAAATGCAAATAACATGTTCATTATTCGAAAGGTATAGTTCACCCAAAAATGAAAATTGTCCTTTATTCATCCTAATATCAGTCCAAACTCATAAGACTTCGGGTTCTGGAAGACTCTTCGGAGCATAAATCAAGATCTTTTTTAATATTCTCATCATTTTTGTCAAAAAAAGTCTTTGCAATCATGCTTCAAAAAATAAAAAGCATTGTAAAACTAACCCATTTGAATCGATCGATTTAATCTAAGCTGAAGTGAAGACAAATCTCATTGTTTCTTAAGCATCTACTGTAGTGAGCATGTTTGTGCTTCAAATTAATAATTATATGTTGATCTTTGTAGTTTAAATGTGAATAAAAACCTAAATTCAAAAACCTTATCATCATGCAATGCGATTGTGTCTCTTCAGAAAAATCTGATTAAACTGCTTGATTAATATGGATTCATTTAATGAAGCTTTTGTGTATATATATCAACTTTTTAATGTGAGGAACGTGTATTTTTTCAGCTCTTTAAAACATCAGCTCGGCTTAATTGTTTTTGATAGACCTTTAAATGTGCCTTGTCTGCCAGATCCAACAGCTGTGCTTATGAATACCCACAATTCCTATACAATACAGTTGACAAAAAGCAGTGTGTGAAATTAGTGTGTGTGAATTTGTAGAATTCATAAATCATTAAGTACCCAAATGACCTGCTACTAACAAGTGTGTGTCCAATGGACATCTAACTATACATGAGGCCCCTGAAAACGATTAAAAACTGCTGGGGAAGAAACAACACTGGCGCCAATAGTCACAACAATGCCAACATTATGGCTGAATTGCATTCATATCACACGCATATATTGTGACAATTAAAAAAGTATGTTCTATGAAGCAAGTCTCTCGTCAAATGTAGCATCTACTATGACTTTATGATTTTGGAAGCAGCAATCAGTATTGTGATTTGATGGCAACGCTATAAGCCAATTTGAATGACATCCCATGGTTCATGAGTTCTTCAGCAGCGCACCGCTGATCACATGGCCGTGTGTGTGTCATGTTTAACAGCGTCTGCTGCTGGCACGAGTGCTGGACGGGGGGTGTATTAGCTCTTTCTTGCCAGGCTAAAATATTTAATCAGCAGAAATATTTTTGACTTCATAAAACATAATGCAATGCAATACAATATAACAGTGATTGTGAGGTTATAAATAAATTCCTCTAAAGCCTGATGTATCATTTTAACATAATTTTCTAAGAAATTATGACGAAGTAAACCTAAGCTGCTTTAGTCCAGTAAGTATTTCACAGCAAAAAGGCACATGTACAAAGACCTGAAGGGGGATAATTTTATAATTATAATAAAAGGCCTTTACTTGCTAAAAAAACACACACATCAACTAACAATCAGCAGAAGGCATGTAGAAGATATGTACAACAAGTTTGGACAATGTTGATATTTTATAGGCCTTAGTAATTCACGTATCAAATATGATACATTCGAGCAGGGATAGGAGTCGTGGAGCCGCTGTCCTGCAGTTTTGCTCCAACCCTGGAAAATATAAAGCTCACCTTCCTGTAGACTTCGTCTGTGTCTCAAATCACCCCATACCCTTAATAGGGCACTGTTTGAGTGGACAGCCATTTGTAATGGTGTCCCAAACCATAGTGGATGTTATCAAGTACACTCATTCAATCCCACAATGCACCACAATAACGGTGGCGCCCGCAGCTAAATCATCTATCCGTCCGTTTTCCAAATCGCTGGGCCAATGTGGCCACAGTGTAATATTATACATGTATTGATTATTAAATAGTTTATTTTAGGTTTATACATAAGCTGAGTTCACTGCTCCCTGACTACGGGAACGGGATATGTGTTGAAAGGACTTCGCTGACAATAATCACTCATTTGAAACGCATGAAACGCCATCAAATAAAGTTGCACAGACGCGCAGATTATGATATAAATTTTGTCATTTATTTACTTTATAATTTATCATATCAGTATCATACATATCCAAAACAAACATTACGTATCTAATAATTATAATTAGAACATGTTTATTACATAATACTACTTGTACATTTAATGAACTATTGCAGCTATTAATTGACTATGAATTGATTTGAAATAAAAAACGACAGAGCCTCTTCTCAACTCTTTTACTTTGCATACATAACTATCCACACAACAGAATGTGCAAAGGTCAAATTAAACGCCATAACCATTCATAAATATTCTAGTTTGTTATTTCAGACACAAATGCATCGATGTTCCCTTATTCCTAATGCTGTGCCCTTCAAACTGAAGTATTCAATGGAGGTCGGGGAATGCCCATTAGATTAAATTAAACTACTCTATGTATTATTTCTAAACCACTGAGACTCATTTAAACTAACTCTAAACTCATACACTTATAAACTCATGAATTCATACACTTTTATAAATTCATACACTTATAAACTCATGAATTCATACACTTTTATAAATTCATACACTTATAAACTCATGAATTCATACACTTTTATAAATTCATACACTTATAAACTCATGAATTCATACACTTTTATAAATTCATACACTTATAAACTCATGAATTCATACACTTTTATAAATTCATACACTTATAAACTCATGAATTCATACACTTTTATGAATTCATACACTTATAAACTCATGAATTCATACACTTATGAACTCTTAAACTCCTACACTTAAACTTATACACTGAGACTCATTTAAACTTATAAACTCTAAACTCATACACTTCTAAACTCGTGAATAAGTGATGCATGACGTTCCCTTATTTCTAATGCTGTTCCCTGTGCCCTACATTGATGAACATCCCTTCGGATTGCAATCTCACTTTCGATGGAGGAATACCCAGTGAAGTCCACTTCACAGTCCACTTGCGTTCGAATGCAACGACACACCTGTAGTTTCCATGACAGAGTTCAAGATACACATTGCCAATGCTATCTAGCAAACTGGCAGCTCTAGAAGTAAAGCACCCTTCCGGTGCGCTCCGTGTCCGAGTTCACTGAACTATAGTGGACTAATGTAGGGAATAGTGAATGATTTCAAACACAGCCTCTCCTGAAGACACTGATGTGTGTTTGGTCAGGGTTGGAGTGTAACTCTACAGGACTGGTGAGGTCTATCCCTGCATTAAGAAGCCAGCCTTTAGTGACCCCTACATGCATCGATCAGTTGGAAGCTTCTGGTTTTGAGGACGGGAGAAGTACGGGTGAAACTTGAAAAAATAGAATATCGTGCAAAAGTTCGTCTATTTCAGTAATTCAACTTAAAAGGGGGAACTAATATATTATATAGACTCATTACATACAAAGTGAGATATTTCAAGACTTTATTTGTTATAATTTTGAAGATTATGGCTTACAGCTATGAAAACATTTTCACAATATTCTAATTTTGAATTTGGGGTTTTCATAGCTGTAAGCCATAATCATTAAAATGATAACAAATAAAGGCTTGTATGTAATGATATAATATATATTAGTTTCCCCTTTTAAGTTGAACTACTGAAATAGACGAACTTTTGCACGATATTACATTTTTGGGGGAATGTGAGCAACTCCTCAGGCAGTCCTGTACCCGCTGAGCTCTCCGCCGGTTCCTCCGCTCAGACGGTCCTCTGACCAGTGCTCAGTTCTGCTTAGTTTACAGTGCTTTCATATGCTAGTGCGTACATTTTCTTATAGATTATGCTCTTACAAAATCTCAATGTAAAACACAGAGTTCAGCGGTGAACCTCCTGACCTGCCAGTAACATTGCCTGTGATGTAGATGGCATTCAATTTCTTATAAAAAAAAAAAATCACATTCTTTATAGAAACTTTGTATAATTTCTTGTATTAATGTATGGTTGAATATTTGTTAAGTATGGTAGTATTTTTTTGACATTGGCTACAAAAACTATCAAATATCAGCATGACTTTAACTGATATTTATTTTCTTGATGCATGGTTCTGGTCTTATGAATGGTTCCTCCATGCATTTCTGTATAATTATTTTGACCTTGTAATATTTAGTCCAAATGTCATCTTGCTCTCTGCTGACGTATGGAATATGGAGTCGAGTCGGTCACATTCAGATATGCAACTCACTTTTCCTAACCCAACCTAAGGATAAAAGTCTCTTACTACGTTTTTTTTGTTTCTTGCTCAATAAGACGTTTGTGACCAGTAGTTAGGTTGTTTGCAACTTCCTCTTTATGCCAACTTTTTGTTTTGTCCAATAGCAAAGACACCTTTTCTCAAATACTGTCTCCATTGTCCCAAAAAGTAATAATATCCAGAACAATAGTTTATTGTCCACTCGGGATTGTAAGCGTTGATAGCGCTCCGCATGCGCATTTACTGCTGTTTGTGAAGATAACACTAAGTGTTGTTTGAGTTGTTTCAAATAAAGTCTTCCTGTAATATGTGTATCTGACAGTTCTGAGCCATTTATAGGCAAGGCTTTAGTAGTCAACACTTGAGTAGTGCTTTTTTCAGGAAATAAACTGTTAGGGAAACTGGTATCACTAATAATTCAACAACACATTCACATGTTCGTGATTTTCTGATGTTGGCTAACGGTCACATTACATGCAGGTAAACTGATGAAATAGTGAATCTTTGTTTAGTACGTTTTATTTTTATTGTTTTTATTTGAAAAAAATGTATATAGGGCTGCATGTATTATTATTATTTGTATTATTATTATATTGTTGTAACTAATTATAAAACTGAAGATATCAAATATTAAATTTACAACAATAATATATTAATATTACACTTCAAGTTACAATACTAATACTTATGTCCAAAATTCTTCAGTTTCAAACATTAATGGATCGACTAACATTATCAATGAGAAATACATTTGTTCAAGTTATGTTAGCTAAGGTCCATTGAATAATATTAACAAGTACAGCTTTTTATTTTAATGTGTTAGTAAACATTGAAATTGACACTGGAAAAACAAAATGTTTTACTTAATTTTTTTTTTTTTCTCATTATTTGTACTTAAAACTTTTGCAAGTTTTAGATTGCAACATATATATTAGACACACATATGACACGCATATATTTTAGATAAATTTCACATTTGGAATTGTCAAATGTACATAAGTAAAGAAAATAAGTAACTTTAATATGGCCCATATTGTGTAGACAACATGATGGGAACACCAGAATCAGAAAGTTGAGTAGGTTTTACTTCATTTTATAATGTTGATATTACGCTATAATTTTACCAAGCTTAAATTGAGTTCTAATATAGAATTTACTTAGTTTTTTTAATTCTTGCCTGAACTCAATTATTTAGGTAGAAATTACATTTGTTTTTTTTCCTGTAGTGTTTACTTCACCACAGAATCATGTTTATCAGTGCATGACCTAAGATTAATAAATGCTTTAGATGTATTTTTCATTGTAAGTTCATGTTAACAAATGGAGCCTCATAAATGGAAACCACAACCATTTGTGGCGTCATTGACCGCTGTGACCGCGAGTTCAGAGCTTGCTATTGGTCAGAACTAGGGGCTGTTGTTGATGCAAAATCAATACGTTTGGTGATTATCTGGATTTAATGTCTGTATATGTTTCACTAAAACAAATAACCTCAGTTATTATCCGAGCTCAATCCCTCCTCAGAGCAACAAAATCAATTACAATCTAGATGAATAAACGTTTCACCAAATCAAGGCCTCTTGTAATGCGGAGCATGACCAGCAGAGGTCAGACTGACTCCTCTTCAGAGATCCTGGAGGTTTTCCGAGGACAGTCCCACTGGCCTTCATGCACTAAACCATTAAACCTGATGTGTTCTGCCACACATTACAAAATATACACACAAACTTTTCTAATCATGCCATCAACCACGTCTCGGTGGACTCGAAAAGCGTTCTTATAGAAATAAGTGAACTAGCTTTAGCTTCTATTCAGTGACCTTCCATGATTTGAAGACGGGGTCACCATGGTGGAAAGTTTCCATGACACACACCAGTTGTGTGGTTTTATAGGACACCAACTGGTCCAGTCCATCAGCGGGCCGACTGACTAAAGCAGCGCCTCAGGCTTTGACACCTGGTTTTGTGCTCTGGGACAAAAGTCTTATTGTTTCCTCTGTTTGTTTAAAACAGATGTACATGATGGCAGCCCTTGGGCTTCGGTGATGTCCTGTTTGAACCAAACCTCCTGTATCGACAGCCGAATATGTGGCGGTTGAATTGGTCACGCTTTACAATAAGGTGATGGAAAGTTCGGATCATTTTACTGACTCTCTCGTTCGATCTCGTTCATTAAAGTGAACGAATCTTTATTCGAGTCGTTTCGTTCATTTAAGTTTTTAAATCTTATGCTTTTAACAGCCAAATTCCCTGAAAACATCCACCTACGCAATCTTGATCATATTTTGAATTGAGAAATCATTATAATGCAGCCAAAGATAATTTACAGGGAACATGTTTAATTTACCTTCCTAGTCTTTGGTTCATTTGTCATGTGACTAGGGTTGCCACCTTCAGTGTGGCAAAATAAGGGACACCCATCCCCCCCACAAATGCTCAACTTTGACAAAGTCATTTTTATTGCTATAATTGTGATTTCATAATATGTAGATATGAACCCAACTAAAAGATATTGAAAATATGTATTTTAGTCAAATAGCAAATGGTGTAGCTCTGCAGCCATCTACTAAAGTGATAATTTCTTTACTTTTAAAACAGCATTTTCCAAAAGATGGGCAAAAATCTTTCACTAAACCATGTCAAATTATCCATATCCATGAACGTTAGAAATGTGGGTCTTTTATAAAGTGAATTTAACTTTTTTTTTTTTACTGTTTTTGTTTAAAAAATATTTATTTATATATCCTAAAGTAAAAAAATATATAATAAATCCTCCTAAAACTATAAATCCTAAAAAAAAAACTATTATGTTTCAAAATGACATTTTGTTGAAACAACACAAGTGTGACTTTTCCCCCCCACACTAACATAAAAAACAGATATTATTCAAATTTATTTAATTTTTTTTGTAGATGTAGAAAGTGTTGTCAACCGTGCAAAGTCTCACATCATTTGGACAAATATAATGTTTTATTTATTTCAGCAAACGTCATTTGGGGTCAGAGACCCGACCAGCGCACAAGGGGTTAAAAAACGTGCAGGTTTACAGCATGTTCACGAGACTCAGTCGCTATAGAAACAAAGACGCTAAAATGCAATCACGCAATGAGCTTCTCTACTAAGAAATTGATTTCTTTATATTTGCTATTAGTATTATCCATACTGCAAAATCCTTATGTTTTTATTCAACTATATGTGGGCCTAATGTAAAATACGGGACAAATCGCGTCCCTTATTGATTTGATACGGGACGCATCATCTTACTTGTAAATACGGGACAATTCCGTATTTTAAGGGACGGGTGGCAACCCTACATGTGACACACTCAATGAATGATATCATAAGTTCATTAATGACCCAACACTATGAAGGTTCATTAAATAACATTACCTTATGTTACGTCCCTATTTAGTCTAGGGCTGAAGGTGTGATGTGTGGAGGCAGTAAGGTTCAATCCCCAACCCCAGTTAACTATAAAACCAAAGTCAAGCTCAATAGCAAACAAGAGGTTTTATTCTTACAAATGTGGGAGGATTTCAAGGCTTCAAGAGGGGGCAAGGCCAAAATAACAAACATAAACCCTCTAACTATTACGGGGAAACTAAAACTACACAAGAAAAGAAAACAAAAAGTACAATAAACTCCCTAACTGACTTAAAACAGGAGAAAACAAGATACAAAAAGAAAAAAGCCCCCACCTCTCTACTAATCCCTTACCCAAAGAATTGACTAAAATAAATAAATAATAGGGAACAAACCATAACACGAATATATTATAACAAATAGTAACTTACAAAATAAAAAGAAAGTCTTGTCGTAGGCACCAATTACCACAAGAGTGTTAACAAAATAACACTGAAGAGAAATTCAATCAACCAAATGCAAATAAAACATTTAACAAAACTCCTGGGTTGAGAAATGAAACCTCACGATGCAGCACACCACACACACACACACACAAACAAACACACACACACACACACACGGAATCAAGCTGCTTGCAGGTGGCAGCCATTATTTCCTGCTTATGCGAGAGAGAAACTGGAAAAATGGAAACAAACAAAACAAATACGTCCTTGGACGTAACACCTTAGTTAACATGAACTAAGAAAGAACAATATTTCAGCATTTATTACTTAATATTAATTTCAACATTTACTAATACGCTATTAAAATCAAAGGTTGTGTTTGTTAACATTAGTTAATGCTGCACTGTGAACTAACATGAACAAACAATGAACAGCTGGATTTTTATTAACTAACATTAACAAAGATTAAGAAATACTGTAACAAATGTATTGCTCATTGTTAGTTCATGTTAGTTAATACATCAGCTATAATGTTAACTAATGAACCTTATTGTAAAGTGTTACCATTGAATTTTTAAAAATGAAGCACTTTTGCATATACATAATATAATTGAATGACATAAAGTGTGCATAAGATATTTACACAATTGCAAAATGTGATGAACATGTTACACAATATTTATTTCACATTAAACACAATTAACTCAATCTGAAAATAACAACAAAAAAACAGAAGTATCCAGTACTTAATTTCCTCTACTTTAGTCTTACTCAACATGTGATTTGAGAGTGAGCATCAACAAGTCAAGCCCAACATTTGGACGGCAAGATTCTCGTGATTTTAAATCTCTTAGTATACAGCCTCCCATGTGGCTACTCCAATCTGGCCCGTCAGTATTCACTCACTTATGGAGATTAATTATTCATGATCATGCTTATTAATGGCGAGAAGCATCTGTGCTCCCCTGTGCCCCCCCTCACACAGCGAGCCAAACAAGCGCTCGGATTAGAGAATGAGCTTCGAGTTTCATCCTCATTTAACAAAACCCTGGATATGGATTCATCACAGCGTGAAATAAGAAAATGAACCCTTTTCCTGTTTGATCTCCTTGTGGTCCGGGACCGGATCTTCTGTGACCTGGCATGTGACCTTTGGCCTGGTCAGGACTCAGAATAAATGCTCAGTTTTGTGTGAACATTTCAACAACAGTTTGTTAGAAAGATCACATTTCATGAGAAGTGTTCTCTTCCTTTTTAAAGCAAGCTGATTATGCCTATTTCATGAAACCAAAGGAAAGTTCCTATATGAGGCAGACGGGGAGGGTAATATCTAATATCTCCACTTGTATATTATCTTTATCTGTTCACTTCCAAACCATGCAGCGACAGAGATGCAGCTATGCAAACGATGTTAATATTAGTGTTAAATGTGCAAGATAAAATGGACATTTATAGAGGTTTAATGATAGTATTCAAATATAATATTACAATGCATATCATACATATTATAATGTATTGAGGAAAATATTTGCACCCCATGATGCCTGATAATAACACAAAAAAACTATTATCAGCAAAAAAATGTTGGGCCTCAATTATCAGAAATAAGAGTTTAAGCTTCATGAGGTTCTTCCAGCAGTATTGACATTTAAATTCATGTTAACTATGTATATTTGTCTAGAAAAACTAACTTCAAGCACTTCAAGCGTAAGTTGAAAGAAGTCCGTTTTTAATGGAACGATTTAGTTAACCTTTAGAAGAAGAAAAAAAAAATATATATGTATTTTTTATTTTCTCATGCTTGAAAACAATCTTCATTTTATTCAGAGGCCCAAATTGAGCAGAAATATATTGCAGTTGCCTATATTTATATGGCCGGAATGATGGAATCGATCGGACGCTTATAATGTACATCACTGTGATCTTTAGAACAGTATATTAGACTAATTGCATAAAATGCATATAAATATCAGTCACTTTCGATCTCTCAATTTAAATGCTTTGTTTTATGATCAAATCTCAGTAGTGTTTACTGAGGGAGGCCTGATGGATCATATTTGAGACATAATTTAACATGATTTTTATAAAAAGTGATGTATGGATAATCAAGTAAACCTAAGTCTGCATCTTAAATCAGTACAACCCATTTTAAATGTATTCTTGTGTTTACTTTATCAAATTCAAGATTTCATAGCAAACAGTGGACAGTTTTAGAATGATGTTAAAAGCACCTGCTACAAAAGTATTAACTATCATTGAGAAGACAGAATGCATGAAGAAGATTGTGTACAACAGTTTTTTTTTTTTTTTTTAGTTTTGATCATGTTGATCATTTAGAGGCCTTAGAAATTTGTGTATCAAGATTTTAGGGTTGCTTCCATAAGAAATATCACATAGCCCCCCTCTCTTTTTGCCTGCTCATAAAATATAGTTGTTTTGATTCATGATTCACTGATTCATGTGTTTCATGAAATCTAAACTCTCTCTCTCTCTCTCTCTCTCTCTCTCTCTCTCTCTCTCTCTCTCTCTCTCTCTCTCTCTCTCTCTCTCTCTCTCTCTCTCTCTCTCTCTCTCTCTCTCTCTCTCTCTCTCTCTCTCTCTCTCCCCCCCCCCCCCCTTTGGGAATCCTTCTTGCATAAACACTCTGCATGAGCAATGAACCAGCTCACACCAATCTGAACGTGAGAATTGAATGAGAATGACTGACATCAGGGGGCGTAACACATCTTTACACATACAAAGACCCTGCACACACACTTCAGAGGTACATGTGGGTGTGATGACCAGGTCCCTATGCTGGCTATTTTATTGATCGGGGGAAGACAAAGGGAGAATGTCCCGTCAGCTCATGCATACATAATCTAGTCTTCCACCTTTCTGTCCTACACTCACACTTACAGGACAAACCCTCCTCCATCACAAATAACAGTTGGGTTACATGAACGTTTGCCGTACTGACTGTGATCGTGCTGCTTGTGTGGAAGGAATAGATCATGTTTCTCTGTCATTCTCTAGACCGTATCTCCAGACTCTGTTTACTCTTCAGCACATGAGACATTGGTTTTCCTTGCGAAGGCAGTGGGAGTCACATTTTCGAGGGTTGGAACACAGTCAAGAAATATCTCTAAATTAATCTGCAAAGAACAGACATATTGTTTGCTGTACTCTATTGACAAGTGTAAGTTTTCAGTCACATTGTAATAGAATTAACAACTAAATGTGTGAAGCATGAAAGCCATATGTGGATTAATAATAATGAAAATGACTGCAGATGCTTTTATTTCAAAAGGGACATATTCCATTTATCATTATCATTATTAGTTGTGGATGTCTAACTGTTACTACCTAACCTTACAACTTAACCTTTAGGCACATTTCATGTAAATGGTTTATAAGTGCCTTGTTACAATTAGGACGTCCAGGTTAACTGGGACACTGACTATTTCTAAGTTTGTGTTGTCGAGCCACCAAGCAACGTTGTCGTGCAGATGAACGGCCAGAACGCATTATATGTTTTCTGGTTTCAGTTAAAATGTCGTGTAAGCGGTCCCTAAGTTAATAACTAATGATTTTTACAACAGAAGTGAATCAATCAAAAACTTACTTTAGCTGGACAATAACTTTTTTTCTAGAGCTGCTGTTAAGCCAAAACAATCTATGTTCCATTCATTTACCATTATCACTGTAAAGCTGCTTTAAAACAAGCAATATTGTTAAAAGCGCTATATAAATGAAGGTTACTTGACTTGAAGGGGACTTGACTGACACGTTTGACCCAGGGTTGAGCAGAGGAAGCCTCAGTGGAACCGGTTGAATGGGATGTTCTGACAGCTGGAGGGATGAGGGAACTGCAGTTCAGGACGGAGCCAGAGACCAATGAGGAACCAGAGGCCTGAAGAACCAGGGTGATGGCACTGGGCTGGAGGGCCAAGGTGGAGCCGGAGGATCCCAGGGGAAGCTGGAGGTGAGGCAGAGCCGGTGGGAGTGAAGAGAACAGTGGAGCTGAAGGAGTGGAGGGAATGGATGCAGCTGCAGACCCGGAAGCCCACAGCAGAGCAGAGGGAGGAGGAACCAGGGCAGAGATGGTAAGATGAGGGACCCCGGTGGAGCCGGATGGATGACAGGACATGGTGGAGCCGATGAGTTGAAGGGCTGAAGTGAAATCCAGGGCAGAGCCAAAGTATCCAATCTCTGAGGCCTGTATTGTGCTGAGCATGGTGGTTGTGGGTGACCGTGATCATAATAGGGGCTTTCACACCGGGTAATTCTAGGAACTTAGTTCTAGGAATTAGCCACCAGGGTGGTTTCCCCGAGAACTACTGGTTCCATTACGAACATCTTCCTGGTTGCATTCGCACCACCACCACAAACTCTGATGTGACGTAAGCCATGCTTGTTGTTGTGACTTTTATTTTGACGGCGCTAAGAACGCCAGAGCCTGAGATCACAGTGCTTACATTCTCCATGTTCATTAGTTTACGATCGGTCTAGAACTGTTATATTTGTATATAGAAATTAGACAGTAATGAAAAGGTATTCGCGTATGCCGTGTGGTTGATGTCCAGTGTTGCTAGCTGAGCAGAAATACATAATCATTTTTTGCCTGGTCCCCTCAAAGTTGCGTTGGATTTTCTCATTATAGTGCAACGGTTAAGAGGCCCATCTATCCCTGTTTTCCATGTTCATAGAGTTAGTTTGAGCTAAATTAGTTCCTCCAAAAGGAGTTCCTAGAACTAAAATCGTTCCTAGTTCCTGCAGTGCGAACATGCCAAGATCCGGGTACTTACGCCAATAGTTCTGGGAACTATGAAAAGGTTCCTCCGGTCTGAAAGCCCCTAATGGTGGAGCTGGAGGGTTGACTAGAGGAGAGCCAGGGAAATGGGCAGAGCCAGTGGATCAGAAAGGCACACTAGTGTGGGTACTAAATCTGTAGTCCACAAGTCTATAAGCAATTCCTCTCCTACCAGTTCTGGGACGGACACTAGGCTTTGGCTCCGTGAGGGACTCGTTGGCAATCTCTTGCTCTGAGATAGGGTCAATGGTGGGCTTGGTGTTGTTTGCAGCCCCTCGCTCAGACTCAGGGTATGTTGTGGGGGCTGGTGTTACCTCTAGGCTTGGGGTGTTTTCTGGAGGATTTGGCATGGAATGAGGGGAATGGGCATGTTGAGTAGACGTTCTCATAGACCTATATAATTAAGGGGGAACCAGCCAACCACAAAGCATACTCGATGTACTGGAGAAGGGAGCAACTGGAGTTCCTGATAGGCATGGACTGCAGGAGGTGGTCGTCGAGCCCACTCCAAAAACATATCTTTAGCATGTCCTTATTCCAGGGGAACTGATGGCACAGAACTAGTCCAACACAAAATCTGTGACCCGCTTGATATATGAGAATAGTCAGGAACTCACCGCACCATCAAACTAGTCCAAATGAGGTCCATAGACAAAAAATCCCACATAGTAAAACACATCAAGAGAGTCCACACACTACCAAAGAAGAAGTCATCAAATGAAAGATAAAAACAATATTTTACTGAAAAAAAGGGCAAACATTTCGGTCAGATGTGACCTTTGTCAATGCCAATCTTACAATAGGTGTGTTGGGCATCGGCTGCGGCTGGATGTAACCGATCGGCGGGAGGAGCTGAAAACTGAGACGTGAAGTCGTACACTTTCTGCTTCCCGTAGTGACGCTTGCACAGTGTTTTCATACTTTACCACAGCTAAAGTTAAATAAATGCAATATTTGGCAAATACACAGATGTTTCGGAGACATTTCCATTCAATACTTTATGTACTGCTTAATACAGCATCTGTTTGTTCAAGAATTAAGTTCAACATTAGCCTATACTATCAATGAGGTGGGGTCTATGATTTTTATGAATTTTATTTGGATAAACATGACAATATAACATTGTGACTACATGAAAAGAGATTTTACTGTTATAAAAAAACAGATTTGTGAGCATTAGTGGTACTGAAGGTGTGAGAATAAACACGAAGCGCGGTGGATCCGGCCAATCGTGAGACAGCTGTGTCGTCATCATCAGAGCTCGTGACTCGCTGTGGAGAAGCTGAGTCCTCCGGCTGCTCTCGAATCGCTCTCGCCGTACTTTGATGGCATACGTCACAGTCACGTGGTGTCGCCGCTGTCTCAAGTCGGACACGATTTTTAACCAGCATGCACTGCTTCAAGTCCGCCACCAATCATTCTGCACAGCATATTGGAATAAAGTCAAGTCAAACAAGTCAAGTCACCTTTATTTATATAGCGCTTTTTACAATACAGATTGTTTTAAATGCAACAAAGTTTGTTTCCAGAAGAAAATAGCATCATAGTCCAGTTTAAGTAGGTTCAGTGATGGTTCATTTTTGTTGTAAAAAAAGTGATTAATTTAGTTGATCTGGGGGGCGGGGGCGGGGGGGGGCAGTTCTCCTCTGGCCAACAAACGAACAGTGTATGATTATGATTCGGCAGCATTACAGGTCAGAAGTCAGATCGGATCATTCAGAATATTATCCAGTTCCATCTGGTTGAAGATCGGAGTCACGCCGGCTTTGTGCAGGAGCCATCTTAATTTAAGGAATCACATGGTTACACAGATCACATGATCAACCAAGCCAGACTATATGCTTGTTCGACTTGGCGCTGCACAGACCGATCGGTGAATGACATTAAAATACCGCAAGAGTGATTAGAGAGCAGACGGCTCTGTATACTTTTCAGTCGCTCCTCGCGGTACTTTGATGTCATCCACCGATCGGTCTGTGCAGTGCCGGGTCAAGACGAACAAGCCTTATAACAAATAATCCAAACAAAATATTGTACAGCATGCTACCTGAAAAAAAAAGTGAGAAAAAATCAAAAAGTTTATCAATAAATATAAACCCATAAAAATTAGAGAACAATAACTGTATTTAGGATTAACAAGAATATATAATTCATAAGAAACATGACAATTGAAGGTCTTCATTCAATTATTTTTGGAAATACACAATCCATATAATAAATCCATTTAACCTCATATTGTAACAGGTTTTTTTTTTTTTTTCAGAATCACCACCTCTAACTATAGTCAGTCTCTGAATGCCACAAAATCTCATGTCGGTTAGCTTGTGTTCAGCATCCGCAAAATGTCTCGCCACAGGAGAATGAGTGTCTGTCCTTCTTAACTCCTGTGCTCATTAATGCGGGGTTTTTTAATTGGTAGTTAGTCTTACCAATATATTGTAGACCACATGGACATTCATTCAGAGACTGACTAGTTTAAGAAGAGGTGGTGATTTTAACAAAAAACGGTTACAAGCTAAGTGGATTTATTATATGGAATGTGTATATCCAAAGGGATTGAATGAAGAACTTCAATTGTCATGTTTCTTATGAATTATATCTTCTTGTTAATCCTTAATAGTTATTTTTGTCTAATTTAATGTAAACCATTTATTTCATGATGATTATAACATTTATATATTGTGAGATATAACTTTTGTATACATATTTTTATGGGTTTATATTTATTGATAAACTTTGTGATTTAGTATGTTTACACTTTTTTTCCTTCTCTCTATGTTATCTATGTAACCATGTGACTCCTTAAATTAAGATGGCTCCTGCACTAAGCATTGTAAGCTTGGCATTGACAACGGTCACATGTGACCAAAAGGTATCATCCCTTTTTTTTAAATCTTCTTTTTATCTCGCATATGAGGACTTCTTCTTTGGTAGTGTGCGCGGACTCTTGATGTGTTTTACCATCTTGATATACCTGTGTTTTAATCCAGTTTTTTATTAAAATGTCTTAAAAGGACAATTCACCCAAAAATTTAAATTCTGTTATTTACTCACTCTCATGTTGTTCTGGAAATGGTCAAATTAACTGCATTACATGGTGGGATGTCCATATAAGCTTTATCATACTGCTCGGTTTGGCTAATGTTGTCGGTATGTCACGAGGGTATTGCATGCACTCACAAAGTTTGCATACTATGTGCACAATATATTATACCGGTACACTGCAACAATAATGATGCTATTCCACTAGCCACAGACCCAAGTGTTTATATGTTGTCTGTTAGCAATTAGTGAAATACTTAAAACAAGTGAACCGGTGCTGCTCATAAAATCCTCATTAAAGACACCAAACTTCCCAACTAATAAAGGATCATTTTAATTCTACTCCCTCACATTTGGGTAAAAAAAAAATCAATTAATAGAATGTAGCTTTGATTAGGTCTGAAATATAGATGCATTTTAAACATGCTAATTAAATTTGAGCAGTATTATGAAATGTTTTTACATAATTTATGACCTCTACTTTTATGGCTGTTCAGATGTTTGGATTAGAAAGGGGTTTGAGGTTTTCTAAGCGCCAGCACTGAGGAGGCAGAGAAAACCTGAGCTCTATTTATCATGTCAATTTGTGTACTATTTTGTATAAATCAGATTCTCTTGTACACAAGTTGAACACAGTATGACTAAAAAAAACCTTATAAACACGTCTGCTTTCACTCTATATTTGTGTGAAGAAAGTGCAGACTTGTGTCAAACGGTCTTGAAACAGTAACATCTTTCAACTGCAAGCTTGAAGATAACTGAAGATAACTGTAGCTCAGACATAGACCTTTTGTTTCAGGTCTGATCTAATAAACAATGCACACATGCATGTGATGAGCATCTGACCCAGAATTAATAGTGATATCTAGAGAGGATTTCATAACCAATAATTGGATGCACTCTTGACCTGGAACTCCCAGACGGGTATGTGATTGTCCTCACTTATTGTTTATTGCATAAACAATTGATCAAATGGCAACTTTATTCAGTTTTACATGTACTGGCAAAGCACAATCATTTTTTAATCTGCAATTTACAGTGTACAGTGCATGATTGACAAGGAATTTCCTCATAAACCACTCTGTGGTGATAAACTGAAGCGGTTACCATGTGAGTGAATCAACAGATATATGGGAGCAAACATAATTAATGTTTCATGTGCAATAACTGAAGGAGGATTTTGAAATAGGCCTTACACCACTGGGTAACCTCAAAACCTTCTCTCAAAAATATAATAAAACTGCACAGCCACAAACCTAAAATTTTAAAACAAAGAGTCAGTTTAACAGGAGTCAGTAGCTACCTGTCACCAAACAGACATTTAAATCACCTTGATAATGTAACCCAGCAACCAAACACGCGTTACTCGGATAAACATCGTGAACTCCACGCCTCCTGAAATGTGATTGGGTCTTTTCAGGACAGAATCTGGTTAGGTTTGCGACAGCTTCAATCTGATTGGTAGACTTGTGCTGTCTGTTAAGTTTAGGGGCGTGGCAATCTGTTCACGAGGCGTAGTGAGAGTTGAGGAGCTGGAGTTTGCGTGCTCAATCTTTACAGAGGAGAACTGGATTAAAACTTTGAGTCGTTGCTCTCAGAAATAGCACATAGAAGCGCATATGTTCCAAACCCATCCAGTCGCTGTGTTTTATATGGTAAGTAAAAGTTATCTGTGTCTTTGTTTACAGTAGGCTATTTTATGTGTGTATTACATGTGGCTTTATCTCGAGCGGGTATTTTGTTTAACTTGAGAAACTAACGTCAAGCGAGATTTTTTTTTCCTTTTCTTTCATTTCCTTTTCATCACATGGTTACTTACATGGTTTAAATGTCCTATATGAAGTGCTAAATGTTTTATATATTTATATTATCTAAAATTAGCACATTTTAATAGAAGTGAACACAGAAACAGTTCTTCTAGCTCAGTGAATTGTTTTTGTCATCTTGCAACAAACGGAATAAAACGTTTTTTCCCCGTTAAATACAATATAATTTGTTATATTAAAAAAAAAGCAAACAGACATGCAATCACCAGCAATATAATCTAATATATATATATATTTTTAAAGATGTCCGTAAAAGTAAGATTTTGTATTTGCTCAGCAAAATGTCACTTAAAGAGAACAAAAATGTGTCAGTTGATATAATATTTATTATGTTGTTGGTAACCCTTTACAATAAGGTTAATTAGTTAACATTAGTTAATGTATTAACAACTAACATGAACTAACAATGAGCAATACATTTGTTACAGTAGGCTATTTATTAATATTTGTTATTAAAAATACTGCTGTTCATTGTTTGTTCATGTTAGTTCACAGTGCATTAATGTTAACAAATAGCCTACAACCTTTGATTTTAATAGCGTATTAGTAAATGTTGAAATTATTTGTAACTAAGATTAATAAATGCTGAAGAAGTATTGTTCATTCTCTTAGTTCATGTTAACTAAGGTTAACTAATGTTAACTAATAAACCTTATTGCAAAGTGTTACCATGTTGTCTAATATTTTCTGATAGGTTGGCTGTTGAAAATTATTAAAACCATCCAGTAACCCTTATGTGTGTCTTCACTGCTCTGTGGATAAAATACTGGATTAATCTTGTTTAAGGAAATAATGATGACATGGAGAATAGTCGTAGTATATTATGTGTTATGCCTATTGCATATGCAAATAAAGTGATAAACAGAGAAATGGTAGTATACTAAATGATATAGTGACCTACTTCTGTTCTGAAGCAAATGATTAGCAAACTGTAATATTCAAACTGCAATTTGTATTTGGCTGTGAAATAACTGGATGGCAGGTGTGTGTTGCTCGTGTTCTCTTTAGGTTACATATCTAGGTTGCAATACACAACCTTATTTGTTAGTTTATTTACTAGTCTTTCTTGTTTTACCACGTGAGAAATGTGACTTTTTTTATTGCAGGAAAGGTGGACAGTCAGTCTTGCATGCTAGCATCATTAAAGTTCACCTGTGGTGGAATGGGAAGATCTAGTCTAGTGGAAGGGTGTCGTGATGAATTTGAGATTGTAAAATAATAGTTTACAACCTCAATAGTGTGTTAGCGGTTACTGGTATTTAGGACCTCACTGAACCAAATTGAAGAAAGATCTCCTTTTTTCTTGTGTTGTTACAGTTCTCGTGTGATATTTGGACTATGCAATACCTATTTAAATTGTGTAGTTTATAGAAGTCTTCAATGTTACATCTTGAGCTGCCGTTTTAAAACACTAGTTCAATTCACTGCCCTAAGGAACATTTCAAACCTATTTTTACAACTCGCCCTCAAAGTTCCTGGCCCTAATTCTGTGAAGCAAACCGCTCTTTGGAAAACCATATATCATGTCCACCCTTTACACATTTCCCCATATAAGGTGGTGTGTGCTGTAAAATCTCTATTGTACAGTGGGTGTGTGTAGATTCTGCGGGACAGTCATTATGAATTTCTTTTCGAATGCTTTTAGTCCTGTTAACAAGCCTGTTTAAAATGAGAAGGCTTTGGTTATTTAGTGAAACTTGAGTCTTTTATGTTTTGAGTCATTAGCGGGTAATCTTGGTCATTTTGATGATGTGTTTCTGTCTCCTGGAAATTATTTTTGGGTTCAGAAGTATTTGCACAAGGGAAGCCTCTGTGCACGTGGCCAGTGTGTTTAGAGCTGGCTATAAAAAGCAGGTGAGGTAAGACGGGTGTTGAATGTGTCCTGGAGCCACTGCCAGTGAGCCACTGTCTAGAGTCCAGTCAACGGTTTTCTCCTAACCATCTTTCCAGGCTGTCCGAGGACAGACTGCCAGATCACAGTCATGTTTGTCTGACAAGAAACATTTTCTTTTTTTTGCTTCAGCAGATTGTCCCCTGACATCATCTTGAAGGAAACAAATCCCTTTATAAATTCTGTTTTGTGATTCACCAGAGAGAGACTAACCTAGCTGAACATTAGGTCAACATAGTAAATGGGGACTAAATGAAAGTTTTAGGAATATTAACGGCTATTCAAACTAAATACATTTTTCATGTTACATCTCAGGGGTTTGTCAGCATGATTTATAAAACAATTTCTGTTGGTGCAGTGTGTATTGGCCTTTAAATGAGTTATTAGAGATTATTAATGTCACTGGACACTGGTTGGTATTGTGAGGTGTGCAGAACAGAAGTAGCTGTTTTGTTTTCAAAAGCACAACGTTTTGTTTTGATTTTAAGAGGACAGACTGGACACATACAAAAGTAGACATCTCACGGATTCTTTTTTCATATTTCTTAAGCCTGTATGACCATAAATTAGTATTTTAAGCCTATTTTGCTGCTATGTGAAAAAAACCGTGCAAATTGCGCCGGCGCGATTGCCGACCCCAGAGGGTTAAAGGAATACTTCACCAAAAAAATTTGTCCCAAACCTGCATGGCCATCTTTCTTCAGGAAAACAGAAAGGAAAATATATTTTGAAGAATGTTGGTAACCAAACAGTTTTGGTGCCAATTGGCTTCCATTGTTTGAGCAAACAAACACTAAATATTTCTCATAATATCTTCTTTTTTTTCAAAGAAGAAACAAAGTAAAACAGTTTGGAAACAACATAATGGTAAAAGATGACGACATTAGCTTAGCCTATCCCTTTAATGTTAAACAATAAGAAAAGGAACTCTATTGGAAGTAGTTCGGGTTGTCACGGTACAATTAACATGGTAAAATTTTGCGGCTCTCAGTACCAATTTCAGTGCTATAGCAAAAAACTGTTGAATTGGGTACTAAAAAATGTTGCCCTCGTCCATTCATTATCACTGTCAATCACTGCAGTTTCCAATTCAATCACGCACTTTAAATGTTTTTCTCTCCAGAAACTTGGCAGAGATACAGTGTTAGAATGTTATGCTAGATGCTTAGTAACACACAGCCAATCGTGTGCCTCATAGTCATGTGCTTTACACAGTGACACAATCAGTAATGTGAATTAAGATAACCCAGGACTCTGTTTACCCAGGGTTTAGAAATGGCTGAATCCGAAATCGCCCCCTATACCCTTAAATAGGGCGTTATTTGAAGGGACAGCCATTTATAGTGGTGTTACCCTAGTGGACGTTATTGAGTGCACTTATTCATTCCCACATTGCACTGCAATAATGAGTGTACGACCGATGTACGCTCAACGGCTGTCCGAATTCACTCACTCCTTTACATTCACTATTTCATGTGAAGTGAACAGTACTAGTGGACTAATGTAGGGAATACTGAATGGGGTTTTAGGGGGCGATTTCGGATTCAACTCCAGTGTTAACTATTTCAATGTGAACAACCCTATTGTGTATGGTGATGAGTTGTTTTGTTTTTTTAGATCTTTTTTTTTAATGAAAGCTGTCTTAAATGAATTTGTTTGCTTGGTTGGTAACTATGTTAAAATGCTGTGGTCATAGATTTTGTAGTGTGTGTGTGTGAGGGAAGGAGGCAGGGAATGAGAAAGTGATTGATCTGTTCAATGTGCATCCAGCTGACATTTGGTTCTGCAGCCGTTCTTTCAACACTAATCATAAGAGTAAACACAGCTGGGTCAGGAAGCTCTGAAATAAAGTGCTGCATTTCTAGGACAGCCTCTATTGTTCTCAGTGATGGATATGTGAAGTAAAGCCACAAGCCAGAGGTTCATCCCTTTAAATCCCTTTTCTTGTCTTTTGTCTAAATCAAACTATATTAACTGATTATATTGCCTTGACTGACTGCAAGCTTGAGAACCCCTTCAAAACAGTTCCCTTGAATGGAGCAAACGTCTGGTCTTGGTAGGGGAGCCTGTGTGCATGAAGACTTTCTAGGTTAGACCTTATTTAACCATTTTCCGCTGGTAATTAGATGCATTTTCAGTGATCTGATCACAGTGGTCAATCAAAGTGCATTACTGTTACTACCTGGTATTAACACTCATTTCAAATGCATCCCCTGCTATGACCATTTGTGTTCAGATTTCATTGCGACAACCCCCTCTTATTTCATTACATTCTTCTTCAATTTTGCAGGAGCACTGAGTGCAGCATTGAATGAATGAACCCATGTAACCCATGCTGTGCCAAGAGACTCACAGCAGTGAAGAACAGACAATTTAATGCGATGCATTGCAGACACGACTCTCGGCAGGTAGCTTTAATAATGGCCTCAGCAACTTAACTTCTGTTATGTTTGAAAATAACAGAGGCAGCCAGTGGATCAAGCTCTTGTGGACTTGGTGGTGACCACTGAGCTTCAGACGGACTGTAATGTAAAATAGTTCAATAAAATGGTAGTTCCAAAAGTTTTTGCTATGGTACTGAAATTGGTACAGAGAAGAACCATGAAATGTTATTGGTACTCTACTGAAATGTTAGTATCGTGACACAACACTACTTGTGATTGTGATTTGGGAGCATGTTTGTGGCTATGGGAGGCCGACATTCATTTGTCATTTGAGAAGCTTTCTCCTAATCCATGTCAGCTCAGCCTCTATTGCCTTAAGACGTGCCAGGAGAACAAAGCCTTAGATGCACAGGTTACAGAGAGAGATGGCAAACCATAGGGTGTTCAGTAGGATTCGCCCCTCCTCTAGCTGCTTAAGTAGCGGTGATTGTAATTCCTCGCGTCCGGGACTGGGTTTGAGTGTGTGATTTGCCCTGAGGGATTAGATTCTGAGG
Source organism: Phoxinus phoxinus (assembly GCF_949152265.1). Lineage (NCBI taxonomy): Eukaryota > Metazoa > Chordata > Actinopteri > Cypriniformes > Leuciscidae > Phoxinus > Phoxinus phoxinus. Next base: position 7,308,078 of record NC_136888.1, read on the forward strand.
GTCATCACAATCCCACCATGCCTCAGACTCAACAAGCCTTTTGTTGCACTCTCCAGATGGACCCTCCAAAATGTGAGGGGGTTGTGGTGTTTCACTGCATATACTGCCACCATTTGTTTCTGCCATATATCTGTGCACTTGTTTCTCCGCTTATAAGTATTATTGGTTTCATTAGAGCTTTCTAGCAAAGGATTGCAACTAATAGATCTGCCTTCTCAAAGGACTCAATGATTGTTACTCGGGTCAGCCCAGCACCACGTCCTTTAAGTAGAACAGTGTTGAGCCAAACACACCCTGTATTGTAAAGAATAATCTGACTGGAAGCAAACTCCGTTCTTCACATTTTGGGTTAACCCCCATATGGCTCCTGACAGGAAAATTAGTAATTTAGTGAAAGATTTATTTGTCCTGTTAAAAAGTGCTGTAACCCTGTGGTCTAATGGCACTGGAGACTTGTGCCAGTCTGGAAACTTTGGGCTCAGTTGTTATTATTTTGGTTTAAAACTGATTCACTGGTTCCTAATGATGCCTTTATGTATAGCCATGAACTGGTTTGTGCCATCTTGTTTTCAACTTTGCACTTCTTGGCTAAATTTAAGTTTTCTAATCATATAATTTATTCTGTGATTCTGTTAAAAATCTGCTGGATGACTGCATTTTTTACTATTTATTTATGTCAAAGTGGCTGTGAGCAGGTGTGGTCTTCATTAACAAGACATTTCCATCCCCTTTGCTCATGAATAGTGTCTTTTTTGACTGTTCACCACAGGACTTGTTACTTCATTCACACGTAGGCATATTCACAACTGGCTCGTTTGTAGCATTTGTTTCGTAACCTGCCGTGTTTTCTTCCTTAGCTTGGTTCATTTGGGCATATTTGAACATGGCAATCGTGCTCAGATCCACACCAACATAATCAGTCACAGATTGCCTGTATGAGGTTGCCTCAGCCCGAAAATGAACTCTGGAGCATTTCGTTTGTGGTTAGAAAGCAATCTTACCCAATGGAGCAATGAATCAATAATTCATAATCATAATTCATATTGGGAAATGCATTACTTTAAAAAGTAGCAGTGTCTGTCTCTGTGGGTGTGCACATTTGTTATGGCAGTTAAAAACCTAAGAGTGCTTCTTCCCTTGATTCTCATTCTATAAGAAAGAAAGCAAACCAAACCAAGAAGAAAATGCAGCATTGTAACAATAGTCAAGGTTGACTTCTGGTCAAGGCATCTTCAAGCGTGAACAAATGGTACATGGAGCAAACACTTTCTTGTCTTCTCTGTGAAAGAACAGTTTGACCTGTGCTAACCTCTCAGCGCTCAGTCATCTGTTTGTCTGCTCAGTTCCCGTCCAGAACTGAGAACAGCATCAGATGTCCTGTCCTGCTGGAGGAAGATAGATGGCCATGAGAAATGAAGGCACTCCATAACTATTTTACAAAACTCACCAACAGTAGATATCGTAGGTGCATCTATAAAAGTTTTAAATAAAAATGTATCTGTTTAACCTAGTATCTGTGTGTGTTATTTATTTTGTATGCTAGTGTTTGTGTAGTATTGCGCTGTTAGCGGGTCCCGAATCAACGCAATATTGAGACATTGGCGGCTTCACTTTTTCTACAATGGAAGAGAGTGAAGGTGCGTCGTACATCTTTTTTTACAGTCTGGTAGCGCCATGTGCTGTCTTTGTGGAGAGATGTTTGTGTCACGCTGTCTACGAATGACACCTTGTGAGGTTCCTTTGAAGGCAGCAAGGTTTTGGAACAGGGCATGTGTTTATATCACGGAAATGTGTTTTTCTTTTGTGTTGAAGTCTTAATACGTAGCTGCACGATTACTCATTCAAAGATTCTTGTGATCTTGATTTAAACACCCATGCAATCTTATTGGTGAATAAAAAAAAGTTACTATCAATTTATCTATAATTGTTGCAGCTCTAGGTAGTGCTTTTTTTCTTCTTCTTTTTTTCTTTTCTTTTTTTTTTTTAGAAATATCTGTTATATTGTTCTGTGTATGTTCCCAATTTGTCACAACAATCTCCCTCTCTGTCTCTTTGGTGTGAAACCTGTCCCGGCTCCTGCAGTTTGGCTCTGATCCGCAGTCATTTATAACTCACTGACTCAGAGCAGTCTGGATGTGTTTGCATTCAAAATTGGTCTCATTTTACTGCTCAGTTTTTGAGGCTGATACCCTGGGGATCAATACATTACATTCCCCTTGTAACAGAGTATATTATCAAGTTGAACATCAGGCATGAAACATTCTGTTAAAATCACTACTCATTTGTACAACCTTGCAACAGTTCTCTCTATGTAGTCGTGCCTTTTCCAAGTACAAGTAAGTATTTTACTCATCATTTCTCAATATTTTATAATATTTTGTACTGCTGCCCAAGTCCAGCGCTATCTTTTGTGTAAATTAAATGTGCTTGTTTTGGCGTTGTTACCCCTCTCAGTCTTTGCTGTGCATGTCAGCATGAGTGGATGCAACAAAGATTTTGATGCACAATGAAAACATACTGTAGCTTTCAGAGTTCAAAACGTCCTCCCCGTTCCCAAAAGACCAGTATGCAATGGCTCATTACAAACTTTGTCAAGTTTCAGACTGGTACAATATTAATTTTTAGCAATTAGTAGGGTGAGTTTTATGAACAAAATCGTATTTTACAATATGATTAATTTAATTTCACCATAATAAATATATAAAATGATATACAGAAGTTATTTTTGTTTTATTTTTGTTTATTTTTAAATAAGAACAATGATGCAAATAATACAAACAATAGGATAAATACAATAGAACAAAGATTTAAATTAAACTTTCAGGTGCAGTAGGTTTTAACATGTAAGAAATACTACAGAAATTAAATAATGAAATATAAAAAATCTCTGTAAGAATTAAATTTAAATTGATTCTTATTAAAGATACAAAAGTTATTCAGTCAAGAACAGTGAGTGATTTTCTCTTTGTCTTTTGTTGTTTGAGAAACATTAATGTCACAGATGGCAGCAGGTATATTAGACTTCTGTCACTTTAAGACCGAATGCACGGACGGAAAATAATGACGCGTCCAGTTTTCGCCCAACTGTTTGCGTTCATTTAAGATTGACTTAAATCTTAACTCAACACTGATTGGGTGAACCCAGTGTGAAACGCCAGGTAATGAATAATTGTTAGCCCAGGAAAATGATCACCAGTGTGAAACGTGAAGCAAGATAACCCAGGATTAAATTTACCCAGTGTTTTGAATGACCCAGGATTAACTATGTCAAGTGTGAAAAGCCATGAATGATCTCAGTCACAAAGAAACCATTGGGTTTCTCCTATATTAACCCCAATCCAATTTGATTGAAACAAGATAATAAATCTACAGTACTGCTGGCTTAGGTTTCATTTCTCACATAGTCAAATCTGATCCCACTAGACTCCGAATTACAGCTTGAACCTGTCAAACATGCTTACAGGCCTAACTGCTGTATATTAAGCTTTAAATGATCACCACATGTGTTTAGACCACAAGCAAACAGTTATTCAAGAAAGTTGTTTATTCTTAGAAAAACATCCACAAAAATAAACCACATTTGTCCAGTGCAGGGATGCAGAGTTTTGCTTCAACCCTAATCAACCACACCTGAGTAAACTAATCAATGTCTTTAGGATTAGAAAGATACCGGCAGGTGAGTTTTTATCGGGGTTGGAGCTAAACTCGGAAGAGGAGAGGTGTTATTGTCGTCTGTCTTCCGCTATCTTACACTGCACCCCCCGTAATTGATCAGGCTAAAACAATTTAAAAAAAATCCCTTTTCACCACTGCTTCAGATTTCATCTCCATTAACAAGATGGAAGAACAAAGACAAGTCAAGTCAAGTCATCTTCATTTATATAGCGCTTTTAACAATGTAGATTGTTTCAAAGCAGCTTTACAGAGATAAAGTCACAAGCCACTATAAACATCTGAAGGCAGTTTTCAGATAGCCTACTTTAGGACCTGGATTTGACTTAACTACATTTGTTTATATAGGAATGTTCATCCTTTGAGGGAAATCTTTTGCAGTCCAAGATTAATATGTGATCTGGCTTTAAGAAGCTAATTCAAAATGTATCATGACAGTTGATTTTATTTGTATTAGCCTGGCCTCTAGTGAAGTGTTATGGCTGTGCTGAACTGAATGATGGATTCAGCCTGTGAGGAGATGTTTTAAAGGTATGCCGAGCTGGAAGAAGAAAGCTCTAAAGGCTCTTTACAAATAGATCCAGCAGTCTTTAGAGATGAGCCATGCAGTTGTCTGTCTTGCAGTGTTAGTATAACATCTAACCTTTTTGGCTCTGGGCTATGAGGTCACGTTACTGGCTGTTCTCATCACTGCTTCTTTGTGCGTGTGTGTTTGTGTTTGTGTTTGTTCGTGTGGACCCAGTAATTAACCCAAACTCAATTTGGCTGTAAGCGAGTTCAATGTGAAACACAAATGTAAGTGTTTCCATGCTACACTCCCTTCCACCATTGTTTGGAAAAACAGATAGTTCTGCTCCAAACCATCGGTTGATCTACAAGTTAACATGTTGAAACGCTCAAACAAACATTTTCCAAGGTTTAAAATCACACTGGTTACACTCTTATACCAACAAATAGCTTACAGTTGCCTCTGCACATAAACTGGATTAAATATTGTAACGCCCCAAACAATTACACAAAGACTCTCTTGTGTAAAAAGGACAATTTGACAGCAGAGAAGATATTTCGAACTTGGTAAAAAGCCTGATCTTTTAGACTCTAGGGTGCCTGTGCTCTCAAAAAAGAAAAAAGAAAAGACAATGAATCACTCAGTTGGAATGCTGGAAAATTCAGACCAGTATCAGACCCTGGTTTTGTTCATTGAGAATGAACAAAGTCCCTCAATGCCAGAACAATTACCGTAACTTCAGAACGTTTTCCAGAAAGAATCTCTGAATGAAAAGGGCTACACATTCAATCAAGAAATAACAGCTGGTTTCTAAAAGCTATAAACTGCCACACTGCCACCATAAGCTTGAAAGCCATCTGTATTACTTTAGACAGTATCAGCTAAGAATGAATCGTGATCTGTGAGGAGGAGAGAGTCCTGCTTTGTGTCTGACCTCTCCTGTCAGTTGTAGACCAGTCTCCTCTTGTCAATATTTCTGATAGGTGACTAAAGGCAGCATCCCACATGCCAGATTAACACAACACCGGCTATATGCTTACGTACAGCATGTTTCGCCCGTTAACGCTTCTAGCGGTCAGGATGGCTGAAGTCAACAACAAATGGTTTGTGCCTGCTAGGCATGTGACCGTATCACATTTTCATATCATGAAAATTGTCAATGGTATTATCACATGTTGTCCTCTGAGTAAGTTTTAATAACTATTTTTTCATAAAGAAAAAAATACTGGGAACATTTAAATGCAATACAACAAGAAACAAAATGTATAAAGTAACTAATTTTTCAAACAGATTAAAGTTAAAGGATTAGTTCACTTCAGAATGAAAATTTCCTGATAATTTCCTGTCTTTCTTTTTTTTTGTAATACTTTTTTTTTATTGCATTTTCTTGAACACTTACACAACAATGTACATCACATGTCTGTTACAACACATAGTGTACAAAAACAAAAACAAACAAACACCGGGGCTCATATTACATGAAAAGTGCAATAGCACAAACCAACATTGGATAATACAGTATGTACTTTGGTAGTCAAAGTTAACAATACACTGCAATCAATAATAGCCACAGATATAAGCAATAAAATAGGGTTAATATAGTGCAAATTAAAATATATTTTCATATGAATATAATACATAATCAAGCATTTTGTTCCTCCTCTATTATATTGTTAATATCCCCACGTTCAATCAATTATTAAAAGGGTCTCCAGATCCTCTTAAATTGGTCTTATTTACCCTTAAGAATATATTAGGTTATCTTTTCCATTGCAAAGCATGAAGATATTTCTCTTAACCACCGAGTTATAGTAGGCCTTTCTGTCTTTTCCAATAAATGTCTATGAGCCGTTTGGCATGTAGACACGTCTATCAACACTTGAGTGTCCTTTTTAATATTCCAGTTATCTGGATGAATACCAATAATAAAAAACCCAAGATCCAGTGGCAATCTCTGAGACTATGCCATATAATATTATTCATTTCTTATCAAAACTCTTTTATTTGATCACATTCTCACATACAATGAATTAATGTGCATTTTGCATTGTTACATTTAAAACAAGTATCTGGTACTGTATGTTGCTATACATTTTGTTTAGTTTTACCGGAGTTATATACCGGTAAGTATGCATAACATAAGCCAATTGTACAGTTTTAGTCTGCTGTTAACTGTGTGTGTTTGGGCATTTACACATTTTTGCTTGTCTATCTTCAATACAAGGTCTTGTTCCCACATGGCTAATCTGGATGTAGATGACTCCTGAGAACCTAACAATAACATGTTGTATAAACAAGATATGTGTCCTCTACCCTGGCTTGGTTTAGATTCACATTTCTCCAGATTAGTTAGCTCCTTAAGTCCTTGTCCCCGGGCAGTATGTATAAAATTCCTAATTTGCAAATATTTATATTAATGTTTTTTGGGGGGATTTTGAACTTGTCAGTAATATCAGTAAATTACATTAGGACGCCATCTTTGTAGAGCTTTAACTTTCCACACACCGTTTTCAGCCCAGAGTCGAAAGCCTAAATCCTTTCGACCAGGTATAAAATTATCATTCCTCCATATTGGGCTATATACAGATAAAGAATATTTTTCCTTTAGATTAATTCATACTTTCCCCCAGACATGTATTATGTTCAGTACTATTTGATTAAAATTATATTCCACTCAAATTATATGATAACTCTCAAAAATTTTACATTTTTGTTTTGGCTGAATAAGGATACAAGTTAAAAGGAATCTTAGATTTCACAAATGAATTTTCTATTTCTAGCCATTTAGGAGAAGCACTTGCCAAAAATGTTTATATTATCACTCTTAACTGGGATGCCCAATAGTATGATTGAATTTGGGACTGGGAGTTTCAATCCTCCTCTATCGTATGGTACTGCAGGTAAAGCAAAGAGGTCCGGACTCTTGGGTGTTTATTATTTCAAATAAACTGGATAAAAATTCTTCGTAGGATGGTGAAAATGAAGTAGTGGGGGGCAAAGGGATATTTTGTAAATAATAAATTACTTTGGGTAGTGTATCTTTAATATATTAAGCGACCAATTAATGAGATTTGTAAACCTGACCATTTATCTACAGACTTAGTCGTTGAATTTGTTAGGGCATTGTAGTTCAATGCGGTTATTTTTTCTATATGCCACAATCTGGAGTCCTAAGTATGTAAATTAATCTGTAACGTTAAGACTGTAAGTTTAGTATGATCATTTTGACTTTTCCTCTTGATTAAGAAATAAAATAGAGGATTTAGACTGATTTATCTTATGGCCAGAAAACCTTTCCCGAACCTTTGAATAAGATTGAGTAAAGATGGAATAGATTGGCTCAGCTCTGTAAGAAATTATAAAACATCATCTGTGTGTTATTGTGGTTCGATTACCAGGAGAGAAAAAAGTGGTGACAGAGGACATCCCTATGTCTTTCTTTCTTCAGTCGAAAATAAATTGTTTTGGAGGAAAACATTTTTAAAAAAAGGAAACCAATTCAGGATTTTTCTCCATATAGTGACTTCAATGGTAACCAATGGTTTGAAAGTCCAAATTGCAGTGTCAATGCGGCTTCAAAGGGCTCTACACGATCCCAGTCGAGGAATAAAGGTCTTATCTAGTGAAACGATCTGTCATTTTTTCAACAACAAAAAAACATTTATATACTTTTTAATCACAAATGCTCGTCTTGCACTAGCTGTGATGCACCACACATTACGTAATCACGTTGAAAGGTCATGTGTGACATAGGCGGAAGTACCGACCTAGTGTTTACAAAGCGAAAGTGCAAAGACTAAGTCAAACGCCCTTTACAAAACAAATGAATACATAAAAGGTCAAACAATATCAATGTCGGACAATTTTAAAGTTTGGAGGAGAAAATGAGATGGAGTTTTTCGGCCTATCCTACATCCTACCTTTCCAACTGACCTTTCCAACGTGATGATTACTTAATGCGTGAAGTCGTGGACGTACAAGACGAGCATTTGTGGTTAAAAAGTATATATATTTTAACAGTTTTTAGAAAATGACCGATCGTTTGGCTAGATAAGACCCTTGTTCTTCGGTGGGATCGTGTAGAGCCCTTTGAAGCTGCATTGAAACCGCAATTTGGACAATGAGTTGGTTACCATTGAAGTCCACTACATGGAGAAAAATCCTGGAATGGTTTCCTTTTTTTTTATGTTTTCCTCCAAAACATGAATTTCTTTTCGACTGAAGAAAGAAAGACATGAACATCTTGGATGATGTGGGGCCGGGGTGAGTAAATTATAAGGACATTTTTATTCTGAAGTGAACTACCCCTTTAAACTATAAAGAACAATAATAAAGAATAAGGCATGTTTTAGTCCAGATTAAAATGTAAAATAAATATTAAAGCTGTGTCATTTTATTTTCACCGTAGTGAATAAAGAAAATATAAACACTTTTTTAGAACATGGAAATGTACTTTTTCTCCATGACAAGCTGGTGTCAGATACGGAAAGCTGCAGAACCGTTTTGTTGACGGGTAACTGCATTGTTTCTGCCTTTCCCGAAGCGCTACCTACTGTCAGAGAGGACATTTGTATTCTCATTCGTTCTCCTTCAGTCTTTCCGTCGTGCATCTCGTCCATGTTGGGGTTGTTTACATCAGAGCGTGCATGACTCCTTTACGCAGCATACACACAGTGTTGTTAGATTTAACTGGTTAATGATAAAGAAGCATTCAAAAATCAAAACAAGTCGTAATGAGGTTATCTAGAATCCACGATAACATTATGCATGTTCATTACTGGGATACATTGTACCAAATATCAGCACGTCTACTTCCAACTTGTGTTGATGGTTCTCGTTCTCTTTAGTCAGTGGTCTATCACACATTAAGAATGGCAGAGCAGAATAAATGATTGCCTCTGACTTTTATTTTTCTCTGATTCCCTGTCACGTAAAGCGCAAATACCACATAAATAGCAAATTAAGTAATTTTTTAGTAAGGAGGACATGTCCTCTCCAGTTGTAATGGTTGCTATACCACTGAATTTAACCATTAGGAAGAAGCCGCAGATGTTAAGTCTCCTATTTCCTTGCTCAGCGACTCCCTCTGGTTCCCCACCGGCTGTGTAAATGAGGCTTGAAAAGTGAATGAAAAATCTTCTGAGACACTGGCAAAATCTCCCAGCGCCCAGACCACATCAGACTCACCATTGATTTTAATGAACTCCAGCACCTTGACATGACAGATTGCTCGCCAAAGGACACCGAGCGAGTCGGGTCAACCTTATTCAATTTAGTGGTTTAAGTAATACGATTTCGGTTCCCTCCATGTGTAGCGTGCATGTCAGTGGAGATAGATGGCAGCAGGTGTAGGCCGTGTGGACAGGGTTAATAGATATGGGCACAAGGTTTTTTACACCCCTTTAATATCAAAATATGGTTCCCTTTATAAGTATCCATGCGTGTTCTTGTCTCTTCCTCTTCATTTGTCAGCATTTGGTCTTCCAGCACTCGGTTTTATCACTGAACCATCACAGATTCATCTTTTGGTTCAAGTGATCTGAGTGGTCATATCTGTAACAGATTTGCCTTTGTGGCACTCGTTGCTTCTCATACTCTGTTTGGCTCCAGAGACCAGAATGTCTGGCAGCGAGATTAATTAGAAATGCACAATTTTATTCCAGTTTACTCGTATTGCTTTGTCCCTTATGAACCGTCACCAACAATCATAAGAGGTTTAGCAGAGGTTTAATGATATGGCCTGATGTGCACTGATGTTTACAACTGTTGTCAATTTTGGCAATGTTGCCTTTGTCTGTGACTTACTGGAAGTACATGATTGCTCTAGGGATCACTGCTGACATTTAGGTCTTCTATACAAGATTTTTAAAGAGCAAGTTCCTTCCAGCTACAGAGTCTAGTCAAGAGGGTGATTTGTCTCTGCTGATCTCCAGTGTGTGTTTGACCGCTCTCATGAACTATACAGACTGACAAGAACACAAGTTGATTGAAACAAAGAACTTGGAAAAGGAAATGCAGTGACAGTAGTGAATACACTTTTAGCGGATAGGTCAAGTGGAAAGTAGAAGTGCAAGTGGATTGGTCAAAACGAACATGATGGTAATCTACACGACCTCAGTTGATGAATCAATAGTCCCTTTCACATACAGCAATCCCGGTAAATTACTGTAAAACCGGAACGACTTTTCCGTTCCACACATGTGCTGGTCACACAAGCAACGGCGTTCTGTCTCTTGACCGGTAAGATACCATTCACACACCAGTACCAACATACCGGTAAACTCTGTGATGTTAACCATCAGAAATGGCCTTCAAATGCTGAGCCGTTTTCTTCATCCAACTAGATGAGGGGTGGCGTTTTAGTTTCATTTAGTCCAATTTGACTACATTATTTTTTTTACTTGAGTGACAGCAGTCAGATGTCCGTCTAGCAGCAGAAAACTTACCGTAAACCACTCCGACAGAGCTTTCTGACAGCTTTCTGACAGACTGCTTACGTCAACGCATTAAACTTCACTTTTAACGCAAGAGTGAACGTAGCCATTTGTAAATGTCTGGCTTCTGGTGTCATCAGCTTCCAGTTATTTTTAGCTGTACAAAAAACAGCTTGTTATGCTGCTTGATAATGCAAACTGGTATTACTTATACTTACCGTATTGTATTAATGTATTCTTGTAATTATAAACACACAGGTTTGTAGCACAGATAGTTTTGCTATTTACTGCACTTTGTTATTCTTCTAGTTATTTTTCAGTTGTATGCTTTGGTTCTGTTTAGTTTCAGTGGGTCTTATTCTCTAAGCATGCGCTTCTTTGCACAGATTTGTGTGTGAAATCTGTGTACAACATTTTCAAGAACAAATGATGATTTGCCAAAATTTTCATACTAAAATGTATTCTAAATTGACAAAAAATTGGAACAACTGAAACCACACCTACGGAAAAAGCCTTAGAATCGTGTTAAAAAGTTCACCTTATCACGACTGTATATTATAAATTAATAATATTAAAGCTGCAGTCCGGCACTTTTTTGGGTTTAAAAATATCAAAAAAGACATTTTGGAAAAAAAACGTAACCAGCCAGTGTTCAAAACGATCTGCTTGCCTTACCTCGATTCAAAACGGTAAGCTTGTAATAATAAATTGAATTCCCGTGGTACTGGTGGATTTCCGCGGGAATTTCGAGCATGTCTTTGCGTCATTACGTCACTTCTGTACACATAGAGAAGGAGTCCCCGGCTAGCGTGTGTGGATGATGGAGGTGGAGATTTAGCTTAGCACTTGGTATGGCGGATCCCGAAAGTTTAAAGCGACAATCACCAGTGACAACTGGAGATTCACCAGTTGTAAAACCCAAAGACTTCGGACTTCAGAGTGGCTACAGAAAAAATATATTTTTCACATTTTGACGTGAAGCAATCGTTAGATTTAATCAGCATGAAATAGCCTACAGCAATGCTTCCCCCCACCCCCCGAATTTGGTCAGAACAAAAGTGAATGTTACTTACTTGTTCAGATGACATTTTCCGATGAAAATTATAATGTTGACACTTTCAAAAAGTATACTCTGAGATTGCTGATGACAGTACAGTATCCACAGCGACGCGGCAGCCTCAATACATTGTGTTCATTCGCGCTGTTTCATGCCGATTTACTACCCACGCACAGTTAATAATTCCGCGAATAACTGCAATTGCAGATTTCGAACAGAGATGGCGACAAAGAGGAAAAACGACGGACTGCAGCTTTAATAATACAATTGCATTTAATCTTAAATGTATTTCAATGAAAGAGTATTTCAAAAATCTGCCTTATAGCTTCAGGTTTCTCTGAATAAAGCAGCAGATATAGGCATATGTACAGTTGGCTAATCAGAGTTTATAAGGTCTGTATAAAAAGTGTTTGTGTTTGAACTGGCTTTGAGAATGGCACACTTGGCATTGCTCGAGGATCTGGCGAGAGCGCGTCTGCTGTAAAGGAAAGGTTGTGCTGAAAGCCCTTATATGACGTTTGGGCATGTTTTATAAAAATGACTTAACTTCCTGCATGATATTCTTCACCTGTTGTTCCTTGAGTTGCCTCATTATCGCCCTCTATACCCTTAAATAGGGCACTGTTTGAGAGCCATTTGTAGTGGTGTCCGAAACCACAGTGAACATTATTGAGTGCACTCTTTCAATACCATAATGCACCGCGATAACAAGTGTACAACTGATGTACGCTCAACGGCTAGAGAATACCCATAATGCACTGTGAGGGTCAAGCTGAATTGATTATCTCGTCTTACCTGAAGATGGCGCTCATAGCTACAGTATACATGCATAGATACCTCATTGACGGCTGCTTCTATGGGCCACTATACGTAAGCTGTCCGCCATATTGGAACGGTCAAAGACAGTCCGAAGCCTAAATCGTATGCATTCATTTTACACAGCTTTTTGTTTTTGTACTCTGTACTCTGGTTTGTTGACAGACCACCGACTGTGTGCTTATGTACAGTGTTTCACCCATTAACATTAAAGACGGTCAGGATGGCTAGACCATTTGTTGCATTTAAGGTTACACATACTGATAAGATTAATTGGTCTATGAAGCTTGTGTTTGCCAAACTAATGTGAAATGGGCATTGAAACATACAGCACTACAGAAAACTACTTGTGAGTTCTTGCTCTCTTTAATATTGGCTAGTGCACTTTTGATTATGCCAACAGATGCTGTTAATGAGCTTTGTGCGCAGCCCAGTAAAGGCCAAAATCTATTGTTCTGAGTGTAATTAGCATTAGTGAATATGTATGACCTTGTGTCCCTAATCCCCACAAAGACATTTCCCATTTCAAAGGCACCAGCTCCTTTAAACAATTTATAATGGAGACTCTCATTGTCACCCTGATCCTCTTTACTCATTCTGCTCTTTTGTTGTTGAGCTAATCACCAGTCACTGCATGAAATCCTTTAAAGCATCATCTTCTAATTGGGATCATCCACTGAATGCTTATCTTTATATAAATAGTCAATTGTAGAGGCTCTACAGAAAAGTAGATGTTTATATCTTATCTGCAATAGAAGTGAGAAAAGTCATTTCTGTCCTGCATGCTTTTCAATAAAAATTCTTACTGAGCTTGCCATTACACTATAATTTTGAATCGCAATACAAGTCGAAGGAGTTTGCACACTCTCTAAATATGGTTGACTTTCATAATGAAGTATACACTGTGTCGTAACCAGGCATTATAAAGCTAAATTCATTTTAGTTCACCAGCCATAATAGTGTCAAGTGATTAGAGACAGTACATTTTGTCAGTTATTTGTTTTCTGCAGGATCGTGCTGGGTAGCTCTGCTCGCATTGAAACCTCAAACTTCAAAATCAAGCATACACAAACCTAAGAGAGACTGATTGCTTAAGTTCTGCAAGGAAAACCTTAAAGGTACACTATGTAACTGTAAAAAACTGCATGCATTTTGTGGACGAACATTGTTTTGGTTGTGCTTTGGTTCTGCGTGACTGTGTGGATGAGTATGACCCTTCACAATGGATAATACTTTACAATGAACTCTGTTAGAGAGCTACATATGACAATGTATCTGCTCAATAAAATACCATACTCATAAAACCCAAAATACCGTACTACAGCTGAGTAATAAAAACGAAAACGCCATCTCTGCGTCGCTTTTACAACATTTCAAATCCCTCAGTTCTTGCCATCTTCGAAAAGCCAAGCCAATGTTGATTCTTGTTTTATTGCAAGCTCTGTCGCGTTCTCCTTTTCCCAGCAGACTCTCCTCTGTTTGTCATTTGTTTAAAAGGGTGATTTCCCAGTGGTTCAAGACTTAGCTGCTCCATGTCAAGCTTTCTCGCTTGTTGTGACAACTAACCTACGCCACTCCCACACCATACACACGCGTCAAAGTAGCCAGAGCAACTTTAATCTATTTACGGATATGACGAGACAGTCATGCACGGACGAGTGACGTACGTATGCATTTTCCCCATGAAAACCATTCCGCAAGAAGAACTGATGTTGTATTTTGGATTTTTAAAATGTTGTTTATTTTGAACCCAAAAAAAGTTTGAAATAAGTGTACTTTTAAAAAGGATTTTTAATGTAGGGGAAAGCATATGTCCTTAGGTTCTGGAACTGGTCACCATCTTATCACAGTTTTAAATCAGCCTTTTGTCTTCATGCAAAGTGTGACATGATTTTTTTAATGTAAAGTATTCCATGTCTCAATTCATATAAAGTCTTTAAACCAAGAGGAATATAGACCCAAATAAATTCAAATCTTTTGCTAATAGCGTTACTTCATACTTTCAGCCATAAGAAACCAGATTTAAACACTTATACTTGCTACTTATACTTATACAAATACTTGCTAGGGATATGTTTTGTTTGTGTATTCATGTATTTATTTTAGAGCTGTCAAATCGATTAATCGCATCTAACATAAAAGTTTGTTTACATAATATATGCGTGTATATATATATTGTTATTTTTTTATATATTATGTGTGTGTTTGTGTGTGTGTGTGTGTGTGTATACAGTATATACACACAGATACAATATATATATATATACATACACACACACAGACACACACACATATTATGTTCATAAACTTTTATGTTAGATGCGATTAATCACGATTTATCTATTTGACAGCACTAATTTATTTATTTATTTGCCTGTGTTCAAACTTGTCTAATACGCTGTGATCCTGTTTTATGAATTAGCCAGTTTGAATGAACTTTTTGTTTGATTGAAACTGAGATTTTAGGGAGCATGGTGGAGTTGAGGGCTGCCAGGAAAAGACAACATTCCTTTTACTTGTTTATAAGGATATACCTAGAAAATAAAAATATGTAGACTTGTCAGTGCCATTGATCCAACCTCACTGTAATCAAATTTTGGGATTTGGTTCCCCATAGAGTTGAAAATGAATCCATCTTTAACCCCTCCTCTTTTACCCGTCCATTTCCCCCATTTCTCTGGCTGCCCTCCCCGCCGTCCCGCCTCTCAATGTGGGGGTGATGGTGCTATGCAGGGTCAGATAACACTGTGGACACGGGAGCATTCGGTTAGCGTTAACCCTCCATGGGAAACTGCGGGGGTTCAGCTTCTGTCCTCAGCTTTGAGTAAAGAACAACAGAGATGTAACTTCAGGTGGATTTCTTAAGGACTTTATGCTATACCAGAGAAACAAGAAGCACTGGCTTGACAGACATCAGATTTTCCCCTCACGCCGGAGCAGTGCTGTCCGGAGCAGGAGTCACTCTCCGTCTGGGAGGGAGTTTCCACGTGTGCACATGTGCTTTTGTGTGAGTCATTTTGTCTCTTAAGTGTGTGTGTCTTTTTCTTTGAGAGCTGATGTTGAGATCAGACAGACTGGATTCATCTTCCTTTTCAAAGCATTGTAGATTAAAGCTTTTTCCCAAAGGTAAGGGAAAGGTGTTTTTGTCTGTGTTTTTCATCCTTGCCTTTGTTGCCTCTAACTGGATTAAAAGCAGGCTGCAGGTGTAGGCTTAGTGGCGGACTGTTGCTGTTGGTTGACTTTAGCTTATTGCTGTCTGAATCATTGACTGTTCATTGAAACTTCATTTGCCTTCAGTTCTTTTTAAACTGAAGACTCCTTCTCAGGACAGGTCTGTGATTTACTGAGACTTACAAAGACTGTCAATATTTCTGCTATGATGTTGAAATATCCTATCAGTTGATATTTGACAGGAATGTCTTGAGTACAGAGACATAAAATGTGCATTGAGACTTTGCTAGGACATTAAATCTACACTGAGAGTAAGATAAACTGATTCAGAAGAATCTGATTGATCCGTCACTCGCTTGTTTTGGCCATAATGTAAAATAAAGCTCAACAGTATTATACCTGCTAAAAACATTGGATCTAAAACATGTGACTCCTTTTCATGTTTCACTTCATATAGGTTTCGGTGAAGGTTACATTTAGTCTTAATTTAATCCCTTTTTTAATTTTCTTTTTAATATTTATCTTTCTTTCAGTCTTCCATTTATTGCAGATAATTGACATGAGCAAATAAAGTCAGATATGCAAGTGCTGTACCAAAGTGACTGTGTGATAACGATGGAAGCGTTTGTTTCTATACACATTTCGTACAACTTCTGATCTTTCTGAAAGCGTGTAGAGTGGTGAACTTATATGATCTATTAGTCCTAGGGGTGTAACGATTCACTGGTTTTCTCCATGCATTGATCCCAAATTCTGCCAATGCAAATGCATCGATCTTGAAACATGGATTATTTGAATCGTGACTCATTTGTTTGAGACACATTAGAAGAAGCATTTACATAATACTATGAATGCAATAAACTAAATAGAATTTAATCATTAATCAAAATCAA
Source organism: Phoxinus phoxinus (assembly GCF_949152265.1). NCBI lineage: Eukaryota > Metazoa > Chordata > Actinopteri > Cypriniformes > Leuciscidae > Phoxinus > Phoxinus phoxinus. The sequence continues at coordinate 7,324,629 of NC_136888.1, forward strand.
ATCGAATTGAATCAGTCTCATTGTGAATTTGATCAAATCATTCCTTAATTAAAAAAAAAAAACTTTAAACTAAGAACCACTTCAGAATATTTCTCCCAACTAGGGCTGCACGATTAATCGCATTTTTTTATGAGTAAAATATCTCTGAAGTATATTCCCATTAATATTTACATTTTATTAGCACACGAGGGTGACTAGGAACATGAAATTGTCTATCTATGACTCACAGGAGTATAAATATGATCAAAGCTGGAGAATTGCAGAGATTAGTTGAGTCTTGGGGTCAGAAAGCCTAAAAAAATATTCAAGCAACCCCTACATGTTGTTTGGGAGGGTTTCAAGAAAAATCCTCCTTGCTCATCCAAAAATAAACTCCAGCTTTTTCAGTCGTCAGACACGACTGGATCTTCAAAAGGGACCGGATTCTGTGGTCAGATGAAACTAAAAAATAAAACAAAACAAAACTTTTTGGCAGCAAACGCACTATATGATTTTGATGCAAACAGGGATAAAAAGTACCCCATGCATACGGTTAAATATACTGCTGGTTCTTATATGTTGTGGGCTTATTTTTTTGCTGGAGGTCCTGGACTTCTTGTTTAGATACATGGTATTATGGATTTGAGCAAATACCAACAGATAAAAAATTTAAATCTGACTGCCTCTGCTAGAAATCTCATAATGATTTCATCAAGGCAACGATCCAAAACAAACATCAAAAAAATCAACACAAAAAATTTGTCACTGAGCACAAAATGAAGCTTCTGCCATGACCGTCCCAGTTCCCTAAACTGAACCATATAGAAAATAAGTGGGCTGCTGAACTGAAGAGAAGAAGCACCAACATGAACTTGTGAATCTGAAGGATCTGGAGAGACTCTGTATGGAGGAATGGTGTCTGATCTCTTGTCAGTTGTTCTCCAAACTCATCAGGCATTATAGGAGAAGACACAGAGCTGTGATCTTGGGAAAAGGAGGTTGCAAAAAGTATTTAATAAAAGGGTGCCAAAAATTATGGTCAACATGTTTTGGAGAAAAACATTTATTTCATAATGTGATTTACCTCCCACTTTCAATTATTTTACTTCAATGAAAGGTTAGATTTTAGAATAAATGTTGAATGACAGATCAACAGGATAAACAATGCAGATTTATTTTTACAGCCATCTTTGATCATATTTACCAGGGATGCCAATAATTCTGACCACAACTGTATTTTTTATGCGCAACTTGTCAGTGACGTAAAGCACTGCGAGTTTGAGTCACTTATAATGTGCATTTGAAAAAGCAACACGTGTCAAACATCTTTCCAAACATGAGAAGCATTTAACAAAAGAATTTAATAACTTGTTTTTACCCCAAACTCACTTCATAATGTCAGTTGGGTGTTTGAAAACATCCTTTTATGAGCTGATGTGACTTCTTACACAGAATAAGGCATGCACACAACATTATTATTTTATAGTATTCTATACAGTGATAAAGGCTATGTCGATTAACATTGAACTATACTTTATTATTATGAAAATACCCGAGAAGGCTTAAAGAACTCGGATAGAACAGATATTGTTGTAGTTGTTTGTTTATTAGTCATGTTTAATCAATCAAAGCATTTCAATCTTCTGTTTATTCAGCTACAGCAATAGTATGATGCCCATAGGGATTTCCTAGAACGACGATCGTTTATTTTTGGGGTTTCTGCGCAAGAGCGCCCTCTAGCTTTCGGATGGAGAAGCATTTCCTACTGATCACAGAGCCGTGCTTCACTGACAAGCATTAAATGCAGCCTTTGCCAAATCGCGTGCGGTTTAACTTCGATTCATCATGCAGCCCTACTCCCAACCAACCCTGTTTTTCCCCTCTAAGGACAAAAGTGAAATGCTATGCCTATATCTAAACACTGTTCTCAGCTGCCGCTGTCAAGTCTCGGGATGGTAACATGATGAGGGAGAAAGTGATCTGGGGGCTGCATGTCTAATAATAAAGAGTTCTCTTATGTAACGGCAGGACACTAGCTATGACAGAGAAAGTGTTGGAGGCTCTTTTGCTTCTGTTATGTTCTGCATGCTACTTATGTGCCTTTTGCGTGGCCGCGCTTTTGGTGTCAACTTGACATTAGAGAATGTTCCATCAACTGTGTGTTCAAAGTTGTGTGATTTCTCTCACAAGAACCTTTTGGCATGTAAAGTTCTTGAGATGCCTTCTTAACTTTTTTTCAAATTTTTCATTATTGATTGTAAGCCACATTCTGCCACTAAAATACTGTTATTTACATGTCTGCTTGAGTTTCTGTCAGCTTTAACCACCAAATTGTAAAAGCAATCATTTAAAGGGGTCATGACATGAGAAACCAAATTTGCCTTGATCTTTTGGTATATAAGAGGTCTTTGTACCATTAAAACGTCCTGCAAGTTTCATAGCTTAAGACGTCCTCCCCATTATAAACGAATCATTTATTTAATCAAGCTCTAAATACAGCTCGTTCTGGATCCATGGTAAGAAGTGATGTCACGGTACGAAGTGACGTACCAGCGTTTGCATATGACCGCCTCCGGCAAAAGACAACTACGCTTAAAGCGCAAGACAACTACGCTCATTTCGTATCGTTGCGAGCCGCACGCCGCGCGCCTCACAAGTGTTCAGTCGACGGACAGCGAGTGGGTCTGTGTACAGGGAAATTACGATGCCGCAGATGTGCTGTTCCTGGCTGTGGACAAACAACATCTTTGAATACGCTGTGAAAGATCCAGACGTCAGGGAAAAATGGATGCACTTTATTTTTTGTAGACGTCCCAGTCACGGCAGTGTTAGTTTAAACGTTTGTTCTATACATTTGAAGGATGACTGTTTTGAGAACAAATCCCAAAATGATGCTGGCTTTACCAGAAAACTGTTGCTCAAAGATAAGTCCGTGCCGACTATTCTGGGCTCAACAACGACGACGCAAACTGTAAGTAATGTATTTAAAACTTTAAACTACTTTTTAAATACGCTGAATTCGCAAATCCTCTGGCTGGGGGCGTTAATAATTGATGCATAGGCACTGACGTTAGCCAATCATAACAGTGGGCGTTAACACTGAACTCTTCCACTGAGTGGTTTCCTCTTTTATTTAAAAAGAAAAAGCACTGAGCATATTCCTTCCTGCGCTGTGTTGTAGTAAACACTCTTATTGGCATTGATGTTAAGCAGTGAATTGGGAGGTAAAAGAGGGGAGTTTTAGGCAAAGACAGATGTTCAAATAATTCTGGCCTTCGATCTGCATCTATAGCTTTCTTCCAGTAAGCCTCAGCAATCGTAATACAACACATGCTTTGCTTTCTCAGGCTGTTTTTGAATCAAAGTTCCTATGACGTTTGAGCTTTGTTTCAGCTCGATGTTTTAAAGAACCAAATGATACCAAAAACATTGTATATTTTAGCTTGTGTGCAAAATGATACCACAGTGTGATTGTCTTTACCCCCTTGAGTAACAACACCACCAACCTTTTCTGGTAATGGGGGATCAGTCCTGTCTAGAAAGTGCATTGGAGAGTTTTTTTTGCCAATTTCTCCATATAACAGTTCTTCCACTTAGTGATTTTTGTTGTGTTTCCAACGTGTGTGTGTGTGTGTGTGTGTGTGTGTGTGTGTGTGTGTGTGTGTGTGTGTGTGTGAACTGTTATCTTTAGATCTTTCCACAACACTTCTATTGGGTTACACTCATGTCTAGCCACGCTAAAACATTTTTGGTGCTTTAAATATGGTAGACCTTATATGTTTAGGGCCATTGTCTTGCTGCAGTGTCAGTGTTTTATGTGTCAGTTCCCAGACTGACAGCTTTATATTGTCCTGTAGACTTTTTCAGTTTAATTCTGGTTCAAATAATTTTACTGCCACCACTGTGCTTTACAGTTGGGATCAGGTTCCTATTATTGTACGCAGTATGTGGTTTTCTCCAAATGTAACACTTCTTATTTAAAACCAAGAAGTTATCTGGACCCATGAGACCACAGGACATTCTTCTTACAGTCTTCGGCCTCATCCATCCACATGTTCATTGGCAAACTTTAGTTTAGACGGGCAGCAACGTTCTTCTTTGAGAGCAGTGGTTTCCTCTTGCAATCCTGCCATATACTGCAAAATGTGTTTTGTTGACTACCTAAAAAACTGAGAAAAACTTCACAAATGAAACAGTTTTGTTGTAGTTAATTGGATTATTTTCACAATGTCTAGGTTAAACTGAAATACTTTCACAACTTTCTACAACCACTGCATTATTGCCTTGAGTTACATGAATTCATCTGTGTGTTATATTCATTAGTGAATGTTATAGTATAGCATGACTTTTAGGTTCAATCGTTAGTTTTGAACAAACAGAAAACAGACTACTGTTCAAAAGCATGGGGTCGGTACGATTTTTTAATTATGCCCTGCAAGACTGCATTTATTTGATAAAAAATACAGTAAAAACATTTGGATATTGTGAAAATGATTTGGTGATCAAGAAACATTTTTTCTTATCACAGTTTAAAACGGCTGTCCTGCTAAATTATCTTTTTTTTTTTTCAGGATTCTTTGATAAATAAAGTTCAAAAATTCAATTGTAATACAATTTTTTGTAACTGTGACCTTTGGTCAGTATAATGCGTCCTTATATAGTTTGAATGAAATTAACTACTACAAACCTAACTCTCTCTGGAATTTGCTATAGTGATCTCTGAAATTCACTTGATTCCTAATCTCTCCTTCCGCTAAAGCTAATGAGGATTTAACCTCTCTTAATAACGGTTACGACATCTCTTGGCTTTTATAGATGTGTTCTTAGAAATGTGTGGGACACTGTTTTCTTAAAGGGATCGTTAACCCAAAAATGAAAAATCTGTTATTTACTCACCCTTATGTTGTCTTAAACTAGTATGACTTTTTTTCTTCTTCTGTGGAACATATTTTCAGATACAGATTTGTCTATACAATAGAAGTCAATGATCACCATAATTGTTTAGCTACATCAGCATTCTTCAAAATCTATTTTTATTCTTATATTTTATCTAATTTAATCACCCTGAAGTTGTTTCAAACCTGTGTGAATTTCTTGCTTCTGCTGAACACAAAAGAATGTCGGTAACCAGACAGCTGTTGTTGACATTGACTTTCATAATAATTTTTCCTACTATGAAAGTCAATGGGGTCCATCAACTGTCTGGTTACAGACGTTCTTCAGAATATCTTATTTTGTGTTCAGCAGAAGAGTGAAAGCCATTCAAGTTTGGAACAACTAGAAAACGACAGAATTTTCCGGGTGAACTATCAGTTTAAAGGTAGAGTAGGTCAGAATTGTCTAAAAAAAACTTTTATTCACATTTGTTTAAACTGTCTTTATATACCAATACATAATTAAAATGCAAGTACTCTGAAATAGAGAGTATAAAAAAACTGAGTGACTCTAGTGTATTTAATCTTCAATAAACACAGCTCATTAATTCCATTCACTCCCACCTAAAAACGGGTGCGCGACTGCGCGCACGTGGTAGTCATGGCGACGGAGAGTGACAGTCGCGCAAGCCAATCACTTGTTTCGTCCCGGTAGGAATTAATGAGCTGTTTTTTTTGAAGATTAAATACACTATAGTCATACTCTCTTTTTCAAAGTACTTACATTTTAATTATGTATTGGTATATAAAGACAGTTTAAGCCAATTTGAAAAAAAAGCTATTTAGACAATTCTTACCTACCCAACCTTTAATGTTCAAGACTCCACAAACGTTTGTACTGTGTGATGGGGCGTTACAGATTGAAGGATACACTCTAAAAAAACTATTTGGGTTATTTTGGCAACCCAGCGCTGGGTCAAAAATGGACAAACCCAGCACTAGGTGTTTGACCCAACTGTTTTATTTTATCCAATTACCGGTAGTAATTTAAAATTACTTTATGTATACCGGTAAGCACAGTGGTGTGTGTTGGCAAAATCTGCGTTGATGATGAGCTGCTGTTTGCTGGGAAAACAAACCTCAGATCGCCGTTCCGTGTTTTTCATAGCCGAAAGACATTGTGGATGCTCCTTATAACCTATAAGCATGCACATAAACAAACAGTTGAGAGTTCTGTGGACATATTTTAACATCCAAATTTCCATCGTACAAAATGACTGATGCTGACTGACATCTCATCCCTATATGTTGCGTTGCATAAAATAAAATGATTTACAGCACAGTAAAGACTATAGATCAAATAAAATGTATACAAACCTTTATTTTACCGAAGAAATACACCAATTCTGTGCCGTTTTTTCCTGATGTGGATGCAAAAAGCCCACGCTCTGTGTAACTCAACAGCTGGGTTGTTGTAGTAAGGCCGCCACTGGGTTGTTGCATCGGAGGGTGGGCTGGGCAGACGTGTATTGTTTCAACTGTTAGTGAGATTGACCCATCCGCTAACCCAGCGGTAACATAAAAACGACCAAACCCAACCATGAAAAAAAGAGAACCCAAAAAAATTAATCCAGCGTTTGGGTAGAAAAATAGCCCAGTGTTTTTAAGAGTGCAGGGATGTGTAGCCTGTGGTCCTGTGCATAGTAGGCCTATTGAGAGCATGTTCTGACCACAGCTTTATTTGGTATCTAGCTCAAAGCTTTTTTTAGCAGTGAAGACAAAAAAAGGTTGCTGGAACTTGTGTGTCAAAAAACTTGTGTGTTCCCCCCCCCCTTCAAAACCAAAACCGTTACCAACTGTCAGGGCAAGATGTAATGTGGAAAGCTCAAGGATGAAAAGTTTAAAGAGGATATGTAAATCCCAGCTAATTACTCTTATCCTGTTAATCAAAGGTGTTCCAGGGTTACATATTGAATCTTAACATGTCAACTACATTTCCCTGAGAAGGTAGAAATGTTGGACCACTCCATTGATATTTGTGCTGTAGTGTGAACATTTTTCACCTTTTTAAACTAATGCATTCTAAGACCCGTATGTTTTTTTTTTTTTGTACCACAGATAACCACGGACAGAATGGTGACTGTGCAGGCGACAAGGCCATAAGAGGCCTAACTGCCCTGGTAAGTCTGTATACTACTACGGCATATCACTGCCATGTGCCCCGTGGATTGCTTACTTTACTGGAAAATCTCAGTAACTTGTTGCAGACTTTTATATCACTTAAAATTCACAAACAAACAAAACACTAAATCAGAATCTCAAAACACACAGTAGTCGTAACCCATAACAGACTTTAGCATAGCTTTGACTTTTTGAAAACAATGTAAAGAATGTCACTGACAGAATCTTTCTCTCGCTCTTCTAGATCCAGGATGGGAAACTCTGAGAGCCAGTATAGCATCCAGGGCTCTAGAAACAATAGCTTCATCATCCCTGGCAGACCCAAACCCTACTCATTCAAGGTCCACTCTGCCAAAGAAGACGCTTTATCCCCTCTTGGCTTTTGGAGTGCTGGTTCAGGATTTTCTGCATTGAAGTCCAGAAATGTAGATCGTGGTTCCTCCCCGTCGAAGAGCAGCCGCACCTTTATGTCCCGCCATTATGATTACATCACACATAAACTAAAGAGTGGGGCAAATAGTCAGTGGAATGGGGTTTCAGAGGACTTGTTGCCTGATGGCTGCTTGACATTGCCTTCTGAAAATGGCTGCTTGTATGGCGGTCACAAGGAGATGAGAAAACCCTGTAATAATTATGCTATTAACACAATGAAGATGCTTGAGAAAAGTCCCAGGTTTGAGGATATTGAGGACCAGAGCAGCCCCAGGGTTGTTATCAAGAAAGATGGTAGTGTACGAGTAGAATTTAACAGCAGTTCAAACAGTGCCCTTACTTTGGATGATTGCGCTGGACCAGTTCAGCTCCTCAAGTTTTCCCCTACTTTAGAGTCCAATTCTAGCTTATCTGGTGTATGTCCCTCATTAGAAGGCCATCTTGGAGCTGCTCAGGCTGTTTCCAGCTTCAAGAGCAGTAAAGGTAGCTCTCTAAGCTCAGATGGCTCCTTGTACGACTTGCCCTGGGGGACCAGTGTTGAACTTAACGATTCAGACAGTGCATCCCCTAACAGCCAAAGACAAATCATTTCATCAAACGTGGGTTTTTTGGATGAGCCGTTGGCTGCCAATGCTGCAACCATCCTCTACAGGGATCCCAGAATTGCTGCCACCTTCTCTACGGTTAAGGATTTGCAGTTTTCAAATGACAGCCATTTAAAGCACAGATCATCCTATGTGTCTGTGATGGAGGAACACTGTTCAGAAGGAGGCCCAGAGGAAGAGCAATATTCCTCCTTCACCTTACCTTGTCGTAAACCTCAGGATTTTCTGGACAATAATGGAAAGAAAGTGTCCATTAGGAACAGATTTAGGCGCATCAGTGACTGGACCGGAAGTTTGACCAGGAAAAAGAAGTTTCAGGTAAGAACAATCCTTTACTTTTAAACATGGAAAAATTTTACCTCGTAGGACTGTTTTGTGTACTTGGTTTTATTTAGTAAAGTGAATGATGTAATACGATTTAAATCCAATGCCAGCCTCAGTCTGCATTTCAGAGTTAAAGTCAGTTCTATATTGTTCGTGGTGCTTGTTAATGCAAACCATTACTATTGCTCACTCTCGGGGTTAGGGGTTGCGTCTCCCCTTAAAAAAATGTTGTTGGCCAGGTGAAAATCGCAAATAAGATTGTTTGTACTACAACTCCTCAACAAGCCACACAATTTCAGGAATCATTCATGTCACGTCATTCACATTAGCACAAACTTAAAAATTGTAAATCAGCAAGACCACAAGTGAACATGAAGCAGTGGCGAAGACACATTAAAATTGTGACCCACCCAATCAAAAGTTGGTCATTTTCCAAATATATAAAATAATTTAATAAACAATAATAATTGTAATAAATGTCTTATCACGCTTAAACCTTTTATTTTATTTTGGTAAAATAATAATTAAATGCAAGTTTTAAGGTCAATGGTCAATTTCAGGCGGTTTCCTTCATCCCTATAGGTGCACACTTGTCAAAATGAAACGTTAAATATGATTTGTCAGTTTATGTTAGCCCCGCCCACAATGCAAGGTTGTAAAACTTGTAATGGTATGAATTACGGGTTTGTGGAGTTAAATTTGAAAATAGCGAAGCTAATATCTATTAGTTGATACTTTAAAAAAGCCTAAATTGGATATCTCAATCGTACAGTTGCAAGAAACCAAGTCTAGCAATGAATCCGGGCGATTCCTTTAACGTGAACTGACAGACACTTGATTATAATGAGATCAGCAGTTTTTAAGTTTTGTTCCCAAGTCTTGACTGTTACTTGTGCCAGGTGCCACTGCTGGCATTGTTGCTTTGCCAGGAGCACATGTATGTAGGGCACAATATTGAAAGCTACAACATGCCAGTTCAATAAGACCGGGAACCCAAGTTTAGGTTTAGTGTTCTGAAGATGATGGGTACTCATCGCAAAAGCAGTGCTTGGCGTTTGGTGAGTACAAAAACGAAGTAAGGGAGAATTTCTGTTTATGAATTGGATTGTAGATTGAATTGGAGACCAAAATCATGAGTACATAATTTCATAAAATAAGTCTTACATTTACTTTGTAACATGTAGGCCTAATTTATAGTCTATATTAATTCTGATTAGATCTTATATGCATTTTATTGGCTGAATGTGTATGTAAATTGCAATGTCTTTTTCATTCTGCCATACTGTAATACTCATAGCCATCATTTTATATGTTTGGGGGGGTTTTACCGTCAGTAGTGAGATATTCCTGTTCTGTGGCTTTTATGCTGCGTTTGATGAGTAAGAGTAGAAAAGCTCTTTGATATTTTCTGTGGAGTCTGTGTCTGTAGAAGTTTTTTTTTTTTTTTTTTACAAACAGCCATTACTTTGGTATTAGTCACTTCAGACTTGTTATATGATATGATACAGTCTAGTTTTTCTTTAATCAGTCATTCACTTACTGAGTGAATAATTTTTTTAACTAAAGGCATTTTAAGCGTAGTAATCTTGACTAAAACAGATATACAGCGAAGAAACTTGGTTTTAATGTAATTTTAGCAACTTAGTATGGATTAGCTGCTGAGTAGTCAAGACCTTATTCAGAGCGCCGCCATGACAGGTATGAGAGCGAGTCTTTGAGGGACTTATCGTGTTTTTAATGGCATCCAATGTATAAAGCTCCTAGATCACTTTTCATTTTCCACTACTCATATTGTCTGGGTGATTTTGTCTACTGAAATTCCTTGGAAATATATTTTTGCAGTGTTTCATCAGCAGAACAATCCTAAAACTGTACAAACCACTGAAGAGATGTGTGACTCCCTCACAAGCCTCACTTTCATTCCTGTTAAAAATCAAACTGCTGCTATGAATAAGATCTAGTGTCAATGTCAAATTTCATGCCAACTTTGTAATATATTATAATGCAGCTTTTTCATGTAGATTACTAAGATCAGAAACTGATGAAATTACATTATAGGGGATAGAAGATAGTGTGACCTGGAATGTGTGCTGAATAAAGACTTGGCTCTGGACAACTTTAGTAAAAAAAATGTGTTTGCAGATATCGAGATAATCATAACCGTAACTATGTAAAGCAATTGTATTAATATGAACCAGTCTAAACACTTCAGCCAAGAAACACTCTCAGTCAGTTTTACAATTTGGCAGCGTCAAAGACCATTTGCCAGAACTCAAATCTGCCAGACTGCCTGGTAAGATCATCGCTATAGATGCATAATCTGTGGTATGTCATGTCAGCTTGTTCATTTATTTAACTTTAGGAATCCATGTTAAACAATATTTTCAAAATAAGTTTCCATTCGCTCTTAAATTTCCACGTCAAGTCACCTTCATTTATATAGCAATTTTAACAATATAGCTTTCAAAGTAGCTTTACAGTGATAATAGGAAATTAAAGTAACAGAGATTGTTTTGGTTTTACAGCAGCTCTAGAATAAAGTTATAAAGATGAATAAAATAAAATAATAATAAAGACGAATAAAGGCAGCGTGCACATGCGCATTACGTGTTTAGTCTATAGGTATGCGCTTTTGAATATATATGTGCGCAGGTGCGTAGTCTCTTTACAAATTGACCTCACCAAATTACTTGTCTGTCCTTAAAAATTCATAATCCCACGTGAATGAATGCCAGCGCTCCGCTGTAGTGTAAAGTTTTACGCAGTGCTGTTGGCACGTCTGAACCCTTGTGTAATCAGTGTCAGCTGCTGGAGATGTGTTGAATTTGAAGGATGCTCGAGAAGGATCCTGCCCAGATTTCTTTTGAAGTGCGCTCCTCGTAAGGGAAGGGAACTGATGATCTTATTAGTGGGATTTTCAAATGACACCCCTTTAAACAATACTGTGAAGGAGGAATGGGCTTTTATTTTTCATAAATTTGTGTAACATTATAAAAATCTGCGCTTGAGCTTACTCTCATACATGGGCCATAACTGACTTCTCTGTTATTCTGGGTTTGTTTTTTTATTAGTGGTTGTTGCTTAGTTTTACTATTGCTGTTTTAAAGTACCTTGGGTCACACTTTCAGTAGCCTTAACTACTATATACTAATATTAATTAACTACAAGATTATGTATTTACTCTGTAACTACACAATTCCCACATTTATTCATAATGAGTTTGAGGTATGGTTAAGTTTAGGAGTAAGTGTTGGATTAGGTTTTAAAGTTTTAGGTTTTGGGGTAAAAGTTTGGGTTACGGTTAGGGCTAAACTTAAAATTGGTAATTAAATGCAAGTACTTTAAATTGAATTACAATGCACCAACATTTATGCACATAGTAAGTAAACTATATCAAATGGTTGAGTGCATAGCTATAGTAGTTAGGCCACCTAATATAAAGTGTGATCTTATCTTATTGTTTCTCATAATTGTTGCCACCTACCTGAATGATACCTCAAATTGATGTAATTTGTGTTTCTATGGTTTTCTGCTTAAAAACCACTCTGAACATTAAGAAATGAATAGCAACACTATTAAAATGCTGTGGCAAAACATTTGCATAAACATTTGAACCACACAAGAAAAAAAATTGGTCTGAAATGACCAGACTTCAAAATCGATGTTGAATTTTGTGCTATGTACAAGTTTATGTTCATTAATTGTTTTAAAAGCTGATAATTCGATAAAGTATACAGGATTTCACCTCACATTTCAGCATAAATATAACCTCATTCTCATAATATTTCCCCTGTACTGTTTGTTGTAGGAGCCCAGATATAGCGAGTCCGTCGATTGCTTTGATAGCGGTGTGGATGTCCTCACTGCGGACACCAGCTCTCCCTCGCAGGTCTCCAGCTTTAAGACTCTCCCCAACGGCATGTCTCAAACCCGCTCTCACTCTCTGACACTGAACACCTGCAGCGGCTCTGCTGGTGCCCTTCATTCGGGGACTGATGTTTTGCGGCAGAACATCTACAAGAACTTCATGAGGGAGTTGAAGACTGGTCGGCCTCCAGAAGACTGGTGTGAGAGCTCCTCAGAGGAGACAGAGAGCAGTAGTCAGGGAATCCTAGGGTCTCTAGAGCAGCTGGACTTGCTGTTTGAGAAAGAACAAGGTGTAGTGAGGCGGGCCGGATGGCTCTCCTTCAAGCCCTTGCTCACTGTACACAAGGACCACAAACTAGAGCTAGTGGGCCGTCGAAAATGGAAGCAATTCTGGGTCACTCTAAAAGGCAAGTATGCCATGATTGCTGTAACGACCACTGTGATTTACAGTGCCACTCACGTTTGTGCAGTAAAGAAACTGCTTGAACTGATCGATCATGGCAAGGTTTTTTTTTTTTCTGCAGGTTGCACATTGCTGTTCTATGAGACCTATGGAAAAGCCTCCTCAGAGCCAGAGTCTCCATGCTATGCCTTGTTAGCAGAGGACGGTGTAGTCCAGACTGTTCCTGAGCACCCCAAGAAGGAGAATGTGTTCTGCCTCAGTAACACCTATGGTGATGTCTACCTTTTTCAGGTCAGTTAAAAACCTGAGCTTACAAACCTACGTTCATTTCACACTGGACGGGTTAGCAGATTGGAAGCAGTGCAGAAGCTGTGTGTTTGCAGAGCGGAAGCAATGTGCCGCAATTGTGTTTTACACTGGCAATGTTTCTAGAGTGCAAGTGGAGCTGAAGGTGCAGTCCTCTAATCACAGCATATGTCCCTTTCTCCCACACACTCACCCCATATAGCCAGAACATGTTAAACCATATGACATGCTGTGTATTGCAATTAATATGATGAAAATACTTTTACTTTAAATTGTTTTAGCATGCTCTTTGTGTTTGCAACTCAACTGGGATCAGTGTGTTTTAGTTTTTTTGATGTTACTAACTGAAGTGAGAGTAGATTCCAGTGTAGTGTCAGGCCATTATGTCGCTGAGTACCAGCCACTTGCTTGTTGTTGTAAGAATGACTGATCATTTTTTATGAAAATTAATGGATAGGACTTTTTTCTCTGTGTAAGTTCTGGCATTTTTATATTATGCAAAATTTTCTGGCTTAGCCAGCCAGACAATCTCTTGCTTTTCCAAATGCTGATTAGTGCAGTGTGTAATTAAAAACATTGCACACACATTACCTGTCAGTAATGTTTCTGGTGGTATTAAAGACCTTATAATATCAAGAATAAACTTAAATGCTTGAAATCTGTTTTGTAGACAAATACAAAGTGGGGTCCAAAAGTCTGAGACACTGGCAATCTAGGCCTCATAATAGATTTGAAAATACATACATTTTTAGGAATTTGAAAAAAGGTCAAACAAAGGAATGTTGTTATTATATCAAATGAAGTGATGCAAAATTCTGCAAAGATTTCTAGGTCACTAATAAAATAACCTTATTTGTGATACTATTATTCAACATATACTGAGTAATTTCTATGTATAAAATGTCAAATTTCTTTTCTTGTATGTTTTTGTCCCACTCTAGGCCTCCACCCAAACTGACCTGGAGAACTGGGTAACTGCCATTCATTCGGCTAGTGCGTCTCTGTTTGCGAAACGCTACGGGAAGGAGGACACGCTGCGTTTGTTACGTGGGCAGATCCGCGGTCTCCTCCAGAAGATCGACATGGATGGCAAGATGAGGAAAATGGCAGAGCTGCAGTTGTCCATCGTTGGTGATCCCAAAAATAGAAAGGCTATTGAAAACCAGGTAAGAAACCAATCAAGTTAATTTGGTGTAACACCGTTATGTAGTCCTTTTGTGTTGTTTGAATTAATTAGAAATTAAATAATTGAATTGTTCTTTTGCTTGATACGTGCTAATAAGTGAGATATGTGGCACAAGGAAAGACAGAAAAGTGTGAAGATTTGAAGTTTAGTGCTTTTACCATGTCATTATGTTTGAGGCTTTGTGGCGAGATGTGTGTTGACAAGGTTAAGAATTTACTAAGTTCCCCGTTTTGTCTGAAACATTGGGATTAATCATCGAGAGCTTAGTCATGTTAACAGAAGGCATGTTAATCTTACTGCCATATACCGCTTTAGAGGTTGCATGACCCACATAGCTTTAGTTGATCAATGGTATTAGTATTTTTCTCCCACTGCCTGATAACAATCAAGGTAATGCTTCATGGGAACCTCTGAAGTTGATGCAAAGGTCAAAGGGCGAGTCAGAGGGGTGCCAGGCTGGATGAGGGATTTGGAGAAGGGGAAGAGGATAGTATGGCCTGAGAAACTGGACTACTTTGAAGTCTTGTCTGACTCCACACGTCAGTGCCAGCTGGGCAGTTTAAAGTGTCCACTGACCTCCCCTCACCCTTCCTCCCAAACTCAAGTCTTGCTCATGTCTCGCATCCACTGCAACTTAACTAAACATATGCCTTGTATATGAATCAGGGAAAAGGTCAGATAAACGAATGAAAGGGAAATCTGTAGAACTACACATTTAGAACTACAATCAGAAATGTTTCCCATCCAGAAGTAGTAAGCATTGCTTATTTATTTCAAATACATATACATCAGAAGGCAAAACGAAATTTGGCCAAACTCATGCATAATCTAGTTTACTTATTAAGTGTCAAATTCAGCATCTTTCAGAAACTCAGTGACACGAAGCATTGAATGACAATATAAAAAATCATAAAAAGTATCAATCTTCATTATAAGCTCATTATCATCCTGGTAACTCTTAATTGCAACTTTGTTTCAAGTCTCAGAAGTTTTCACTGACTTTATGTCAGTGAGTATATGTACACATTTGATGTTTGTGTGTCCTAATGGCCTGGTGGGAACATTAATCTGAACATTAAACAACTAATCTGTCTTCGTATAGCTTTTTGTAAATGTTCTTAAACCAAAAATGTTCATCAGTGATTGCATATCAAGAGCATGGACACATTTGTGTGCATCTTGTTTTGTGATTTCACCGTAACGATTAGAGAGACTCTGCTCCCCGCAACAGCGCTAGATTGAAGCGCTCGTCTATATGTGAAGACTGTGCTGACCCGCGAGGCAACACTTTTCAAAAACAACACATTTCAGCGCCAGATTGCCTCTTATTGAACACAAACTAACTAAATGAGTACTCCACTAGACAACTGGAGATGTTTCCTTTGCATTAGGTACATCCATGCCGTGAGATGCTAAAAAAAAAGTGGTGGGGACAGAATCGACCCTGGCAAAAAGTGGTGGGGACATGTCCCACCCGCAAATGAAGCCTATGTGCATCAGACAGTCAATGAACAGACTGTGTGAGAACTTTCAACTTTTATATCTTCACCTAATCAACACCGGTATCTATCAGTTAATGCTGTATCAAATACCCTGGGACACAATTAGAACAAATTTCTCAAACCGGTTCCAAGACTTAGGCAAGCTAGTGTGTTCCTAATGGGCTCTGAGCTGCAGCGAACAGGCCTCTCTTTTTGTAGTAATGGGAGGATGCTGGTATCCAGTGTCACACTCCTAAAACTGCACTACTGTGTTAGGGTAAGTTCCCATGACTTATGGTTACTTATTCCCATGACCCATGATTAACAGCACAGTGTCTATCCAGCCTCATTATACTTGTTTTAACAAGCAGTGTGGGTTTGAGTTGGTAGGATTTATAAAACCAAAAGTCAAGAAACCGTAATGGCACAGTGTCTCTAGACTCATTGCCAGTGGTATGATGCTGAAAGCCTAAATCAAAGCATACAGGCTACACACAAAAGTAACATCAATGCCAAAGTGCCGTAATTGATTATCTGCAGTGTTTGACATACACTTTTTTGCTCGACCCCCTGTGGCTAGTGGTTTTCCAAAGTTTCTAGCCACTCAGCATTTTAATTACATGCGTTTTCTTTCTCAACTGTTTACATTCACTTAAAATATAACTGACTGGCATTTTGACATTGTTTTGTGTCTATTTGACCATTTATACACAATAAGCAGCAAAAAGAACTTAATTTAGTATTGAGAGGCGGCTTTATGTGCTGTGGGTTTGAGCACAACATCTGCGGGAGTTAGTAACATTATATGCAATCCCACGCCAAAATTCAACCAACAACCCTGTAACACCAACAATATTCATCTGGAGCAAATGAAAGGAGTGACTGAGGAGAGGGGGTTTGTTTGTGTGTCACTTGCTGCCGGTGAGATGAGAGAACGAGAAAGCGCAGCTGGTGTTTTGAATCTATTCTGCTGAAAATGAGTATTGGACCCTTTCAGATATTTCAGCATTGATATGTAATAAAAAATCTATTTTTTGACAGCACTACATTGCACTTTATCATTTCAGATGCCTCTTTAAAAGACTACATTTAAAAAATGTATATTCTATCAAATAAAAAAAATCCAAAGTGGCTAGTATGAATGACTGCTTGACACGCCGCTGCTGAAATACTCATGTGTTCATGTCAAGCCCTGATTAGCTGTGTGATTTATTTTTTATCTATTGCTAAATTACATTTTTGTATTTATTTTTCATAAAAATAATGAGTGAACAATATACAATTACGTTATTGGTGTAGATAGACTTTTATTAATTGTGGCCTCAGATGGTGTAGAAAGGGCCTATGATACATTAAAACAAAACAAACACTTGTCATGTTACATGTCAGACAGACAATCTCTTCCTGTTTAAGTGGGAGGTTCTTGTCTGCAATATTGACAAGTCTAGTTGAATGTCTAGCTTTGTGAGATGAGTGTTTTTCATCTGAAAACTGATAATGTTCATAGAGCTGTGACTAAAGGCCCTGGCATGTTCCTTTTCCTTCATCTGTTTTGTCAAAAAATCAAAGCATTCAATCCAATTGTTTCCCCAGTGAGATTTTGGCAATTGAAGATTGGAGGAAAAAACTCCCTTTATGCCCCACTCACATCTGAGAGCAATTACAGCCGCAGAGATCCATTACTCACTGTTTCTGCCACCATAGATCACAGATGATTCTTGTGAAAGGAAGTTTGTTAGCTGGTGGATACGATGCTCTTCCTCACCAACATTTTTTTTTTTTAAATTTGCGGACAGATCCAACAGTGGGAACAGAATCTTGAGCGCTTCAACATGGACCTTTTCCGCATGCGCTGCTACCTGGCCAGTCTGCAGGGCAGCGAGTTACCCAATCCCAAGAGCCTCCTGGCCACGGCCAGCCGCCCAACCAAAGCTGCACTGGCCCGACTGGGAATCTTCTCCGTCTCCTCCTTCCACGCACTGGTTAGTATCCTTGAACGCTACAGTTACAGCCCACTTTTTTTAGTGGTTCTGGAAATATTATTTCTAATTAATTTTCTCCATGAAGATCTAAAAATCACAGAAAATCACTTCCAATGACAGTGCTTTAAAACAAAGTTTGCAAAGGTACATAAGTTATAAACTACTAAGCATTTAACTACTCATCCCATGAAGCATTGTAAATTACACGATTGAAGCAAACCAACAGTACAATATAACAGTGCTGGGCAACGATTAATCTGAATTAATCGCGATTAATCGCATCCAAAATATAAGTTTGTGTTTACATAATATATGTGTATGTACTGTGTATAATTATTTTGTATATATATATAAATCCACACATATGCATGTATATAGAAATATTTGCATTTATATACTGTATAATTATACGTCATTTAAATTATATATAAATATTTTATTTATATATATATATTTATTTTTTCTTTTATATATATATATATATATAAAAGAAAAAATCTTAAATGTATATATATATACAAAATAATTATACACAGTACACACACATAGAGTTTTTGTGTAATATTATGTAAAGACAAACTTTTATTTTGGATGCGATAAATTACGATTAATCATTGCCCTGCACTAAAATATTTTAGTTGTTTTGCTTCAATCGCGTAATTTGCAATGCTTCATGGGAGTCCGTATTTGCTGCTGAGCTTTTTTGGCATGATTCTCATTTCCATGGCGACAGTGACTACTCTGATTGATGGATCAGGACTGTGGGTATTCTAGTTTATCATAGGGAATTCAGCTATTATACACTTTTTATTTTTTATTTTTATTAAGTTGTGACCATTATTGTTAAAAATTCAACAATTAATGGAGATAATAAACTGTTGTGCTCTACTGAAATTCTCTTCACCTGAAATGACTGCAAGCGGATGCCATATCCTCCATTTAATTTGTAACATTTTCATTTCCAAAACTGAAATCCTTGCCTAGTTACCATCAACACCAATCTCTCTCTGTTGCTCTACAGATCTGTTCCAGAGACGAGGCCACAATGCGAAAGCGTTCTCTGTCTCTCTCCCATCGAGGTCGCAGTAAGAAAGGGGTCTTTTCATCCCTGAAGGGCCTGGATACTCTTACCAAGCGAGGTCATGAAAAGAAGGCTTCTGTCTCTCAGGTACTGCACTCACTCTGTCTGACTTAAACAGTCGTGACTGTGTGCCGTTACACCAATGCTCGGAAAACACATTTGCATATCAATTTTCCTACCTTTTATGTTTTGAAAACTCAGCGTCATGCTGGTGGGAAATTCCTTCCACAGGTGCAAATAACAGGACTTTGATAAATAAAGACTGTCTAAAGGTAGTAATTACAGAGCTGTCAGGATTAAAAATGTTGTTCTTTCTCCCATATCCACCTCCTTTCTCAGAAATGCACCAAGATAATAAACGGGCTATTTTAGGATGTACGGTTTCATTTCTGGTTATCAAGTGTAAAGCCTTGCGACTTTGATGGAGCTCATGATGTGTCCTCCCTGTTGAGGTGTTTCTGCACTGTGCTAATAATGGTGGTAAATCGGCAGTTAAGGATCTGCGCTGGGCCGTTTGTTTAAACCCAGAGAGGGGTGACCCATGAGCCGCAGAAGTTTATAGATTTCCTGTCATGACCGTGCCCTTGAGCAAGGCATTTAATAGCAGGTTGTGCAGGGGGACTGTCTCTACAATTAGAGCACTGTGTTGTTCAGAATAAAAAGTGGCAGCTAAATAAGTAACTAATGCTTGTTTTGTTGAGTCTGTTGCACTTCTTTGCCTCCCAGTGAACTACCTTGGTCTGTATACAAAATGGAGAATCCCTAATTGTTTTCTTTTGGCTTTGTCCCTGTGAAAAGGATTTCAGTGATTTGAGCTGCTGTTCTTACAGTGGTCTTCCTCAGGTAAGGGATGCTGGTTTGCTGGATCACAGCTAGTATAGCATGGCTCCTTGTAGAACTATAGATGCTTCTGAAGTTTGACCCCTTGTTGACCTGCAAAAAATAGCTAGTGAGCTACCTACTAAGGGTGCTCCGATTGATCAGGCGCCGGTCGTTATTGGCCGATAATAGCTTTCTGTATTTTGATCAGTGGTCTCTATAAAGGCCGATCAGAAGAGCCAGATTACGCAAGACTCGCTAGACATTTTCTCTATGCGCAGCTAAACTTGCTTCACAACATTCACCGGTCTGGCAGTTCTGCCAGGTGTTTGAAAGGACAATACATTTGCAACGTCTTTGGAGACATTACAACAACAGCAACCCTACACCAATGACAGCAAGAAACTAGAGCTGTGATATATAAGTGCATGTTTTTCCTTCACAGCGGTGCGCTTTCATTCCTGGTTGCCATTGAAGTCCATTAAAAATGTCCAAACATGTCCAAATCAGCTAGATCAGTGATTGTCATGAAATACAGTCTACTGTTGCTAAACTGCAGGACGTGCTCCATTTAAAAAATAAAAATAAAGAGTTATTTAAACTACATTAATCCGTGAAATCCGTGATCTCGAGTGGCTTTGTGTGCGTGCGCTCCGAGACTTAGTTGGAGACAGACAAGCAAAGTGAACGGTCAAATACACACAGAAATATGTCAAAATGCCCAACTTGGTGAGTATTCGCTTTAACAGTTGTGAAATAAGTTGCATGTATAACAGTATATTTGGATCCGTACATTAGCTCTTAAAGCCTAACAGTCCTGCTGCAGTCTGTGTCATTAATGTTAATCAAACAACACAAGACAAACAGGAAACACTCATTGCCTTTAGTAGATGTAGTGGGAATAATCTATATTTTATATTAGAGAAGACTACGCAGTGTTTTTACATTTGCTCACTTTCCGTTGATAAAGACTGTTCTGTTTTTAATTTATATTATTTATTTCACAGCAATGCTATATTTTTTAAACTCTAAGCTGTTCCTAATCATCTAAGAGAGGGAATGTTGCACATGTTGCTTGCCAATAAATAAAGAGTTGGCAATTCATGATACTTTCTCATCGTTTTTTTATTTTTATACTTAAAATACATTGTTGTTAAAGGATTAGTTCACTTTCAAATAAAAATGTCCTGATAATTTACTCACCGCCATGCCATCCAAGATGTCCATGTCTTTCTTTCTTCAGTCGAAAATAAATTAAGGTTTTTGAGGAAAACATTCCATGGATTTTTCTCCATTTAATGGACTTCAATGGCAACCAACTATTCAAATGTTCAAATGCGATGCGCTACATATTACGGTCATCACGTTGGGAAGGTCACAATTTAAAAAATAATAATAATAATAATAATAATAAATTCAAACAAAGATGTCGGACGATTTTGAAGTTGGAGGAGAAAATGAGATGAGTTTTTCGCCCTTCCCTACCTTTTTGAACCGGAGTACACATAACTTGATGAACCGAAGTACTCATAACAGATGACGTGACGCGTGACCTTTCCAACGTGATGACGCAATGCGTGGCGCATCTCAGAGATGGTACACGACGGGCATTTGTGGTTAAAAAGTATATAAAAAATGTTTTGTGTGAAAATGACCGATTGTTTCGCTAGATAAGACCCTTATTTCTCAACTGGGATCGTGTCGAGACTTTGAAGCTGCATTGAGACGGACATTTGAACCTTCTTTGAACATTTGAATAGTTGGCTGCCATTGAAGTCCATTATATGGAGAAAAATCCTGGAATATTTTCCTCAAAAACCTTAATTTAATTTCGACTGAAGAAAGAAAGACATGGATATCTTGGATGGCATGGGGGTGAGTAAATTATCAGAATTTTTTTTTAAAGTTAACTAATTTTTTAAGAATAGTATTATTTATTATTGTGATCATCATATCGGCCAATACTGCTTCCAGTGATCATAATCTGTGATTGGACCAACATTTTCTGATTGGAGCGTCCTTGCTACCTAGCTAGAAAACATTTTAAGGCGTCATTGATGCGATTCTAGAGCTTTTCTTTCTTTCTTTTTTTCACCTCATTTTGGCCAACTTCTAAAGCAAAATCGCCTATACTGTATGCTTCTCAGATCAAGCAATTCCAGAATATATTGCAATAGTGGTGATTTTTTTTCATCCGAAAACAACAATCAATACAAAAAAAATATCCATTGAAAATAATCGAATAAAAATGCATTAGGAGTACATTGGTGAACCAAACTGGCTCTTGCATCGACTAGATCTCCAAATAGTATGCTAAAATATTATAATATAAACCTTTATAAATGTCTAAATTGCTTTTTATAGAGTAATGACCTGGAATGTCCATAAAGATAATAAATGGAAGGTTGTCTGGGATAATATTGCTACAACCTCTAGAAATCAAAATCATCAAATGATTATATGCAGATTGATCTAATTCACAGATTGTATTGCATACCACTAAAACGTTTTCAGAAGTAAAGATCTTCCACTCCAAACTGCCAGATTTATTAATAATTTGAACATATTATTATATGCCTATATACTGACACATTAGTTTGACACACTGCAGTGACCATTTAAAAATGTTTTACACTGAAGTAATCGACACATGTTGTTATATGTTCGAACTTACAGTATAAAATGCCTCTGAAAACCAATTCCAGGGGCCAAATTTCTGCCCTTAATAAAGAAATGTAAAATTCTTAATTTCTGTCACTAAATTAATCCGGTAGCATCTTGCTAGCATCCAGTAGCGAAAAGCATCCAATCACTGAGATGAAGTCCCTGTCCCTCCCTGACACGTCGTGTAATGGGAGATCCAGCCAGCTTGGCTAACAAACCCCATTTTCATTTCACACCACAGAAGGCAGAGGTGTGGAGACAGACAGAGGGAGAAATGTATGAATTATTAAAAGCCATATGTGGTAAATTGCAGCCTGCTATACTCTACCCCGCAGGGACACAGATGGTTGCTATAAGAGCCCTATGATAGTTGCTAAATATTAAACAGGCCAACCTTTTGCTAAGGATGCTGCGGTAGCCATCAAGTCAAAGTGTCTTTTGTGTCTCTTTCTCCCTCTTTGTCTTCCACTTAGTTTTGAGAACATCAATCAATCTTTTAGCCCATGTTTGTTTTCACTAATTAGCTAATCATTAGTTACTCGTCCTTGACATTAATCCCGTTTAGCCTTGGGTTTGACAATTATATATTTATATGTATACTCTAATGTCAAAAGTTTGGTCAGTAAGTTTATTTATTTATTTTTTTGAAAAAGAAATAAATTATACCTTCATTTAGCAATGATGGATTAAGTTGATCAAAAAACAATAAAGACAATTTTACAAAAAAAATTATATTTCAAATAAAGGCTTTTCTTTGAATCCTGGGAAAAATTAGCAGCACAACTGTTTTCAACATGGATGATAGTAAGAATTGTTTCCTGAGCAGCGAATCAGAATCTTAGAATGATTTCTGGAGGATCATGTGACACTGAAGACTGCAGGAATGATGCTTAAAATTCAGTTTTGATCGTAGGAATAAATTACATTTTTAAAAACGTATTAAAATAATACATTTTAAATTACGGTAACTGTTTTATGTATTGTAGCACAATATAACTGTCCTTATTATATTTTTTATAAAATAATAAGCCTTTAGTGAGCATTAGAGATGTTTTTTCCAGGTTTTTCAGTCAATAGAATTTTTGTCCAATATTTCCCCAAGATTTGCAGTCTTTATTACAGAATAAATTGATAAAATTATCTTTCCCTTTATTCCAATTTAGACATAAGATTACCTTGAAATTATGAGTAGCCTATCAGCATCATTGTTGCCAATACCTATTTTACAAAGGTAAACATTGTTGAATATTTTTTGGTTGAATATTAAATAAACACGATACAATGTATGCCTTGATTAATCCCATTATAATGGTCGGGTGATGGTGCTAGATGCTCACGATCATCTCTTGCTTTAGGCATAATAAGCTGTCTGGGTGGGAGAGTTCAAAATACAAAAGTAAATCAAATAATGTTTATTTTTAATTATTGATGTGATTTTTTTACGATTAATGATTATGAACAAATTAGGTTACCGGAAACCATGGAAAAACAATAATAAATGCATTAATATAACATCAGTAAAACTACAAAGCTGAGACAGAAGTATGTATAATTATAATGTAAAGTTACCATGACTCTTTTTATTTTATTTTTTTAAGTAAGCTACAAAAATAACAGTTGTTTCTGCGACACACGGTGTAAGCTACAAAAATAAAAGCAGCATATATGACAGTTGTTTCTGCGACAGCTCTTATGCACGGTCTAATGTCAGTGTCGAAATTCCTCGCTTCGCTTCGTTCACTCCTTGCTGTCTGACAGTGCGTTTGTAACGATCAATCATGTTGTTTAGTTCAGTTTTCCCTGTTTTCTGTTAGCCTGAATTCTGCTTGTTTGTTTCCATGTTTGCTAATTAAGTTGCACACCTGTTCCATGTTAGCTTGATATTATCCCTGTATATTTAAGACAATAGTTCCTTCTGTTGCTTGTTCTGTGTCGTTTATGTTGTTGCGGATGTGTTTCTACGTAGTTTACTCCTGCGTGCTATTTTTAATAAACCATTTGTGTTGAATTCTCGGGAATTTCGCAATTTCGGAAACCGCAACAGGGTCAAGAACGAGGCTCAATTCCTGTGCTAGAGTCAGTCCCTACTCTAGGGCTATTCAGAATCGAGTTATCCACTTCCCATCATTACATTTTTAACTGTTGTGTATATCATGAGTAATACAATTTTCCTTGGTATTTTAAGATTATGGTCCCATGTGAGATGTCAGATTATCCTCTCTTCTCTTCACACATTAATTTGCTCCAACATTTTTACATTTGCATCACTCCTGATGTGAAAGAGCCTCAAAAATGTCTCATTTCACATGCAAAGAGGTCATTTACAGCTCTTCAAGGCAAATCAGCGAAAAAACACCCTCTCTGTTTCTGAGGCTCAAAGTGAGGAAAAATATCAGTAAAAACTAACATTATAAATGGGTCTCAGGGAAAATATCAAAAATGTTTTTGACCACATGTCAGGGAGGGACGCTATTATCCAAAGCGACTTAAATGAAGAAAATCAGAAGCGATCTATTATAAACACTTACAATATTTGAGTCCACAATAGTATATGTTAGATTAATGGAGGTTGGCGGACTGTTCCAATGCAAAGAAACAATGATGGTGAATATTTAAAAAAAGCCTATAAAACAATGACCTGAACCTACTGTCCTACTAACCATTCTAATACCCTTTACTTCCAGTGAAGCCTTCAAGCTTTTGTTTAAGATCAAAATAGATTCACTACAGGAAATTTGCTTGCAGAGTTTTTTTTTTTAGCAACGAAATTATAGTTTGTCTGCTGCAGTGTTTGTAACCATGGCTCTGTTCTGTCTGACCAAATATGACTAAGAGTTTAATGACTATGCAGTGATACGTTTTCTTCCTTCTTGTTTTAGGTCTTTGACAGTGATGTTGGAGGACATCCAAACACCATTCCTCCTTGTAGTTTTAAGGTACGTTACTGTGTACTTTTAAGTCCTGCCAACTAGAAAAAGCTCTGTTTTACAGTTGAAGACTTCAGAAGCAAAAGCCTCTAAATGCCATCTGAAATTTTCTTCTAGAATGATCATTTTTATCAAGCTTGTATGCTTATGTTCAGTGTTTATGTTTCACTTTAATGGCAATGAAAATGACCTATTAATTGTCATTAAATTTAAATTACTGAACCTAAATATAACAAGCTTGATAAAAATGCTCATTTTAGAAGAAAATTTCAGATGGCACTTAATTACAGATGTTTTTTGCTTCTGAAGTCTTCAGTTATAATTTACTTTACTTACATTAGTAATGTTTTTTTGTTCACCGTACAGTATGTCACAAACATTTTATTGTAGCTGATAGATGGTCACATTTTGATGGGTATTTTGTTGTGTTGCTGGTTATGAGGACACTTGTCCAGAACTGAGAACTTTTGTGTCTCATGAGGAGAAAATGTGTCTGATTTTGTACACATCAGATTTATATAGTTTCCGGTCTCGTTTCAAACAAACACGTTCTATGGAATGAGAAACGTGTATAATTTGTGATTTCTTGTCTATGGTTCCTCACTGGACGCCACTTCAGTAATCCACGGTGACCAACACACCCATGTTGCTGAGAGACCTAAGAGTTATTCTCGACAGCAAGTCTTTTCTTCATCATCATTCCATCTTTAGTTTGTTCCGGGTGGAGGTTAGCCTCCATGAATGATTTTTCCCACTTTGCAGAGGAAAGTCTGAAGGCTCTGGTGCTGAGTGCCACACACACACACACACACACACACACACACACACACACACACACTGAGGACTGTATACTGGGCGGTTGCCCTTGGCTGCTCTTTTGGAAAGTTGACCGTTACTGTGTTAAATGAATGCACACTCATTCTGCTGCTGGTCAGGGCTTCATTCACACCACTCACTGGACAAACAGAGGGTTATACAGCTGCTCTTAGGTAACTCTCTTTCCCTGGCTAAAAAAGGCCATTACTTCATTGAGTGGGATGTGTGGACAGTCTGTACCTGTGGAACTGAGACAAGACGTGTTTTCTCTGGTGTGTGAATGTTTGTTTCCGACACCAAAGACGTAATCCCCAATGAAAGAACCATGGTGTATTTTGTTTTTTAGTGACACATCCTTAAACAAGCATAGATCGATGCCACTGAACGCCATGCTATGAGTCATGGAACAAGTCAGTGTCATATGCTTTAGTTTTAGATTAATTTAGAAGTGCTTATACTTGCCTATAAATCCTTTCGTTTCTAAAAATCTTTAAATGTACATGTAACTCTGTCTTAAATACAAATAATAAATAAGAAGGCATGATAAACTGTGTTATTAATTGGTAACTAACTAACCAGGGAGTAAAGTAATATTCAAAAAGTCTTTGTAAAATGTTTAATCTTTGTCATCCTCATCCTCTTTCACAGCGGTTGGGTAGTTTGGCTAATGTTTACTCAGTCATGCCACCTGAAGGCAGCCAGTGGGATTGCAGCCAGGAAAACACAACATGCGTCTATATGCCAGATTACCAGACGGTTACGGTTTATCTGAAAAGTCATCACACTGTCATGGATGTCTTGGCTGAGACCTGCAGGGTAAGATCAGTGCGTTCAACATAGCGTTCAGATTAATTACCTCTGATTTACCAACACACACATTTAGATTTGTCTGAGTCAGCGTATACAGACACACTATTGTATCACCCCTTTACCTGAGGCTATGGGTGACATTATAAAAGACAGCATCTGGGGAAATTCATTAATAGATGACATTATGCTTTCTGCATGACAGCTGTCTTAGTCTGATATCTGTGACGGCAGGCTGACATTGCTTCAGCTACTGGCTTTTCCCACACAAATCAATTTCACACAGTCTTCCACTACCTTCACTACCATACACTACCTTCATTACCTTCACTACCATACACTACCTTCACTACCTTCACTACCATACACTACCTTCACTACCATACACTACCTTCACTACCATACACTACCTTCACTACCTTCACTACCATACACTACCTTCACTACCATACACTACCTTCACTACCTTCATTACCATACACTACCTTCACTACCTTCACTACCATACACTACCTTCACTACCATACACTACCTTCACTACCATACACTACCACATACACTACCTTCACTACCATACACTACCTTCACTACCATACACTACCATACACTACCTTCACTACCATACACTACCGTTCAAAAGTGTCAGTAAGATTTTTGACCTTTTCTTTGAAAAAAAGTATCTTATACTCCTCAAGACTTATTTGATCAAATATACAGAAACAGTAATATTGTGAAATATTGTTTCAGTTTAAAAGAATTTCTGTAATTACATCTTATCCTAACCTTACCCGTATCCACCTCAATAGCAGCACAGGTTTTTCAATACAACATCAACACAATAAGTTCATTGTACTTAACTCTTTTTTTTTTGACGCAAGTACATAATAGTTAAAGACGCCTAATATAAAGTGTGACCTTTTAAAATAGCTTTTTTATTTATTCCTGTGATGGCAAAGCTTAATTTTCCGTATCATTACTCCAGTCTTTAGTGACACATGATCCTTCAGAAATCATTCTAATATCTGATTTGGTGCTCAAGAAAAATGTCTTATTACATTTCTTATGAATATTGAAAACTTTTTCAAAAACTACACAATATTTTGGTGGAATCCATGACACGTTTTTGTCTTTTTTGTAACTTTACTGTACGTTTGATCAAATGAATGCATCCTTACAAAATAAAAGTATTATTATTATTTTAAATCTTACTTTACTTAAATCAAACTTCTGAACGGTAGTGTAGTTTACCCGTTCACTGATATGCCAGTGACTGACCATTGTCAAGTTTGTGCTAAAGAAAGAAAGTCCTGAAAATGTCTTGAATGGCAAATCTCAGCTACATTGATGTACAGTAGCTTATATTGTGTTGTCAAAGAATTTTATGTTACGAAGGTGAGGAAGGACGAACCCAATCGCAGACAGTAGTCAAGGCAACACGATTTATTATACAAAAAACAGGGAAAACAAAGCCCACGAGGGGGCAAAACAGGACAGGACTAAGGTGACTAACTAGACAAAGACACTGACAAAATACTAGAAGACAAACAACTGATACTAGAAATAGCTCAACAAGGTTACTCACAAACTTGACATGGATTAACAATGAACCGACACAGGACAGCAAACACAAGGGGATTCAATAGGGAGACTAATGATAACAAAACAGGTGACACAGGTAAAGCAATAATGACAAAACGAGGATAACAAGGAGGGCGGGGCTAGAGGACGAGACAACACAAGCACATGGCCCAACAAAAGGCCATGTGTTTGCACATGAAACATGGGTCTGCCATGATCCTGCCACAAGACCAGGAAAAACAAAGACATGATGGCAGAATCATGACAGAACCCCCACCTTAAGGAGCGGCTACCAGACGCTCCACAAGGAGACATCAAACACGGGACAAGACTGACATAGACATGAACCAACAAAACATGACAAATAACAACAACGGCAAACATGAATAAACAATTACAGGGTTGGGGTGCAAAATCAAAAACAATAAACAAGGCAGAGGAGGTGGGGGAAACACAAAGTCCTTAGGGGGCAGTCCAGGGTGGCTGGGAGGACTGGGGGTCTTGTGTCCTTGGGACGAGGGCTGAGGACGGGGAATCCGGGGGGACTTGGTTGGAGACACACGAGGAACAGTCTTGGGGGAAACAATTCGGGGCTGAGTGCAGACAGGGCTGACCGGGGAAACACAAGGCGACTTGATAGGGACAACAGGGGGAGACGATACGGGACGAATCTTGATGGGGGAAACAGTAGGAGATGAAGCAGGACTCAAGACAGGGGATGTAGTAGGTGGCTGGGCAGTGGAGAGAGGCAATGCAGCAGCAGGCTGCGGAGCTGGAACCGGGTCATAGAACTCTGCAGACGAATCAGAACCAGCGCTCCTCACATCAGACTCGGAAGACGCGCTTCTCATGTCTGATTCAGGATTCGCATTCACTGCAACCGACTCAGGAACAGCGTTCTCTGCAACCGACTCAGGAACAGCGTTCTCTGCAGCTCTAGGCACGGGGTCTGGGGACAAGACAGGCTTGACAGGGACTTCTAGGATTTGGACGAGACGTGACAAATAATCAGACAGGGTCTTGGCAGCAATGACGACAGGCATCTCCTGACTAGCTGAAACTGACTGTAACACTGCTTTAGCAGCAGAATCGGCCGCGGCTCTCTCTTCAGCTCTCACGACTGCAGACTCATGAGCAACCCTCTCTGCTGCCGGCACTGGAACAGCGTTGACTGAAGCGGGCACTTGAACAGCGTTGACTGAAGCGGGCTCTGGAACAGCGTTGACTGAAGCGGGCTCTGGAACAGCGTTGACTGAAGCGGGCTCTGGAACAGCGTTGACTGAAGCGGGCTCTGGAACAGCGTTGACTGAAGCGGGCTCTGGAACAGCGTTGACTGAAGCGGGCTCTGGAACAGCGTTGACTGAAGCGGGCTCTGGAACAGCGTTGACTGAAGCGGGCTCTGGAACAGCGTTGACTGAAGCGGGCTCTGGAACAGCGTTGACTGAAGCGGGCTCTGGAACAGCGTTGACTGAAGCGGGCTCTGGAACAGCGTTGACTGAAGCGGGCTCTGGAACAGCGTTGACTGGAAGAGCCATCGCGGACTCAAGGGGAGACAGAGATGGAGGACAGAAAGCTCCCTTCTTCCTCTTCTTTCTCCTTGGCCGCGGAGCAGAGACCAAAACCAGGCTTGTGACCGGTAGGGGAATCTCAGCAGGGACCGTAACTGGTGCTGGGAGGACAGACTCTGGCAGGGTTGACTCCGTCGCTGAAGACTCCGAAGCAGACTCCCACGAGATCCGTCTCCCTCGCTTGCCGCGGAGACTTACAGGGCCGGATGACGCTTTAGGAGTCGAAGTGGGGCACCCCTGTTCCTCCTGCGTAACAACGCCTAAGATGCGACTCTCCTGGATCACAGGCAGACGGGCAGAGGGTGGAGATCCCAAGGAAGTAGTGTGTTGATCCTCCTGGGAGAAATGATCCCAGAGTCGGGCATAGTTCCTCAGGATCCACTCACCCTCGGACGGGATCGGACAGTTGACCCTCTCTCTGTCGGTGGGGGCCGACAACCACCATTGTTCCGGTTGTAGCCGGGAGGACATGCTGTCTGCTGGGTTCCTCTTTGGTCGGTTCATTCTGTTACGAAGGTGAGGAAGGACGAACCCAATCGCAGACAGTAGTCAAGGCAACACGATTTATTATACAAAAAACAGGGAAAACAAAGCCCACGAGGGGGCAAAACAGGACAGGACTAAGGTGACTAACTAGACAAAGACACTGACAAAATACTAGAAGACAAACAACTGATACTAGAAATAGCTCAACAAGGTTACTCACAAACTTGACATGGATTAACAATGAACCGACACAGGACAGCAAACACAAGGGGATTAAATAGGGAGACTAATGATAACAAAACAGGTGACACAGGTAAAGCAATAATGACAAAACGAGGATAACAAGGAGGGCGGGGCTAGAGGACGAGACAACACAAGCACATGGCCCAACAAAAGGCCATGTGTTTGCACATGAAACATGGGTCTGCCATGATCCTGCCACAAGACCAGGAAAAACAAAGACATGATGGCAGAATCATGACATTTTACATATACAAATAATTCACCCAAAATAAATATAGTCAGCATTTACTAAACCTTATCTCATTCCACTCTAAAATGACCTTCTGTGGAACAGAAATGTAGATGTTTTGAAGAGTTCACACTGCTCTTTATCTTACAACAAAAACATACAGTGACCTTCATTTCAGCACCATATTCCAACTATCCTGAAGTCACATGATTTAGTTGTTATTGACTTAAAATGTTGCCCTCTACTTAACGTTTACATATTTGGCAGATGCCCAAAACATTGCATTCAAGATACACATCTTATCAGTTCTTGCTTTCCATGGGAATTGAACCCATGACCAGTTGCTAGTGCCATGCTCACACAAATTGGTGCACACAGTCTTGATGCTATACCTTTTATTTGTTGTATGTGGAAAGGGCTGAATCTTAAGATAGATTTCCCTCTCGTAGCTCATAGGCCTGGACCCCAGCATGCACTGTTTACGGCTGAGAAGGTGTGAAGGAGACGTAATGGAGGTATCAACACCATCAGCTGTTGAGCTTCTGCAGAACTTGGTAAGATATTGATAATGCCAAAGCTTAACATGTTCAATGGATAATGTCTCGGCTTATAAAAGTTAAAGTTGGTGACTTGTGCACTTACTGAGACGTCTTTGTCACCCTAGTCTTATGATGAGCTGGAGGTCTGCCAACTGAGCGTCTACACTCTGCACATGTCTAGACCCAGTCTAACTGGTGACTTTGGTAAGCAAGTCATTGCAAAGGGGAAATTTAAGTGGCTGTTTTTAAGCTCATCTGGGACTGATGGCACTTCATGATGCATGCCGTTTCTCACAGTTTTTTTTTTTCTTTTCCTCAAGGGTTTGCTGTTACAGGCTATGTAGACAACCTCAAAAACAGCCGTATCGTTGTCAGTGAAGTTCTCCCTGATGGGCTTGCTTTCAGCGAAGGTACTTTTGCTTCTGTAGATACAGCTTTTATCTCTGAGGTTATGTAGGTTATGCTGTTTGGATATGTTATCCAAACAAAGACCAAAAGATGTCCTGTAGTGAAGACACCAGTTTTATAACTGGGTATTATAACTTTAGTTTCCTTCATTCCTGTTGTTTTATATCATTGATAGGTCTGAGGCCTGGAGATGAGATCATGGTCCTGAATGGTTGTGAGGTGTCTTCTCTGGACCTGGCTCTGATACAGACTTTATTCAGCGATCAGAGTCTGCAACTGACCGTGAAACGTCATCCGCCCTCCATTCGGCTCAGTTCAGACACTGCAAACACACAGTCTCTGCAGAGGGATAACCTCCAAAACCACCAAAGAGCCAAGTCCTCAACAGGTACAGAAGACATATATGTACTACATATGTTCCAGTTTTTGTGTCAGCACATAAATGTATTCTCACACAGTGAATTCAATGCTCAATGACAAAACTTTGAAAGGCTAGAAAGATTGAAAAGTCAAGGCAAGTCACCTTTATTTATATAGAGCTTTTTACAATATTGATTGTTTCAAATCTGAGATAACAGGAAAATAATGCAAAAAAGTTTGTTTCGGTTGTACAGCAGATCTAGAAGAAAATAGTGTCATAGTCCAGCTTAGGTATAAGTTCAGTGATGGTTCATTTTTGTTGTAAAAAAGTTATTAATTTAGTTAATTTGTATATATAGCCGCTCTGGAGAAAACAGTGATGTTATCGTCCAGCTCAGTTCAGTTCTCATATAACGGTGTCGATGCAGGAAGATCAATAATATTGTTCAATATTAAATGTCCCCAAGCAAGCCGAAAGCCAAAGGCGACGGTGTGTGTGAAGTGAAGAATACTTGGCCCTTAAAGTAACTACATGGACTTAACATAGGTTTAGGGTTAGGTCATGGTTAGTACCAAGTTATTACCCAGTTATTGTAATTACCATAGTACTGAAAGTACCTAGTATGTACAGGAATGTAAAATTAAGTGCTGCCAACATCCCTCTTATAATCACTCTACAGAAATCTGTCTTAAAGAGACCACTTTACATGATTCAGTCAATTCTCAATGGTTAAAGTGAAATCCCAACCTACATTTATTTTCCCTTTTATTTCCCTCATTCCGCATTTAAGAAATAAATTGTGTTGTAAACGTATGTTAACTTGAAGCTATCACGTGTAGTTTTTTGTACACTTTAGTTTGGGTTTAGTTTGGGTAGTTAATCATAACTACTTGCTTATTAGCTTGCTTGTTACTAGCATATTGCCTGCTTATTAGTTCTTATAAAGTACATATTAATGCCATTCTGCATTATAAGGAGGTAGGGCTGAACGATACATCGAATTTTCATCGTCATTGCGATATGAACTCCCGCGATGAACACATCGCAACAGACAGCCTGACACGATGAATAATGCCTGGTTCAGATTAGCACTAATTTACACGTTTTTGACTCCTAAAATCTTGTCGTGGACAAGAAACATGTCAGACTACACGTTGCTTTCCGACCAGTCATCCCGTGCCGTCACACACACACATTCACTCGCAAACAGTCACTCGCACGCACAGACACACAAACACACACACTCACTGTCCCTCGCTCACTCGCTCACTCGTATGGCGTTCCGATCGGTTCTTTAATATGACTTTGCAGCACGCACTCGTCTCAATGAACGTCTCACTCAACGTCTTAATTTTTTTTTTTATTCTGCTATTTATTCCATTCATTTTAAGACGCAGACGTGACGCAGACGTCACGCAGACGTCACGCTGACGTCACGTAAATCACGCGTAGCAGTGAAGTGTCAAGTCAGACGTTACACGTCATTCACGTGTGGCAGTGAAGTCATTTATTATAATTTTCTCTAACACGCACTGCACACGCTACTCAGCACTGCTCAGTGCAGTGCGCCAGCGATTGCGATCGGTTCTTTAATATGACTTTGCAACATGCACTCGTCTCACTTGCGTCTGCATTATAACGTGACGTCTGCGTCTGTGATTTATAGGATATTTATATATAGGATATTGTGTGTGTGTGTGTGTGTGTGTGTGTGTGTGTGTGTGTGTGTGTGTGTGTGTGTGTGTGTGTGTGTGTGTGTGTGTGTGTGTGTGTGTGTGTGTGTGTGTGTGTGTGTTCTTGTTTAACCCACATTTTGAGGGCCAAATGCCCCTACAAAGATAGAAATATGAAGAAACAAAATTGATATAGGCTATTTCATTTTTATAGCTTATTGTTGGGGTTGTTATTGTGTTTTTAATTTTTTTATAGTTTTAAAAGGCCTATAGGCTACAGCACTAAACTAGAAAACAGACAACTCGATCGCACAACCACTGTTTCTGTAGATCCTTTAAATAGAAGAATAGAATTGAAAAATACTATTTTTATTTTTTATATAATCCGTTTATAAACCGTTCTCACGAATTCTCAAACTGTTCCCTCGGTTTAATGCCCACGGATTAATAACCCGTATTAAACATTTAAAATATTCACAAATTAATATGGATTTTTTTTTTTTTTTTTTTTTTTACTGGTTTTCTAATGCCACATTTATTTTCCCCGCAGTGCTGAATGAGAATAACCATCTCTGGAACCATACAGAGAGGTGGTTTATAGGTGGTTTATAGGCTAATGATACTAAATGTGTCTGAAAAAATAACGAGGCATTTGAATTGTTTTTTTATTAATAAACAAGTAGCCTGGCCTATTTTGTAAATCAGTGTCGGCTGCAAACATATCTCCATCTCCGCTGTAAAGCAGATGCGCCTTTATAGAAATGCACCGTTCACGGATTACATAATCAGACAGTATTTGCTTTCGATTCGAATTTGTTCGTTTAAAAGTGGACATTTCAAGCTTTATTTAGTTTCAGTTAATTTTTGAGACGCGCTCATGTTCACGGAGATCATGAAAGCGCGCCTGATTGTTTTATTTTATTTTCTGTATGACCATAATTTTTTTTTTTAAGTAGGCCTATTTTAAGTTGTTTACTTTCCACTGTTGATAGGAAAATACAAGTGTTCGCGCCCGCGCCTCCGTGCCATGCAGTGCGCGCTCCACACCGCACAAACCCTTGGATATGCGTCAAAATCTCGTGTTTGTTTGTGATAATCAAATAAAACCCTGTATTATTATTGTCTAACCTTTATTATGACTGACATTTGACCAATTGCTTTGTTCCTTTTTTGGATAAAAGCGTCTTCTAAATATTGTTTGTTCTTTATTTATTTGTATTTTTTGTCATTCAACGAAATAACATCAGATAATCCTACAATAGGCTATAAGTGCAATAAAAAGTCGATAAAGTGCAATCCGTTATATCACCAGTCGTCAGGGACATAACAAATAATGTCCGTATAAACAATATGTGAGATGTAGTAAATAGTAGGCTACAGCAATGCATTCCCAACTATTAAAGTTGTGTATAGAGAGAATTGTGGTGTGTTGTGGCGGGCTGGGTATAAATAGGAGGAATGCTCGTTCAACAGTCTCACTGCAACTGGGATAAAAGCTGTGGGCCAATCTAGCTAAATATGTAGCCTTGGGCTGATAATATTAATTATAGGCTAATTATTATTATTAGTAGTATAAGCAAAGACATTTAGGCTAAATAATAATAATGAACTGTGCTCGCATTTCTCCTGAGGTGTAGGCCTATCTGTTTTTAAGTATAATTCTGATTATAACTGTCAGACCGCCTGTCAATCAAACTTCGGCGAAAATCTAAAACTAAATATTACAACACTAAAATTAAACATTACAAATATTATATATGTTAGTTAAATCAGCCCAAATGTTTACAACTACGTTCTTTTGTATTGGTCAAGAG
Source organism: Phoxinus phoxinus (assembly GCF_949152265.1). NCBI lineage: Eukaryota > Metazoa > Chordata > Actinopteri > Cypriniformes > Leuciscidae > Phoxinus > Phoxinus phoxinus. The sequence continues at coordinate 7,360,262 of NC_136888.1, forward strand.
ACTCCTAGTGGTGAATAGTAGGCTACATACATGCTTTTTTATGATTTATTCATAAGTAGGCTATCTGTGGATATGTTGACAAGAAACAATGGCAAACACAAATTTTAACATGATCATTTGTGTAAATTAATATTTACTATTTGGAATAAAAAGCTATACATAAGCAAGGTAAAATCACTTAATTGCTAATAAAATACAATTGAAGATAAGTGGGGAAAAATAATAAAGAACGAATAAGTGTGTGGAATGTGCTGGAAACCAGCAGACGCAGACGAGACGAACGAGTGATGTGGCAGACGCAGACGAGACGTTCTGCAGACGCAGACGTCACGTTCGGCAGACGCAGACGTCACGTTCATTGAGACGAGTGCGTGCTGCAAAGTCATATTAAAGAACCGATCGGAACGCCATACACTCGCTCACTCACGCACGCACGCACACACACGCTCACACTTTCACTGGCGCACACACACACTCACTGTTGCACTCACTCACGTCTCGCCTCGCTCACATATTCAACCCGTCGTGGAGGACCGTTAAAGAATTAAACATGCTATAGTCTTTCTGTCGTGAGGCATCGCAGACGCGACGTAGGTTGTCGCCCACTATGACACACTATACGATGACACGATCGAATCTTGCGTCCCGACGCCCGTTGTTATTACGAATCTCCACGACACCCATACGCCAAACAGATCGTGCCAAAATCGTGTATTCTGAACCAGGCAGGTAATAAACCTTTGACCTATCACGCAAAAAACCTATTAAAGCACTAAGACATGGGAACAGTATAGTTAACAATCACATTTATCGCAAGTCATATCGTCATCGCAATATTAAACAATATTATCGCACATCGCAGCTTTTTCTCATATCGTGCAGCCCTATAAGGAGGCCTTCTTGAGGCCTTCTATACTTGGCATTCACATCACTTCACTTAATAGAGAATATGTGTTCCCCAAACTAAAGTGTAACCTAAGTTTCTAAGAAAATGCAGTTTAACCACTTTCTAAATTACGTAAGCAGCCCAGTTGACTATTTTCAAGCTTGCACGTTAGTTCACAGTTATATAGTATCTGCAGGACAGCTGGTGAGAAAAGAGGATCACTTTATTGCTGATGTTATACTTAAATTCAACATGGTGATGTTACTATCGGATTCTCTCTGTTCAGGCCCACAATCCGGCACTAAAGCTAACGTGCTGCAAAATTAATATCATTTTAATGTTTGAGAAATTGTAGGCCTATTTGTTCCTGGTTTGTCATCTCTGCCGTGCTGCGGTATTGAATATCAGATTATATCCTTTTCTAAAAATAACAGTCCACTGTGGTGTAGGCAGTGTTTTTTTTTATCAAACAAGGCCTAAATATATCATATACTCTAAATACATATGACAACTTTCTCTCTACTTGTTATGCGTTCAAACTGTTGTAGATATTTGACACTTGTCACACCTCACCCGTAAACTTCCTTCCCCATGACTTCCTCAAACTAGACTGTTGTCTGTACCACCTCAGTCATTTCTAAAAACTGTTAAGCAAAAGGCAGTGTAAATGCTGTAAGGAGGAACAGTGTTGCGTGCTGGATTTGAACCTGGCTGCTTTTGGGCTTGCCTGGTAGGTGTTTTGATTGAATGAATATCACAGCACATGTGTTGCTGTATTTATTTATGATGTTGGATAAAATGTGATGTTATAAAGTTAAAGTCATAACTTATACTAATTTTCTTTCAAACACTATAAACACAACTAAGGTTTAAAGTAATCATTGTGACATTGAAAAGGGTGATTTATTGTTGGTTTGCTGCTTTTGTCTCATTACGCAGCATCTTTGGTAAGCAGTGAGCAACAAGGTTTTCATGTACAGAGCATTGGTTAGTTACACGAGTGTTTCACAAGCCAAGCTTTTTTACCCCATAATAACTGTTGAAGGTTTGTGTGCCGCTTTATATTAGATGTCTTTAACTACGAAGCAATTATTTTAAAAAACAAAAACAAAACATTTGATTGATTGATTTACTTGATTTTCATGCATGTTGTTCTGCAGAAGTATTGGCAGATTGACATTTGCTGCTGTTATGGGTCGGGTTAGAGCTAGAGGAAGGTTTAGGTTTACATTACTTGACACATGGCAAACACGATGGTTTGAATACACAAGACTAATGACTAGACAAGGGACACCTGTGAACAGTGAAACCATGAACCCATGAAAACACATTGCAGGATCACATGACTAGAATAGGGGATCACATAACAGACATGAAACAAAACCAAAAACATGCTAAATGTTTTACTTGGAAACACATGATGGATAAATGAACTGTAATATTACAAGACAATTAAGTGAGATTTTAACTGTGGTTTTGTGATTATGTGAGTGCAAAGTTTGTAAAAAAAAGAAAAGAAAAGATAAACAAAGCTTAAAATGACGGCCCTTGCAATAGTCTCTTAGCATTTCATGGCAGCTCTTCAGCTCAGTGTGAGGGTGAGATGAAAGGGAAATTTGCTCTTCGACTTCTATAGGCTACAGGCAAATGAATATATACATATCTAATTACCCGTATTTTATTTGAAGATATATCATATTAGCAACATGAATTCAAACTGAATGATTTCACTCAACAGGTCTAATAATAGTTTAAGAATAGGTTTGATGAATAGCAAAGATGTCTAAAATGTATTTCTAACACATAGCATTATAGAATAATCCCATAAATTATACAAGTTTTAAATGAAGAATAATGACACTTGTCACATGTAGACACACACGCACGGGTCAAAGATAAACAAAGTCTTTTCATGAACAAGGAGAATACGCAGGAGAATAAGAGTCACATCTACACACTAACATAAACAATTCCAGACGACACCGGTAACTGAGGGCTTAAATAGACATGGTTTGATTAACTTAAAGAGAACAGGTGGGATGGAACTGATTAACAAACGATCAGACAAAAACCGATCAAACAGGAACCGAAAATGGAACTATAACTGGACCAAACAGGACATAACCGTCACAACACCAGCTAAACAGATGTCACTCGTGGTCTTCTGTGCCAATTCTGGTGGGCCGTTTTACACCAATGGTCTAAATTTAGATCTGAAAGCATTAATGTGACAAACCCCTTATTAACACATAAACCTTTGATATTCAGCCTAATTCATTCTCACAGATTATTTTCCAGAGACACAAAATTAGATCAATTAACTTTGAAAACAGTTTTGACTAACTAAATCTCACAAATGTTAATATTCAGATGAAATGACAAAATCAGGAAGAGCATAGCCATTCATTCAATTTGAGATGTTGTGCCATCTATGCTTGAGGCTCAACCTTAGTGAGTTCAGGTGCCAAGAGGACACATTTATTTTGTTTCCAGAAACCATGTTTTTAAACGCAGTCTTCCTTGCATCAGCCACCTTTGTACACAAGGGAGTATGTGTACTAATCTTGCTTAGTGTTTTCACCAGTGTATTAATGAAATTCAGACTCCGCTAACTAGCTATTGGTGTAGCATGACATTGGAAGTTGTTATACCAGAATGAAAGGAAAGGTGTAAAAAATTAATAAGGATTGGTGATACCAATATTGAAATGGAAGGTTGTTTCTGATCATAGATTAGGTTTGCCAACTACAAGAGCGTTGAGTAAAGATATCCTGGAATACAATCTCTTATTTTTGCCAACATGGCCACATGAAAGGGTGTGCAGGTGTTTGGTTTATTTTCACATAACAAGAAAATTAAAGAGTTAGTTCACACAAAAATGAAATTTCTGTCATTATTTACTCATCCCCATGCCGTTCCAAACCCGTAAGACTTTCGTTCATCTTCAGAACACAAATGAAGATCTTTTGGATGAAATCTCAGAGCTTTCTGTCCCTCCATTGACCGCTACACATCTACCACTTTGACACTTCAAAAGTTCATAAAGAGATGGCAAAACTAATCCATATGAATTGAGCGGTTCAGTCCAAATTTTCTGAAGACACTCGATCGCTTTATATGATGAACAGACTGAATTTAGGCTTTAATCATAAACATTGATCCGCGAACATGAACAGAAGCTCAACTGAACGTGCTTGACACACACCTCTTGCAGAAGCTCAAACGTGCTGCGTAACACGAGAATGAACCTCATTGGTTGTCACACATCAAGCGAACATACTTGAGCTTCTGTTTACCACAACTGATGTGTGCGTTGATCAATGTTTATATGTAAATAAAAGCCTAAATTCAATCTGTTCATCATATAAAGCGATAGTGTCTCTTCAGAAAATTATTCAGTCTTGTAGTATGCGCTTGGCTTTAGGGGTTTCAAATCAATTTGTGAAGTGGTTGAGCTATTTTAGTGAAGTTGAAGGTATCACGTCAGTCTGTAACATAATGCATCATAGATTGCTCATGATACAGCAAGATGGGGAAAAAGAAATTGAAATATTCAAACTTTAGAATAAAGAGGTGTCAACACACTTGTCAAGAGCAATGGTGCAGTTTATTGTATTTCAGTTTAGTGTAGATATCTAACATGTGATATTTATCCCAGTGGCTTAAACTAAAACTCAGTTCACCGTATGCACTATGCTCGTTGTAGCATGGATAATAACTGATACTTTCTTATTATCAGGGCTTTCGTTAGATATACTGTAGCAGCAGACATGACCTCTATATTTTCTATAATGACAAGGAAGAATGAGTACACACTGATTTTCCTGTGGTGCAGTGTCATTGAAACCACCCTTCAATCATCAGTTAGCAACATTAGGGTGCAACACTGAAAAGCAGAGCCTAAAGTTTGTTAAAGATTAGTCTCCACATTTAGGACTAAAATAATCAAGTTTTGGAATAATAATTTATTTCATCTTAGAAAAGGCTTTGGCAATCTTTTTGACATTTTTATTTTAGAATTTTTTTCATAAAATGTTTAATATATTTAATATTTAATAAATATTTAATATTTTAAAATATGAAGTATAAACTGCAGTTCATCCACTTACAGCAATGACAGCTGCGCAGACCTTATACATTCTAGCCAGTTTACAGCATTTCCCATTTGCAGTTATTGGCTTGTTGGAAAGTTATCACAGAACTGTTTCCTCAACTTATCTGCCAGTGTCCGATGTGACTCTGAAACTCTGCTTCTCCGAGATCTCTCTTCACTGTTGCAGATGAAACTGCTATTTAGCATGTAGGATTCATTGAATCTGCCAGGTAAACGCTATGTGGGGTTTGTTTTTCAAACTAGAGTCTGTGATGTACTTGTTCTCGTGTTGTGCATCTGGACAGTCCACTTCTCGCTCTGTCCTGGTTAGAACCAGTTTGTTTGAAGACCGCTCCAGAGATTTGGTGCTAAATAGGAAAAGGATCCACCGCCAGCAGTCGATTTTGATATTCTAGGTATTATTAACTGGACATCATTTTGAGATCGCAGTAGACGTGAAGGACTATAATGCGTTAAGAGCTCGCTCAAGTACTGCGGAGCTAAACCATTTAGTGCTTTGTAAGTAATCAGCAATAATTAAAAAATGAATGCGATGTTTAATAGGCAGCCAATGCAGTGTTGAACCAACCAAATGTACCAAATGTAACTTGCAAGAAATCCAAGTGTGTTTAATTCTTCCGGTAAGCTGTGTGTCTGCATTTCTTTAAGCAGCACAACCATTTCAGATGTGTTAACCCTTAATCACTGTTTGGGGTCAGGCTGACCCCATTGGACTTTTCCTTCATTTTTTAAAAGTGTTACCTTCATCTCAGGGGCATGAAACTATGTGACTTTTCCTAAAGAATCTATCTAAACATGCACAAAAAACTGGGCTTGATTTGGTTGTTCTAAAGGTGTGTAAAAAAAAAATTACCATTTAAGGTGTTTGGGGTCAAAATGACCCCGCATTGAAAATGAATGGGAAAATGAAAAAAATGACTTTTTTTATTTTGTTTGTCAAAAAAATAAAAGTAAATCCATTATAAATCTGAAAATTTCTACAAATAAACCAAGGTCTGGTCCTAGAGCATAAATAAAAAGTAGAACGAACTTTCTATCTTATACACACACACAGACACACACCCACAGACACACAAATGTATGTGACTGCAACAGAGAGCATTTTTACAGAAATTGGCCAATAAAATAAACAAACCTGGCATAAATCAAAAAAAATTTACATTTAAATCAAGGTCTGGTCCTAGAGCATAAACCCAAAGTGGAACGAACTTTCTATCTCATACACACACACTGCATAATAATAATAACACACACTGATAATTCTGCAAAAGCAGATAATTCAAAATATATATCAGAAAACAACAAAAAATTCTAACTCTGACAAAACTACAGATTTTTTATGTGTTTCAAAATGTTTAAATAAATATTCACAACATATATATCATACATTTGTGAGGAGAAGTTGAAGCATCAAGAAAAATAAAGTGAAAATGAATGAGTCTCTATGGCCCTCTCTGGATACATGTGGTCATTGCACTTTCATTCCGTAAATAGGTAAAAAACTTTAAAATTTCCACGAAAACACAGCATAAATGTATAGTTGACAAGTAAATTTAAAAAATGATATATAGTTTTCCATATAAAAAATTAATATTTCCTTATGCAATCGCTCTTTAAAAGCTTGGGGTCAGTGTTATCCTTTTTTAACAGTGATTAAGGGTTAAAGAAAATAAATATCTCCGGTTCTAGTTTGTACGTTTTAGATTGTTTTTTATTTTTATGATTATGTAACCTTTTTTTTTATTTTTTTATAGTAAACTAGAGTTGGCTAATAGCTGCTAAAAGGGAAGCTTTGCCATCACTCATAAAATATATATATTTTTAAATGTATATTCAAATAGAAAAGAAACGTAATTTTTTTTTACACATAACAATTTAGTAAAAAATATTTTTTTTAGAAAATGTGGCTTTTACTGCTATTTTTACTTTATTATCAATTAACTTTACTATATTAATGAACAGAAACATCAATCACTTTTATAATCATAACTTCACAACTTTAGTGTAATGCAGAGGATTTGCAGTCTTGGTCAGAATGAATGGCACTCCTGGTAAATGATCAAAACTGGCTGTAAAAAAAATAATCTGCATCGTTTATCCTTTTGATCTTTCATTCAAAAAAATTCCAAAAATCGAACCTTTCATTGAAGTAAAATAATTAAAAGTGGGGGGGAATCACATTATGAAATAAATGTTTTTCTCCATTTGTTTAAATTGTTTAACAATTTAAACAATAGATTTTATTTGTGAACTGATTTTCAACTGTTTTTTAAATAGTCAACTTATTTTTCAAGCTCGGTAAACACTGGTCACAGACACCCAAATGTACTTTTAATTTCACCAAGCTGACCTCTCACTTAAAAACCCGCCACAGATCATGTTTTCAGGCCATTTCAAGTGACAAAGTGGTGATATCTAAGTGAGTCAAGTCAAGTAACGAGTACATCTGGTGTTCCCGGTTCCGGCTGGCCTAATTTATGCAGCCTAATAATCAGTGAGTTGTGATTTATTTAAAATTGAGTTGTTTATTTACTTTTTAATTAGTCTTTCCCAGAAAAGACGAGGACTCCCTCTATAACTTTGCTGTTGGACAGTATTTTGTGCCCTTGCCTACTCCTCGCAGGAATCGCCCCTGTATTTTGAAGTGTATCACTGCTGCGTTATTGTTGCAGGATCCTCTGTTTGCCTGTGGAGGCGCTGTCGTAGCAGATATGTTGAAGCCATTAGTGAAAGATCAGTTAACTGCACAGACGTGAGAAAACTAAGCACTGTGCAGTTACTGACAGAATCTGCTCTGCTTGATTTCACCAGACTGTGTGACACTTGACACTAGCAAACAGGATTTTATAGAGATCCCATATAATTGTTTTGAGAGAGAGGGAATTTCAAGTTTGGGCCCAGGTTCTGCTTTTTGTTTAAAGGACAAGTTCGGTATTTTACACTTAAAGCCCTGTTTACAGATCGTATCTGATGAAATAGAACCGTTAAGATTAAAATGTGGACACATGCTGCTGTCCCGAGAATTTTAGGTTTATTTCGCTTTTGTGGACCTATTTTGCCAAACGTGTCACACCCGTGATTCTTCCGTTGAGAGCTTTTCATTTCATTGAATACACAGAAGAAGCAGCGGCGGAGTAATACCGTACCTCACACAGCACATTCAATACAAGTCAATGGAGTTGGACAAAAACTACGATAAAACCTGTTGGAATGCATCTTTTTCAGCGATTTTTTTTTTTGGGACCGTATCAGTGAACACCCCTGACCACTCGGTGAGTTTCACGTCTTTGTAAACGAAAGTTTAATGTGTTTTTAGGAAGGAATCTTCCAGTGCACATAGACTGCCTATGTGTAGGTGGAAAGCGAAATAAAACTAAAATTCTCGGGACAGCAGCATGTGTCCAAATTTTAATCTTAACCGTTCTATTTCATCAGATACGATCTGTAAA